>NC_058338.1:22350934-22975934 GCF_905475395.1 Chrysoperla carnea
TTTATCGAAATATCTTCAGATGTTTTCTGCATCAATCAAATACCAATGATTATTCGATTTTATTGAACTAGCTCATTTTTCAATGTAGGTAATATTGAACTCAAAATCATAAAAAGAAAATTGTGTATGTCAAATGATTTTAGGTAACGGATTTCTTAGGTAATGGCTATTAAATTATCACTGAACTGTAGATATTTCAAAATTTCAAATCCAATACAAAGGTCAATTTTAATATTATTTATGTACGCATAGGTATATTTCGAGGCATTATTTTATGTCAGGAGATATACTTAAATTACGTAATACTATATTAAATAAAGACCCGAAAATAATTTTTACTTAGAAATATGCTTAACGGCTGAAATTTTTAGGTGAGGGGTTGGGGGCATGCCCTGAGTCTAAAACCGAGTTTTCGTATTTGCGGTGGTGGGAGAAGATACAATCCCCTGTCAATAAAGGGGTGAGCTGGTTTTTATTAGTTATCTTTGTTGCCATCGCACGTACAGCCAAGTTCAATATATCAATTTTTTGGATTTTTGATTATCAATAGGTCAATAAGGTCAAATGTGAGAGGTAGTTTTTGTTTATTGATAAATACTGAATAACTGGCATGTTTTTTCGTTCATTTAGACTTCAAATCTATTGATAGGTTCTATTGATTCACACTCGTTGTGCCTACTTTTGGGGTATCTAGAATGTATTTATACCGAATAATCCCATTTTTATTTACCTCGCCGATTCAAAAGAATAGTCATTTTAAACATAATTCATCTGTATAAAAAATATTGCACTAAATAATAAAACTAATAATTAATTCATTAATACATTAATACAAGTCGTTTATTAAAAAGTTAGTTTCCAATAAGACACTGAAAAAATTAACTTATTAATTAAATTGTTTAGATATAGGTAATAAATAATATGCCAAAGAATAAAGTATAGCACTTTTTTTCTCTTAAGATGCAGTTATTAAATGCATTAAAAAAGTATTAATCATTTATTTATCTTGAAATATTCTCGTAACTGTTCTTTTTAATTAATAATAATAATAAATATTAATTAACTTACTTATAATAAGCATATTATCGTTCTTTGTTTTTTTACTTTGGGTCAATACTTATGGTAGGTACATCCCTATCCCTATATATTATAAATGTGAAAGTAAGGATGTTTGTTTGTATGCTTGTTTGTTTGTTATGCTTTCTAAACTAGCTAATGGATTTGAATGAAATTGTACAACAATATATCTCATACATCAGAATAACACATGAACTATAATAATTTATAAAGATATATAAAAAAATAAATACAAAAATTAATTTTATTCTGACATTTTACTGCTCCATCTATGATCATCCTTTTGAACCATAAATTAAAGATTTCTGTAAAAATTTAAAATAGTAAATGTCAAAAAATTCTTGGCCATCTTTTCTGAAATACTCAAAAAATTATGCCTATTTTACACTTCAAAAGAATTGATAACTATGCATAAGTTTAGCTGTGTTAAACAAACCCTTCGAGTGTTATGGAAGAGATATAAGTGAGATCAAGAGAGGTGGAGGCTATAAGCGGTGGTTTTTTACTTTTAAGCCCAATGAAGCGGGCAGGTATCAAGCTACATACACATAGTGATGGATACAGAGACGATTTAAGGTAGGGGGGTGTAGCAAAATTTTGTTCGTACCATCAACATTTTTAAGCGTTACAGACTTGGGACTAAACGTAGTATACCTTGATATCTTCTATAAATATATAGGAGACTTTCTATAGATATAGATAGTCACTCATCACGATATCTCTGGAACTATAAGACCTAGAGACTTGAAATTTGGCAGGAATATTCTATTTGCCAAGTAGAGGTCAGCTAAGAACGGATTTTACGAAATTCCACCCACAAGGGGAGTTGCGGGGGTGTTCATGAATAAAAAATTCATATTTTTCAATTATGGCTTTTAATAGTTCAAAACTTGGTCAGAATGTTTTAAATTACATTTAGAAATTTTTTTAACCTTCGGAGGGTAGAAAGGTGTAGCGAGAAAGTGGGAAGGAAATATCGAATATTTACAAATATACCTAAGTGGGGTATCAAATAAAAGAGCATGACGTGTACATTACAAAACTGTTATCCAACGCAAGGAAATGTGGAGGGAGGGGTGCAAGTGGGGATGTTGCCCAGCAAAGCGGGTAGTTCCCAGCTAGTATATTACATATATACATGGATTTATAAATGAAATAGTGCAATACAGACATACGTCCTCTATCTACTGGTTCTAATAGTACTATTTTGTCAATTTACCGACTCGACTTCACTGCAATACCGATGAATTATGTCAACAGCGTTGAAACAGCTGATTGTCAAATAAAAATGAACATGCAAATAAATGAGGTTATGTTAGAAAGCTTTAATTGTAAATATTGTAAATTATAAAGCGAAGAATTATAGAATAATATATGCGAAGGAGTTACGAAAGTGAAGAATATATAACTAATTTCAATAGCAGATATGGTATTTACTTCCTATTGTTTACGAAGTGAAAAGAAAGTTCGTAGATATTTAAGAGGTTTTATAGATTCTTTAAGATTAACCGTTAAAGGCGGAACAGGCGGTAATGGTTTACCAAAGTAAGCATTAAGTCTCTGAAATGTTAAAAAATAAAAACTATATTTGGGCAGTATCTAAAATTTTATTATTGAAATTTTGGTATATTAGGTATGGAGGTGTAGGTGGACAAGGTGGAAATGTATTTTGTATAGCTAAAGAAAATATAACATTGAATAAAGTAAAAGAAAAATGGACCACAAAACGTGTGTATGCTGGTCATGGAGGGAACAGTCATGCAAAAGCAATTCTTGGTGAAAGTGGCAAAGACGAAAATATCGAAGTACCTTTAGGCATACGTGTTTATCGAGATGATGGTAAACTCTTAGCCGATTTAAATGAAGAAGGAGCAAAAGCTTTAGTGGCTCGTGGAGGTTACGGCGGCTCCCATCGTTCTGGGTGGTTAGGAATAAAAGGACAATCAAATATAATTCGGTTAGATTTAAGACTTATAGCTGATATTGGTCTAGTTGGATTTCCAAATGCTGGAAAAAGTACATTGTTAAAAGCAGTTTCTAGAGCTAAACCTAAAATAGCTAGCTATCCATGTATGACATTTGGAAAAAGTCACCTGGAGTTTCAAAAAAGTTTACCTTCTACAGAACTTCAAATTTTCTTTACCAAATGTTATACCCAGAATATTTTATTAATCAAGGCATTATAAGTTTTATCTGTTGATAAAAGATGTTGAATTCAACAGAACGGATAGTAGTAATTCAAAATTTGAAGTCTAACAAAGGTTGAACTTTTTTGGAAATCCGGCCGTAAAAATTAAGTACCTAATTTATAAATTTTATTTTAGTTACAACAATAAAACCTAATATTGGAATAATGGAATACCCAAATTTAAGATCAATATCTATGGCAGATTTGCCAGGATTAATCGAAGGTGCTCATGCAAATATTGGAATGGGACATAAGTTTTTAAAGCATGTGGAACGAACAAAGATGTTACTATTGATTGTGGATATAAATGGATTTCAGTTAAGCCCGAAACATAAATACAGAAGTTGTCTTGAAAATATAATCTTATTAAATAAGGTTCGTATCTTTTTTTCACCTTTTTCTGTATTAATTTTAATATTGTATAACTTTCTTATTTATCAGGAACTAGAACTTTACAAAAAGGAACTTTTAGAAAAACCAGCAACACTTATAATAAATAAAATGGATACTCCGAACGCGACTAAGAACTATGATGAAATAAAAGATAAAATATCTCATTTATCAGGTAAATTAAAATTCGTTTTAAAAATATATACAGTGTGTCCCCGGATAGAGGTAACTATACTTGTAAATTTTCTTATTTTGCATTTTAAGAAAAAAAGTTTATAAGAAGTTTTGCTTATTATGAAAAGTATGTAGGAATATTTGAAACTTCTAAATAATGTATAGGGTAGCCAAAAATTTGGTATCACTATTTTTTTTTTTTTTGGTAAACTACCCTTCGTTTTTAAAAGTTGACAAAATCTGACTTAAAAAAGTTACTCGACCTGTACATTATTAAGAATTTTTAAATATACCTACATACTTTTCAGAATAAGCAAAACTTCTTATAAAGAATGACTTCTTTTCTTAAAATGCAAAATAAGGAAATTTACAAGTATAGTTACCTCTATCCGGGGACACACTATATAATGAAATCAAATTAGCCTCCCCTGTTAACAGTTCCTGTCACGCATATTAGTATTGGAATCATAAAGTATCTTTTGCCCTTTATTAAACCATTTCCGTTTAATGAATATTCTCGTCACCAAACTCGAAAAAGAAAAAGTAATTTCTTGAGAGGGTTTTAAATAAAATAACCCTTGTATATTATTTGTAATTTTTAGAAATATTAAAAGATTATCCGGAGGAAATGTGTCCCGAAACACCTTTAATCTTTGATGATATATTACCAATATCAGCAAAATCTGGTGATGAAAAACAAATTCAATATGTTAAAGAACGTCTTAAAGATATTTTAGATTTAAATGATGAAATTTCTAAGAAGAAAGATATGGAAGAGAATGCAAAATTAATACAAACATTAAAAGAAGAAATTGCTGAAAAGGCACAAGGAAGTCAACAATTTCATAGATAGCATTTGTTAAAAATTAATTTAATTAAATAATAATTCTTTTAAATTATTTATATAAACTTGTTAATTTTATCCACTTGCATTGGATATTTGATGCTACAACATCGTCTATCATATTCACTCCTAAAGTACATTTTCCTTGAATATCAACTTGACTTAAATCTTCAAATATTCCGCAATTTTGTTTCCACCTGAAATTTAAATTTGAAATTTATTTAAGACTATGTTCATTATTTACCAACTTAGAGATACCAGCACATCATATGACATAATTAATAAACAAACAGGGCCTTAACGTGTGAAAAATGATTTAAGAATAATTACCGTTCTACACCATTCCACGCAATCATTATACCATTATCGGTGCATAATTTTGGAGGTGGTCTAACCAGTTTGTAACCCATTTCATTGCATACAATTTGTAATGCTTTTGATATAAAATTATTACAAGCTGCACCACCGGAAACTACCTAAAATATATGTACAACTAGAATACATGTCTATGATACAAATAAGCACCAAGCCATTAAAATATTGATCTAGTTTTTCATAATTTTATGCGTTATACGGTGGACCATGTATATTCACACTGGATCATCAAAGATGAGTAATACACACCAGAATAATTCGTTAAAAGCAACTCGGTCAATTTAGTTCTATTATTTACATTTTCATTCGAACCTACCAATGTTTGTTTATCTTTAGGAATTAATTGTTTCATATTGAGATACTGCATTGATCGTTGAACGCGATGGCATAAATGACGAGTAATCGCTAGTTGAAAACCAGCACATAAATTGTTTATATCAGGAATTATAACATCTGGTGCCAAATCTAGACAAAAATGTTATTCAATAGTTAAATTAGATAAAAAATTAATATGATTCACTGGTCTTGAGTATAAGGCTCTAAAGATGAACGGTTTCGTTACATTAAGCCAAGCTTAACATCGAAGTTTGTTCATAGATCAATATAAATATTTAAATCAGTTTCGATTTTTCTAACTTCAAATGTGTATAAGAAATTTAAGCACGATCATTGTGATCTTAATTAAGATAACATAGTGCTTTTAAGTTGCAACAACTTTTAGCATCTTGTAGGGCGTTATAATAGTTCCAGTGA
Source organism: Chrysoperla carnea (assembly GCF_905475395.1). Taxonomy (NCBI): domain Eukaryota; kingdom Metazoa; phylum Arthropoda; class Insecta; order Neuroptera; family Chrysopidae; genus Chrysoperla; species Chrysoperla carnea. The sequence goes on from NC_058338.1 coordinate 22,356,736, forward strand.
ATGTGGTGTACAAATCAGTTACCATGTATTTTCTCTTGTTTTTTTATGTAACGCAGAGCAGTATTTTTAAGGCCGGAGAAACTAAAATTACAATCACGATATTTGGTTAATGGTAATGGAAAATCAAATTGTAATATATCCGTCGCTTTTTTAGCAGCTTCTTCAATACTTTGACCACCTGACATACCTTTATATTCTGGTATATGATGCATTTTTAAACGACGAGCAGTCTTAAAAAAATTATAAATAAATCGCTCGAAATCGCAAGTAACAAAAAAATTCTATTAATAACAACCTTGTCTAAAGCTTCACCAGGCGCATCATCTAAACTTTTTCCCAATAATAGAAATTCGTCAACATTTTTTACGATGGATATTAAACAATGCCCACCACTAATTAATAAAACTAAGAATGGAAATTGAATATTTTTATCAAACAATCGAACAGTTAATGCATGTGCTTCCATATGATGAATTGGTATAAAAGGTTTGTTATATTTTCGGCATAAATGTTTTCCATATTTCATTCCAATTAATAAACTTAGAGGTAAACCAGGTTTAACCGTTGTTGCTATAGCATCAACATCCTTAAAACTAACGCCAGCAGCTTCTATAGCATCGTTAACAACAGATTCAATATTCTCACGATGTAAACTTTGTGCGATAGGTGGAATAATACCACCATGACTGAAAATTTTAAAAGGGTTTATTAGAATAAATTTTCTTTACTCATTGGCGTTATAACAGAATCATGTAATATCGAATTCATAAAATTAAGAATGCCTCTCCAATTTGGAAAAAAATCTGAAAAAAATAAAAATCAAATCCCTTTGATACTTAAATTTCTGAGATATTGACTAAAATGGATTAGATAAGCATTTTCCCAATTTTTGCAAAATGGGAAACCATTAAGCAAATTTTAAAAAATCGGTACAAATTATTTTGTCTCTGATTGGGACAAAAATAATTTTCTAGACTAATTTTGACCCAAAGACAGAAATTCATTTGATAATGATGCGGTAGGAAAATATTATACGATAGGTGATTTCTTTAATCGATACCTCAAAACGAATCAAATTTTTGTGTTTATTAAGTAAAAATAATCAGTGTCAGAGGCAACGAAACAAACTGAAAATTTATTGTAAAAAGTATAAAATTATGAATAAAAGAAACAGATAAAAAGTTCAAGAATTTCCACTTCAAAAAACTATCTTAATATACGTTTGCCATGGTTGATTCATTTTGATTTAATATGCTTAATTTCAAGAGGAAGACAATCGAATTTTTTAATAGAAAGCTCAAATTTTGATCCGTTATAAATAGGTACATTTTTAGGGTTGCCACCTCAAAGATGCGGGAAGTCGGAAGATAAACCAGAAAGTCGGGATATATTGAAATTAATCTAATTATACCACCGAACTATATAATGTTCGATATTTTTGATGTTTTGTGTATCAAGTTATTCTATAATTAAATATTTAAATAAATATGCCTCAAGTAATTTAAAATAAAAGCTGCAAATCAGAATTGTTGAATTTACCGGAATATGAAACAAATACATAATAAAAAAATACATTGTTTTACTGAACTCTGGAGAATTTATGCTGATATCGGGAGTTTTCCGATCATATCTGGAGAAGTGGCAACTCTATATTTTCATTCTTTGAATAATCCTGAATCTGAATTAAAGGTATATTCAATTTTGAGTACGGTTTCGTTCTCGGATAGTTAAATCTCAGAAATATCTATAAAGTGTGAAAGTGAACGATAGTAATCATTGTGATCCTGTTATAAATGCCAACAAGAATTAGTTAGGCCAGAAAATTCATGTTTACTAACTTTAAATGTAATTGCTGTTGAGATTTTAAAGCTTCTCCTAAAATATTCCCATCTGTATCTACAACAGCACACCCTGTATCGTCACAGGAGGTTTCTATACCCAAAATTATACTTCTAGTCGATAAATTTCGTACGTAAGCATTCTTATTCAATAAATATTTTAATAAATTTTTATACATGTTACAACCTTTTAATTATTCTAGAAAAAATCACTAGTTATAAATGAAAAATATTTAAAACTACTAAAATCAATCTAAATCTATCGAAATCCTGCTAAAAAAATTGGTTAGAATCACCTCTGTGAGTTCGCCATATAAGCCAAGCATAATAATTATAAGTTATAACCCACATAAATAAACAAAGTATTGTAATCTTGCATAAAAAAAGTGTCGATTCTTAGTATTTTCGAGTTAAATTTCGTAGAAAATTAGAATTTGAACAAAATTTTTTGTGAAGAACTATAAAAAATTGAAATATAATGTGAAATAACATTTAATTGTGATATTTTAAGTATCGAAAATAATTTACGATATATCAGAATGGCAGAACATGAGTAAGTATTTAAACTTCATATTAAATAAACTTAGAATTATCTAGAAGAAAATTTTCAATTCAATAAAATTGAAAAGGAATGGTTTCAAATGGTCAATTTTCAAAAACTTTTAGTTATAAGATTGTATTTTTGAAAATTGTAGAAATTTATAGGTTAGAATTATTGATTAGAGAAAATAAAAAAATATGCGGATGCAAAAAAATTAGTCCAAGATTATTTTTTGGATAAAAAAGTTATTTATTCACTCCAAAACATACATATATATTAAGAGGAGTGTAGCTTTGAGGCGACTCGAACACCTGAATTTATCTGGAATGAAATTGTAGGGTTTCGGTATTATTTTCGTAGCGCAGTGATTTTACTATGAGATTCAGTCAAACATATTCAAATAAAACGGAAAAAATAATAAAATTGTTTGTAATATCGCTTGGTTTTCTTGGATTGTTTTCGAAGTCTGAGTCACTCGTTGCTTGATAGTGGGAATTTGATAATTATATTGACCACAGAATCCAAAATCAAAAAATACTGTTTAAAACGAATCATGTAATGGAAAGAAAAGGCACTTGTCAAGTGTGTAGAAAGGGTTCAGATTAGGAATGCCACCTATCCATATTTGATACGGAGTATTTAGCCATCTTCGCCTTGCGGACTTTGGACGCAATTTTGTTATATCGTGGATTTGTAATTATAGACCAATCATTAGCCCGAAAAATGCATCAGAATTCCGATGCAATTCACATCAATTGAGAAGATTCCTTTAAAATACATATACAGTCACCGTCGACAATTCTCATTCATGTTTACTTCGAAATATATCGATTTAACTTTTGTTTTTTGAATTCGTAAATTGGATTTGATCGTCGTTTATACCAACGATAAAGAATACAAAACTGAAATAAAGTTGATAAATGGCGTCTGAATATTTATTTATTTTAGGGTTAAATTGGGCGACTGGTTATTATCAGCAAAGCCTAGAAAAAAATGCAGATCTTTTTTAAAATCCTTTTCAAATTGAAGATAAAGTGACTAACCCATACGCCATTTATTAAGCACTGTCAGTTTTGTATTGAAAATTTTTTAAATCGTTGTATTTCTAAGTGAGAGTGAATGGAAATTATCGAAATAGGCTAGAATAGGCTAGAAATGTTTTTTGAAGGAATCCCATCAATGATGTGAATTGCATCAATATCAGAGTATCGACCCATTTTTATTATTTTACTATTTTAAATTATTTTAAATAACTAAAGTATTCTTTATTTGTTTTTAGTGAAGAAGCTCTTTTACAAGAAGAGCTAGATTTAGATTACGAGGTGGATGATGAGCTTCCTGAAGAGGAATTATTAGGTGACAATGATGATTTTGACTTGGAGGACAATGAAGCTTACCACGAAGAACATGGCACTGGGGATGATGGCGATAATGAGGCGCATACAACACAAGAACAGGAAGAGGATATTTTGGATTTAGGTGTGACGGATACTGGTATTGATGATTTAGATGAAGAGGGCTTTCGTAAGAAATTATTATTTCGTTTATTTGTTACAAAATTGAAAGCTCCTTTTCAATTTTGAAATAATATTTATTTGCCTGTAAATATTTTCCTCTGATTGGCAATAGACATGATTGTTTATTAAAAAAATCAAGGATAAGAAATTTGAATTTACCTTTTATCTCGAGACATCAAAATAAATTTTTTTTCTTTTAAATAAGTACCATTTGAAAAAATGTCTGTTAAGAAACTTTTTATTTTTAAAGAAGAAACCCTATTCCGGTAAAATCCGGAAGCTATTTCAGGATAAAAAATAAACATAGTATTATATGTTTGTTCAAATTCTCTCTGTATTACATTCCTAATTTAAATGATTACAGAAAACAGCCAAGGAGGTGATGATTCAATAAACCAAAAGAAAGAACGTGACAGATTTCACAGTGAACGTAACACGTCGGGACATACTCCGATAGTTTTCGATGGATCTAATGAAGGTATAAACAACGAATTTATCAATTAATCAATAATTTCTCTTTACACTTTTTTTAAAAATATAGACGGAATGGTGGGATCAACTCCGAAAAATCAAAAATATGCCCAAAAATACCAACGCATTATAAATAGTGCCAATTTTCGAGGTCGAGGTGGTCGTGGTAATTTTCGCGGAAACAATCGTGGAAATTTCCATAATGTGAACAATAATCATAACAGAAGTGGATTTGTACATAGTAGACTCGGATACAGACAACAGCAGGGTACAGTAGATATTCAAAATATAAATAAACACCAACCTTTGGAATCAAATAAAGTACTTATAAATCCACACTTTAGGGGCAATGTTCAACCTAGTAGGGATGGTATGTGCATTTTTGTTTAAGGCATGCATTATAAAAATTATTTTATCAAAATTATTTATTTGGAAATTTTAATAATTATTTTAATCAATAAAAGTCTAATGTCAAAAATTGTCTAAAAGTTACATCCGAATTTTAATTTCGGGTAAATTGTTACATTTGTTTATTCTAAGCATATCTTGATTATGGCGTCTATAAAACTGTTTTTTAAGTTGTATCAAATTATAGATAGTTTCAAACTTCGAAATTCGAACAAACTTGTGACACGATATTTTTTAAATATAAGATAAACATTGACCTTCGCTGTCATTTTCAATTCTTGCTATGATTTTTTTGTTACTAAACAGTTTCAAATAGTTGAAAAGTATCATCTGAGGCTGGATAGTAAAAGTATCATCTCCTTTAGCTATTATAATGGATATGCAAGACCTGCAGATATGCAAGAGTTTATTAAACAAAACATAAATAATAAATAAGTTGATATTGACATATAAACAAAAATAAAAATTTGATGAGTTGAAAAAATTACACTCAGTGCTTTAAGCTCAATTATTTTTAATTTATGATCTGAGTTTGCCAAACTTGCGGACGTCGGAATAAATTTATTTTCAGATAAATAAAGCTTTTTAAAAAAAATTCAAAATTTTATCATTTCAATAAATTAAATTTGGATGTAATGTTTTTTTGCGCCGGACTTTTATTAATAAGTGTAATTAAAAAACAAATTATTTTTTGATGTTCACAATTATTACAGCTCGTTTAGTATGGGACACACAAGTTCAACAAACCCAACAATATCAACAACAACCTTTCCAAAATTTGGGTAATTTTTCACAACCAATAATGCAACATCAACTTCAACCTCAACCTCAACAACATCCTCCACCTCAACAGATACAATTAGCACCGAATGTTATACATCAAACTAATTGGAATAATCCACCACCACATCAAAATTATCCTGTTGAAGGGCATTATAATCAACAACCTAACGCTCAAGTGGGTATGCCAATCCCAATTGTTACTGTACAAAATATACCACAACAACAGCATCAACCAGAATTATATAGAAATAATATTCAACCACAAATACAATTTGAGCAACCAAAATTGGGACCCATGTTTGTAAATAATGCACCAATCGTACAACAACCGCCCCAATCACATCCTTCGATTGCACAACAGCAAAATGTAAGTTCTTTATAAATATTTTAATTGTTTAGTTAAGTTAACTTTTCTAATTTTTGTATAAGTTTTGGTCCATAAAATTAGTGAGATTTAAATGATATGCCAAGTCTTCGGAGTAGTATGACAGCCCATTTGTATTCAATTATAAATAATTCATTTATTTAAAAAAAAATGTATTTTATTTGTTACTTTGTCGTAATTTTCACAAAATTTCGACATTCACAAAACACATGCCTCTATTGGTTTACATTTTGGCTACTAGATGTAAGGACCGTGCATCGGATAAACTAGAGTACTTTCGGTTTGTTGTAAATATATTATTAAGTCCAGTATCCAACAAGGAAAAAATTAATTCGGATAATTAATTAGTTTTAGTTAAGAGAAATAAATATTTTAATTTTGTATTGTAATGTCATTTATATCCATGAAATATGTGATATATATGAAAAATAATATGAACTGAAGAAAGCTGTCCTTCAAGACCAAATTCCAAAGCTTTTTCTCTTGGATTTTATATAAATCCGGCAAAGTGATTAATCCGTATGCAATTGATCAACTCCATTTCAGTTTTATAAAACTTCTCGAAGATAACGGAATTGAAAATTGTCAATTTTTCATTGAAGGAATTCCAATAATTTTATATGAATAACGGAGGGGGTTCATAGTCAACGATTTTTTTATTTTGCTATATATCGGTCGCAGTTTCTTTTCAATTCCGTTATCGTCACAAAAAAATGAGAATACTTAACGAGTCAAATTTTTGTTTTATGTGTTATTATTCAATATTGACTGTATTTTATTCTTGTATTGTTCAGTATGACTCGCAGAATGATTGGTATAATAATAATAATACCATAGAGAATGAACCTATAAATACTACAAATTACGGTTCTCAATCTGAACAACATTTTAAAATACCAACACAGGTAAAACTTGTAGTAGTTGTATGTTTCTAAAAGTTCATGTTACAAACACCATGCTAAATAAATAAAAAAGGATTTTCATTAACTCAACTCGAAAGGGTTTACCTCTACAAAATACAAAAGGAATCACCTTAAACTACAAAATTATTATCATGAAAATATCTACTACTTTTGTTTGAAATTTTTAATATGTAGTTTTCGAAAATACAACAAATTAAATATTATACAAATTCGTTCATTATTTTATGGACGCTAGTGGCTAGATCGGCTAGTATTGTTGGCTATGTATGGATTGGCCAATCAATCGGCATACACGCGAGTACAATACTGACTTCCATTTAATAAGTTCTAGTGGCTGTCATTAACCAGTTTGATAAACAATTTAATATAAAATAAGAATTATATTCTAAATTTATCTAATAGTTAGTATTTTTTCGGCACGCCCAGTATTGGCTGCCAACATGTAACATGCTCTCAGTAGCTAAAAGCGGCCAGTGCTAGTTACTACTGTTGGGTGTCAGTACTGTCCTTGCGTGTAGAGGACTTTATGCGTAATTAGACTTAGATTTCATACTGTTATTATGAAGATCCTTGACCTTTTATGAAAAATTTAAAATGCTTTAGCTGTATTTTATTTTATTTTTATGTGTAATTTAGCTATTAGAGTCGATAATTGATTTATATAAAGATCTTGCTCATGCATAAATGAAGATGAAATGGAAATTTTTTGAGTTCGAATTTCCCTTTAAAGTTCTGCATTTATTATTTAATTTATTTGTGCCCTCCGTTATTATTGTAAAAAACTAGATCAACTTTAACTAAGATCAACTTAAAACTAGATCAACTTCTTAAAATAACATGTCATTAAAGTCTGGTTCATCTGAAAAGACAACTTTTTCTAAATTTATATTTGTTAAAAAACATTATTACATCTTCAACAAGAAATTTTAAACAAACAAAATACCACTAACATAATTTGGGATTGACAAAGTTAAAATCAAGATATCGTATTACTTTTTCCTCCTTGTTGTGTTCACACTTGCATTTTTTTTTTTAATTCAAGGAAAAACAGAATTTTTCCTAAAATGTTATAAAAAATCATTATGCATGGCAGTTTATTATAGAAAATGTGTGCAAAAAAGCTACATGATATGCATGTTTTTTTTATATTTTATATTTTGCAAAAAAAAAAAAAAAATTGTGTACTTTATATTGGCGAACCAATATCACTATTAATTTTGCTTTGATATAAAACTTAAGTTATTTATAATATTTGTATCATTTTTTAAAGGTTGGCTTTCGTGGACGTGGAGGTTGTATAAATCGCGGTGGCATACGGATAATAAATCAACCGCTGCAAAATAACACCCTTCTTCGTACTATACCTACTGAACCAGAGTATAATCGACCAGTTCGAAATCAATATCCTCGAAAATTTCAACAAAATACTGGAGCTTTTATTGATAATAATCAACAAATGAATATACCTCAACAGAATGCATATAATCAACCACATCTAGTACCCACATATAATCAACCACAATTTCAAAATCAGCAACAATTTACTCCACATCCACAGCAACAAATGTTTGCTCCAAATGAACCTCAACAACAATTTATTCCAAACAATTTTAATCATCCCCCTGAAAATATTCAATCATATCCACCTCAAGCAAATGTTCAAATGCATCAAAATCAACAATCGTACCCTCCTCAAGGTAATGTTCAAATACAACATCACCAAAATCAACAATATATTCCACCATTGAATCAACAAGTAATACAAAGGGCCCCATCACAACATACGAATCCGCCATTACATAATGGTGAGTATTCACGACGTGTTATACATAAACGTCATGGCGAGAATCAACAAGTAATCCGACGACCATATAATCAAAATCTTCGTTCACCACAAAAACGTAATAATCCCATACACTCAAATGAAGTGAGCCCAAAGAAAAAGAAAGCATTAGATTTTCGTAATTTACAAGAAGTTCCTCGTGTGGATGTGCCAGATACAACAGTTTTCTTCGAAGATAGAAATCCAGCTCCACAGGTAGTCGAAGAAGAGGATGAAGAAACACGAGCATATCGTTTACAAATTGAAGAACAGAGAAAATTGCGAGAGCAACTTATTAAACAGAAAGAAGAACGTCGTAAGAAGGCTGCAGCACAAGCTAGCCAATCTGGAAGTGAAGTGAGCACAACAACCGGTAATATTGCAATTCCAAAAGTACAAAATCAACCACAACGGAAAATTATTAAACCGTTAATGGAGCGAAAGATTTTACCACCTATGCAACAAAATAAAAACCGTTTAATTGTATTAACAAATCAACAAAAGCAAACGAGTATTGTGCGGCCAACACTTAATAAAGTCATTAATCGAAACCTGGTCAAGATCGAGAATAAACAAATAATGCCAAACACCGTGTCCAGTACACAACCTATTAAAAAACCATTGCTTTTAAGCAAACGAGTTGTTCGTGCAATACCACGCCAAACAGAATCGGTGACATCAGCGTCATCAACAACGCAAACACTGACTTCGGAAACATCTGAAAGCGGTGATGATGTCATCGATAAAGAACATTTAACACAATTTCTAAGCACTCGAACGGTTGTTCCAAAAGCACCCTCAACTGCGGTGAATGGAACAATAACAAATAATGCGTCAGCATTACTTAAAACTAATATTGTAAAGATTAGTAATCTCTCAGCTAGTACAACAGAACTCAAGATAAGAAAATTATGTAAAGGTGTGGGTCTTATCCAGGTAAGATTGTCCTTAAATTAAATATACAATTTTATGTTTCGAATTTTAAAAATTACGTTTTATTAGTTTAAGCTTTAAGTATTTTATTCTTTTAGCAAATTTTTAAAAGCAAAGATTGTTAGGGCATCGTCCTATTGGTGTGAATTTAAACTTGCATTATACTTTTTTAAAGTATCTAATAACATTACAAGTCTCGCATTCCGTTTCAAAATATCCAAAAATACAAACCTCAAATACTATTTTACTTTTTGAAAAATAAAATACTACACAGTAACGAAACTCGGGCAAAGTGGTGTTTTATGTAGATAATATGTTTTTATGAAGGACGAAATTTTAACAGTTGTTTATACTTAGAACCCAAAACAAAAATCATGCGGTCAGTTAGTCAGCTGTTAGGATCTAATGCGCCGGTATGTTAATTATTTCACTGATTATTTTTTTTTATATTCTATAATAAAATTTGAGTAACTGCCTGTAAGTGTATTTGTGCACAATCAATTCAATTCAAAAAAAATTATATTTTCTTGAACATATTTTAGACAACTTTTAAGAAAAGATTGACTTTTAGGGAAGATTTTCGAAAAACTTCAAAAATTCAATTGGTTCAATATTTTCTTGGATATAATTAAGGATGCTTATTCATTTGGTCGACCAAAATCTGGCGGTCAAATTTAAACTAGTGTTTTAAATTATTAAACATTATTTCCACCAAATTTTAGCTGTTCCAATAGCTTGTAATTTATTTACTACGTACTCAAGGATCGAATATATTTTTTTTGCAATCGAAATTTTGTAGCTTAAAACAGTCCAATTACAATTACCATATTGTTTTTACTGTTGTTTTAATATGTATGCCTATAACTATTTTAAACCTTTGAAATCGATACTCACTACATACTTTTCTATATCGCTTTTCGTCATGGATTTGTTTTTGTTTTCTTAATATCATTTCTTTCAACCATGTATGTTAATCTGAGCTATTTCCAAATTAATTACTATGTTAGAAATATTTTACAATCTCTTGCCCATGTTTGGTGCGTAGACGTTAATATCCTTACATCGCCTTCTCTTAAAGTTAACTGTTTAGCTAAGTTGAAATCGAGACTTAAGTGCGCTATAGATTTATTATACAATAGTCTTTTTAAAATCAATTCCTGATGAGCAATGTTTTACTATAAAAATGCATTTAAATTTAATTTTCTTTATTTTATTTTTTAATATCATAATTTTCGTATTCTTTATCTTTGAAAAACTTGATTATATTATTTATTTGTGTTTTAAAATAATATTGTGATAATGTGATAAAATCACCATAAAAATACAGTGATACTCTCAAGACATCTAATATTTTTTAAATCTTAAGCTAATTTTATAATTGAACGACTAAATATAAAACGGAGTAAATCGAACTTATAGTTTCTTACTACAGGCATTTCTCGATTTCTTGCCTCATTTTTGTATTATATTTAGAACTAACTATTCTATATTATTTTATCTGTAGAAAAATTATCTAATACTATAAATTGACTTGATAATACAATGAATAAAACTTTTTGTAACGTGTTTATAGGACCCCAAGAAGCATTCAACTAATTTAACCTAGTCGTAAGAGGGCAAAGGCCCTATCGGAGGGGGGGGATATGTAGTACAAATATTTTGAAATGCTTATTTCGACTTAAAATTGTCATCTAATATGTATTTTTGGTCGCTGAATACGAATCCAATGTCAGATTACGCGAATTCTGCCACGTATTCCAAAAATCGTGACATTTTTGACCCGAAATTTCACTTTTTGACACATAAACGGAAAACTATGTATTTATCGTCCAAACTGTTATCTAGGAGGTATTTTTGATCGCTGATTACGAATCTGATTTCAGATTTACGGATTATGTCACGTATTTCGACAACCGTGCCATTTTTGGCCAAGAACTTCACTTTTTGACACAAATACGGCAAACTAAGTATTTATCGTTCAAAATTGGTTCTAGGACGTATTTTTGGCCGCTGATTGTCCGGTTACACGGATTCTATGATTCGTAATTAACGAACAAAAATACCTCTTACAGTACAGTTTGGACGAAAAATACTTAGTTTACCGTTTTTGTTCCAAAAAGTGAAAATTTTTGGCATTTGTGTAAATGTCATTCGTATATATTACGAACTAGAATTCTAGTTATAAAAAGTATCTATAAAATAAATTCATTTTCATTTTTATGTATTTTTTATAAACAAATTTTGTACGTTCGTTTATTATAAATAGTATAGGTTATCTATACAAAATAAATATTTCAAATGTTTTGATGTATAGGTGGAAAATGAAATAGAAAGCTAATAATAAATAAGCGAAAATGCACAGGTTTACTAGTATGATAAATGTTATTTTGGATATTTGGGTTGAATGTGGCTGTATTTGGGTATGAATGAATGCGATGGTGGAAATGGTCAAAGCTGCATACATTATGGAATGAAAAACAAACTTGAGAAAGATGCAGCATTATTATTGTAAATTTAAAAAATATAATGAAATTTATTGTTAAAAAATAAAATTGATAGCATGTACAAAATAACTGTGATAATCCTACACTGGACTGAATCCTAATATTTTGTGATATTAAAATCGTTTTATACGATACGATCATATAATACTTAATTTTAAAATAAATAATTTTTTAACTCAACTTATTAAAAAAATTGTCAAAATACGATAAAGTATGTTTTAAATATTTTTTAATTATTTAAAAATACAAACCCAATCGAAAATTATATTTAAAATACGGATTGTACATCAAAAATGAAAATAATATAGTAACGTCATGTTCTTAGGAATAAGTAATTCTAAAAGTAAACTTGAAATTGAAAACTGTGTGATATTTACAAAATAAATGTTTAGAAAAAAAATTGTTTACCAATATTTTCTTTGATATTTACAGTTAGATATACAAACAAGCAACTTATACAAACATTTGCTACCACAAAATATGATGTAGAACATCAGAGGACTTTCAGAAACAATAAGCAATAAGTTATGTATCTCTGTGTTGCTTTCGGTTCATCATATTTATCAAAAATTTCCATAATATAGTGACTTTTGCTATCAAATGTTTGGGTATCCTATTACTATTTAAGAAACTAAAATTTACGAAAATATAATTAAATGTTTAACTTTGTCGAAAAGAGTCTATGTATTTTCTTAAAGTTCTAAATTAAAAAAAAAAAAAAAACGCAATAAGTATCGAAAATCAGAATAGCGTAGCCGACGAAAAATCTAGTAAAACTCGATAATGCCATAGAGATGTCGTGACAGTTTAAATTGTGTTAAAAACATAAAAATGTGCCTTAAATTTTGTGGATACCTGTATAAAGACAATATGAATTTTATTTAAAGACTGTGGAAAGTCAATATATGTTTTCTTTAAATTTTTTATAAAGTAAAATGTATTCGTTTTTGATGGATCAATATTGATATATTTCACTTCAATTAATTTAACATGTTACCTGTCTTATAAAGTATGCTCGTTTTGTCCAAAGAAAACAATTTCTGTATCTCCTTGCTTATCAAAAGTGATGAAATTGAAACAAGCACGTAAATATTCAGGCAAAATCATTCTTTTAAGTCTACAAAAATATAATTGTTTCCACGCTTTCCTTTGACAAAATTGACTAAGATGATTAGATACGCTCACACTTCCTCAAGGCGTTCCTCGTATTCACCAAGATGGCGGGCGATCTTCAAAGACTAGATATGTTGCGGAATTTTTGGTTTGATCAGGAAAAATACTAATCAAGGATAATAATGACCAAAGAAATGTTGAGAGAGTCAGAGATAATAATAAAAAATATTTTGAGATTATATCCTCGTAATTCAAGTCAATTCCAAACAATAAAAACTGAAACAATGCCGCAAGTACCGTCCTCATGTTTTAAATAGTTCGATTATCGTCTAGATGTGGATAATTTTTATATTGAGAATGTTAAAAACGACGAAACATGCTACATAGTTGTCATGTAAACGATGATCACTTCTGTTGTTAAAATACATTAAAGGTAATATCCTAGTTAGTACTCTGTTAATAACATAATGACGTCCATTATAAAATGTATTGGTGTTAACAATATGAAATCTAATTTTACTTCCTGGCAAGAATTTAATCAGCAGCGAATAAATACTTCCATAAATACAAAACGAGCATGCTTAAAATTATAAGTTGCGTTCGTAAAGCTTAAATGATTTTAAAGCAATTGTACCTGACCTGTAAGCACTGTAAATGTATCAAAATGATTTTATTTCAATTAACTATTCCTATAACGCTTTGCCTACTGAAATTATTAATTGATATTGAAGTTGTGGTGAATTTTCTGTATTGAACAGCCATTGTCTTCATTAATTTTATCAAAACAATTTTTCATTGAATATTTATTCAGTGTCATTTCAACAACGGCAGACTTGGAAAGCCACGAGAAAGATTCGTCATCTGTCAAGCCACAATTGTTTGATTGTAATGGCTAAGCTATCACCATATCATCTCGAATACTAATAAATTTTCTTACGATATGAGATATTACAAATCTCTGGTCAGAGGATGCTTGCTGCTTCAGCAAGTGTCAGTTGTGAATAAAAATAATTTGTTTTAAAAGGGTTTAGTTTTATGGGATGCAACCATTATTTGATCAGAATTTATATATTTATGTGTTTCTATATTTTATGTTATTTAATTATATTTCAAAATAATTTTTCCATTGTTAAAATATTTTAAATTTCATTTCTTTTACAAAAATTATGTTTCAGAATATTCAAATGTCACCAAATCTAGGGCAAGCTATTATTCGTTTTAAGAATATTGCTCATGCACATAATTTCTACAAGAAATATCAGCGTAAAATGGTGGATTTATCATTAATCGATGTTACACTAATTCCAGCATCGTAAACAAATTTAATAAACAATTGTAATAATGACATTTATCTGCAAGCTATATGTTCAACAGTTTTGTGTTTGCTTTATAAAATGCATAGTTTTAAACCATTGAGGAAAACACTTATGCAAATGTTGTTACTTATTATAACAATTAGTTTTAAGTAATAATAATTTTATGTAAGCTGCAAAAGCTAATTTTAGCTATTTTGAGCTTTATTAATCAGAGCGATTAGAATTCCTATGTTTTATATTAAATATTTATGTATTAAAAGTTAGTATCATCACTAGAACTATCATATTGAACAAAACTATATTGAAAATAGCGCAGGCGTTTTTCGAAATTAAATTCTCTACTAAAATTTAATTTAACGGATAGTTTAAAGGACGGAGTTTTATATCAGTTAATGGAGGCTTTACACTCATTCTTGTTTATGGAGGCTTAGCAAAGATTTTATCTAGATAGATTTGAGAGATAATTAATTACAGCTAGACTTACAGAGATAAAGAAAGATTCCAATATCCAGGTTCGTATGTATTCCTGCTTGGAGATTATCTCAAAGAAACACACATATTTTGGAAAATACCTAAATGCAAACCACAAAGCCAAATAGTTAATGCGGCATCAATGTATTTTATATCTATGTATAAACGAAATAGAAAATAATCAAAATTTTATACAGGTTTTGAGAATTCTGTGCAATAACACTTGATGCAAATTTGAAACAGTAAATACGTAAAATATAAATAAAGTTGTTGTTATTACTAGCAATATTAATGAGTTACTATAAAGATAGCTACAGATCTTTTAACAACGAGAAAATGTTATGCGTCCTCGAACATCATTGAAATCGATTTATTAATTCTAAATGATAAAATAATTTGATAGTTCTAGTGTTGAATATTAATTATAAAATACACATGTGTTGTTTATTGAAAGTATTATTGTCGAATTTAAACAATAGTAGTCTACCAATGTCATTAATATTATATAGGTAATACATATTATGAATATTAATATTTATTATTTAAACAATAACTATATATTAAAAAATGAATACAAATGATTAAGCTTGTCATATTAAATCATAAATATCAAATTTTATGTTTTCTTAAAATAATTACACTTAATGTAGTGAGCGTCAAGAGCGTTTGGCATTTTTATGAATCATTTCAAACGTAAGGACTATTTATGGTCGGTATTAGATTTCCGTTTTTATTTTTCGATGGTTGAATTTCATTCCAACAGTTTTATAATTCCATGTAACCCATTGTGACCGACATGACACTACATATATAAGTGACGCTTCATTCAAAATTTATAATTTGTTTCTAATAATATTATGTTTCTTTATATGTATTATCTTTTTACGAATTAAAATTTTCGAATTTTTTTCTAAATTAGCTTTTAATATTAATTTTAAGATTGGTGAATCAATAGCTGCCCCTAAGTCTATTTCTGTCTGTTTTTTGTCGATTAAAAATATTAATTATTTAAAAAAACGTGATTATTTGTTTTGCAAAATTTAAAAAAAAATTCGAACATAATATAAGAATAGAATTTGAATTTTTACGTCATTCAGAGAATCATTGAATATTTCAGAAAAACTTAAACAGTGTGGGTACTTTTTTTTAACCAATTACTTACAATAGATTTAACCGATTATAATTTAAATCAACATCGCGTGTTAAAAGTTTTTGTTACAGATCCGATAAACGTAATTTTTGATGATTAAAATTAAATTGTTACCTACTCTTTACATTCGTTTGAACTAAAAGTATCTTGGCTATTTCACAAATTAAAAAAAAATATATACATTTACGAGATTCATAATTAAAATCATATTTTTATAAACAAGATAAATTTATTTTAATCAGTTTTGAAAACTTTTTATTTTAGAGTAAAGTAACAATTCACAAGAATTTACAAAAAACTATTTTATGTTTTCCAATGATTTATAAAAAAACGTGATTGATTATTTTGCAAAGTTAAAAAAAAATTGAGAACATATTTTTAATTTAAAGTAAGATCGTATATTTATTAAGTATGAGTAAAACATTTTTATTTAATACATAAAAATTTAAATAATTAAAAACCATATTGCCATCAGACTTTATCCTTTTTTTTATATATTTAGAAATGAATTAATTTTTTTGTAAAAATAATTTAGTTGAGGCCCATAGGCAGGCCATGTGTTAATTTTGAATAAAAAATACTCAAGATGATTTTAGAATTACTGTAAGTAATTTAATGAAAAACATATTTTCAATAAAATAATCGAATTTTTGGTATCAAAATTAAATCTGCCTTATTTGCGATGATCTCATAATTTTATAAACTCTTGAAAGCTGTAGATATTCGTTGTCTGAATCTGCAATATCTATGTAAATGTTAAAAATATTGATTCAACATAAACATACTTTTTGTCATTACAAACCCTGCCATTATAAGTTACATAAAAAATTTACTCTAATAAAAAGCTCCATGACTCATAAATTTGAGTGTATCAGAATTTTTTGGACCATCTTAATTTGTATTCCTCAAATGTTGTAATTAAAAATATTAAATTATTGAATATAAAAATATATTACCAACATACTTACTATCCCTAATGATTAAAAACGCAGCCTGTATTACAAGCTGTATTCCTTTATAAAAATAACTGACAGGTATATCCTTTAAATCTAAAGTCAAACCAAAAATATTATAAAAATGTTAAATACAACTGGAAATAATTAAATTAATTTTAATGAAACTTAATAATTATTTATAAATTTTGTTTATAATTAATTAATAAGAAAACAAACTGTATAAAAGATCTTAGGTTCATTCAATTATTATATTAATTAATATTAATTATTATGTGATATCACAGAACTTGTTTTTTATTTGAGAATATTTTCTTTTTGTTTTTATGAAAATTTTATTATTAAAATAAATGATTTTATTTGTCCAACGTATTATGCTTTTTCTTTTTACATAAAAACCTTTTTTCTGATTGTATTGCAAGGAATTGCGGTTATAAAGGACGTTCATTAGCCAACCTGTTTTGTTATTTGCGTTCATAGGGAAATGGTAGGTAAATTTTTAACCCCCGAACTAAAAAAAGGGGGTGTTATAAGTTTGACCGCTATGTGTGTGTGTGTGTCTGTTTGCCTGTCTGTGGCATTGTAGCGCCTAAATGGATGAACCGATTTTGATTTTTTTTGTTTCCTTTGAAAGGTAATTTAATGGGGAATATTCTAAGCTATGTTTCAAGTGTGCGTTTAAGGTTCCGTACCAGAAAAAATTAGAAAAATTGGCGATGATCTTCAACAAGTAAATTTTTTCAAAATCATTTAAACTTTAATTTTTATTTGTCTGTTAACAATTCTCATGAATGTACGCCCTGAAATGTCAAAAATATTTATATTATTAAAAACGGTAGCATATTTACCGAAATCCTTTATTCAAATTTGAAAGCTAATGGCCATTTAAACCAATTATTTGTTTACATATATACTTGGAGCATAATCAGAGTTCATTATATTGGATTAAATCAACAAACAATAATTACTGTCTAATAATACCGAATATAAAAAATTGTCATTTTTAAGCAATAGGAGGAATACGCTGTGTTTACAGAAGTTAAAAAAGTATTTCCAAGCGGAAGTATTTACAAATTAAAGGAACCATTTTGAGAGTAATTTTAAACGTACAAATTTTAAAATTAATAAATTATACTATCTTACCTTGTACTTGAACACTACAATTGATACATACTAATAAACGGCGTATAAGTAAGCAGATACATTATTACATTCCGTTGTTTACCGATGCCCGATATGCGATGTCTTTTTGTTGGTCAGATTCTGTCTTTTATCTTAGTGCTAATAAGACCATTTTTATAAGACCATTGATTGCACTATTTTACCCTGTATATATGAAATATATATCAATGTATACTATGTTTAGATCCAAGTTTGTAACGCTTAAAATTATTGATACTATGAACAAATTTTTGGTATAGGTGTTCATAAAATCACCTAATTATTCCATTTCCGGTTGTCTGCCTGTCAACACGATAACTCAAAAACGAAAAGGGAAAGAATGAAATCTATTTGCTTTCTGAGTTAAGTGTGATACTAAAGTTGCAGTAATATCTCTTCTTACTTTTACACTTAATAAACTACACCGAGATAAAAAAACAGACACCCGATTTTACTCTTGCTTGCCCTTCCTTGTACGTAGCGTAGCGTTTTTTTCAGATAGGTATTAATAATATATCTCAGAGTTAAAATTAAAAAATTATTCCTGAGTTTATTTTGACTTGTTTATATATAATTTATATAAACGCGCACAACAAAATCATGTAGTGTCCACACCAGATTGTTTTGAAACAAAATAACTTAAATTAGGTAAACAAAATTTCTGAAATATTAGTGAATTATTTTTTTAACACAATCATGCTTCATCGTTTCTTTAAAATTGTATTTAAACAAGTGAAAACAAACAATCGACTGAGTTAATTGTTGAAATACGCTTTTTGACGTCATATAAGGGAAGAAAGGTATACTCTTAGATAGACATTTATACCTGATATTCCTATATACTACATACCATAAAATTTGCACCTAATTTGCGCTCTCGTGGGTAAACAGTGATGTTTACAAAAAAATGTTTCAAACAAAAGTTGTTTATTTTTTTATAAGGAATATTTACATTTAAACTTTTGTTTTATCTCTAACGGTTTACAAAAAGGGTTTTACGGACCCAAGACCCAATTGACCTATGTTGCTCATTTACGAATTTAGCTTCACTTTTTACATCCTGAGCATGCTAATGGATTAATTATATGATTTTATGAACACTTATATCAAAATTTTGTTGGTAGCATCAATATTTTTAAGCGTTACAAACTTGGGACTAAACTTAATATACTAATAAATATTTCATATAAACATGGTATATAAAAAAAGCAATGGTAAAAGGCTATTTAAAACATTTGTTCTAGAATTGCAGAACTGAACAATTGCAGAATATTTTGAAAGAGCTATTTCTCAACGGGTTTTCTGCATCTCGTAACAATATCTTATATTGTATTTACAAAAAGATTTGTTCTTACAAATCTAAATGCAAATTATTTCATTTGTCAAATGCTAGATAATACCTCAACATAAATTGAGTCAACAATTGAGACTTAACATAAATACAATTTTAAGTGATGTGCAAATTTATTATAATAAAACTATTATTTACACTTTTACAGTTAGCTAATGTACATATCGAAGTGGATTAGATAAAAGCATCCTGTAAACTAACTATTTAAAGAAATATGAATTAAATTATTGGAGCATCTTATAAAAATATCGCGCTTTTCAAGGTGCTAAAATTTATTACATAAACGCAACGGTAAGTAAACAATAATAAAATTTTTATAATAAAATTTTCTCTTTGTTCTATTTTTAATTTGTTTTTACTTGTATGTTATTGTTTGCATCTGCTTTATAGCCCGTGAAAAAGGTGGAATTGGAAAAATAATTTTTATCGCATCTGCGTCGGAAGAGCGAAACGTGCGATCACTATTTTTGGAGGTTTTTCTGGAGATACCGAAAAATTATATTTCTAGTTTTTGTGATCCGGAATCTTACTTAGTCATTCACTGACTTGTAAATATTTTCTTTGGGCCTAGCGGTATGGACTTGCATATTTTTTATGGGCAAAACATTTATGGCAAAAAAATAATTTTACTTTTTTTATTCCTTCGCTGAAATATTTTTACTGCACAATTTCACTTCTATAATAAAATTTCTTTTTATAAAGACAGATACTATATTATCTTGTTACCAGAAGTAATGTGATAGGGGCTTGACGCACATACTGCACTGACTCGTCCGCCATAACTATTACTGATGTACACAGTAATGGCGTTCACTTTGATACTGACATGGTGATATCCAGAAAAAATTTCTTACCGTGATAGTTGAAACTGACAAATTGATTGGTTTCGATCTGCAAAAGGTCGATAATACGTTAAGTAAGATAGTTACAAATGTTCGGAATGTTATACTTCTAAGTACTTATGATTGTTGATCTAAAATTATTTATTCTTCATTTTGCATTCTGTATGCATTCTGAGGTATGGTAGATCATCTCTCGTCAGACCTCTGATAAATTACAAACATGTGTAGAGATAATAGGGATTAACAATTTGTTTATGTTATTAAATTCTTGATATAGTATTCACCTCGAAAATAGAAATCAAAAATTTTGTGATAGCTTTACGATTAAAGATACTCAATATCTTAAAGAGAGTCTTATTTTGTGCCAGTTTATTTGATAGAAAGTTGTTGCGTTAAAACAACAACATGCTGCCAAATTCTTTTTTATGCTTTTGATAAGCAAAATTATAAAAAATAATAGAAAAGGTTTACATTAATAAAATTTTCCGGGAAGGTTTTGGTCTGGTCTCTAAAGGCAATATCCACACGACTCGTTTTGAATTATTTTATAATAAAAAATAAAATAAAAAAAAAGTACAATAACAAATCAGTGTAATATTAAATTAAATTATACTTGAACAAATAGTAGAAGACTTACCTATAATTAATTTTAAACAATACTCAATAATATTAATATTTTAATTAAAAATGAAAAAATAAAAATAATTTTTTATTGACGTCACTATAGAACTAAAAACAATACCCATAAATGAGTATAGAATTACTATGATTATTGCTTATATAAGTAATTTTTCTAGTAAAATAATAAGAAATATTTTTCTAGTAAATTAATAAGAAATATATTTCTTTTTGGAAAAATCAATGTCTATCATTAAATTTTTAACTTCAATTTCGAACAAGGAAAAGCTAGAACCACAGCGACCTAAGTCACACGATTTTTATGTTTGTGAGAAAATATAGAACACGCTTTTGAAGTTAAAAAAGGAAATGAATGATTTTTACTAGTTAATATTTAAAAAAAATATTGTTTGGCATGTTAGAATAACGGAAAAACAATATTATATTAAATATTGATGAGCAAAAAATTGGCCTTGGCCTTGCAGTCTTAGTCTTGGTCTTGCAAATTTATTAAGACCAAGACCAATATAGTGCCACTTTGACAAGACCAATACCAAGACCCTATCTATATGAATTTAGATCAAGATCAAGACTCAACTATGCAAGACCTAACTATAACAAGACTTTTACCAAACTTATTGTTGCAAGTAATTAATTAATGTAAGTACAAAATCAATAGCTCCATTTCCTTCAGAAATTCGCTAAAAACAGGGGAACGATTTACCTTCAAAAAGTAGTATTAAATCGGTTTGCGTAAAGAGAAGATAGAATAAGAATAAATGGAGTGTTAGAACAAGAAAATTTATTCTGCTTTTTAGTGCACGCAGTCGAGACAACAAGCACCAGTTAGCTATTTATAAAATGATTTCTATAAATGATTTATTATATTTGCAAATCTTATTATCATAAAATACTACAGCTACTACCTTATTGCCATTATTATTATTTATTTTGTTTATAAATCTTATCATTTTCTGTTTTTATGGCTTTATTATTTGTTTATGTTTATTGATAAAAGAAAATGTCTACTACCTTTATAAATTTAAGACTTGGTATTAAATCATCAAAGTAATAAGGTTCACCATTACATAATTTACCTATAACACCTAAGTCTATCGGAATAGTTAGTTAGTGACAATAATCAATCATGGCAGTGAAAATGGTAGCTGATAAAGTTATGCATCTCGAGAAGTTGAAACTGTTAATACAATTAATGGTTGTTTGTGAGTCTTAAAATTTATTTTGAGCAGTTTTTATTTTTTCATATTGTTTATTTCTCGCTTTCTTATTGTACTGTTTTAAATTAATCTTTAGAAAATGTGAGTAAACGAGTACAGAGTGGACCATATTCGATGGTTGATAGGGTATCTTCATAACTATACTAGATAGGAAATAAATGGATAGTATTTTTTCGATCTCTTTTTTTGAGCCAAGTTCATTTTCGCCAACAAAAACTGGCTCGCTTTTTTTGTTTTCGAATCATAGGCAAAAGTTCGATTTTCCGTCTTTTAAACTTATGTGAAAAACGCCGTTGTTTGAAAAATTAAGAGAATATAACTTTGACATCCTAAAGGCACTTTTTTTCTGTAGAATCCAGTGGCGTCATTAAAATTTAAATAAAACGGTCGGTTTTCGAGTTATGACCCAAAATTGTGTTTTTTTTTTAAATAGAAAGCATAGTTGGCTATGGCTTAGCGAAAACAGATCTTGTTTTCTCTGTTTAACCATGTATTACTTGCTGAGTCGATTTTGGCACATAAGCCCAAAATAGCGAAAAATTATCAAACAACAACCATTTTATGCAGCGTCGGTAGTTTTATGCAGCATCGACTCTACCCTCAAATCAAGGTAGAGCGAGATCGTCTTTCGGTTCCCTTTTTTTTCAAAAAATGCATGTTTTTATAAATATAATTATTCTTGTTATCATCAATCATACTCAGAGGTTTAATATTACCATAATTCGCTATCAATATTTTTTTATACAAATTAATGAAGGTATAATATTAACTATATCAATGGATATTATTTTATCTTGTCAATAATTACAAAATATAATATTTAATCCATAACACCTACCTGTCTTTATGAAAAACAGTCAATATAGTTGCGGAAACGAAGCACTGAAGCTCGAAAAATTGGAACAGTATGGCGGATTTGAATGCGGTTTTGTGCATTCGATTCGTTAGAGCTTCAGGAATCTTTGTAACTTAAATTGATTTTATAAGGAATTAAAAATATGTAATTTGCATAAATAATATGATATTTTATAATTGCATTTTAAATTGGCCGTAAATACTAAATTCACATTCGGTTAATAGTGATGAAAATGATTCCCAACTCGTTAACAGAAGTTTTAGGGGTCACTGAATACGAATATTGCGACTAAATTGGTCTCTGAAATACCTGGTGTTTAGGGTGGACGGTATCCCAGTCAGGACGTATACAGGAGTTTTCGGGAAATTCGTTATATCCCTGCTACCAACTGTATTAAAAACACCAATTAAAAAAAAAACTATACTAGATACATTTTGTAAAAGAAACCCCAAGTAACCAAAAAACCTTCAAGTAACGAGTTTGGAATCATTTTCATCACTATTAACCGAATTGTGAATTTACTATTTACGATCAATTTAAAATCTATGTTGCTGCTTGCTAACTTTGTCCGTTTTTAGTGCTTTGTTTCCACGACTACTAGTACAGAGTCTTAATATCTGTCTTTAAATTCCGTAAATCCTTTATAGTCATTCATTTGTGTCAAAAGCTTCACTACAGCTAAATATCTTTTTGAGGTCCAGAGTCCTTGGATAATTTAAATGTTATTCTAAATCAACTTAAAAATATAATTTTTATTTTCTATAAATTTTTATTAAAATAAATACTTCTTGGTGAACTGTAATATTTAATGCTACCTATTAAATATTGAAAATGCCATGAAATAACCATGGGTTATTTGGGTAATAATATTTGAATAATATGGGAAATAACAATGGGTTATTTCGTTAATAGTACATCATATTGTTAAATTTTTGAGAATTTCAACCATTTATATATGGCTAAGAAATTCGGGGACATACGGTGGATGTTTCATACAAGAGAATAATTGACAATGTAATGACATAATCAATAAATGTAGAAAAATGTTATATCGATTATATTCTGGCTAGCATGTTAATAATATGACTGTTTTTACTCTATTAATGTATATGACATTTGGAAATTGATATTTTAGTATTAAACCACCTACCAATTTTTTGCAAAATTCTTATATAAATCGCAAAAGTTGATCCACGCATACAAACACACATTCTACGCGATTAATATTATCAATATTATCAATAAATTAAAAAAAAAATTCAATAATTTTTTTTGATTTAAGTTCGAAAGTTATTATTTTCACCCCGAAAAGCTAATATCAAAAATATTATCTGTAGCTGTGTTGATTTGACATAAGCAAAGCTATAGAAAATATGTTTTACTTCGACGAAAAAAAATGTTTTAAACAAAAGTTGTTTACTTTTTTTAAAAGGAAATTTTTTAATTATGTCTGAGGTTTTGTTCCATCTTTAATGGTTTACATGATGGAACCTTCGGACCCATCCTTTTTTTATTGTTTGTCCGTTTAGTGGAAAACGGGCATAAAGGACAATATGAATTTTATTATTTTTACTATTGTTATTGATCTGGTATTTACTATTGTTATTGATCTGGACTCTAAATATCATGGCCACCAGAGTTTTTTTTCCTTCATTTACTAACATTATCAAACCGGATTAAAATGAATTTTTACATAAAATATGTAAACAAATGAATTTTAATGCTAATTATCTTACATTGTGCAAACCTGTACATTATTATAGTGGCGTCAAAATACAAAATAAAAGTTTTACACCATTAGTGGTGCTACAGTTACTAAGGAACCTACTTAAGATACTAAGAAAATATTTAAAGAATATTTGAAAAGCTAAAATTTACAATTTATTGTATTTTGAATGTGAATTTATACAACTTTGTGTTTACACTTTTCATAAAAATTAAAATGCATATTGTTTGCATTACAATAATTGGTTATAAATTAATTTGGAAGAAAATGTAAGTTTATTGTTTCTTTGTGATAAAATTTTTAATTCATAAATAATACTTGCATACGAATAAATTAGGTAATTATAAATATTATTAATTTTTAAACCATTAATATTTAACCTCATTTTCTCAGGAGATTTAGTGCTTAAAATAAATTGAAATAATTTATTATATTTCTTTTGGTCACTCGGGTTTATTCAATTAAAAATAGTTCATTTTTGGGAGTCTTTTCAAAATCAACAAAAATTATCATAAATTATCATAAAAGAGTTGAATTTAATATTATCATTTATCATTTGGTTCCTAAGAAGCTGGCTATTCAATAGAAAAGACTTTTCGTTCACTTTCACATTTCAAATATATCCAAATATAAGATCGCAAGCGATTCTTTAGAACTATTCAAAACAGATTATTTTTCACCAATGTATAAATTGTAATAAAAGTCAATTTACGACTCCATTAACTGAACATAAACTGGAATATCTTAATGTAATTCTTCCCTCTTTTATGCAAAAAGTTTTTGCACAAAAATATTTCGTATTTAAAAGATATACTCTTAACTACAGCTTACTTAGTATACTTAGGTACATAGCAACGTAATTAATTGGTGCAGGGTTCAGTGCGCTAATTTTTTTTTTTTTCTAAAAAACATTTGAATTTACCAACACTTTAAAGTTTTAGGTATTTTAGGTTTTAGGTAGGCTACCGGACTTTCATTGCATAGCGTATTTTCGAAATCTTCGGTTCAAATAATGTATATAAGTACCTATTATAAACAGAAAAATTAAACAAGGGCTTAACACCTTTCATGTGAGCATAATGCCTTATTGCATACTAAGGCTATATGCTCCTAAAATTTAGTTTCTACCACGGAATCTGAACTTCAGATTCTTTGATTTTTGTACTCAAAGATAGCTCGAAGTCCGAGGAGTAATAGCGTATTTTCTCCAAAAAATTATTTTATTCCCACAAAAAGCTTTTACTTATTAAATGATTTGTTCTGAGTTCATTATTCGGCTTATTGAGAATAATTTATACTTCACTATAACCATGCGAATGAAGCCGCGGGAGATCACTAAAATGCAATATATCTGGGAACTTTGGAAGTTGTTAATTTACCTTTTTGATTTCGTGAACTTGATAAGTACTAAGAAGCTTTTTTGTCTCATCTCATTTATAAATAACAAAAAATTTTAATAAGTCAATTTTAATTGTCTTCTAGTGTATTTTATAGTCATTAATAAAAGTTTTTGTTTATAATATTTAATTAACAAATTGAAAAATTTTAATGTATTTTTAATTTTTAAACATTTTATTATTTCAAATAGAGTTCACCTTTATTGTTCTTAAGACCTTCAAATTAGCAAAATTAGTATAAAACTTACGCTTAGTTTGTGCTTAAACATGATGAAAGTGCTACTCGAAAAAAACTCAATCTGAAAAATTGTGAAATGTGTTTTTGATAAACTATTTAATTAAATAGGTAATTATTTTGTGAGTAAACGTAAAAGAAATTAGAGAATTGCATTAAAACTGGTTTTTCAAAATTTTTATAGGAGCGAAACGCGTTAATTAACGCAAACCTAGCACTTTTGAGTCTGCTCGTTAGTGGGGTCAAACTAAATGTTTAAAACTAGTAGGGTCTTAAACTACATAGAAATCTATTGTGAAAATCAGTATCGATCTCTCTTAATATGTGCAGTATTCAAAACTTTTATTTGTAATTTAGCTTATTATTTTTGATACTGGGATAATTGGTAACTTTATGGTTCTATAAAATGTTAAAAAAATCTTAAAGTGTAATATTTAACACTTAGAATAATAAGACAAGGTGGATATTAAATAAAGATTTCATTAAATATTAATAATTCATAAAAAAAAATACATATTTTTGATGCTTTATCTTAAAACAGAGTAAATCTAATCTAATAAAAAATTGTCATGATTTTTTTTTAAAACAATTACACAATCTACTTTTGATTTTCTTTATAGGTACGTCTGCAAACAATAATAATACTCGAAATTTATTCGATCAATCAAATTTAAGTTGAATTTGATTTGAATAAATTTTTTTTGTGTACTACAAAAAATTTTAATTATTTTACTCATGAAATTTTAATAATCAATATTTATGTGTTTGAGAACATTTTATTAAACGTTACTAAATGTAAGTTAATTGGCTTTGAATAAATTTACGATTATTTTTTGGAAACAAATTTAACTTTTTATTGTTTTTACAGATTATATAATAAATAAAACTCAGTTGAAAAATAAACCTCTAAAAGTTGAAAATGAGATTTTCCTTATCAAAGCTGTTTAATTCCGAAACAAATAATGAAAATGATCAAGAGGATAATGTTGGCTGTAAGTAATTATAAAGTAATATATATGTTTTTGATAAATTCTATTTGAAATACCCATTTGTTTTAATATTTACCCCTTCTTAATCTTTTCATCGAAATATTTCGATGTTTGACAAAGTCGACTATTTTTAAAGAGTATTGCATGGGTGGCCCCTGTTAAAGATTATTACAAAAATAAAATTTATTTCTACGAAAAAAGGGATTTGCAAACGTTAATTTTTTGGTACTTTGTAAAAATTCAGGTATAATTGAAAGTGTTTCAAACAATAAATACAAGTTTACGTTTTTGGATTTAATTTCGCATAAAATTTTTTTCAAATTGTCCCTTAATTGTTCTGATCAGAAGCTCTCACGGCCATAAAATTTTGTATCGGGTAGTTTTCCAGCTACGAGCAATCAAAGCTACACATACATTATGTTTATATAGCCCGTAGCTCGAAAACTATCCGTTAAACAATTTTTTGGATGTGAAAGCTTTTGATCAAAACGATTAGAAGAACATTTTTTAGGTGGTTTGAAATAGTTTCACAGAAAGCCATTTTCCTATCTCATATTACGAGGTACTTTAATAAATGCATTTTAAGCATTTCGGTTTAGGTCTAGTATATCTCAGAAAGACACTTTAAGACATTACATTTTAAGCAACAATAAGTAAAAAAAATTTAATGAAAAAAATTTTTTTTTTATGCTAAAAGTTTAAAATTTATTTAAGCTTAATAGATTTGTTGATACTTCAAAACGATAAAACTTGAAGTTTAATGTATCAAAATATCGGTATAAAAAGGGAGAATCTAACGGCCCAAGAAATTTGTTTCAGAAAATGATTCTTCTTGCCCTTTTCGAGAAATTTCAAAAAAAAAAAAATCCTGACCTTAAAGCTCATGTACTTTATTTTGACACTCTTATATTATGAAAGTAAACTTATGTTTAAAAATTTGAATAACAGTCTTTTTGTTTGAGAGTAATTTGATGGCACATATTCGAATTTTCGAGTGCAAATCGTTACCTCTATATTACTTCGTGTATATGGAAGTAAAATATACCTATATAAATTAAAATTAAAATAAAATAATTATAATTAAAATAGTTAATAATTGTAGTAATTAGAATTAAATAAAATGTTTTTCTTAAGAAAAATCTTTTGTTAATCACGTCTACATCAGGGCTATTATATGAAAAATTAATTTAAACGAGATTTAGAGTTCGATTTAATTATTTATTATTAATATTACAACCTTGAATTGTTTTTATATTGATTTTTATAACAATTTTTTCCCTTTTTTCTGGTGTATTAGATTTTTTTTCTTTAAGTGTTGCAAATATGGCGTTTATTAAGTAATGCTTTCAAGGTGAACTTTTATTTTTGCTATATGTTTATATCTGCAATTGTCAACCATTTTATCATCTGTTTCATTTCCCCAATATTTTAAAAAGGAAAAACACGATTATCGATTTATTCAAAATCCCTTTAAAAAAATCGAGAAAAACGCAAAAAAATTTTTGGTTTGTAATTTGATGAAACTCGGTGAATGGTGTAATTTTGATCCAAAAAGTATAAAAATCGGGTTAATTTTATGATTGGATGCAGATTTTCTAAGATATCGCAATATTTGGATCGATTTTAGCCCGTATCTCAAAAACTATTCGACCAGTCATCAAATGCACCCGATTTTTGTATTTTTTGGGTCAAAATTACCTTATATACTGAGTTTTATCAAAATTGGAGACACAAAAAATTTTTCGATTTTTTGCTTTTTTTTTAAGGGGTACCCCTTTGAAAAAATCGAGAAAATCGCAAAAAAAATTTTGTTTTAGAATTTGATGAAACTCAGTTAATGGGGTAATTTTGATCCAAAAAGTATAAAAATCGGGTTAATTTTATGATTGGATGCAGATTTTCTAAGATATCGCAATATTTGGATCGATTTTAGCCCGTATCTCAAAAACTATTCGACCAGTCATCAAATGCACTCGATTTTTGTATTTTTTGGGTCAAAATTACCTTATATACTGAGTTTTATCAAAATTGGAGACACAAAAAATTTTTCGATTTTTTGCTTTTTTTTTTAAGGGGTACCCCTTTGAAAAAATCGAGAAAATCGCAAAAAAATTTTTGTTTTAGAATTTGATGAAACTCAGTTAATGGGGTAATTTTAATCCAAAAAGTATAAAAATCGGGTTAATTTTATGATTGGATGCAGATTTTCTAAGATATCGCAATATTTGGATCGATTTTAGCCCGTATCTCAAAAACTATTCGACCAGTCATCAAATTTTGTATTTTTTGGGTCAAAATTACCTTATATACTGAGTTTTATCAAAATTGGAGACACAAAAATTTTTTCGATTTTTTGCTTTTTTTTAAGGGGTCCCCTTTGATGCAAATGCAAAAGAGAGAAATGCAAAAAATAATTTGTTTTGGAATTTGACGAAACTCCGTGTATGGGGTAATTTTGATCCAATGAGTATAAAAATCAGGTTAATTTAATGATTGGACCCATAAAAAGTTACAATGTCAGCGTATATCTTGGGCAAAACTTCATTTTCAAACAAATTAAAATCCATAAAGTTGAACAAAAGGGTGGATGAGTGAGGTGATAGTCTAAAGGAGAAATTTTCCAGCAAAGCGGGCGGGTATCTGCTAGTGAATTATACGAAATGTCTGTAGCCTTAATATTCCTGACCAAGTCACATTAAAATTACACAAAATAAAAATATATAACTAATCTTGCAGTTAATCGATTAAGATTGACACCTTTAAAAATCTGTGATGAATTAGACATCAATTTATCATTTATCATTACTTTGATTTATGGAAAACTAATTATCTAACTATTATCATATATGTATTATAATCCTAACAATTATTTAAAAAAATTCAATAGGTACAATTAGTAAATTCATTGACTACAATTGTGTTTATGATAAATATTTTCATTATACAGGAATTTTTTTTGGTGATACTATTCCAATTTTCAAATTTGATGTGTTACCTACATCATAAAATCGTTAAATCAATAGATATATTTTTGTTTATAATAGAAATATTTATCAAAAACACAGTTGAAAGCAGTAATTTTCCTATTTTTTTCTATTTTTATTTTCTAATTAATTATTTTAATTAATTACGATAATGATTAATTAGTTTTATATAAATCAAAGTAATCATAAATGATAAATTTTTGTCCAATTCATCACAGTTTTTAAAAAGGTGTCAATTATTCCAAATGGATTGCTCATCGAGATTAGTTTTATATTTTTATTTTCTATAATTTTAATGTATTGACTTGGTCAGGTATGTCAATTGATTACCAATTACAAATTAAAATCGAATTTTGAATGCGATAATAATAATAAAAATATTATAATATTTTATTCGACATAAAGTTCTTGAAATTATAATGACATCCCTCGATCAACAATGTCCTACTAGCAGTTTTCAATTTTTTTAACACCGGAAATATCCATAATTCTGTCGGGTAATCTATTATGAAATTTATGTCCCCACCGCAGTAAAGAAAATTTTGTTCAAACAATAGGCTTTTGTCCACTAAAAATAATTGGTTGGATAAAAGCTTCTATTGATTAATCATGACATGCAGATAGCACAAAATTAATTATTATAAAATATAAGGATTATTATTATTTTTTTAAAATAAATTCTTTAAAATTATACATCTGGTCACGTGATCTGCAAACACCAATCAGATGTAGTTTTTTTGTTATTTTTTGGTTTAGTCCCAATGATAGTTTCTTTCTGTAAAGAAGTTTTAAAGGAATTTATTAGAAACATTAAAGTAGAAATTCAGTAGAAAAACTAGCGTCTACCGCAGTTCTGCACATTCTTGGATACTCCGTAACATATTATAATGTTTTAATTGTAGTGATGAATCAAACCATTTATTGATATAACAAGTATTATGGATTTATCATAGATGGTGTACTTTGTTTCTAATTTTGTGATAATTAAAAACAATTATTGCATCTAATACTACCATTAAGATAATACCATAGAGCTACAAATAGTTGATCGCAGTATAGAGAGACAGACAAAGTAGAGAGATTCTGGCCGTTTCGCACTTAATAAGCATATAATTGTGTTTCCTTAACATTAATTATTTCCACCAATCAGAAAGTATTGAAAGTATTACGTCACGCCATGACAAACGCAATGTAAACAACATTACATTCTAATAGAATGTAGCAAGTTAGTTGATTACATCTGGGTAAACTTGCATACACCAAAATGATTATAAGTCGTGATGTCATTCAAGACGCCATGACACTCTACATTGTTTTCGAAGTAAATTTGAATTGGTTTTTGAAAATGCAAAATACATAATGCAAATAGTGTTTTTTTTTTTTTTAAATACCTACTTTTTTATGTTAATCAAATACTAATGTAACGTATAAACCAATTTTTCAAATTTAAGACAAAAGCCTATTGTTGAGATAGATATTTTTGATCGAATTGCACAATTTTTAATCAGAAATAAATAATTATGATAATAAATCTCATTTACGATTTGTTTATAATTTAGCTATAAATTTTTGTTATTATTGCAATTAAAATGTAAAAATATTATATCCATCATATCTGAAAAATATTATTGATAGTAGGGGTAAATGTAGTACCAGGGTTCAGAATTTATATATTTTTTTAAAGCTTTTTTAAATATAATATTGGAAAAATGAAATTTTATCGTAGTGTTTAAAATAAAAAATGCTATGTCAACTAAATATAAGAACAGCAAAGCAAAAATTATATCGTAAATCAAGAGGAAAAATTTTAAAATTATTCACATGGCATACGTTCTGCAGCAGTGGTGGCCCATGATCGCCAACAGCTGTTGAATAGATATGGCACTCAATGATAATGGAAAACAAAAATTTTTGAAACACTAAAAAAGGTTATTTCTTTTTTACTTCTAATAACTAATGTTTAAAGATAAATAAGCACTATCTAAGTTGCTTGCTTTTTATTTATTAAACTTTGTCATCGTCTATCTAGAAACTTTAGTGATTCAAGGTAAAATGTATACGAGGTATTACACCTTACCCTATTATAGCAAAACTTTAATTCCTTATTTTTAAAAATATGTTGAATATTACGTATATAGTTACGTCCGTTGTTGTTTATGATATTTGGCAAATGACCTTTTTGAAATTTGCATTTTATAAAACAGATAAAGTTTTAAGGCCAACATATTTACTTCAAATACTAGAAAATTATCGTAAACAAGGTAATGGTTGACGATATATTATTATTTTGAATAAATCAATAGAAAGAGCTTATGGAGAAAATTAAAGATACATAAACAAAATTTTAACATTCAGGTCCTATTGAAAAAGGTCCTAAAGAAAGATTACAAAATTTTTTCCTAAATTATTTCATTCCTGTATTTAGGTCAAATAAGTCACTCGCACTAGATACTAATATTAACCTTAAACAAGTGTAATATAAATTAAAAACAAGTGAAAACAAACAATTGACAGCGTTAATTGTTGAAATACCCTGCATAGAAAGTGTTGAATGTCAGTGCTTGCTTTATTTCTTTTATAAATTAGAATAGTTTAAAAAACATACATATAATTATGTTTTAAAATTTAGAAAGTTTTCGAAAGAACTTTTTTTTGTTTTTCGAGAATTTTTTATAAGACTACTAGTTGAAGCAACCTACAAATTTTCAACTTCCTATTTTTTATACTTAAATGGACATCAACATTTTGTCCTAATTTGCGTCCTCACAGGTAAACAGTGATGTAAACGAAAAATAATTCAAACAAAAGTTATTTATTTCTTTATAAGGAATAAGTTTTACATTTAAACTTGTTATTTTATCCCTAACGGTTTTCAAGATTGGTTCTATGGACCTGAGAACTTCTTCACCTATGTTGTTCATTTACGAACTCAACCTCTTTCGCCGTTTTGAGTTTTCAAGATCACTCTCTTTATGAACACCTTTAGCAAAAATTTGTTTGTAGCATCAATATTTTTAAGCGTTACAAACTTGGGACTAACCTTAGTATACCTTGATATAAATTTATTATATATAGGGTATAAATATTAATACATGATATAAATAATAATAAGGTATATGTTTAATGTAATAAAATAAATAGATTACAAATATCTACCAGTGATTTAAGAAAATATTCATTAAAAATTATAAGTATACAGGAAAATGATTTTAAAAATAGACTTTATATTAAAATCAATTATGTAATAAAAAATTACTTAATTAATTGCACATGTTACTATAATTTTAGTGATGCCTGATAACATTTATCAAAATATATATTAAAATTATACCAAATACAAATAGCACAAGCAATAGAAAATTAATTATCCCTGAACTCAAAAATTTTAGCTACCATGCGGAGTTTTTGGAAAATTAGGAATTGGTAGATGTAATTTTTCAAATTTCTCTGTTTTTTCATGAGCTTTATACTGCTATTAAACTTTTTAAATTTGGGGTTTCTTGCATATCAGCTTATACAATAACATAAAAAAGTACTTTTTTTTTCTGAAATGGTTAAACAATAGTAACTATAAGGTTTTGTTTTGACGCTAGAAAACCTATTTTTCCCGTACTGTTATTTATTTTATTGCCGGTAACCATTTAAAAAACCAGATAGGTTTTCGTGCGTCATAATGCCCTTTATAGTAGTAACAATTATCAGAAAAAATAGCGTTTGGTTGCTATAATAGACTCCTATGGTTGCTGGTCGAGGCTCCAGCCGAATTTTATAGCCGCCCGAGAATGTAATGCTTTTCCTACTTACAAACTATAATATCGTAAAAAGCATACCTCAATCAATTTTTGAAGCTGTAAAGTAGAATACAAATGAAAATTTGCAGAAAATTTGTATCAAGTGCAACTCTTACATTTTCAATCTTTTCAGTCAATGTACAGCTTTAAGGTTGTTTCAGTAATTTTGACATGATATTTTACATACTTTCAAATAACTTAAATCAAATTTTCATGCGATGTGCTAAGATTTTGGAGTTCAAAAATTGTATTTCTTGTACTAAAGAGATTAGAAAAGATTGACACGTGTTCAGTTTATTATAAGTAATTATCTACTATTTAATTTAAAATATTTGCTAATATCCTTTTCAATAATTGTTAGAATTTCTACATTGAATTTCGCAATATTTAATGCTTCGTAGTCGTTTCTAATATTTGAAGAGAGTGGCCAAAAGGTGAACCGATTCGGAAGAATCATGTTAATTGACTCGCAAATTCCTCAATTTTACCTTTTCACTAATGCTTCGCATATTTTCACGAGTAATTGACCATGAATGTTTTTTTTTTTTTTTTTTTTAATTAAATTAAATTATCGAATATTTATTTCCTCATAAAAAAATGAATTGATTCGTGGAAACAATAATTTTCTTATTGTATGATCTTTAGACAAGAAGTTTTTGTACAGGATCGGCTTTAAAAAGTATATGCATTTACTATCACTGTATATCTTATAACTTCAATTTACCTGAATAATCGCATTTCGTATAAATTTGTCTCCGAATATAAAAAGAGAAACTCGAGGAATTTTTGTTTTGTATTTAAATGCCACAAGTGAATTTGTCACACTCAATGGTTAGTTAGAGAAATGAAAAAATAATAATGAGAAAATCGGACAGATTATCAATTTTGCACTCGAACCAGATTATTTATTTTGCACTCTCCATTAAATTATCTTTCAAATGAAACCAAAAAAAACAAAATCGCTTCATCCGCTTAGGCGCGCTACAGTGCCACAGCCAGACACACACACATAGCGTTCAAACTTATAACAAGCCTTTTTTTTTTAGTTCGGGGGTTTAAAACAGACTCTTAGGCCGATATCTTCTATTTTTCATGGAAGGTCGACCCATGTATGAAAGTAGCGGCTATATCAAGCACATTAGCCAGTAATTGTACACTATTCGGGAGGAGGGGGTATGTCTGAGGTGATTGTTGTTTGAAATTCATTCAGCAAGTTTCAAAAGGGAAGTTTTGAACATGTATGTCTCTGATAATGGCTGGATTCTTTGAATTTTCTAGAATTTCGGGGAGGAGTATTTATCACTCTTAGGCTCCCCTGGCTATACGTACTTGCCGGTTATTAATTTGTAACAAGTCAAAAATTTGTGTTGGCGAAGTACTTAGACAGTTTATTAATATTGAGAGCTATTGAGAAAGTTGCTCTTTTTAAGTTCTAGGCTCAATAGGCTCACAAATTTTTAACTGTCTTGCCAGCTTAAAATCATACTTATTTTTTTCCTTATTCTTATAAGATGGTTATCGCCTCTCTGATACTTCCGACTTCGGTTCGATACTCAACAAACTGGCGCGTTTGATGATGACCAACGATTTATAAATTTTGATCTATGGACACGCAGTCTTGTTAAAAAAAGGTTGAAATGTCTATAATTACAAAAAAAGAAAATCATTCAAATTTTCAGCTGAAAAAACCGAAAAGCAATTAAAAGCTCGCCGTGCTCAAATATCACCTCAAAAATTTGTTTATCAAATTTTGTTTTATAGCTGCCGGTTAAAAGTAAAAAATAATTCAAATCTTAAAACAAGGCTTAAGGAAACATTAGTTACAGGTAAAAAATTGTAATTATTATATTTAAAATCCTATTTATTATACATTAGATACTATTGTTAAAATCATAATTTTCCTCGATAAAAATCCCTTGAAGATGTGGTTTTAATTTCATTTAATATTTAGTACACGGTCATATCTAGTGATAATCGATAAATTCAAGAAGCAAAAAAAATACAATTGTTATAGAAAAAAACAAAGTGTAATTTTCAAAGATTAAAAAGCGTAATTAATTACCTATAAGTGGTTGTCATTTTAACATAACAATGATAAATTTGAAATGTTACAAATAAAATTAATTGATTATACTGAATTTGTTGTTAAAGGCTTTAAAAATATTGAAAAAACACCTTTTATATAGAATTTCGAAAACAGTAAACTTGTTAACAGCTTTTTTTTTTTAGATAAGATTGAAAATTTAGATTAGGTATCACATTTATAGAGAGCATTTATTTAGGTATTTGTATTTTTAATGTGACATTTATTAGCAATATTGCTGATTGTGAAAATTAATAATATAAAGTTAATAGCTCGTGACAATAAGCAAAATATTTTTCCAAGTGCAATTTGTAAGTAAATTTTAATTAAAATATTACAATTATTAATTATATTTGGGTTGTTGAATAAAAAATAATAATCAATTTTCGTATTTTTATTTCAATTATTCATCATAAATAATATTGAAATTGGCCAAGAAAAGTTTTTCAAATTTATTCGGAGTTAAAACCAAAAAGGTTCATGTTTCGAAAACTTTTATAGAACTTTTTTTGTTTGAATACCGTTACTAATAAAAACAAATGAAAAAAACAATTGACTGAGTTGAAAATGATTTTTATAGATCAAAGATCAACCTATGGTAATTTTTTAGGAAATAAAATTATTAAGAAAATGGAAATTCCATAAAAATATTTCTTCGAATTATTATGAACGACTAGGTCAAATTTTAAATAACTACAATGTAAAAGTTGAAGGCTTTATTATTAATTAGTTAATACCTGCAGCTAAAAGTTCTAAGCATTAACTGTGGTAGCTTAGAAAATTAGTGATTCGTGATTATTTTTCTAATATCATAAATTTTAATTGTTACTAAAACTAAATCAAATTCAAAATCTTTCTTTAACCCGTCTGTAGTCGCATTATGAGAATTTTGCTTACGCTCGATTTAAAACATAAATAACTTTTATTTTTCAAATGGTAAATGTGGTTGATACTTTTAATCAGATTTCCATTTATCAGATTTTTCAACCAATCTACAGTTTTTTTAAATAATTTTTTTCAAGTCTTTCAGAAATTGTGAGAATTTTTCTCATCACGGGAGTCAAGGAGTAAGCAAAAAATTATAAAAAAATGTCATAAACTAAATTTTTTTTTAAATGTACAAATTTTTTATAAATTACAGCTCATGTGTTATTCTGATGTTTGAGCTATATTATTGTTAAGTTTCAGTTATCAAACAAACAGACAAACAAACAAACATCCTTATTTTCGCATTTATCTATAGAGATAGGGATAAAAGTTACCTATTTGACTTAAAACTGATAAAAACATAGAGATAAGGCTTTACCTCGATTAATTAAAAAAATTCCAATTACTTTGGAGTCAAGGTTGAGTTTCAAAAACATAAGTAGAGTAAGTGATTTAATAAAATATATCTTTAATAACAAATCAAAGTCGTTTCATAAATGATAAAATAATTCGATGATTAATTTTTAATTGAATTTGAGTTAATTTAATCAAACTGAATAAATTGTGATAAAACTACTTGTACCTCGTTGAAAAATCATCATTTGCATCATACAACTATTGTTTTGAAAAAATAGCTGTTTAATCCTTAAATTACAATATAAAATTTTTGCCCAGAAAGCTAAAAAACGGTATAAATGAATGGAAATTAAATTAAACTGTATATACAAGTTTTTTTTTTTCAAAGCATTAATTAAGTAATAATTTAGTTTCCGATTTTGTTTATACTTGATTAGTCCCCACAAAATCCGTCATTGATGATGAAATAGTATATTACACATTTAGGGAGCAAAATGAGATCTGAAACATTCTTTACTTGTTCCCGTGGTGTGTATACTATTTTTCTCCCCGACGAAGGCGGAAAGCGGCATCTTCATTTTACACACCGTGTAGAAAGTTGACACTTTCTGCACGGGGGTGCAGAGCAAACCCTTTTTAAAAATTAGATTAAACAATTTTGAAAATAAATCATCTGTTTTTTGAAAATTGATGGAAATTTTTTAAATCAATTTTTTTTATTTGATGTGAGATATTTAAAATCATACTTCTAAGAAATTTATTGTTATCATTTGCAACTTTGGAATGAAAGTATTAATAAGATAAAATAAAGGCAAAATCATATTTGTGGTTCACTAATTATTGTTTGTAAATTGAGGTCTAACAACGGGATAATTGATAATACATGCAAAAAAAAAATCGATTACAAACTTTGATCTCACATTAACAGATAAAAATTGCTATTTATAATTAATTTAAAAAATATAGTCAATGGAGAAGCAAAACTTCCATTATTTTAAAATCCATTGGAATATTTATAGTCCCCAGCACATCACATTTTTTCAGTTGTATCTGTGTGTTTGTCTGTCTGTTTTTTGGTTTCATTTGAAAGGCAATTTAACGGAAAGTGTTCTTAGTTTCAAGTGCGAGCTTAGAGTATCGTTCTCGAAAAAAAAAAAAAAATTGGCCATGATCCTCAAAATCGATTCAGTTTGGAAAAGGCATGACATATAATTTTAACATATAAATAATTGGGTACTATGGAAATGAATGGTCAAATAAACCTGGCTCAATTCATTTTGAAAAGTGAAATCTTAAAATAATTAGGTAATTCAAAACAACAATTCAAAAGAACAAACTCAACTCAAATATATCAATTTCAATTAAAATATTTCTAAAAATTTGTCCCAAAAAATGATAATTCTAAGTATCCTTTTCATCTGATCTGATGTCTTTGACCATCACTTTGATATTGATTTAAGAAGGAGTGTTATAAGTTTAAAATGTTTACCTCTGCGCCTATGTGTTTCTCATAAATCACATTTGCCGGGGGTTTTTTCAATTTTGTAAATTTCACTTGTTAATTACGTGAAATTACATATTTATAAATACTGCTTGGACATAAAATCTCTATCTCTCTCGCAAGAAATAGATGCCAATCTATTTTGCAGTAAATGATTTATCCATTTTTTCCCTAAACAAAATTTTTTTAATTTTATTTGTTTTTTCCTCATGTTTGCAGTGCCGGAGTGAATATTAATGTTAAAAATTACTTATGGAAGTAAGACAATACATATACTGAATACATACATTGACCTCACAATTAGTGATATTCCATTAAAAAACAAAATTAATTTAATGAGACACGCCTTTGAATTTTTATCAATAAAATATTTTAAAAATACATCACAGTTTATGTAAAGATTTAATTTTCAAAAATTCCCTGAATTTGTGTATTATGAATTTAATGCAAACACTAATTGATTAGAGGGTTAATTAATTTCGACCCTATTACTACCACAATTTATGTGTTTTTTGATCCGCTTTGGTGTTTCCAATATAAAAAATCACTATTCATAAATATCTGTCTCGACATAAAATTTTTATAAGCCTCTACATATGGTGTGTCGATATTGAGACCCTCATATTTTCGTTAGTTAGAGGAATATCGATTTGAAATTTTGCATAGTCATACAAGGTGATTGGTGACATTTTTTGAAGATACTTAACCGAAATCTGAACTTAAAACTCAACCTACTACAAATTAATAAATAGGACCGATTCTTAAAATTTTACCAAGTGTCAGATTTGGTTAGAGATATAAAAAAAAAAAAACTTTTGGAAAAAGTTACTTAGGATATGCTAAGAAAATGCATTTTCATATGCATATTTTTTTTATTTATACGAACTGTATTGTCCTGTGATGCTCGAGTAAACCCTCAACACTAAGTTATCCGCCCGCTTCAGTGAAATATTTCAAATTTAAAACAAGACTATGGCATAAGGAAATAGAATTCACGTTTCTTTTCCTCATTTCTCCACTCTGCCAACTCTCAACAACCAACAAGACAAATCCACCATATATTATCATTCAACAACATTCTCCTAAAAACTCACTTTCATTCCTTTTAGATGGCCCTCGACGTTGTTTCGGCTTCGATCACGAAGCTCACAATACAGCATAGACATTAGTTTAGAATATATATGTATAATGATTTAATAATAGCAACTTTTTGTAAGAAAATGTGGTTATTTCATTATATCTGTGCACACCGTTATCGTAGCAAGATAAATTATCACATATTCCCTATATTGTGATGTTACTGTGAAGCTACTATATTTTGAAGGTTAATCGAAATCCATCCAGTAGTTTCAGTAACAAACACGCATCTATTCATACATAATACATACATCCAAATACCCTCACAAAACACAAACTTTCACTATCATCATAGTAATAGGATATGCACAAAAGATTCTGGAAGCTTACCTACTTTTTTCTTTCAAACGTTTTCTTTCAAATTAGTTATCGTCTTAGATTTTCGGTGCTTACGATAAATCATAATATTACGTTTATGTTAATACTCTCATAAAATTTAAAACGACAACTACCTCAATAAAATAACAACAATGACCTTGTCTTGTTGCAGGTTTGTGTAAATATTTGCAAAATTATTTATTAGCTATAAAAATATTTGTAAATATTATTAAAGTTGACTTTCAACATTATCACATTAATGAAAATTACTTTACAGAGAATTCAATTTAATCAATTAATATTGTTAGTGACTAGATTCTCTTTATATAATGTTGACATTATAATTCACAAAAGTTAATTTATCAGATATTTATTTTATAGGTAATTTATTTTGGGCGCCAGAAGAATTTCCATGATCGATTTAGATTCGCTACTCAATACAGGTTTTAAGTCATATATTTTTTTTTTAAAATATAGGACCCTGTATCGAAGGTCCATAGAGAACTGGAGGTATGAATGAATCGTTTCGTGACGTTTATTGATTACGATTTATTAGTCTGTGGGACAGATGGAGTGCTTTGTAAAATGATTACTACACACTTGAAGTTTCGTGAGTGGCTTTTTGACGAGTCTACCAAATTACTGTGGGCAATCTTGTTCTTTCTATAATTGCTGGAAAACTTGTGTTTTAAAAATCAGGACAATTGGTACATTCCCTCCAAGTTTTTTTTCTATATGAAAGTGATTTTCCCCCTTTATTTTGGAAATCATTACTTTAATAAGAATTTATTTATCTCCTGATTAATTTTATTATTTGTATTTTACTATCCTAAATACTAAATACACTGTTATTTATGTTTCTTTCATCACCATTTCCCGGGGTTAAATCTAAAAAAAATAATTCTTGGGATCAAAGTTTATATAAAATGTTTTTCTTATTAATCATGATTCTCACTTGGTAAAGATTTTGCCCTATTGCTAACACCTATTTCATTTATTATGTCTAATAGAGGAACCTCGTACAATTGATATAGTTCATTAAGTAATGACTACGAAGAAATACATATTAAGTTTTGAAATAGAGTCTGAAGAATTTGTTGTTTATGATAAGGAGTGAACAAAAATGAATGTTTAAACCTCGTATCGTATGCGGGCCGTGCTAACGGCAAAAAATTATAGTTTAACCACTAGGAACAGTAGAAGTCTGGTCTATCTATTTTGAGCACAATGTTAAGTTTTCGTAGCCGAGAAACAGCAAACCAATACATGTAAAAAGTCGGAAATTTTCCTTAGATTTCAACGAACTATTGTTTTACACTTTTAAAGTGCGTTATCACATTCAAAATGGCTGCCAAAAATTGAAAAAGTTTTCAATTAAGTCCAATAAAAATGGTACGTTTCTCTATAAAAAGATATAGTTCAAATTGAATGAACAAATGCACAAAATGCTAAATTTTTGCTATCAATTAGTGTCTAAACTATTCGGTTTTCATAAAAATGTTTCAAACAAAAAGAGCTTGCGTATTTATAAAGATCAGCTATCTTATTTAAAGCCTTCATCTAATGTTTCTCAGTTATTAATAAGAGCGGAGTTTTCATTGAACCTGAAAACTTAGATCCATTTCAATATCGGTATAAGATGAGCCCCTTTGAAACTAATATTTTTCGTTTGAAGTATTTTCCTCGATTAAATTTATTTATCGAGTTTCAAACATCACTCTGTAAATGGAATGAGTGTAAAGAGTGGCAAATATTATTTTTTCTCCGGGGCCGGCTAAATAGCTAGATTGGGCCCTGTTCAATCGAGAGGGTGTTGTCGGCCCTATCTAAAATTTGGAGGCTCTAATACTGAGCTATGTTTATAATAGCTGTAATAAAAAAATGTTATCATTGGCATTTCTGTTGTTGCATATTAATTGTTACCCACAAGGTTTTGTCACTGATTACCCTAATATTTGATAGTTCAAGTTTATAATTAATACACCTATAAATATACTACACGCTTTGTTTGAAAGAGAGAGTATATTTAATTTAAGTTTACAAAAGACGAATAAAGCAAAAAAAAGTTCAAGTTTATATATCTATAAATATATTTTTGACACACGCAGAAAATTTCAAGCAAACTCGTATGCTATTATGTCTGATATAAAGATATTTTAAGAAAAATTTTAAAATTAGATTCACAAACATGTGAGTTATATACTAAAAGTAAAGTATATCTATTGACTATGCAAATATTTATTCGCAAATTGAATAATGATCGTACGTTTGTCTGTTTTATTTTTTTAGCATTGAACGGATAAAATCAATAAATTAAGTACTCTATATTTATTGAATTGTTCTTCTATTTACATTATTTTGAGTGTTTTCTATATATTTTCTCCGTTCAACTCTCAACATTTTTTTCTAAATAAGTTAGTAGTGTTTTTTTTTACATTATTTTATATTAAGGTGGTTGTTTCACTTTTTATAAAGTACATATTTAATCAATAAATATCTACTGATAAATTCTATAGAAAATCGAAGATTAAAATGAAAAGTGACAAAAGTTAAAAAAGATTTAAATAATGATATATTTAATATTTACGCGTTTTATTGAATTTTGTGAATCGATTTTATTAATTATGCTAACAGCCGTAAAGTAACGAATGAAAACTTATAGGTTCTCTCTTATTTGATATGTATTTAAAATAGGTTTGCTTGTACTTTTATCGGTGATTGAATTAGTATTTAGTATTCGATTACCAGTCTGTATTAAAATTTTTGACTAATTAACCCATCAGCACTAATTTACCCATCAACCGTTCTGTAATCTGTAGTCGCGTGATGAGAAATTTTTTCACGTGTTCCGCACATGCGTTAAATATTTCGCTTTATTTAAATACCTCACTTTTTACGTCCTTAGCACGCTATAAACATTTCAGCTTGATATCTCTTTTCGTTTTTGAGTAATCGTGATAACAGGGGGATAGACAGACAGACAACCGGAAATGGATTAATTAGGTGATTTTATAAACACGTATATACCAAAATTTTGTTCATAGTATCAATATTTTTAAGCGTTACAAACTTGGGACTAACCTTGGTATATTTCATATACATGGTATAAAAATGCAGGCTCCCGTTTAGATGGTAGTTTAAATATTCAGTTTATTTCTATTTGGACTGTACGAAATTTCTTCACTCAAATTTTAGGTTGTTCCGTTTTAAAAATCGTCCATGAAAGCAATGAAACTTTTTCTATGATACTATAATAAACTTAATGCAGAATATATCACATTTTACCTTTCTACAACTATACTTTGTCTATCCAAGCGTCAGTAAGTCTGTATAATACGGGAAAAGCAGAAAAACAACAAATTTTCTCCGTATTTTCTCCGTATTTTCCCAATATTCTTATATCAATGATTTAAAATTTTCTTAAAATAGATTAGTGTTAATGGCCCAGTTTATTTTTTGTTCGCAATTATTTATGAATCGATCGACATTCTAATGTGAAATTAGCTTCAAACATGAGACCTATCTTAAAATTTTGTAATGCAAATAATGAGTATTTGTTTAAATATTTAATAATTGTAGACGATCTAAT
This sequence comes from Chrysoperla carnea, assembly GCF_905475395.1. Lineage (NCBI taxonomy): Eukaryota > Metazoa > Arthropoda > Insecta > Neuroptera > Chrysopidae > Chrysoperla > Chrysoperla carnea. The sequence continues at coordinate 22,400,964 of NC_058338.1, forward strand.
AGTTAAAATAAATAAAAATTCTATCGGTGAATAAGCTGATCATTGTAGACATTATGCGCAGCAAAAACAAATGAGATTTTTCACAGTGTGATAAATATTTGCGCCACCGAAAACGAACATTTTTACAACGTATATATAAAATAGAAAATGATAAATGTAAAAACGATTGATTTTATATTTTTATTATTTTATTACAATCAATTTGTTAAATTGTTGAACTTCAACGATTTTAATCGTTTTCATTTGGTTAACAACAAGTGATAATATACTTGTGAAGTGTTGGTACACCTGCAAACAAAATTTTTCATCAAAGAAAATTCGTTGTGTATTTTATATAACGATTCATAGAGTGCAGTAGTGTTGTTGTGTGTAAATAATAAATTTTCATTATTTAAATTGAAATGTTTTTCGTATCATTTCTGAAAATTTTTTTATCAATTTGATTGCTATCAAAATTAAGTGTATTAAAAATGCCGAGACGAAAAAATAAACGGAAAAGTAAGTGTTTTTATTGTGAATAATTATTTTGATTTAATGATTTTTCGCTAAGATTTAACGTTGGATAATAGAAAGTTTATCTCAATATGTTTTATATAATTTTTATTTATTTCACAATAAATAAAAATAAAGTTTTCACGTACAAAAATTATTTTCCCAATTAATGCTTTCGTAGAAAGAGGTATACTTTGGTTTTGCAAACAAAAAAAAAAAAAAAATATTGCAACTTCTTAAAGACTTTTTTTGCCAAAGATCATTCAAGTTTTGTGAAAGATCATGAAAAGTATTTAGGAATAAAAATTCAAAATACAATCGAAAATGATGTCGGTTTTTTGTTATTGATGATTTTCATGATTTTTTTCTTAATTTTTGTTAAAATTTTTGAGAATTTAAATCATTGTAACTTTGACATCGAAGTTCAAAATATCATCATTAAAAAAAAAACGTGTCATCTTAGAATTTTACACTATTGTTTGTTAGATTGTAAAAACCTCTTACCAAAAAGTCGGCCTCTGAGAGGTGGGTTCAAGCCCCTTTTTTGAGGGGGAGTTAGGGGTTTTAATCAGTAATTTACAAATTACAAAAAAACTATGCATAAAATTTAAAAAAAAGTTCAACTAATAGTTCTAACTGATTTAATTAAATATCTCTGTCTACCCGTGAGGGTGTCTCGAAAATACTTTCAAAAAATTTGAAAATGACTAAATTTTGGGTTTTGTAAACCATCTTGTAAACCGTTAGAGATAGAATTTATTATAAAAAAATTAACAACTTTTGTTTGAACTTTGAATCTTTTCTTAGGCATCATTGTTTATACGAGAGGGCGCATAAACAATAATGTACCAAGAAAAAATTTGTTAATTTGTTTGAAACAAATGGTTCAAACTGGTTAGGTTGTCACTGTCTTACTCGCATTTTAGTTACAGAAGGCTGAGGGACTTCTCTAAGTCACGTTTGCCCATGCTTGCCCTAGGTTAGGGACTCTTAAAAAGGTCACTAATAAGTTTAAGGAATTTGCAAATAAATGTAGATGATTTTTTATTAAAAAGGATAATTTATGGAGTGAATAAAAACAAACCTAGATATTGATAATTTAAAATCTAATTAAACTTAATAAAGTTATCACGAGAATACCTTTACAACACCATCCTAAATGACATACAAATTTTTATTTATTTTCAGGTTTCCGGAAGATGACTTCGAAACTACCAACTTGTCGTGAATATGTTGCCATTTGCTTAGCCGAGGTTGTTGGAACTGCTATGTTAATTTTGTTTGGATGTATGGGGGGTATTCCAAGCGTTAGACCGAATGCGTCAGATATTTCTGGTGCACTGAGCTTCGGTATGACAGTAATGATGATAATTATGGTAAGTGTAAAGTTATCTCTCCTTTATTTCGTGATATTCATAGGACTTAAAATTCCATTTTTTGCCTTATGGTGTCAAAAGTTAACTCGACAATATAAATAATTTCTAGACAATTCTAAAAACAAATAAAAAATATCGTTTTATATTACTTAAACAGAGATAGAAAACATATACAAATAAAATATATGCAAAATAACATAATTTATGGATACTCCCAAGTTAGAAAACATACATTATTCGTGTCTACCCTTATCTTTGAAAAACTCTGGACGAAGCTACATTAACTTCCTTCAAGTTCATTAAATATATTTTTCCATTTGACAAAATTGTCATTGTAGTTGATGACTTCAATTTTTAGGTATTTGGGCATATTTCTGGAGCACATTTAAATCCAGCTGTAACAATTGCATCTGTAGTTTTTGGATCAATGCCAGCATTACTTTTTCCACTGTATTTAATGTCTCAGTGTATTGGAGCCATTATAGGGTATGCTATGCTAAAGGTATTATTTTAATAGAGATCAATGTTTTGATTTTTAATATTAAAGCTAATATTTTCTGTTTTCTAGCTTGTAACACCTCCAGAACTATTTGAAGGTGGTCTATGCCTTACATCCGTTCATCCAGGAATCAGTATATGGCAGGTAATGAATTATTTTTCACTTACACAAATTATTATAAAGTCTTCATTAAGTATAATAAGTATTTCGAATCGACTCATTTTAAACGGGAACAGCCTGTAAAGCAATTTAGTTATAATTTTAGACCAAACACTCATTATTTTGTATTTTTAAGGCTGAAAAAAGCTATTTTAGAATTTTTTGGTTCAATAATCTTATACAGTGAGTTTTGTGAAAATTGGCAACATAAAATTTGTTTCGATTATTTTAGAAAGGATTTTGGAAAAAAATTCCCTAAAACTCAGTTTGTAAGATTATTTTAACCCAAATATTTAAAAAATCAACTACATTGTGCAATTGAATAGACAGCTTCCGAAATAACGCTTAAAATCGCTCTGGGAATCGAATCGGTTTTCGTACAGAATTTTAAGCAATATTTGATAAAATCGTTAGTAGATTGAAACGCAATTGCTCAGAGAAAAACTTCGATAAAAGTTTTTATTTCAAATTAAAATTTTTTTTTAGTTTTTTTTTACCGATATATTTCCTTGCATGATTATATTTTCAATCGTTATTCTGAAAACCGATTATCAACCTGCAATAAATTTTCATGGTTTTAACTAATTTTATTGATGAATCTTCTTTATCAAACGATTATCAATTTATCAAGTCTATATTATATAATATATTATACCTATATTATAATTAATTTTCTTGTATGGGTAAGCGATGTCCTTGATACAATTATAATAATGAAATTTGATGAATGTGCACGGTTCATTACACGCACGTACGATTTTATATTTGCGGAAGTGTTTCTACAAAAAAAAATTCAAAAGATTATTAAAAATTAAAAAATATATTAAAATGTGCGTTATAGGCGACGATTTTATTAATTCGAAAGTAGAAATATTTGACATTGATCTTGTGGCAAAGCGACTGATAGACGGGATATGTTTATGATGAAAAATGATGTAACTTTACGAAATTAGACGAATAGAAATAATAAATTTTTGATATCTGGCTTATTTTTCCGAACTGCATTAATATAAATTAAATATATTAAATAATATTTATACCATATGTATATGAAATATACATAGTATATTAAGTTTCGTCCCAAGTTTGTAACGCTTAAAAATATTGATGCTACGAACAAAATTTTGGTATAGGTGTTCATAGAATCACCTAATTAGTCCATTTCCGGTTGTCTGTCCGTCCGTCCGTCCGTCTGTGGACACGATAACTCAAAAACGAAAAAATATATCGAGCTGAAATTTTTACAGCGTTCTCAGGATGTAAAAAGTGTCGAGTTCGTAAATGAGCATCATAGGTCAATTAGGTCCCATCCTTTAAACCGTTAGAGATAGAACAAAAGTTCAAATGTAAAAAATGTTCCTTATAAAAAAATAAACAATTTTTGTTTGAAACATTTTTTCGTAAACATCACTGTTTACCCGTGTGGGGGAAAATTAGGCGGAAATTTTATAGTATGCACCATACTTGAATATCAGTTATGTATGTGTCACATGTTTATGTGTTATGTGATAAAGAAATCAACACTGACTATGCATGGTATTTCAACAATTAACTCAGTCAATTGTTTGTTTTCACTTGTTTTAATTAAGTATTTTTAATTGCTTGCAGGGTGTTATGGTAGAATTTTTATTAACTTCGTTATTAATTTTGGTTTGTTGTGGTGTTTGGGATCATCGCAATAGCCACAATTCAGACTCGTTGCCTATTCGATTTGGCTTCGCTGTTACAGCACTTTCTTTAATTGGAGTAAGTATTTTCATTATGATTCATAACAAAATTTTGTGGACAAGATTGCAAAAAAATTGTCAATATCAAAAAGCATTATAGTAGCTAATATTTTTTTATTATTGTCATTAATTTATTAGGGACCTTATACTGGATGCAGCATGAATCCAGCCCGAACCCTAGGACCAGCACTTTTTAATAATGCTTGGGATGCACATTGGGTAAGAAAATTTAAATTATATCAAATGAAACATGCTTTCCTAAATCAATGATTTTTATAGATATATTGGGTTGGACCAATGTTAGGAGGAGTTGTCCCAACCATAGCCTACAACATGATTTTTTCACAGCCGAATGAGGGCAATGAGAAAGGTGCAAATGAAAAGGAAAATTCCCCATTACAGAAAACGGAAATGTACAAAAATCAAATGCCCATATAATTTGACTGATTGGAAAAATATTTTGTAACTGAAACGCATATCTGTGAATAGAAAAAAAGTATTTTTAAATTATCTAGGATAGTGACTGTTTAAAGCGCCCATCAAATGAAGCTGGCTGTATGAAGTAAAACTGCACAGAACAAAAATTATTTTAAAATTTCTGACCAATATTTGTGATAAATAAATATATTTTTAATTTTAAAACTAAAAAAAAAGGATAAATAAAAAATCAGCTGCAATATACTCACTTACATTAGCATCGTGTTAGGAAATGTTAATGATTCTATGGCTTTTAAGTCAGCAAGTGAAATTTTGGAACAGTCATAATATCTTACAAAATGTATTAATGATATCAAGTCTTAATTTATTCTTATTTATTTACTACTTTTTGTTACTTTGGAATAAAAAAAAATGTAAAATTCTTAGTTAGAAACGTTTTAGAAGACCTTCCATGTTTAAAACATATTCTTTGAATGTGATTTTTTTTAGTTCCAAAGTAATTTCTTTTAATTTATTTAAATGCTTTAACTACATTCATTTAGGAACCTTTATAGGATTTGTATTTTACACATGATAGGAGGATATGTATTTTTTGCTAAATTTGATAGCGTAGCATATTGTGCCCAAAAATTTGTCCAAATTGTCTATACCTAAGCAAAATACTTATTTGAAAAATATAAAATTTTGGAGAACGGTTACCTAAACAATTCGTAATTTTGTTTTATACTAATTGCCCTATTATTCATTTTCATTGTGGATAAACTAGGTTTACATAATTTTTAGATTAAATAAACAACTCAGTAATAAAAATACTCAAACAGATAAAAATATAAACAAATAAAAACCAACATAAACGAATGGATTACGTTTAAATAAATTAAAATGTAACGATCAAAATTATTTTCAAAAGAAAAATTGATTACGCTTAAATATTTATTGTAAGTAATTTTAAGTTAAGTGGTGGAGAGAGAATTGTTAGGCGAAATGAAACGTTTTTGATATATTGATTATTTATAAGATGGTTAAGTTTTTATAAATAAAGCTTGCGTTCCTTTTATATGACAGAACGTGCTGCTCAGTAAGGGGTTGACAATTTACATAATAAATTCAATATTGTCATAGCATAGAATAATAATAAATGAACGCATGTACACTGAATTTTTGTTTTGAACCACAGTGAAAAATAGCGATTAAAGAATTGTCAATTTTTTTCTTACAGTCAACATAATTTTATTGTTTTCATTTCTGATTGAATTGAAAGGGGTGGTATCTTTTTTTTTTAGAAAAATTAAAGTAAAAAAATTATTGATTTCGACATTTTTAATTTTTTTAAAAGTACTTTAACTAATTAAAAACAATATTTTAAATGCAAGATATTTTTTTTGCTGAGACGATTTTGAATTTCCAATTTAATCGCAAAGAAACACACATTAGTAAAAAGCACGGGGGGTTTCCCCTCTTCTCCTTCTTTCATCGATAAACAAATTTTTCTTTTAACAAGTCCATGATAACTTTTTTTCCAGTAAATTGAGCCGCGGTTGAGGGAGCATAAAAGGAGAAAGACCAACAAAGTTTATATGCCTGAAAATAATGTGTACTTCTAACAAGACAAAATTAAGTTATTTAAGCGTTTTTTGTGAGTTTAATGTATTTTCGATAAATCGAATTCCAAATTTTAAAATTTATGACTAGATACAGCCCCTGAATAATTATTGATTTGCTCACTGTGCTTCAAGACAAAAAATTATGTCATGTTAAGTATGTTAAGAATGTGAAAATGGAAAATTATTTAGCAATGTTGATTAATTGTATTTAAAAAAATTTATTGTACATATATGTATTTTTAAAAACATAATTATAATAGTTTTCAATTAAATCCTCTTGTTTGTTTTTTATTTTTAATTCGATTTACAGATTGAGTGGCAAATTTTCGAACAAAGCGCATTTAGATTGAGTAATTTGTGCATAGGTACGTCTAGCTATGAAGGTTTTAAAAATACTGAAGCTTTTTGAAAGCTTGACATTGGTAAGTTTTATGATAAAATAATTGGCTTTTGGCTATTAGGCTTTTGTCCTAAATTAGAAAAATTGGTTTATGCGTTACATTAGTATCTGATTTTCACCAAGAAAGATTAAAAACCCTAACTGAAACAGCTCAAATCTATAAATTTAACACCGTAAGAGATATTAATGTATCTGTGAGTCTTTCCGTGGTATCGTAACTCCTAAACGGATGAACCGGGTAAAAAAATTTTGATTATTAAAAGGAATGAGAATGTTCTTAGCTTTGTTTTAAGTGCGAATTTAGGGTTCCGTACCCTATAACAACCAGAAAAGAAGTGACGATGTTCAGACGGCTGAGTAGTTTGAAACATAGCTAAGAACACTCTTGATCAAATTACCTTTAAAACAAAAACAAAATTATCAAAATAGGTATATACATCAGTTTAGGAGCTACGATGTCACTGACGAATCGATCGCAGATGTGATTTTGTGTCGGAGGTTTCTTCAAATTTTTGTATTCCTTGCAATAAAGAATTCATGTATTTATCTATTGGATATATTTTTTTGACTAATGACTGTCTGACGTTGAGTAATTATTTCAAATAAAAATAAGCAGATTATTACTAATTTTTCGAATACCTTTATATAGTTTCTAAGATAATAGTGAAGGTAATAAATACGAATAAACTTTGTCGTCAAGTTTCTAGCTGTCAAGGTCACTAGGTAAGTGTAAGCAATTAATATTATGTTAATTTTATACAGCCATCGAATTTATAACACACAATTACATCGAATGAAAGTTTGCATTTTTATCTGACGAACGGAGGATATATTTTTCGCATGACTACATCTCATTAGAAACGTGGTAATGGGTCGTTTAACATAAGATAAACAATTCCCCGAACGAAAGAATATTAAGGACGTGGGATCTCTTAATGTAAGGCTGTAGAATCGACACAGTTTAACCGATTTTAAAGAATGAAGGCCCGTTAGAAACTTAAAAAACGTCCACATAACATAGGATAGATTGATTTTTAAAAGCAGGAAAGTATATTGAAAAATATTTACTGAAAAATATTTTACTAATTTACTCAACTTTTAAACAGTTTTTAAACAAATCAACAATTGTAAGAAAATACACTCATTTTCTTCGGAACTTATTTTCTTATTTTATAAAAAAAACAATTTCCGCGATTATATTCCAGCCTTCGAAAATTTTTCCTTCTAATTTTCGAGCTCGCATTTATAATTACTCGACCTATGCATATATAGTAGTTCGATCGTTGTTTGGTTTTCATTAAAAGAGAAGGTAATCAAAGAAAACAATTAAATGAATGTTTCAATTAAAATGTAAATATTGGAATTAAAGTTATTAAACCACGATCGGTTGCTGCCAAATAATGATGATTATAATGAAACAAAGCATAGTCAACATGTAAGTTTATTGCGTGAACGTAAATATGATTATTACCACAAGGTACAATGAAAAAGACTACTTAAAAGAAAATGCGTTTTAGGCCGGGAAACATAAATGAAAAAAATGGCTATAAGCTTATTAATTTGCGGTAAATTGAAAAATTTAATCTCTGCTTTTGTATGTAAAGTTTAAAATAGTTCATTGAAGTTTTAGCACCAGTTTTGTACTTCTGCTGTATGAAGGGTGCCACGCAGTCTAAAATTTGCGGATACATTGATGAATAATTTTAAGTATTTTAATTACTAAACGAGTTTTAAGATAGTCCTAAATAAAGAGCTTCTTGGAAGCCAACGAACAGTAGTTATGAGCAAATATCGAGGCCCAACCATGAATATCCTTATTCTACACACATAGCCTTACAAGTTGTGCATCTTTCCCTTACACATTAATATTGCTAACTTCCATGAAGAGGATCATTTTTGGTATAGTCATACAAAAAAAAGTTTAAAATTGGGCTGGAAAATCAAGCCCTGATCATTTAGTTCTGGTCAAGGGTTAGAAAATGAAGGCTTGATTTATTAGTCATTACTAAATCTTGACCAGAGAGTAGAAAAACAAGGCTTGACAAGTCAATGTTGGCCCAACATACACTCAATCGTCAAGATTGTTATTTCCTACTTGAAAATGGATATTTGGCTGGTCTGGTTTTGGATGTAACAGACTATTAGAGGATATTTTTGTGCATGCATTATTTGCCTTGATCTAAAGAGCATTTTGTGCATTTAATAAGTGATTATTATAACAATATTATTATAATAAAATTTTTATATTATTTAGAAAACAATATTATTTATTTGAATGCCAAAAGGTATTTTCATAATTACTTTTTTTGGTTGATGTATTATATTATTACATTTTTTATCAATAAATATGTATATTAATATCATACATATTAACTAAAGTAGTAATACTTATAGTGTCTAATAAACCAGTTATAATTTCAAATTTTAGTTCGGTTTTCATCAAAATTTGGTGCTTAGTTATTAAATTTTTATTCAAACAAGTTTATAAAAAAAAATAATAAAATGAAAAGCTTCACTCTTAATGCTTCTGAAGAAAATGAATTTTTTAAAGGTAAGTTTATTCTTTTAATAATTATTTGTGGCACCAAAATACCTTCGTATAGAAATACTTTTATAAATAATTACAATAATAAACTGCCAGAAAACATTTAACGAGGTTCAATCACTTTCTGCAATATCACTTTTCTCGTATACACTTTCGCAGGACTATTTTTAATAGAAGCATAACACTTTATTTTACCCATATTAGTTAGAGCTCATCTCGGTAGATTTACTACTTTCGTGAATTTGGAATACAAAATTTTGTATTCAACCTTAATTTGTATTGCTTTTGGTTTGAGATTTTTTACATTTACTTGATCCATCGCTCGATCCCATGATAACAAGTGAAAATGTTCATGAAAATATTTCTGAATTCTTTGACATTGACACAGATATTGTATATTTTTCTTCTTATCTTTCTCGTAAAAGTTGTTGTGAGGAGTCTAAAAATCCTAGTCAAAATTTCCAATATATATTTACAATTTATGGTTCGTGCAATAAAATGAAAGTGAATTTTAGATTTAAGGTAGTACCAGCATGAAATCACTTTTCGACAGATTTGGCCGAATTTTTTTTCTCGGGTTTATAATAGCTTTATTTATGAATTCCTAAAATTTCATAATTTTTGACCGTTTAGATCGCGAGATATTTAAAGACAAAGTTCGCGATTTTGAGGGTCATGTCCCATTTAAAGCATGTAAAATGTCCGGTCTCTCCAACTATTTTTTATGATATTATTATATATTGAAGAAAAAGTAGAAAAAAATGTTTATACAATAAAATTCTAAAAAAAAAATTTAGAAATTAATTTTCACTTTCGAGATATTAATTTTGACGTAAATTGATCGAAATTGGGACGTTGGCATAATTATTTCCCATTTTAAACGGTCAAAATTTCTGAAACTTTGGGAATTAATAGTAAGCATTATTAAATTCTTAAATTTAATTTTTCGTTAAATTCTGTCGAAAAAAAAATTGTACCATTGCTTTAACATAGAAACTGCAAATACCATGCTGGAACTACGTTAAGTCTCTATATGTGTTTATTAAATTAATTTTTTAATTCATTTCATGGTTATTTCAAAGTAAAACTTGGAAGTAAAAGATAATAATACGAACAGGGGCTGATAAGATATTATAATAAAATAATAATAAAATAATTTTAAAAAATGGGATCATGTTTCATCACCTTAATTATTAAGGTGCGGCTATATACAATGGGGAACAACATATCGTCATCGAAGTACAAAAGGTGATAAATCCATAAATTCAAAATTCTACAGTTTAATGGTTTTTGAGTTACGCGAGATATCCAAAATTTTCAACATCTCTACGAACTAGGAAGCAAAAAAAATATAAAAACCTCTTTAGGGATATTTAACTTTAAAAAGAGTATACTTCGTTTCCAAATGATTTTAAAATGTAGATGTAGGTACCTAGTGTACGCGATAATGCGATAAAAAGTATCACCCTGTATAAATGAATGGCGTTTTTTTTTTTTTTTTTTTAAAGTTTTATGAACAAGAAAAATCTTGCTTTAAAAGTGGTGATGAAGTTTTTTTTTTATTTTGAGCCTATCATATAAAATGTTAAGTATCCATTACCTTCAAGGTTTTTATACCTAAAGCTTAATTATTTACAACAATTAAATTTGGATATTGGAAGTAGACAAAATTACATGGAATTAATAAACTTTAATAGTCCTGACGGTGGATTTCTATCCGTATGGTCTACAGGTAGTCGAAAAGTAGCTATTGAAAATTTTTATCAGTATTAAGCAAAAAACATTTTCCTATAGCTTTTAAGATTTTTGACCGAAAGCTATTTTCCTATCAAAACATGCCATACTCTTTGAACTTGCAGTATAAAATTAGATAATTATTGCAAAATTTAATTAAAGAAAATTATGCCTAAAAAAATATTCTCAGGCTTGAGAATTGAGGCTTTTGAAAGTGTTTTTTTACTGAATTAATTAATAACAGAGGATGGGGGGGATTTTGAGCAAAGAAGCTTATTTTTTAAATACCAAAACCCTTCTTGATAACAAATTTTATTCAAATCGGACTTAAATTGCGACCGCTAGAGAGTTTACAGACACATAAACGTATAGATACATATATATAGACACGTATATATATGTATGCATGAATAAATTTTAACGATGGTCATTTTTGATATCTATTAGGTAGAATCGGTAACAATAATTCATTTTTGATAATTTTTTTATAAGTTTTCTACTTATATTTAAAATGGCGTCAGATAATGTGCTTACTCTTGATAATTACTTTATGATCAGTATACATTAAATAATGCTAATTATAAATCAATTAAGTAAATTTTTTTACCTATATTTATTTATTACTTCTCATTTAATTCCCCGTTGCATTATCGTGTTGCAACTGCAAAAGGAATATTACGTATGTGCTCATATCTTTAACTTATCTCAGATGTTCTAAAAATATTAGTTAGGTTTCTGATTCAGGAAATATTAGATAGGTTTTCACAAATTTTTTTTATTGTCTGGATGCTAAAAGGCTTCTAGCGCCAGGACTAAAAGATATGCATGAATGAGAAAAGTAAAATATAATAAACATGAGAAACAGTTTATCATTATAAATTTTTTATTAAATGTCTCTTTATAAACATAAATATAAAAACCGCGCAAAATGATTAAAACATACTCTAGGCGGGATTGACTATACAAAATTCGATGAGAGAAATTAGTTTATTGATTGTAGTTTATTGTGTATGAAATAATTTTAAACAATATTTATTAAACTGAATTTTTTTAACATTCATTTTTATGTCAGATATTTATGAATATTTGAAAAAATACACACAAACTTTTGAAAAACAAATTCAAAATTCAAACAGTTGCAGCCTGGTAAAGTGAAGGATTAAAAAATAGTGTAGTAGTAGGAACGGTAAAGGCTATATAAAGAAAATCTGTACCAAATTTCAAGTAAATCGGTTCATTAAAACTCTAGATTACATTTCAACCGTATTAAAAAAAGAAGCTTTCGAGAAAAATACGTTTAAAATAGCCATAACTTCGTAAAAATAGCATGTTTAAAAACGCACTAAAATACCTATAACTCCGTTAGTAAATGAAAATTCCTTTGAAGAAATTGTTTTTGATAGTTTAAACTTTGAAAATAGAGTATGAAATGAATTGATTCGATGCTTTGATTTCGAATTTATGTCCAATTTAAGGTTTCAATAAGGGATTTTTGCGTAGAGTGTGACTTCTGTGATTTTAACAGTTTTTAGACTGTAATAATTTATATAAATTGTAATTATATTTTCCAGACAGCTATAATGGAGCGTTTGTCGATAACCATTACAACGTCGATTGGCGAGGAGCAGTACTAAATCGTAAAATCATCTTTATTTGGTCTCGACAATCACGATCTACAGGTAGCATTCTAAATATAAAATTGCTTCGAATTTGCATGCAAACTAACGGCTAATTAACCATCAACAAGTTGCCATTTCGTGTTAATGCGAAAATATAGATAAAGTGATACTGACAAACGCTTCGTTTAAAAATTAATGCTTCATTAATCAATCTGGAAACTTCGAATTTTAAGTCTATAATTTATTTAATAATCTAGAAAATTCGAGGGAACAATTGTCTTGAAAATCTAGGCCATTCATCATTCCAAGCCAATTGAAAAATATTTTAAATTTTGTATTCAACTTGTGTTAGTAATAAAATTTGTTTTCTGAAATTTTATCTTTGATGGATAAATATTGAATATAATTTAATGAGTATTAGAGACGTATGATTAAATTATCATATAATTAATTTTACAATAATTATTAACCGTGATTGCGGTAAAGACATATAATTAAATCTAATAATTCCCTGAACTTTTTTTATGAATTTTTCAGTGCATTTGAGGCGCATCTATTTGGTGGAAAGAGGATATTTTATCCGGTCAAATTATCCGTTTTTGTGATCTTTGAACAATCAAACCACCTTTGAGAGTTAGATGCGAATTTTTGTACCTTCACTCTTATTTTTTGGTTTAATTTGACCAGATAAATTATGTATATTCAATTTTATGATTGTTCGTACGTAAATATATATTTTTTTTATCTCGCCATTTTCATACTCAACTCCGACTAAGATCTATCCTTGATAGTATGAATATATGAACAATAATTTTACATATTCATTTATTTATTGTTTAGTTCGATTTGATAGTTGTGCTAAAATTATTTTGCTACAATTAAGTTAGTTAGTAATAACCTTTCAATATTCGAACATTAATTTTGGATTAGGTTTCGGAAATATTGTAAAAGTGTTTTTACGACCTGGGATACATGGTTAAATATTAGAGTGTTTATAATTTTGTGTTTAGTATTTTCTTCATTTCCTTTTATTTCCTGGAAGAACGTGATTGAATTTAATAAATATGCCTAAACGAAATAGTAAGTTATGAATCCTTTTAATTTTCCAATATGGTTATATTATAAAATCAATAATGAGGGTTAAGACTATAACGTACTACCGGTATTATTTCAAATACCTGCGTTCCTTTTTTAACGATTTTCTTCCAAATTTTTTTTGATAAACAAAATCTTTTTCTAAATTTTCTTTTAAATTTGAAGCAAAACGGTTTCTTATAAAATTTTTCGCGGTCAAAAATTTTGAAATTTGAAAATTTGCACTTTTCTTGAAACTACTTAAGTAACCAATGCAATGGATGGATTTTAAAGTTATTTGAAAATAATATTTAAAAAAAGTTTAATAACGAGCAGCCGCCAATTAACAAGCGATTCATATGGATACAAAAAAGAAAATTATCTAAATTTTGGGTTCTTTTTCGCGAAAACCCAAAAATTTAGTCAAATATGTAAAGCTCTATCAGAGGACTTCCCCTATTTTCTTTAAATTTAAATTTTTTTAAGAAAAGAACAATCTTCTATTTTAAAATAAATTTATAAATGCTGAGATTAATTGCCATAGGGAAAAATTTTAAGACATTTAATATTCTGGCTAGTTCATTTTAATAAATACCAGTTATTCATTCCCCTATAGTCCTACTACAAAACGGATAATAATAATATCGCATGAAATTAAGAATTAACTTAAGTCGAAGTCACCAACCAATTTCTTATAGTTTCGGAGAAAATTTTTCTTTAGATTTTATTATTTTCGAATTCTGCATTCCTCGAAGTCTCAAATTTTGAGGAAGTGAGGATTAACAAAACTTTTTCTGCCTCAATGAAAATAGCTTCTATTCTATCGTTTTGAGTTTCGAAGTACAATATATTAAGAAACATATCAAATTGAGTTTTTTAATTTTAATTTGGAAAAAAAAACACAAAATGTAATATTATCTTAATTATTATTATTAATTGTATTAATTTAGTAAAATGCATTAAATTAATTAAAATGATTTCAGCCAAATATATTCCATTGGATCTTTTGCAGCAGTTGATTCGTTCAAGGTAATTTTCGATTACCTTTTCGTGGGTTAAGTTTCGAGGATTATCTCGGCTACAACTTGGCTTATGTTTCCTTTTTGGTGTTCCAACGTTATTGGTTAATTGATATAGACAAAAATTTATATGACATTGGATTCATTTTTGTGCAAACCACCCACGTTGGAGCATCTAAATTCGCCAACTTATAACCGGGGTAGGCCCCCAAACTTAACCAGCGAAAAAATAATGGAATATTACCTCGAACAAATCAATTGCTGCAGGTTCAGAGTCCGCCATTTGGCTGACATAATTTATCATATTTAATCATCATTTTATTTTTCATAATTATACTTAATATTCGATTAATAAAGGTCACTCAAATTGGATCACCTTTACTACGAGATAACTAATAACACTTTTCACGCAAAACGTCATATCTATATTATTTGATTATTTTTTGCAAGTATTTTTCATTCATCTTCCATACGTCAATATGTTTTTTTTTTTGTGAACCTAAGAATACTTTAAGATACATTTATTAAAAAATATCTCATTATCAATTTTCTAAGGGTCAATTTTTAACATAAACAAACATTCATTTATAAATTTAATCATATTGCGGTATTTTTGAAATGCTATTTTTTACATTACGTTTCATAAAAAAAAAATTGATTATGATGTACTAAAACAACGGCCACATATGAGCAAAAGAACTCTTCGTAAACAGCGAAAAATTTGTAGCGCATAAACTGCGTTAGCTAAGTGAATTATCTCTTAAGAGATTGAAAAAATAACAGATATATGAGGGTTCTTGAAAAATTAAAAAACCGAATAATGCATTTTTAATTTTTCAAGAATTTTTATTTCAAAACCTAAGAAATGAGTTTTTGTTTTAAAGCGTTTTCAAAATCACACACTTATCTACCCCACTTAGTATATAATTGTATAATAGTATATATTGTATATGGTATGAATATGGAAGTAAAAAAAAAAACAATTAAATAATTATAAATTAAAATCATTAAAACTAATTGATTAATTACTTTAAGAGGTATTTAGAACCTGACAGTCCGCAGTTCAATCGTAGTTTTTAATGAATTCATCACATATATTAGAAATCAAATTGTAAATACTTGACGGATACAAATGAAAGATGAAGCTATTATGCTGTAAAATGAGCTAAACGTGTTAAATGCCAATAACAGTTTGGGTTTTGAAAATTTTTTTTTTATGGTTGATAAGAAAAGTAAAGAAAAGAAAATAGAAAATAAAATTTACTATTATTTTTCAACTGCTCTGCAGAGATTTATTTCTTTAGATAATAAAGATATAAAACTGCTATCGACTCTTCTACATAGAAAATTGCATGCTCATATCAGTGTTGTTGCCATCCGAATTTTGAACTTTACCTTTCTATTTTTAAATGTAAATATCAAATTGCTTATAATTTATTGAACTTTATAATTATGGCAAATATAAATATTCATTCGTCAATATTTTGTTTTTAATATACAATTGACTCCACGTGTTCCATCAAACGATTTTTTAAAATAATTTTAACATTTTTTATATCAATACAAGGTTACTTAGTAAAATATTTCCAAATGTATAGGAAAATTGTTGCTGATCATCGAAAGGTCACTGACTTGTTACAGTATCTCTCAGAGAAATAGGACTTTCGGAAATTTTGTCGTCATAGTTTGTATCTGACTACTGCAACTTTTCCCGTGAAAACCAGTTTTTTAAAGTGAACCCACTTGTAGTCGCTACACTCTTTCATTGAAGGTATTAATTTTCGGGGTAAACACAATCAACAATATCATTGCTTACCGGTGCCATATTGAGAGTAGTATGTTCCAGCTCCAGGTGGCAGAGAGTGGAGCTAAATTTAAGTGACTAAGCTAGGCAAGTAGATAATCGATATCGATTCAAATCATTTGCCTAGCTGTTTGATTGAATGGTTGAATATATTAAGTTTGGTGAATGGTTGACTGTTCATTGAACGGTTAATTAACCGAGTTGAAGCTCCGACATACATCTAATAAGTAGTCTTTTAGTACAAAATTTGTCTACTCTAATATTGTAAAGAGTTGCTAAAACTGTTTGCTAAAATCAGTAAAATCATTTGCTAGTCGAAATGACATACGCGACACTAAAAGGAACGACCACATTCTAATAGCTCCATTAATGGATTAACTTATATGACTGAGTTGTGATTCTGTTTGATGTGACTTGATACTAGAGTTGAATTTTTTCCCGAGGTGGAAGTAGCTCCATTTTTAAAGTCCAGCTATATTGTTATACTATCTCCTGTAGTCCCGTAAATTCTCAATAAACTAAAGGTGGTTCAATTTCGTAATTATCTTTTTAGATTACCTTTTTGGTGGTCTAACCCAGAACTTTGATTATCTTAATTTGAACTATGGTGGTTCTAGTTAAGACTGTATTTCTACCTACAGCTAAACTTCAAAATAATTTATTTTCGTCGCCAATTAACACTTTTAAATGGAATAGGTAAATCTTAAAACTATAGTAACCTAGCCTAAGCTTTATCTATGAAACATCATCTTCGAAAAATGTGTATTACCTATAAATCAATCAACTTCTTTTTATATTACAGGTTTGCGAATGATGAGATCACAAATGCCAACATGCCGTGAAATTATTACGATGTGTGCAGCAGAAATGGTTGGTACTGCAATTTTAATACTTTTTGGATGTATGGGAGGTGTTGATAGAACATCGATGGCTGGTCATTTAACGAGTTGTTTAGCTTTTGGAATGGTAGTAATGTTAGTAATAACGGTAAGAAAATTTTTTCTGGCTTCTTTGCATAATTGATTACTTATAGGAAAACATGGCGTTTATGGCTTCGTTATGGTAAATTTGAAATGGCAAGCTGAATCGACTGAAAAAGTCTGAGTTTCCTAGGTAACCTTCATGTCGGTTTTTGGTGTAGTTTTTTTTTGTTGGACTATTTTTGGTTTTACCTCGCCACCAGAAAACAAATCGTAACGATAGCGTGCTATAAGGGACATAGTTCCAAAAAGTATATGGAGGGAAGGAGGGGTTCAAAAATGGCTGGAATCGAATCACACAGTTTAAAGACTCTTCCTTAATAAATAGTATATTTATTTTTCTATTATATTTGAAATAGTTATTCGTGATATTTTTGGATTGTGATTCTGCACATATTAATGAATCAGTTCGACTCCCCAATTAATTTTGGTCAATGGCCATGTTCCTTGTTTTTCTTATTTGTTCGTATCTGATTCAACCTCGTCATAACTATAAGTAACAAAAAAAACAATATTTTTAATTTTATTTTGAATTAAATATGAACTGACTTAAGTATTCATGGAAATGACTTTGCGATTTATTCATTTAGATAATTTGCATGTTTGTGATTTTTTTTTCGATTGAATTGTAAATGTATCCTGAAAATTGTTAACTAAGCAAATGTAAGAGTACATCAAAATATTATATGCCCTGAATAATTATCAAATGATTGAATATCGTGCGATTAAAGCTTCAATTTGAACTTAACAAACGCTTCAAGTTGAACGTATGTCTATAGTTTTATACATCTCTAAAAAATTTATTTAATTACCTTATATGAATATAATTTTTTTTTTGCCTGTTTTCAAAAATTTTAATTTATTTTCAATTAAATAACGAATATTAAATGAGTTGATAGACGTAAAGTGTATCACTTTGACCTCTGTACATAAATTTCAATTTATAAATAATATTTATCATCAGCAATTTTTTACAATTTCGTGAATTTTATGTATTACTAGCAGATACCCATCCGCTTTTCTTGGCAATTTCTCCTTTAGACTATCATGTTATAGCCCTCACTTATCCACCCTTTTGTTCACAATTTTATGGATTTTAAATTTTTTGGTGGTATGGATTTCAAATTAAATCGGGTGCATTTGATGACTGGTCGAATATTTTTTGAGATACGGACTAAAATCCATCCAAATATTGCAATATCTCAGAAACTCTGCATCCAATCATTAAATTAAAATCCAAAACAAAAATTTTTTCGCGATTTCTCGATTTTTTCAAAGGGGTACCCCTTAAAAAAATTCCAAAAAATCAAAAAAGTTTTTGTGTGTCCAATTTTGATAAAACTCAGTATATAAAGTAATTTTGACCCAAAAAATACAAAAATCGGGTGCATTTGATGACTGGTCGAATAGTTTTTGAAATACGGACTAAAATCCATCCAAATATTGCGATATCTCAGAAAGCAATCGTGCTATTCTTAAACAACTCCATGTATCAAGCCTTTTGGATATCACAATGTGACCTATATAAAATTTTTGTGGTAATATTCGTTTCATTATAAAACCAGACATTTTTAATCGAAAAATTAATTTTAATATTTACAGATAAATCTTTTATTTACAAAAAAAGTATAAAATCCCTCACTAAATTACTGTAGGACAACATAAAATGTACGAACAAATAAAATACTTTTAATGAAATATAAACTCAACAAAATATGTTGCACTAAATATTCTTACTCAAAATTTGCATTAATATTTTCTTTTTTCAGACATTCGGACATGTATCCCAGGCACATCTAAATCCTGCTGTAACTATTTGTGCTGCCATGCTAGGTGGTATACCTGTATTATTAGCACCATTATACTGTATATCGCAAATCATTGGAGGCACAATCGGATATGGTATATTAAAGGTAAAATTATATTTTGTTATAGACGACATTATTGGAAAGAAAAGGGACTCAATACTATCTCAAAAAAGTAAAAAATTAAAATAGTTTCATTTTCATCTCTAAATAACGAAAATGTGAGGGTGTCTTCATCTTAAATGCGACACATTGTAATACATACAATCAAAATCTATTTTTTTCCATTAATTTTTCTTATTATTTTTCAGTTTGTTGTACCTGATTCTCTGTTTTATCAAGGCTTGTGCGTTACAAAGTTACATGAAGAAGTCACCTTGTCACA
Organism: Chrysoperla carnea; assembly: GCF_905475395.1. Classification (NCBI taxonomy): domain Eukaryota; kingdom Metazoa; phylum Arthropoda; class Insecta; order Neuroptera; family Chrysopidae; genus Chrysoperla; species Chrysoperla carnea. Next base: position 22,420,624 of record NC_058338.1, read on the forward strand.
GGTAAAATATTAATGATTTCTCTAAGACACAACTAGATTTACGGTATTTTATACAATGCATTCACACAATCTCATTGCTAAATTTTACAAAAAAGTATATTGCACAGTAGAACTTCGATAACTAGAACCTTAAGGAAAATGAAAAAAATTTCGAGTTAATGAGTTTTTGACTTAACAAGTAATTCGAGATACAGAGTATTTAATTGCTTAAATTTCGATTTAGAATATTTTAAAAACTACGACGCCATTATACTAACTTCGACTTACAGAGTGTACTTTTTCAAATTCGAGTTACAGAGTATAAATATGTAGGTACTACCAACACCTTTCAGGGAAATAACATATTTTTCGAATTACAAAGTCTAAATAATTTAAAATATTGCGTAATAAGAGGTTCAGCGCAAAGGAATGGAATTTTTTTCGGACTGATTTTTCGAGTACGGAGCTCTAAGCTCATACTTGAAACTTAGATAAGAACACTTTCCATTAAATTACCTTTCAAATGAAACCAAAAAAATTAAAATCGGTTCATCCGTTTAGGCGCTACAATGCCACAGACAGACAAATACACAGACACACACACATAGCGGTCAAACTTATGACACCGTTCGAGGATTAAAAACAAAATTTTGTGCGATATTGCTCAGAGAGTGGGAGCCACCCCTTATCGGGGGTGGAAAAGTTTATGCAGAAAATGACAACGGGATCGATATAGGAAAAAATTCTAAGCAAAAACAGAAAAGTCAATACTTTTCGAGTTATTAGCGATTGAAATTCAAAGTATTTAAAGTCAAATAACTGAAAAATAAGGCGTTTTTTTAAACAAGTATATCGTACAGTTTTTGAAATACTATCAAAAACCGTGAAATTACAAAAGTTTCAAACCATTTACATAAAAATTGACAGAGTTATAACGAAAACAAAGCTTTCCGGACCGTTTTTTTATGTTTTATTCAGCACAAAAACTGATGAATTTACCACGGGAACAAAAGTTTGTGCTTGCCGCTTTCCAATTAACTTTATTTAGGTACTGGCAACATTCTCAAAGTCGCCGACTAGTCGTAGTAACATACAAATGCGTTGTTTAAAATATGAATGAGTCAATGAGTCATTGAATCGTAATATATAATTAATGGAATACGTTAATTGATAACAAATTAACAACTGCAACGTTTTAATTTAGTAGATTTATAAATAAGTAATTGATATATTTATTTACAATTTAATTAAATAATATTCATTTAAAAACTGTCTATTATAAATATGAATTAAATTTCATAAATGTATAATTAATTAATTTTTATTAATTAATAAGGAGGTATTATTTAGATAAAACATCTTTATATTTTAATCAATTTTGAATCAACATATATATCCATCGTTAACTTATATTCTATCCTTGTACCATTACGGTAAAATATATTTAATATTGACCAAAATTGAAGTTACTACTACTTAATTATTGCAGAGGGCCATTTTAGATGGGGATTTGCCCAAAATTGGTTTCTAAAAGAATTTTGATAAAATTTTAGTATGTTATCCAAATAATACCTACTTGCTTTTATCGAACGATCGAAATCGAATTATCTTATCTGCTCTGTTTTTATTATTTATTCTCTCCATCATTTATTTGTTGTGCAAAATGAAGCTAATTTTCGTAGGATTTGTAAAAAAGGATTTGTTTTCCTTTAAGACATAAAAAAAGTTAATTCTTATTTTCTGATTTTTAGGGTTTCATTATTGAATTAATGGCAACATCAGTTTTAATTTTAGTCTGTTGTGGTGTATGGGATCATCGAAGTGCCGCTCATATGGATTCACTCCCATTAAAATTTGGGTTCACTATCACGTCACTTGCCTTACTTGTGGTAAATATCGAAAATATCAATCTATTATTACTAACCTACTCTAACAATAGTCTCAGATCCCCTAGTGAATATCAGCATTGCTGGGCGAACCCTTCAACCTAACCTACCCGTACTTACCTCCCTACCTATTTTAGAAAGAACTCATCAAATTTCGCGTTTCTGTTGTACAAATTGTTAAAAATTTAGGTTTTTGAAATATGAGTAGATTGAGATTTGAGATATTCTGAAGTATGTATTCGGTATATTATCATCAGACAGGAAAAGTCACTGAAGGCATTTATTATATTTTTAAAGAACTACCCAAAAAAAAAGCCAGCACACATTTATTTGAAAAGAAAATATGCTAGTTGAACGCTCCTGAAGACGTTTATTATGGCCTATATTAAAGCTTTGAGCCCCTACATCTCAACTACAGTAAAAAAAATATCAAAATTAAAGTGGAATCTTTCAATTTGTACTATAAAACCACACAAAATGGAAAATATTAGTCCATCGAGATCTTCCAGAAGAAACAGAACACTTAAATTTCGTCGATTAATAAATACTCGTCCAATCTCTTTGGTTATAAATACAATTAATTTCAATATAAATTATTTACTTACATAAACGTGTTTTTAAAGGGTCCTTTAACTGGATGCAGTATGAATCCAGCAAGATCCTTTGGGCCAGCATTATTTAATAACTTCTGGAATTATCATTGGGTAAGGTGTTATTAATTAGAGATAATGTTGTCAACAACTATTAAATTTTTAATTTTATAATTTTAGTTATATTGGTTAGCACCATGCTTTGCCGCTGTTTTAGCCACATCGTTTTATATGATGGTATTTAGTAAATCGAAGAATGATGAAGAAACAGATACAGTTGAAGATTTACCATTAAGAAATAAATGACAATCAGAATTCAATCAAAATAATTACGAGACATTTGATAATCAAATTTAAAATAAAAAATATTTTGGATACAAATAACTTACGCTTAAAACATTCAACAAATTATTCAGATAATATACAGATATGATCTGAGCAGAGCCATCACCAGAGCCATCACCATCATCAGAGCATCCATTATGGATGGATTCATAAATCGTTTATAGCGAATGCTCGTAATCTTGAGATTGTATGTTAATTTCAAGTTTATTTGCGAAAGCTGCAGTACAACCTAGTTTTTATAATCGAATTTTTTTTAATAATCGAAACCTTTCGAAATCAATCAAGGATCTGATCATAATTTGAGTGCCAAATTAATTAAATTTTAATTTTAAATGAACATTCATTAGCCGATAATTATGTATAAAAAATATTGATTATGCTTTGTTAAATAGTGAGAAATTGTTTTATTGTTTAATTATATTTAAAAAAAATTTAGTAATTAAAAATTTTTACAAACATTAAGATTTTCTTACTTATTTTCTATAACCTTTTTTTCATCAAATCATTTTTATTTGATCCCTTTGAGAGGGTGAACAAATTAACTAAAGAGAATCAAATCTATTCATTTTCATAACTGATAAGAAGTACACATCAAATTAGAAAAAATCATCAATTTTTCTTTTAAATATTTTTAGATTTGTTCTCAATATTAAGCCAGAGCCGAAATAATAATATTGTTGGCTCCATATAAACTATCAAATGCAGTATATAGTAATCGTAATCCTTTCGAAGCTGCTTTTATTTGTTACTAACTCGACACATGAGGCCTTCCGCAGTGCCATACTCGTGGCAAAAAACAGGCAAGAGAAATAATATATAAGTGATAATTTACTTTCTTTTTATTTATAGGCAATTTTATTACAGATATGATATACAAATTACATAATGAACAAAATTAAATCTAAATATTATTTTTCTAGCCTGTTTTTTCTTAAGTGGTATATTTTTAGATCGAGAGTCTATTTTTCTTAATTAACCAGCATTATAAGCTTGAAAATGATGGATAAATCATGGAATTTGATAAAAGAATAAGAAAATTATCGCGTGGACAGTAAAAAACAGACTAAACAAATTTTTTATATAATATTATTAGTGAATGAAAAATAAATTATTTAAAATACTTGCGGATCAAAAATTTCGATTTTTTTTTTTTTTTTTTTGATAACTAGCCTAACTCAGATTGAATTCCAAATTTTAGCGCTTAATTACAAGCCAACTATGATTTGTGTTCTTTTTTTGGTAGTAATTATAAGGTAATTATTCTATTCAATATTTTGAATTTGGCATTTGAAAATAAAATTGTTAAAGGAATATATTATGTTTTTAAATAAGGAGAAAATAATAATACTACCCCAATAACTGCTGGCAATTTTTGGAGAATGTTAAACAAAGAGTGAGCCTAAAAATATTTTGTAAGTTTGATATTTTATTAGCAGATTTCCATACAATGTCAGGACAATCTTTGAAATTATATTTTTGATTGAAAAAATTGCTTTAGAGAAGTTAATTGACAATGACATTAGCAATTTCCTTAAAGCGAATCGATATTTTGAGGATTAAATAACACTAATTTGTTGAACAACAATAATATTAGATAAATAATATTCATGTCCTAGAACTCGTTAAGGTCGTGAGCTAAAAAAAGTCGTACATTTATGGCAATAAGATTTTTTTAATGATATTACAGCGATGGGCGTAAATACAGAAAAACCTAAAGCTCGAGATATAATAGTGATGTTTATGGCAGAGTTTTTTGGTACAGCATTTTATTTATTTTTTGGATGTATGGGGTGTATTGATACTGGATCGATGATAACCCATTTTCATTATAGTTTTGCTTTCGGAATGGTAATAGTGGCATTAATTACGGTAATAAAATGCAAATAATAAAAAAAAAATGTACTCTAAATTAAAACGTAAACGCATTTTTTTCTAGTCATTTGGACATATTTCTCAGAGTCATTTAAATCCTGCTGTAACTATATGTGCTGCATTGTATGGTACATTTCCGATACTAATGGCACCAATTTACATTTTAGCACAAGTCCTTGGATGTATACTTGGATTTGGCATATTAAAGGTAAACACTGTTCGATATATTCTTTCATATACTTTTTTTTAAACTAATTAAAAAAATCAAAAAACGCGACTGCGTAATATGAACTGAAAAAATTCAGTTAATTATTGCACTAAGAGTAAGGAGATCTTACATTCATTCGTTAATAAAAATAGGTAATTATATTCTTATAATCAATACTTTTTCAACAAAATATCCCTAATGCCCATTTCATGCGCCTTCTCGATTGTAATACTTCTATTTATTTTTCAGGCTATCTTACCTGACTCTCTGTATGATGACGACTTTTGTGTTACGACTTTACGGCCTGAAGTCTCGTGGTTGCAGGTAATTTTTTTAAACAAATAAGTTTTAGTTAGTTACAAATATCAAAGAATCATATAAAAAGCATGCTACTTGTTTTGGATCTCAAATACACTCCAGGCGACATGAGAAATAAGAAATTAATTGTCTTTAATTAAAAACGAAGTTCTTTGGGTCACTAATATGTTTTTAGATAATACTTGGGAAACAAGCTTTATTCACAACGAGGAAGTAAAAACAAAGACGAATTTAAAATCGGTACATTAATTATTATTCTTTATAATACATCCATTTTTGAATTTATTTTCCAGTGGTTATACCCATTGAAAAAATATGAATTTTAGGTCTAGTATGGTATATTTATTTAGTCTTCATTTGGCATATTCAATCTTGATATTAATTTTACTTTTCTATGCCTAGTTTTGGTCTTGCATATTATAAGATTTGCTTGCAAGAGTCTTGATATATTTATTTAATCATAAATGAAACTCTAGAAACAATTTTAAATTAGAAATTTCGAACAAGATAAAACATTAAACCTCCTTCTACAAATTCATTCATAAAAAAACTTATATAAAACCTATTTTTACAAAATATATTTTATGTCCTTGAAAAATCATAAAAAAATTAATAATTATATTATTTAAAAAAATCTTGATCGGTTCTGTTCAATAAACACACGTTTTATAGTTAAATATCAATGCCACAGTAGGTATACTTATGTAATTATTTTTTCGTCAACGAAAGAATGCGGCAACTACGCTATTTAACAGGATGAATTCCGAGGACTATTAAATTAATCAATGGTTTCAATCACTCTATCCCCAAAAAATTCTTTACACATTACTTGTATGAATTTTCTATTTTTAATCCATAAATAAATAGAAAGTACTAACATTCTCATAGCGAAATTTTAATGGGGAAAAACCCACTAGCCGCATTTCATACTTTACGCTTCAATTTCAAAATATGGCAGTTGCGTCATAATATATAGAAAATATATCAATAGGGCATAATATACAGCAATTGGGGAAAATTTGAATGATTTTTTTTGCATTCGAAGCAGGTTTTAAGCACATCAATTCTCATTTTATGAACAAAATTTTTAATTTTAGGGTTTCTTGATAGAATTTTTCGCAACACTAATTTGGGTCTTCGTTTGTTGTGGCTTATGGGACCATCGAAATACAACTCGAATGGATTCATTGCCACTTAAACTTGGGTTTGCTGTTTTTTGTCTTACTTTAGCAACGGTAAATATTCAAAATACATTTTTTAATTGTTACTCGCCCTCACACATTGGTGGAATATTACGCATCCATGACGCTTTACGAATTTGGTCTATAGTCGAGGTTTTTCGAAACATATGACTTAAAAATTAAGATATTTAAATGAAAAAGTTAAGATTTTAATTTGTGCTATTGAATATATCTATGTTTAAAGGTACGATTCACAGGAGGAAGCATGAATCCAGTAAGATCGTTGGGACCGGCAATTTTTAATAATAGTTGGAATTCTCACTGGGTAAGGAAATGAAAATCTAAAAATTAATTATTAAGAGGCAAATATATAAATAAAGCAAATAATACAGAGTAATAGAAACAAAATTGGATTAAAATTGTAATTACTATTAATATAGTCGCTGTTCAATAAAAGGTATCAAAAAGTAACATATATGGCAATTTTGATAAACCAATGTATACGTAAGGCTACTATTTTTGCTCTATCACATCCAAATTTTACCCAATTTTGGCAAAACAAGTATGTAATCCTACTAAATTTGGATCATATTTTTCAAATTTGTGGTCAAAATTAACATATCTCTAATAGATTTCAAGAATGTGCAGTCCTGGTCCCGGAACTAAGCACATAGGTGATAGCTGGCGAAATAATGACATCACAGCTGAAAAGAACGACCCAAAATTAGTGGGTTTCAAAAACAATTCCAATAACATCGGATCAAATTTGCCTGTGTTACCAAAAATATCGAATTTTTTGACTTTATGACGTCATCAGAATCCAAAAAATTTAATTTTGTTCTATCACATCCAAATTTTATCCAATTTTGATAAATCAAGTATGTATTCCTACTAAATTTGGGTCATACTTTTCAAATCTGTGGTCAAAATTAACATAGCCCTAATAGATTTCAAGAATGTGCAGTCCTGGTCCCGGAACTAAGCACATAGGTGATAGCTAGCGAAGAATTGACATCACAGCTAAAAAGAACGACCCAAAATTAGTGAATTTCAAAAAAAATTCCAATAACATCGGATCAAATTTGCCTGTGTTACCAAAAATATCGAATTTTTTAACTTTATGACGTCATCAGAATCCAAAAAATTTAATTTTGTTCTATCACATCCAAATTTTACCCAATTTTGAAAAAATCAAGTATGTATTCCTACTAAATTTGGGTCATACTTTTCAAATCTGTGGTCAAAATTAATATAGCCCTAATAGATTTCAAGAATGTGCAGTCCTGGTCCCGGAACTAAGCACATAGGTGATAGCTAGCGAAGAATTGACATCACAACTGAAAAGAACGACCCAAAATTAGTGGGTTTCAAAAAAAATTTCAATAACATCGGATCAAATTTGCCTGTGTTGCCAAAAATATCGAATTTTTTAACTTTATGACGTCATCAGAATCCAAAAAATTTAATTTTGCTCTATCACATCCAAATTTTATCCAATTTTGATAAATCAAGTATGTATTCCTACTAAATTTGGGTCATACTTTTCAAATCTGTGGTCAAAATTAACATAGCCCTAATAGATTTCAAGAATGTGCAGTCCTGGTCCCGGAACTAAGCACATAGGTGATAGCTGGCGAAATAATGACATCACAGCTGAAAAGAACGACCCAAAATTAGTGGGTTTCAAAAACAATTCCAATAACATCGGATCAAATTTGCCTGTGTTACCAAAAATATCGAATTTTTTGACTTTATGACGTCATCAGAATCCAAAAAATTTAATTTTGTTCTATCACATCCAAATTTTATCCAATTTTGATAAATCAAGTATGTATTCCTACTAAATTTGGGTCATACTTTTCAAATCTGTGGTCAAAATTAACATAGCCCTAATAGATTTCAAGAATGTGCAGTCCTGGTCCCGGAACTAAGCACATAGGTGATAGCTAGCGAAGAATTGACATCACAGCTAAAAAGAACGACCCAAAATTAGTGAATTTCAAAAAAAATTCCAATAACATCGGATCAAATTTGCCTGTGTTACCAAAAATATCGAATTTTTTAACTTTATGACGTCATCAGAATCCAAAAAATTTAATTTTGTTCTATCACATCCAAATTTTACCCAATTTTGAAAAAATCAAGTATGTATTCCTACTAAATTTGGGTCATACTTTTCAAATCTGTGGTCAAAATTAATATAGCCCTAATAGATTTCAAGAATGTGCAGTCCTGGTCCCGGAACTAAGCACATAGGTGATAGCTAGCGAAGAATTGACATCACAACTGAAAAGAACGACCCAAAATTAGTGGGTTTCAAAAAAAATTTCAATAACATCGGATCAAATTTGCCTGTGTTGCCAAAAATATCGAATTTTTTAACTTTATGACGTCATCAGAATCCAAAAAATTTAATTTTGCTCTATCACATCCAAATTTTATCCAATTTTGATAAACCAAGTATATAATCCTACTAAATTTGGGTTTTTTTTGCTTATAAAACAAACGTTTTGTTTTCGCCTCGTGAGTGTGAAACTGCGTCATTTTTGTGGTGAAAAAGGGATCATTATATATTATATACATATAAAAGTTCTGAATTATAATTTATAGATTTATTGGATTGCGCCTTGTTTAGCTGGAGCTCTTGCCACATTTATCTATACGATGTTCTATGGTGGACCTGTAGCTATTAACAAAGCTAAAAATATTGCAGAATACATTACAGATGAAGACAGACCATCGATAAGAAAAATAGGAAGCGCTCAATTTTATAATCTAAGCAATTGAAATAAATTCTTAAAAAATTATAGAAATAAAAAATATTTTACGCTCATCAATAATTAAATAATTTTTTTCAATATCTATGCAATTATCCCGTTTCTTCAGGTGTACAAAAATGGTTTTTAATAAACAATGTAACGTCCAAGAAGAAACCTGGATATGTACGAAATTTCTTTTGAGTGTTTAGAATACTAACAAATATACAATCTGTAATTTTAAATAAATATTAATAAGGCGCTAATAATAAAAAATATGCAATAAATGTTTATTGCTTTGTTAAATAGGTATTTGTTATCAACTAACAATTATAAAATAAAGCTTCTATACCTTTAGATTTTAATTTCTACTCCTTTTATCATCCACTTTATGCAAATTGAATAAAAACAATATTCCGTTCAAATTAAAAAAAAAAATAAAGTATAGCGATTTCAAGGCATATTCCCGTTTGAAACACGTCCTTTAATAAGGACCAAAAGTTTTCAGCAAAAATCTAGTCCAATTTTATTTAAATAAATTTTCTTTTTTTTAACTGCCTAATTTCAATTTTGAAACAATATTAAGTAATTTTAGGGTGATATTAGGTCAAAGCATCAGGAGCTCGACTCAGGAGCTTATATTTACTACACGGCAGGCGGCTAGGAATCATAGATTTTTTTAACTACCATATCCTAGAATATAAGCACTCCGTCTCCACAAAAAAATAATACGGGGTAATTAGGGATTGTCTAAGCAGGTCACCTACACCTGCAGTCTACTAGAACGAGAGAGGTCGCTCTATGAATTTTATACTTTTTTACTTTTATATTGTGTTACCATGTTCATTCGCCGATTGGTTTATCAAGCTACCAAAAAGCTTACTATGATTAATTTCTTCGAAACAAAAATTTAATGGCGCATACATCTGTCATATGAACCATATATGAACTATAAATGTTACAGCCATAGATAAAAGATTTAGTTTAGTTACAGCTATTTTTTTAAATTCGAAAAATTTATTATTTTGATATTTTTATATTTATTTAAATTAATACTCTCATGGAGGAAATGGTCGCAACATTAGCTCCAGAACGATGGAGTAAGTTTAATATTTTTGGGATTAGGTACCAACGAATGCAAAATTACTAACGAATTGTACCAAAAAGTCACCGAAAACCCATTTTATTTAATATTTAGGTTAAGCAAACAGCCCTAAAGCCCTTTTATGGGGGTAAGTAAAACTTATTAAAATTTGTAGCCATTGAAAATTTGCCCTCTGCAGCTCTTCGGTAAAAGCAAACTATTTCAGATAGATTTCCTTAAAATATGTAGGAAAGTCTGATCTTTTGTTTTCGAACTACGAATTAAAATTCCTAGTAGTTAAACTTTAAAAAAAAAATGAGGTTTTAAAAAGTAAAACGGCGTGGCATAAAACTACGCGGATATTCTATGTAAATTCATCGCTTTTTAAATAGCTAAAATAAGTTTTATAAACAGTTTTGACCACTGTAAGACACGCATGCTAAAAATTTTTTGATAATTCCCGAGAGTTTATTTACAGCAAGAATCGTTTGAGAACCTGCATTTTGAACTATAGAATAGGCAAAATATGAAAACAGTACTTTCCCCATTTGACCGTTTTGATTACAGAGTTGAAGAACATGATAGCAGACTTGCCGCCACGATGGGTAATCATTCAAATGGGCTTAGGAGAAGTTTTTGGCACTGCAATTTTATTGATGTTTGGATGTATGGGAGATTTAAGTTCGTTAAAGACTAATGTACCGCATTTTATTTCAAGTATTGCTTTTGGAATGGCAGTCATGTTGATAATCACTGTATGTTGTTAATCTTAAATATAGAAATTTGTACGCACTCTGAATAAAGACTGTACTTCGATTCCGAATTACTGAATTGAAATTGGATAATATAATTTCTAACTAAGTTTTAACTGTAAAAATATTTTGATTTTTCATCAATCAAGTAAAAGTTCAATAATTTTTTTTTTCAGACATTTGGACATATTTCTCAAGCACATTTGAACCCCGGTGTAACTATTTGTGCTAGTATTCTTGGTGGATTGCCGATTTTATTAGCACCATATTATATTATCTGCCAGTGTATTGGATCAATAGGTGGATTTTGGTTTGCAAAGGTAAAATCGTGTACTGTAGGCATTGGAGGTATAATAATCCTATCTCATAAAACCAAAAAAAAAAATTGTTAATTAATGCAGGACAGGCGCTGTATTAATTTATAAGAAAAAGTGGTTTGGGGGGCAGGGCAACAAGATTTTTCGATGCGTTCAACTTAAAACAGGGGTACATAGGTACATGTCGTTTCAAACCATACGGAGAAATTACTGGCAGTTGTAGAGGATATCAAAACAAACATTTTTAGCTCAAAAATCTGCGTACTCGGGAAATTTACAAACGCCACGTTTTAATTATATTTGATAACTAAATCATTTATAAAAACAAACTTTAAAACATAAAATAAGTTAAAATTTTTAAACTTTCAATTCCAACCATAAATTATTTTAATTCTTTTGTAGTTATTGGTACCTGAAAAATATCATAAAGACTTTTGCGTTACTAGAGTACACCCAGATTTTAATTGGTATCAGGTAAGAACGGGAGGTTTGTCGAGTGGAAAAAACTGCACATTTGTGTAAGACACTTCTCATAAATTGCAGGTTCAATTCCTGGTATATGTTTTTTATTTTTTCAATTCTCATTAAATATGAATTTATATAATATTCATAAATAATTTTTAACTCCGGAACCAAAAAGAGGAATGTTATAAGTTTGACCGCAGTGTATGTGTATCTGACTTTTTCTCCAAAAAAATATTATTTGTTTATTAATTTCAAACGATTTTTGTGTTCTAGGGTTTCCTAGCCGAGTTTTTTTCTAGTTCAATTTTAATTTTGGTTTGTTGCGGTGTGTGGGATCCACGCCAAGCTACAAAAGGAGGTTCAACGCCGTTGAAATTTGGATTCGGTATCACTACACTTGCCGTTTTGATGGTAACCAGGGTTTTAAATTTAGAAATATTACGAATAGCGTTCGATCCCAAGCGGATATTCAAGTTTTCAAATAATTCGAATACTTTTTAAACTTTATTTGAGTAAATGAGCATATAGATTAAAATGGAAATTATCCATTAGCTACATCGAGTGGTTGGTTACTCGTTAGCCAGACGAATTTTTCATGAATCGTTCTGCGTCTAGATCGATTTTTAGAAATACATAGCTATTTTATGTGAATAAAGACTTATTTATTTATAATTTTTGCGTTTATTTGGGTTAAGGGTGAATATTGTTATATAACTGGTTTTGGTATGGTCCAGGGAAGAGGCTGCCACCACCTGATTGTTTATTGTTAAAGGATTAATCAGGAAAATCCTTGTAGAAAAATAACCAACACTTTTGTTTTTTCTTAGAGACGAATATTTAATTTTACTAATAATACTGTTGTGTTATAAATATTTTGTTTTGTATATTTAGCTTGATCAACAAGGTTAAATATTTACTGCATACCTTTAATAATTTTACATCGACTTTTTATACCGTTGATTGTGGGCCAAAATATTGGTTATCATGACGTATTAATTTTAAAATATTTGACTCGTCAGCAAAATTATTAAATTTATGTCAGTTTAAATAAATATATAAAAAATAATAATATTATTAAACAAAACTTTGTTTATAATTAAGAAATAGTTTTTACTTAAAAATATGATTGATTTAGTGTATTAGAACCACTATTTTAAGGATAACGCCGTCCAGGGCCTAACACACCTTCCGACTTTTTTTTAGAGGGAAAATAATTGCAAATTATTTTTCATCTAACTCAGAAGTAAAGTTATCCCTTAGAGAAAAAATTAAAAATTTACAAAATAAAAACTTGGAAAACCATAAGGATAACTTCGTTAAATCAATCATAAAAAATAACAAAAATTTGAAATTTACATTTTGATGAATAATGAAATTGTTCGTAAATTAAATGAATTTGGTTTAGGAAGAAAAATTTTAAGTTATTAAATATTACAATTTCATTTTACAAATAGTAAATGATTAGTTGAAACGTGATAAAATGAATGAAATAGTTTTGCAACTATGCAAAAATTAGTTTTACTATGAATGAGTAATAAAATATGAGTAATAAAATATTTGTAAAAATATTTGTGAACTTGAAAAAAAAAATTTTTGCAGTTGTGCAATTTTGCAAAAAAAAAAAAAATTAATAATAATAAATATGATTGTCCTTGAATTCTTGACGATGATTGTTGATGAGGTTTAGTTGTAGTAGTAGAATTGTATATTTTGAGTTTGGATCTTTGTTTTGGTTTAGTAGAGTTGAATATCGAGGGGTTGAAGAAATGTGAACCATTTTGAATTTTCCATTACTTGTTGTCGTTGTCGAACTGCATTGGTCGGTTTAGGAATACACTCAGAAGTTTTTCTAACATATGGTAGAAGGTTTTGAAGTATTTGGTTTTGAGATGCCATAAATACGTTGCTTCTATCCATAAATGTCGTCATTCAGCAAGACGCCAGGGAGGGTAAATCGAAGATAAGATATAATGTAACGGGGGGGGGGGCGTATGTAGTGTATACGTTGTTTCCATTATAAATTGTGATTCCAGTGACCAATGGCTTAATATCCACTTCCAACTTCGACAAGTTTCTGGGTTCTCCATTTGATGGTTCCGAGAACAATTACACTTCACAGTTTCCTTCAAGAATTTGGTTGGCTATATCCAAATTCAGTAAAACTTCCTGCATAATTTAATGTTCTCGTTTGGGAATTTGGATTAGGGTTTTAAAATAGGATGATGTTTAAGATAGGAGATTGTTTAGAGATAAGATAGAGAAAAAAAATGTGTAGGTTGAGCGTATATTATTTCATGATTTAAGCTACAAGATAAGGGCCGTGATTTGAAAGGGATTTTTTTTTTTTCGTTTGAATTTAGTAGTTTTAAGAAAGTCCATGCTTTGTGTAATGTTAACAAGGTGCGTCGTATTGAGAAAAGTATTTGTTAAATTCGCTGGAAATTTGACTTCATCGAGCGGGTATGGGGCGTTTATCGAGGGGCGTTTATTATAATTCGCGATACAGGGAAGTCGTTCTGTACGAAGAACATGTAGGGGATTATTTGCATTTATCGCGCTATTAGGGGGCCGTTCTGTGAGAAGAACACTTAGGGGAATATTTGCTTGTATGTTATTAACGAGTTGTTCTGTATGAAGAACATATAAGGGGTGGTTTTTTCTTTGAGTTGCTTTATTGGGGAGTCGTTCTGTATTAAGAACATTTTTTCGTGTCGCGTTATTAGGAAGCCGTTTAATTTTATAAGTTTGTTGTTTTAAGATTGACTTGTCTGACGATATTACCAGACAAGTGTAGGGGTAAGTCGTGTCGAAAATGTTACAAAGCATGTTTAAAAAAAAAAATTTAAGTAAAAGTTTAGAAAAAGAGAGAATAGGAAAATGATGCAGGACTATACAACCTTGTTATGGGGAACCGAGTTTTGGGAATTTGAAAACATCAAAGTATATTGAAAATTTTACTGACCTGTAGGTTCGTTATTCAACCAAATCACAAAAGTGAACCGCTTGAAGTCTAAATTGATCTCCTGTCAATTCTTCAACCGTGTTGAATTCCACCGCTGTCCACTAATTATGTTGTGTTCCACTTGTTAATTGTTGCAGCGAAGGTCTTTGTATTTAGAAATAGGAGTGGTGTCATAAATCCTTTGTAGAATAAATAACCAACACTTTTGATTCTTTTATAACAAATATTTTATTGCACTAATAATACTGTTTGATTTAATTATTAATATGTTGTTGACTTCGATTCTGCTTGATCAACAAGGTTAAATAATTACTGCATACCTTTAATAATTTTACATCGACTTTTTATACCGTTGATTGTGGGCCAAAATATTGGTTATCATGACGTATTAATTTTAAAATATTTGACTCGTCAGCAAAATTATTAAATTTATGTCAGTTTAAATAAATATATAAAAAATAATAATATTATTAAACAAAACTTTGTTTATAATTAAGAAATAGTTTTTACTTAAAAATATGATTGATTTAGTGTATTAGAACCACTATTTTAAGGATAACGCCGTCCAGGGCCTAACAATATACTGGATGTAGTATGAATTCAGCTAGAACACTGGGACCTGCATTACTTGGAGTAGATGATGAAAGCTGGGGTAATTTTCATTGGGTAAGAAAAGAATAATTTTACACAATAATTAACAATGATAATAATGGCACGTTTTATAATTCAGGTATACTGGGTTGCTCCAAATTTAGCTGGTGCTCTAATTACGATTATTTATATGGTGTTTTGTGGAACACCTAAACCTAAAAAATAAAATAGGAAAGAAAAATTCAATAATGATCTGCGTACAAGTTAAATACCAGTTCCATGTTTAAAATCAAAATTTTGTTTAATATGGAACATTGTTTCGAGCATAAAATATCCGAAGATTATTTTATAACTAAAATCGTAAAAGTATGGTGTAAAATAATTTATGAAATAAAATTTTTTATGTACCGATTTACGATACCAAAAACCAAATGTTTCTGGATATTACACAACATAAGATTTTTACTTTTTCGGTGTAATTATGAATTAATAAACATTTATAGAGTAACTTAAATAAAGGCTTTCAATTTTTATTTAATTAAAAGACAAGATTTTATTGTATATTTTTTCTTAGTGCATAGTTAACCAATTTTAGTCCTGATGCAAGTAAGTATATAATGTCATTGATAGAAAATTTATATCAAACTTATTACAAATTTTTTAATCAAATGAGTAGACTTTGAATCATTTTTGGGAATTACTAGAAGGGGGTAGCTGCCTCTATCTGCTACCCCCCTCTTGGCAACGCCCATGAACTGACACACCTAGTTTATATCGCACCCTTGGTAAAATTAGATTAATTGATTCATATCCGAAATTTCAAAATCCGTGTAAGTGCTTCAGAATTTCTAAAGCTCTAACTAACCAAACAACACATTTTTTCTCTCAAACCTACAGACAATACATTTTTTAACAGCATAATTGCGTTACATCAAAAGGGGTACTCATGCGTGTGACCATCATTTTCCTTTTATTTATCTGAATGATTTTTAAAAAAATTATCGAGTACCTACCTCTGATTTATTTTCTGCTACTTAACGTCGCATTTGACAGTTTAGAAATTATCATATGTTATTACCTAACTATTATTTAATATTTTTCAAAAATTTCTCAAAAATATTTTGAATGTAAAGATCAGTTATATTTGAAACAAATGGCTCCGAATTGGCAAGTGGAATCATTAACCAGATATAAATGTGAGTTAACATTTGTATACTAAAATAATTTAAATACAAAGTCATGATGAAGTCATGTGCGTACCAATAAGGGGGCAGCCGGAATAATCTGAAAATGGCCATTTAGATGATTCAAACGTAATCATTATATTTCACGTTTATTAGGTTGGGATTTCAAGAAGTCGACGCTTCCAGCAACAAAGCGTGACATTGTTGGACTCTTCGTGGCAGAATTTATGGGCACTTGTTTATTAATTATGTTTGGTTGTTTGTCATTTTGTAAAGAAACGCTACCTAGTGAAGGTGAAGTTGCAAATATCCCTAGTTGGTTCTTAATTGGTTATGGTTATGGAGCTATAGTTATGTTCCTAACTGCGGTAAGACTGCATGCATATATTTTTTATATTTGGTCTTTTTAGAAATTTTAGAAAAATGATCTTTGATAATTCATATTCTGTATTTTTCAAGCTGCCCCCCTCTGGCCTATTGGCTGGCGACGTCCCTGACCGCTTTACCGTTATTCATAACTTTTGGGGATAGGTATACCATAATCCATACAGCTTAATGATGTTTCCTAATATTTCCCGCAATTAGATTATTATTGTACCTATTATAATTTCATTTTTTTGTACTATTTCAAATCCTAGTCCACAAATTATGAAATCCTAATCTAAAAATGTATAACTACCGTTCATAATTAGCATTTATTTTTTAAGGCATTTATACACGTTTCTGGTGCATTTATGAATCCTGTTGTAACTATTTGGGCTGTAATTTATGGTGCGTTACCAGTATTACTTGCTCCTATATATATGCTGGCGCAGTTTATTGGAGCAATACTTGGATATTATTTATTAAAGGTAAAAATTTCATGTTTGTCACAAAGTATATAGGTAAAGAAAGTATAGTAATTATATTTTAAAGGCCCCTATTTAAGACCAAAATTAATGTGTTGTTAAATATAATTGTCCTCGCTTTTCAATTGCAAAATAATTTTTTTTTTTTTAATTTTTGTAGGTCACAATGCCTGAAACCAAATTTCATGACAAAGCATGCGTTAACTTTATAGATTATCGTTTCAATAAAACGCAGGTAATATTGATATGTTTTTATGTTTGTCAAAAATAAAAATAAATAGTGTAGTCTAATAAAGTCATAAATTGAAGTCATGAAGATATTTTAATGGTAGGTAGAAGATGTCCTCAGAAAACTTCATTCACGTTTCCTTCCACGAATTCCAAATGAGTTGGCCGTTCTCTAGAATTTTAAAGATGAAAATAATCAACTCGCTACCCATTTTTGTTTTAAAATCATCGTCAATATTTCTAAGCCGTACATACAAAATTTTAAATACTTGTGATGTATTTACACATATCGTACAGTAAAAGATGAAAGAAACCGCTCGCTTTTTGCTAAAACCTCATGGAATGTGTTTTCTTTGGTGTAAAATCCATTAGTAAGGCATGAGTTAGTGGTGAAAAATTCTTATATTTGTTAATAAACAATAAATTCTTAATTCAATGAAACGATCAGTGTTAAAGTTAACTTACAAAATTAATAAATAGGCAACTTGAATTACATATACGTTATGCATGTATAATAGTTTGTCATTATTTGACAAACACTTAACCTTTACGTCATACCAGTTGCCTATTTATTAATTTTTAAGTGAATTTTAACATTGATCGTTTCGTTAAAGGTAGAATCTTTTTACTACCTATTTATTATTATTATTATTTTTAATACTTATTTTGATTTACAGGCATTTTTTATGGAATTTCTTACAACCGTATTATTAATTTTAGTCTATTGTGGAGTATGGGATCATCGATGTAAATCCTATATTGACACAAGTCCAATAAAAATAGGATTAACTTACAACTTACTTATAACAGTTACGGTAAAGTATTAAATTTATTCTATTTGAAGATATACCGACTTTTACCATAGACATATTAACTTTCATTTTATGATTCAATTAACGTAGGTTAATTATTATGTTGTTTTATTCGTGTTATTTTTTAAAGGGAATATCAACACAAAGCGGCATGAATCCAGCAAGGACATTGGCAGCATCAATATATAGTGGCGACTGGTATCATCATGAAGTAAGTACAGATTAGAGTCCCGATTAAATTTTATTTAAAAGTGCTTAAGTTTTTAATTCATTCCTTTATATTTTACCTTACATGTATATTAAATACATATTAGAGGTATATTAAACTATGTCTAAATTTTGATATAACTAGAAATTGATAGTAGAAATCAACATCTGATAATAGTTCTTAAAATAATCTATAATTAATTCATTTCCGTGCCATCAAGATGAGACATAACTGGTGGCAAATAGATATTTGTATGAAAACCAGAACAATATGGGGATTTTGAGGATTATGTTTCTGGCACAATTTCTATAAAAATATGTGCGATGTTTTTTCATTAAATTTTTAAACCTTATTTCAAGTATTTGATAATTTCAGATATTCTGGTTAGCACCGTTACTTGGATCAATTACAGCTACACTCTTTTATAAGCTACTTTTTAGTAAACCTATACCAGAGATACCAAAAAGAAAAGACGAAACAAACCTGAAAAATATGGAAATACTTGAAACCAAAGTTGAAAAGTCAATGGAAGATGAAAAACATCAATTTTCAGAACCACATCAGACACCTGGTTATAAACCCGAAGGAACTGAAAAATAACTGCATTCTAAAAATATTTTTTCTCTTCGAAATAAAAATTTGCAAAATTGAGTTTCAAATTCAAACATTATTATTCAGTTTAGGCTACAAAAGCATAAAAAGAATCGATAAAGAATAAGTAAACTTAATTCCTTATTTTGTATGGTACGATGTTGAATAAAAACCTTGTTTAAACAATGAACTTCTGTACAGAATGAAGACCTTGCAATCCTTGTGGAAAAGTTTCTAATGACTTAAAAAGTCTTACCAATTCTCAAACACTCTTCTTTTTTCTTTTGTATTTGTAAAGCTTTCATGTCTTTTGTCTGAAATATTTCCACATATGGGAATAATATCGACATTTTATATATATCGATAGGGAATTTTTTACCTGTTCGTTAAAACACCTAAGAAAAGATGTTTGCAAAAGAACTTATCTGGGAAGTGTTTTTTTTTAAATCCAAAATGAGAGTGAGACCTCTGATCCACAAACCTTTTTTTAGCAAAGTCGGTCACATTATCGCACTTTTCTCGACTTCATGTTACTTCACGATAGTATGGTGGAAACAATTATGAGTGGGCTAAGTGGATTATTTTTTATTTGAAAATATTTTTAAAATAAAGAGGTTATACAAGGAAAGTTACTATGGAAATTGTAACAATAATTATACAATTCAAAAATGGAGAATAATAATATAACATAAAGTTGACATGAAAAAACAAATATTTATAAAAATAGTTGATAAATTACATGAAAATAAAATATAATACCAAATGCTTACTAGACATCCGCATTAACCTCAGCCAGTAACTAATCAAAGGGCAAATGCCTACACCTGAGACTAAGCTATCATATAAAGAAAAAATAAGACGCCAAATTTATGGATATGTGTTTCCGCCAAATCAAACGGACACTTTCTATAAAGAAAGTGTTAGTCATCATGTATCAGAAGCAAGTAAGGCACAAGTGCCAGAGATAAACTCACACCAATTTCTAGAGGAAAAGAGGCAGCAAGAAGCGCCTAGAAAATATCCAGAGACTACGAGAGCACAAGCGCCACAGGTACTAGAGTGCCCTTCAAATCGACCAAATATTTCGTATAAAGAAAAAATTAGACAACAAACTTTTGGGTTAGCTCCAAGACAGCCACCTTTCAGGCAAGAAAATTCACCTAAAAATAAAATTTATTCTGGAGAATATGCAAATGTAATTCATAAAGTATCAGAAGAAAGCATCATAGAGGAAGTGACAGACTCATACTGTGGGCAAATGTCAAGGACAATCAAACAACAACTGCCAAAGGCAACTTATAAAAACTATAGCGCTGATAGTATGTCAACTATAATACGATCAGATAAATCTGAAATCAAGTCCAAATCTAGTAAAGTATCGACTAAACAAAAACCAGTCCAGAAGAAATCTCAATCGTCTGGCAAATCAGATATGTGGGATAGCTCATAAAAATAAATCATGTAAAAAAATTATTTAGTTGTTAAATCAGCCAAACTAAAAATTAAAATCGTTCGAATAACCATTTGAAAAATTTAATTAATAAAGCTCAATTTTGTCTTTCAGGTTCATAACTTTCATTTTGAAGTTGTTTTCTTTATTTGTTTATCAAATTTTTGGGCTAAATGCCCTTTTTATGTCAATTAATTAATTATTCTTGTGTGCTAGGATAATATTTACATCCTCCTCTGCATTTCATAATTAAATCAGTACTGATCAGTTTAGTTTTTTGAAGTCGTGAATATAGTTTTATCTAATGAATATCTCGGCCGACACTCATTGTTGAACATAATTAATCTTGAAGAGTGCATCACTTCCAATATATTTGAGAAAATCTGTATTTCTTGTCCCAAGGCTTTGTCATTCAATTACCTATAAGTTTGGTGTCATTTCTTTTATTGGATCAAACAAAATATAAATTCTCAGGGTTTTCTAACAACCAACTGCGATTCATTTTTCTCCAAAAAAATATACAACTTTTAATGTACCATGATGTGACATCTCATCTATAAATATTTTTTATTATTAATAATAATAAATTAAAATAAATTCATAAAATAAATTTTTTGGTTTCTGGTGGAAAACAAAATATGGATAGACTCAGTTAGTTTCACATTTTTTCTACTTTTTAAACAAAAAGAACAAAAATTAGGCGGAAAAATATTAAAATGTACCATCCACTGAACGTATTACAGCTAAATCACTTTCAAAAAGAGCCAGTCAAGTTTTTGGTCTAGCATTGATGATTTATGCCTGCAGATCGATGTGTAGACAAATTGATACTATACTATTTTAGCAAATATAAAAACTAATCAATAATTTTTTACATAGCTGGGCGTACACTTAATTTATTTACACCATCATTTGCTGATGTACTGATAATGTGTTCGGCAGAATTTATTGCCACTGGATTATTAATAATTTTTGGTTGTATGGGATTTTTAAATTCTAAAGATCATGACCTATTTTATGATGGTATTGGCTATGGAATGGTCGTAATGATTTTACTTGTAGTAAGAAAATTTTATTTAATGGAAAAATCTGAAATTCCCGAAAATGATAACACGAAAAATGTCGGTAAATCATTAAAAAGCAGCCCGAAAGACAAGTGACGAAAAGAAGTTATTATGGGAGATCTTGTCAATGCAAACTACTTTTCCATTTAAAGTTTTTACTTCCAGCAATATTCCCTGACTATACAAGGACGCCACCAAGGAAGGAGATCAAGAGAGGCATCTGCTACACCTAAAGTATTTCTTTAGTCAATTTATAATTCATTTTTCGCCATTATTGATTATTTTAATATTGATATTTTAATATGGGCTTTTAAAATTGCTGGTGTTGGGATGTTGAAAAACAGACTAACTATTTACTGTTTATAGATATTTGGCCATGTTTCTGGAGGTCATTTCAATCCTATCGTATCTATTTGGGCTGGAATCTACGGTGTCTTGCCATTCAAATTGGTACCAATGTATATCATATCACAATTTCTTGGAGCACTACTTGGATATCTCATACTAATGGTAAATTTCAAAATAATATCTCGAATCAGAGCTGACAGACAATTTAACTACTTGTACACTATCGTAGTACAAAATGTACTTGAAAAGGATCAAGTCTTTATGCAACCAAAATTGATAAATTAGACAGCTAGAATTGGTAATATTTTTAATGAAACTATAACTTTTGTCTTAGGGTATAATGCCGGAAAAATATTTTTATGATGGAGTGTGTGTTACTAAGACAGAAGATGATGATTTAACGTCGACTCAGGTAATATGGTAATATGAATTTTTTGTTTATCAAAGATTGCCCTAGTTTGTAAAACCAAGAACCTTCATTTGAAAGATAATTTAATGGAGAGTGTTCTTAGATATGTTTCAAGTGCGAGCTTAGGGTTTCGTACCCGAAAAATTTGTCGGGGGTTTTTTAAATTTTGTAAATTACGCTTGTAAATAGATTTAACTTTTAGGCTTTCTTTTTGGAATTTGCATGCTCTTTAATTATTATTTGGGTTTATTGCGGTGTATGGGATCAACGAAGTACAGGTAGCTTTGACTCGAGTGCACTTAAAATTGGATTTGCATACATGCAACAACATTTTGTGAATGTAAGTAATTATCAATTATTATTTAAATACATATTTATTATTATTATTATGTATTACTAGCAGTTACTCACCAGCTTCGTTAGGAAATTTAAACTTAAAAAAATAAGACTACGATGTAATATACTTGATCTACCTTTGATTCACTTATCTCCTTTCTATGTCACTCGCAATATAGACAATCCCCACTTTAAAGGCAAATCTACCATATGCTATCCTTTTATCCATTTGTCTCCGCTTAGTCGGTCCCCCTAAACACCAATGTATAAGTACAATGACTTTATAATAGCTACGTATTGTAAGAAAGTTAGGTTTAACCGTTATCGTAACGAGTTAAATTATAGACTAAGCTCTATTCTGATGTATATGCTATAATCATAATGTGAAGTTTCATCAAAATCTGTCCAGTAGTTTTTTTTATAAATCCTCAAAAGCTTTTGATGATAACATTTATTCTAATATACAGAAGATCCATTAGTAAAGCATGAGTTAGTTGTGAAAAATTCTTATATTTGTTAAGGTAGTACCAGCATGAAATCACTTTTCGACAGATTTGGCCGAATTTTTTTTCTCGGGTCTATAATAGCTTTATTTATGAATTCCTAAAATTTCATAATTTTTGACCGTTTAGATCGCGAGATATTTAAAGACAAAGTTCGCGATTTTGAGGGTCATGTCCCATTTAAAGCATGTAAAATGTCCGGTCTCTCCAACTATTTTTTATGATATTATTATATATTGAAGAAAAAGTAGAAAAAAATGTTTATACAATACAATTCTAAAAAAAAAATTTAGAAATTAATTTTCACTTTCGAGATATTAATTTTGACGTAAATTGATCGAAATTGGGACGTTGGCATAATTATTTCCCATTTTAAACGGTCAAAATTTCTGAAACTTTGGGAATTAATAGTAAGCATTATTAAATTCTTAAATTTAATTTTTCGTTAAATTCTGTCGAAAAAAAAATTGTACCATTGCTTTAACATAGAAACTGCAAATACCATGCTGGAACTACGTTAATAAACAATAAATTCTTAATTCAATGAAACGATCAATGTTAAAGTTAACTTACAAAATTAATAAATAGGCAACTTGAATTACATATACGTTATGCATGTAGAATAGTTTTCCATTATTTGACATACACTTAACCTTTACGTCATACAAGTTGCCTATTTATTAATTTTTAAGTGAATTTTAACATTGATAGTTTCGTTAGAGGTAGAAAGCTTTTGATGATAATATTTATTCTAATATACAGAAGATATAAGATAATTTTTTTGGTTTTTTATCATCTTTATATTTTTTAAGGGACATTTAACAGGATCCGGAATGAATCCAGCAAGATCATTTGCAGCAGCTATATGCAATAATGTATGGGATAATCATTGGGTAAGCAAATTATATTTAATTGCATTCTCTGTATAGTAGATTATAATTTGTACAATTTAGTAACATGGTGTAACATGCCTCGGGGACATCAAAAACGACCAATAATAACCTCAGCTATGTTAAAAAAGACCAAATACTTCGGCCAAAAAACCGAGAACTTCATAGTGTTAAGGAAATACAACTAATTCTGGTCGTATGAAACCGGGGCTTTATAGCTCGTTTTCAAAGTGAATCGATCAATATGTTTTTTTAACACTATGTATAATAAGAAATCTTTCCAGCATTAGTACCCAGGCATATGCAAGGTACTTAAACAACAAACTGAGTTAGTAATTATATTCAATTGTACTATTTTCTTTTAGTTGTATTGGATAGCGCCAATAATCGGATCAATTGTAGCAACATTGGTTTATATGCTTCTACTTGCAAGCCCTATTGAAATAGGGAAAATAAACACTGGCAAGCGATTGTTTAGATACATACATCGTCACCAATCTTACCATTAAATACATTCACAAATCAAAACATTGTGTTTCCAAGTAAGTGTGAAATAGAACTTCAGAGAATTAGGGCTGCTACCTTAAAAATTCCCTTTCGTATGAAAATAAAGAAAGTAATTGTAAACAATTTTCGTTTTTGTTTAGACTTCAACGGAAATACATTAGCGTAGCCAGGAAGGAGTAAGAAAACTATAGATAACTCAACTAGACAAATTTACAGTATTGGGACATATGAAATTTTGAGCTGATAAATAATCTAATCGTTTTGAAATACCAAAACAAAACTCTTGTGGATCAAAATCCCAACCCCTCTTCCTGTTTGTATGTTTTTTCATGATATTATGGCTTTGAACAATTGGAGGGGTTCGGGATTTTTTTCAAAAAATTTGAAAAACAAGTTTTATAGCTCCTAAACGGTAATTCTTTATGTTAAATGCATAGAAGTAATAACAGATAAGTTTAAAAAAAATCATATTTGCATTCCATAAAAGTTATATCACACGCATCATTCTTTAGCTGAGTAGTCAACCAAATTAACACACCCAATGATTTTTTAGTATCAGTAGTTCTTAATAGAGGTCAGAGTGAACAATAATCTAACATTCAAAGCTTAATAATCAAATAAATTTTATATCTGAAAATTCTTTATTTTACCTGATAACGAATAGTAATTTTTTAAATAATATTATAAAAAATATAATCTTCTTTTATAAATTTACATTCCTCCTATTATATAGAAAGCTATATTTACTGTTGTCAAAAAAAAGAAGAATTTATTTCCATGAAATTTGCCAACCCTAGTAGCTCAGATGGTTAAACCGTAACCTATTGCGTAAGTGGTATGCCTAGGGTAGCGGATTCGATTCCCGTTGTCACAAAAATTTAATTGATAGTTGTGATGGGTTGGTGTAGTTCATGATATATGTATGATGGAGGTGCATTTAACCTCTCAAAGCAAGTGAGGAGCTGATAAATGAAATTATCAGCGGAAAAGGAATTTTAAAACATGCGGCATCACAATGAGTTCTATAGCCAAAGTGTGCCCTTCATGGACAGCCAATATAACCTACCCTAACCCACCATGAAATTTAACATTTATTCGCAAATCACAACTTGACTGGTCTGCTTTTATAAGTACTATTCATAAATTAGATAAAAATAAAATCAAAATTTTTATGTTGATACTAGTCGTTATTGAGCATTCCATAATTTCATAAGTTTTATATTGACGATTAGAATTATCTTATTTCATCCAAACTAAACTACTTGCTACATAAATAATATTCCACAAACGTGGGTTTAAATCTTCTAAACAGTCTCAATTTAGTTAAAATGTCATTTCCTTTGTTATAAAAGTTTGATATCAAAATTTTAGGTACTTATAGCAATATTTCTAAAAAGCATTTTTGTATTAGGTACACCAAAAAGTTGAATGAAAATTGAAAAGGGCTGGTCAAATGGTTTACGATACCTTGAATATTTTATCAGCACCTTTGTAAATGAAAAAAAAAAATTGCTCTAATAAATTTTGGTACACTCAAAACAAACTAGAGCCCGCCCATAAATAAAATAATTGTATAAACAGTACAAACAATATTTATTTTTATCTAAACGATTTTTTTTTTTTGTAAATTCGGGTTTCTTTTTAAATGTAGCATTGAAATCTAATTGGAAATCGTAAAATTTTGGTCAATGGTCGGATGTTTTATTTTTAAGTTTTCGCTTCCATTCGACTTTTTTAAGGGATAAAATTTAAAAAAAAAACAACCCAAAAATTTATGTATCAGAGTGAACATATGATTGAGCCTAAAATCCATGGTTTAATTTCAATTGATGTCAGTAGGGAAAATGGTGTGGAAATTTGAATTAAAACAAATATTGAAATATTATTTCACTTTAAAATTTAAATTATTTTTATTTGATATTATTTATTTGGTCACGAGAGCCCAGACTTAATGTAGTTTGGTCATTTAACCAAAATCTTAAGAAATTTTCAAAACTTTTAATGTAAGTAATTAAAAGTCTAAGTTTACCTAAAATATGAAATTAAATATTACATTTAGAGTATTATTTTTAATGGAATGGTGTATGTGTGTATTAAAAGTATTGTATTTGTTTGATTGTAGTAGTGTACACTACAGTAAACAGTAAAAAAACCAAGTTGTATGCAGTGTAGTTGTACAGCTATGTATATACGTATAGAATGAGTAATAAGCCAATAATTTTATGCTGGATTGTAGGGACCGAACTACCTTAACGTTTTTTTTAAATAATAAATATATGAACTAATCATAGGGGTCGGTTTGTGACTTATCTTATACACATTATTTTGTACATTTTACGACACCTTTTTAAAAAGGGCCTTTTTAGTTGTGGTAATATACTTGTTCGTTTTCTTTTAAAATTGTTTTAATTTTTAAACAAAAATTGTTAGTTTCTATGAGAATCAACTTTCTAATTCAATGTATTATTCTATCTCTTACAGTTTAGGCTCGACATTGGCTAATAAGGACACCCGAAGAACTAGGTCCAATTTGATTATTTCCGGTTTTTTCTCTATCAAACTCTGTAACTTTTGCTTCAGTTATTTTTTGATTAGTTAAGTAAAAAAAGAAATATTTAGGTGTATTAATTAAAATGACTCACGCTGTATATGTACTCTATCATTGGCAGACTGTAAAAAATTATGTTTTTCTGAAGACACATACAGAATGGCTAAAGATTATATTTTTAAATTCAATTGATATACAAAACGTTAAAATCCGTCTTCATTAATTTTTGGGTGGAAAAACTTCTACATTATTACGTGTACATTATTACATGAGGTAACAAGTATAAAGATAATTTTAAATTTCCCGCAAATCACAATATATATTCGGTAAAGTGTGTGTATTCAACATATCGATCGTACATTTAAATTACTATGTATATTATAAAACTACCATACACTTACGGAAACATACGAAGATTGACAAACAGAATTCAGTTTTAAAAGACGCATGCTAGTGTTTGGATGTAGCAAAAATTGTTTATGATTAGTGAGTGAACTTATAATGTTTTTATTTGTGTGCACACAAGGCAAAAAAAATGTTTGTTTATAATAAAAATTAATAAATTTTTATAAATTACGATTCTAGTTTTTAATTAACCACAATTTTTACGTCATCCACTAATTAATTAAAGTGAATTAAATTTAATTAAATTTTAAAAAAAGTGTAAATCTTTGGTTATAAAATAAAGGCTAATGTGAATTATTATAATTTTTAATCCAAAAAAAATTAATAAAGATATATTTTTGGATAATTCTTTCGTTGTTTTTTTTGTAGTTTTTGTGGAAACTAATTTAGTGTATTTTTTTGCCATAGTTTTTTGTTTGACGGTTAGTCAATGTGATTTGTTTACATTTTGTTTTTTGGATTATTGTGGTGCGATATGCGAAGATTTTAAGGCTTTCTGTTTAGGAGGGATAAGCAGGTAATATTATATTTCTTTAGGTGTAAGATTTTTTGATGAGTTTGTAAAGACTTACGGTTTTTAATTTTTATAAAAACACAGCGTGTTTATTTGTAAAAAAAAGTTAAGGTCGTTTGGTTTATTTTATCTAGACGATAAAACGATTTAAAAAAGGTTGATTTCGAATCTTTCACTTACCGAATACTTACCGAATTTTGAGATATAAAGAAAGTAAGGCGAAACAGGTAACAAATGGTATTTGAATCCTTTTCAATTTTGGGCGTTCGATAAGAACAAGTGTATACTTGATTATCAAAAAATTGATAGAACTATTAATGCATTGAAATGTGGTTTTTTTTTATTAATTGACCCTAAGGGTTTTTTTATTTTGTCGGCGCCCTTGAAATTCAGCCGATATACGTGTGTTAAATATCTCTAAAAGTCTTTTTTTGCATCTGAATTTGCAGTTACTAAATAATAAATTTGATTAATTATTTAGCTTAAAATTCTTGAATGTAAGAAAATTTTTACACGTTTAGGTACACAGTTGTCAAAAATATGCTGGTTTGTTTCAAAGTTCAGAAATTGATAAATAAGAGACTATAGTTAAATGACAACATATCATTTTAAATTTGTGGTATTTAAATTTAAATCACCGTTGTAAACATTTTCAGAATAGATGGAGAATGAATTTTATCACCTAACTTTATTCTAATTACCTAGCCGATTGTAAAGATGTATCTTGTACATTCGAATGTTTATCTTTAAAATTCGCGAATGCTAATGTTAATGGAGAAAAATACTCAAAATTTTTATTTTTAATGTTTAACATTCCTTAACTTCATGTTAATTACTTAAAATTTAATTAAAGCATTATTATTAATTATACCATACATATATGTAATATACAAGGTATACTAAGTTTAGTCCCAAGTTTGTAACGCTTAAAAATATTGATGCTACGAACAAAATTTTGGTATAGGTGTTCATAAAATCACCTAGTTAGTCCATATTCGGTTGTCCGTCCGTCCGTTCGTCTGTGGACATGATAACTCAAAAATGAAAAACGTAAATGAGTAACATAGGTCAATTGGGTCTTGTTTCCGTAGGACCCATCTTATAAACCGTTAGAGATAGAACAAAAGTTTAAATGTAAAAAATGTTCCTTATCAAAAAATAAACAACTTTTGTTTGAAACATTTTTTTGTTAACATCACTGTTTACTCACGAGGGCACACATTAGATGCAAATTTTATAGTATGTATTAATATGGGATTACCAGTTATGGATGTGTGGCATGTATGTATGTGTAATGTGATAATCAACACTGTCTATGCATGGTATTTCAACAATTATCGCTGTCAATTGTTTGTTTTCACTTGTTCTTTTAGAAATTTGGGCTCACCTTTCACTAAAGAAAAAGGTTTAAAAACACACAAATTTTTATAAATTTATTTATTAATTTAAAAGAGTACGAATTAATTAAAAACTTCTGGAAAATATATTAAAATTTGATAATCTAATTAAAATTTGTAAAAACATGTCACATGAATTGTTTTTTTACATTAAAGAATAAGTTCTATGCATGTTGTTAACATTAAGAAAAAGCTTTATGAATGTTGCGTGACATTTGAATATTGTCCCTGAAGAGTTGGAAAATACCTTTAGTGTTGAAAAAACACTCGTTTGTTTTTGTGAATATTCATTTGGAAATTTTATAAAAATATCTCAAATTTCTGATAGAAAGTAATTGTTTCCACTCTCAAAAATGACGAAAATTTTATGTTATTTATAATTAAGTTTTGAAGTATCCACAATACGAATATTTGAAAAAAGTATTCCTGTAGTCCAATATTTGCAGGACGATAACTGTAGAATAAAAAGGCTAATTTAACTTTTTATTACTCAAAGCTGATGGCTGTATTTGTGATTTTCGTGAAATTTTATTCAAATATAAAGTAAAATTACTTATTTAAATTTGTTAGAAAATAGTATTAAATTTCAATGCAAACCATATGTATGTATGTATAAACCACAAACTTACATGTTTATTTATTATACAATTATATTAATAAAGTAGTTTGTCGCCACTATGGTAATTCTTGAAATTAAACTCATGCATGGAGTGAATAAATATATTTTTTACGAATTTATTTCTACCATATACAAATTTAAATATCTCGTTTAGTGTAACAAATAGTCGTAGAAAATAAATTTTACAAAAATGCTTCAATGAATACAGTTATTTAAAAAAGTTATTGGTATGCTGGCTCTCATACACCATATCCACTACGCCTTTTTTGAGGATGTTTTACACACACAAGAAACGTATTTTGACTCTGATTTGAAATGTTTTTGATGTAATGTGTCTTGCGTGTCTAGAGACATACGTTTGAAAATAATCTTCAGAATTTGCACTATTGTGTGCTAATTTATGCTCACGTAAACGAAATTTGGTAACTTTGATTTTATTTTCTTGAGAATCGAACTTTTGATTTGAACAATTTACGGTTATAATAATCCTCATTTTTTATTTTGTGTTTTGTTATCTACATATCATGATTAATCATTTGAAACTTTTATCAATCCGATTTATTCTTAGTGGACAAAAGCCTATTTCCTAAATCCGTTTTAGATAAAAAAATATATTTTATACAAATTAATATTTAGATTTTAAACGTGTGCTGCTAGTTTTGGATAATTTTGAATGTTGCACACACGGTAAGGTGGAAAATATCTATTTATAAATATTTTGTTCTATTGGGAATTCCTTGAAATTGAAATTTTTATAATAAAAAAGTTGAAAGAAACAATTTTTACAACTTTTCCATGTTTACATGTTGTTGGAAATTATTAGAGAATTAATTTTATTAATTGGTAACCGTCGCATGTGTGCGTACGGAATGATGGCCTTATGGGACAATAGTGAACTCGGATTTGCGCTAATCTTTGCGTAACACCATTGAGATGTGCTGAAATACTTCCAAAACGGCGTGAAGAAATTGGACGGGAGGGGAGAGGAGAAAAATTAAATTTGAAATTATTCTGTTCATATTTAGAAACTGGAAATTTTGATAGTTGCTTTATAAACTAAAAATGGCAGTCATTTAAAGTGGTAATTTCTTTTGAAATCCAAATCAATTGTTATAATTTATGAAACCGTATTAAAGAAATTGTTTTATGTCAAATTTGAATATAATTTGCTTACTTAAATGATATTTTAATAGTATCTAATTTTAATATTTTTTTCGCTAGTGCTCGAGTAAACCATCATAAAGAACAATAATATATTTCATATTATACCATCATTTTATTGCTCTAGTAATCGTGCTAAATAATGTTATTTTTACAACTTTTAAAGTAACCTGTACCCTGTAACTAGTAGAATTGATCTAGCTAATGTTTTTATTAATTAAATTTCTTTTAGAAATTTTTGTGGTGTTTAGAAAATGTTCTATCAAATTAACCTCTCCACTCATAGGTATATGGTCCAAGAAACTCACAATTGAAATACTCCTACATTTAGGAGAAATTCATCAAAGCGTTGGCCACATTGGCCATGGAAGGATATTTTTACCATTCACAAAATAATGAAATGAATATTGGAAATCTCATATTGCAAACCCTACCCATGAGACCATATTTATATAGAATGATCCATTATTATGTTTTGATCCAGCTGGATATTTCTTTAGTGAAGACACCTTGAATTTAACTTTCAAGTTTTATTACACTCCCTTTCTTTGTAAATTAAGTTTTGTACGCAACTTATCGTGCGCTTATTACATACCTTAAGCTTGAATTTGATAGAAACGGAGCGAGTACTCACGGACAAACCACACTATGTATATTGTGTTGAAATTGTAAGGTGATACGATGAATAAGATTTTGTTTTAGTGTTTTTTTTTGTAGTAATTTCGCATTTAGTTCACTCCTTCATACTATGATAAAGACATTCTCTGTTTAAGTAGTTTTTTATTGGATAAATTTTATTTTGATGAATGTATTTTTTATTAATTGATTAATTTAAGAGTAGGTTAATTATCTCGTAAATTAGGGTATTATTTGGTAAAGAACATATTCTTCTTACAGATAACTTACTTATTCTTCTGCAGACAATTACGAAACACTCTGTATATCGGAACGTACCCATAATTTCAAGGATTGGACTCTTAATGAATCCATTTACTTTTTTCATATTTTAACTAATACTCTATTAATCTTATTATTGACCTAGTCTTAACTTGTTTCACGAGGTTAGTAGTTCTTATTGCAGTCAACATAAGAATTTATAAATGAAGAAAAAGTAAAAGTGAAAAAAAAAATTTAATTACAAACACAAAATACTATTATTACTATATGTGTATGTATAAATTTAACATGTGGCAGCCACTTTATATGTGTTTATTTTTATACGAAGTGTGTTATCCATGTGAAATCATGGACCATAACATAAAATTTTATAAATGAAATTTGTGTGAATTAATTTTTAAACATTGTGTGATATTCCTTCCATTGAAGTGTTTATTAGCTTTAACCACACACATAATAAATTCTTTTATATTAACTATTGTACTATGCCAATTTAGTTAGCAAAGTCTCAAAACTAATTAAAGTAAAAATATTTCTTAGGACATCGACATGGCCCACTTGTTGAAAAATAATAGTTTGGGATTAGCAAATAAGAGGCCATTCATAAACCACGTAAATTTCATGGGGAAAGGGCCGATGCGACTTGTCATGCAATGCAGAGAAGAATCTAATGCATTTTTCTAGAACCTAATGCATTTTTTGCATTAGGCTCTATAGAAGGTATTTATAAACTTTGTGAATATTGTAAATTATGGGGAGATAATTTTCCTCGTTTGTGCATTAAAAAATGTATTTTACAAATTGCGGAATATGTGACAAAGTGCGGAAAACGTGTTACGTGATTTATGGATGGCGCCTAACCACTAAACGTTTTTAATCGACAAAGTTTGTGTGACGTTAGCCTCAATATGTCGCCCTATTAGCTCAGTTGGTTAAGGCGTAACCAATTCCGTCCGCGATATGCTTAGGGTAGCGGGTTCGTCGCAACAAAATCAATTAAATTAAGAGTTGTGATGGGCTGAGATGTAGTGCATGGTATATGCATGAAGGAAGTGCACTCAGCCTCTGAAATAGAAGAGCTGAATCCAGTTATCAGCGGAAAGGTGGTAAAACACATATATGGTATCACAATGGACTCTATAGCCTAAGTGTGTCCTTCGTGGACAGCCAATGTAACCTAACCTAACCTAGCCTCAATATAATAGTCTAACCGTTATACTGGCTCGTTTCGATTGACAGTTATACCAATTTGAAGAAGTGTATAAAGAATTACCTGACTGACTTTTTTATTGACTTGTTGACGTAATGATTTCCTATAAGAAAATTACGGGATCTTTTCAGTGGTCGAGATAATTTATTTGCTTGAGCTATCTTTACTGCTTTCATTTATAAATAAATAATAATGTAATAATTGAATGTATTTTAGACACTAGGTCGGTCATTAGCAGTCAATTGCATGTAACTATCGTAGTCATAAAGCATACATATTAGAGAAAGTAAGCTTTTTGAAATTTTATAAGTGTTTCCTATTCGCTGGTTGCATACAAATTGTCTGGGCAAAGGAAACGATGTTTGAAAAAAAAACATTTGAAACTGCTGTTTTAATTTAATTATTTCTAAATATAAAATTAAAAAATGTATGAAGTCACACATTTTCTTCCAACGTCTTTTACTCTGGCAAATAATTTTTGGGATTGATTAAAATTGATCATTATTTGATGTAAAATATTCAATTAAATGTCTGGGTCCGTATAAAGTTAAATTATTACACACAAAAGCTGACATAAAAGCGATCAATATGAAAAAAAAAATTCGGGAATAAAAATAACCATAAAAATCATATCTCCCTTTTCTACTTATCATAAAAGCAGAACCTATTTCACATAAGTAAGCACAAAAACTAATACTTGTAACTGATCCTTTTTGTCCTTAAAAAAAAACCCTTTTCACACAACATTTTATAGTCTGCTACTTATTCTCGGTGTAAATTTACGATGACTCAATCTAACGAATTTATTTATATCTAGGTGCTCCACAGTGGTTTTACTATCAATGGTTTACAGTGCCGTCGAAAAAAATTCGATAATAGTATAATTTTCGCATATATAAGGTAATTTTGACCCAAAAAGTACAAAAAATGGTTTAAAATTAACCTGATTTTTATACTTTTTGGATCAAAATTACCCCATCCACCGAGTTTCATCAAATTCCAAAACAAAATTTTTTTGCGTTTTTCTCGATTTTTTGAAAGGGGTACCCCCCTTAAAAAATTGCAAAAAATCGAGAAATTTTTTTAATCTCCAATTTTGATAAAACTCAGTATATAAGGTAATTTTGACCCAAAAAGTACAAAAAATGGTTTCGTTTGATGACTGGTCGATATCTCAGAATCTGCGTTGTAACTTATTAAAAATGACGAATTTTCATACAAACTATCATCCCCTTTACACCACCAAAATTACAGAGTTTCATATAAACTTTCATGACATAATTGAATTGCAAAATGTCATTAATATACGGGTCTCTATAATTATAGAGTTATCAAGATGGTTTATTTGAGAATGTGGTTCGCAAAAGAAGATAATTGTATTAAAGATAAGAAACTAATTAAAACATTAAGGGGCGATGCATGAAATATAAGTGGATTTTAAATATAAAACCGTTCAAGCATAGAAATAACATTTCATTTCACTTGAGTGATTTTTAAATAATTTTTTCCTATCGATACTAACAAGGAGATTATGTAACATTTTGTTTATGGAGGTCGTTGTCGTGTTTAATGGGATGATAATAATACTATCCTTTTTTTAATAAAATTGATTGCATGCATTTAGACACTCCATAATTATGTGAAAAAATTATGTATGCACGCCACATAACCTCTATATTCAGACTGCACTGCACTGGTTTACGCTACGCAGATGGCAATAGAAACGAACGTAAATCAATTGTGGTCCGTAGGACACTGGTTCAAGCCCGATTCGAAGAAATCTTTTTTTTTTTAAAATAAACCTAATAAACCTGCTCATGCGGTTGTGTCAACCACATCATTATTTTGTTATAATATTTGTAAGTGGTAGAACCAATCAAAAAAAGATTTAAAATTATGTTCCATTTCAAAACAACAATATTTGAAAGTTGTTAGACAGTAAATTACTTTCAAACAAACAACCCATGTGGTTATGTCAACCTCACCACTCAACCCCGTACTGTAGTTGTATCACATTCGTGGCCCCATTCGCTATATTTGCTCTCGCAATGAGGTTGAAACCAATTCTTATCGGTTGATATTAAGAATTTTTCAATTTTCAGTGTAGTTGATTAGAATATGATACTGTTTAACTTGTTAAAAGCCATCTTGCTTTATGTATTTTGTGTTAACTCAGTATGGCTAACGACTTTTGGGCCTACTAGTTAATCCTACTGTGAGTGCTGCTTGAAGTAGGGAAGCGAATATCTCAAGCAGTTATCACAAAGTGCTAAATCGAACCCTTCCAAATTCTCTTGGATTTAGGAGTCTTCATCGCTAGACTCGCAAAGTCTTGAAGACATGTATGATTGCCAGTTTTTGAATTAAGATCAATTCCAAATGATCTGTGATTTGTGATTGAAAAACTATATCAAGGGAACTACAATATTCAAGTTCTACATCAAATTAATTTTAAGTAGCCATTTTCGAAAAATAAGAATAAAGTAGAAATATCTTCCTACACTACCCGAAAAGTAGAATTTGTGTGAACATAGAGGTAAAATTGATTATAGGATTTATTTTTAAACATATTTAAAAGCATCTAGTTCACATGCAGTATTTGTATGAAATGCAGTTTTCAATGCCATAACGAACGTATATAAATGACGACTCCACACCTTCAAAAAACTATTTTTTACATATTTTAATTATCCCAATGCCTAAACCAAATAATATATGCGAGATGGCAACCAGGAATCTCATTGATATTGTATAAGATCAAAAAGAACTAATTATCATCAAGTCGTTGCACTATCTTTGAGTCAAAGAAAGTCTGAATAAAATTTCGTTCAAAACTGATTTTTCGGAGAATCCTTTTGTACGTACAATAAAATTTGTATGGTAATTACTTATTATTTTTATATTTCACAATTAAGCTTGGTATAATTGAACTTAACGAATTAAAAAATGCTATTGTTGTGATAAAATTTTTACCAGCAGTGTAATATTATAGCATAATATAAAAATATCTAGAATTCAATTCCATATCATAGAAATCCATCCAAATGTGAACACAAACAAGGTGGTCCATTTAATTTCACAAACCTTTACCTTATTTTCTCAATTTTTCCCGTAACCAATTATAGGCGCTGCTACATTTATTACAAATTTCGTACTTAAAAAAGGAGCTATTGATTTTGTACCGATAATGGAATTTTGCTAAAATATTTTCAATAGGGAATATTCATGAAATTAAA
Source organism: Chrysoperla carnea (assembly GCF_905475395.1). Lineage (NCBI taxonomy): Eukaryota > Metazoa > Arthropoda > Insecta > Neuroptera > Chrysopidae > Chrysoperla > Chrysoperla carnea. The sequence continues at coordinate 22,457,295 of NC_058338.1, forward strand.
TTTGGTTGAAATATTTTTTTTCCGTATCTTTATTGGCTGGACATTTGAACTAAACCATTATTTTAGTAATTAATATTTTTTAAAAAGTATAAATTCAGTGAGAGAAATTCAAACTTTTAAAACGGAAATGACGTCATAGTATGTGGCTTGTCAGAATTGTTGACATACTATATGGTATTAATAACTTATATTTTGTATGGTATTACCATGGATATATACTATAATTATTACATCCGTTGGTATTGCACCTGTAGTAAACAGTACATTGAATTGTCACCAAGTTACAGCTCACATACTAAAACGTCATCAACAGAGATCGTCCAAGGGTCTGCGTGTAAGCAATGAATTAAAAATATTTAAAAAAATACATGAATATTTCCTATTGCCCATTGATACCTAATGGACGTCTAAAATAACGTTAATGGACGTCTAAAAATCGTTAAAATTTGAATACATATGTACATTATTATGTAAAGAGCCTTTTTTTAGAGGTTCATTTCTTTTAGTTTATTCACACTCTTTTGTTTGATAACCGATTAGACAACAAGCCGTTTGCTTTGCCATTTCATAATAAATGGATCTGCTAATTGGTCTTCAAGATTGTGTGATCTAACCCCATTATATTATTTTCTTTGGATATGTGTAAAGTCATTTGTCTACAGCGCAGTGATACCAGAGACGGTTGGAATAAAATGTTCAGCGAGTTATTGGCGAAATACGATCGCAATTGCTGCGATAATCTACGCACTAGTCGCTTAAAATAGAGTAACTGATTGAACTGCATGTTTCTAGAGATCAACTTGCTCGAAGAAATTTCTCTGGAGTATCATCACAAGGCTATAAGATATGTGTCGATATCTAGTAAAAAGATAATTAGGAAAAGCTTTTGGGATTTCTTTTTTCAATGTTTTCAAAATCGTACACTTGTCGGCCTCATGCTGCTTGCGGTTTTTCGTCGATTTGTCATGTTTTTTCTTCAATATATTGGGTTGTCACAGTTTTAACGAACCACAATGTTCATCATTGTTACCAACACCAACCATATAGTCACTAGATTGTAAGTAATAAAAAAGATAAATAAATACGGTCATGTTTTGTACAAAGTGAGATAGATGATTATTGTTGTGATAAATAATTCGTTTCTCTTTCATTCAATATAAAACAATAGAAGATTATATTCTTTTACAACATTGACTTCTTCAAAAAACATAAAATTAAATAAATCAGTACACGATAAGTTTATTACATTACATTTAGAAAATGATGTGAAATAGAAGATGAAATAGAAAGAATATAGAAAAAAATCGGTATACAGGCACGGCTAGACTTATGGAAAACATCACTCAATTCACATCACATAACACACTCCCAAAAATATTTGTTCTGCGTAAGACATCACACAAGGAGCATTTGTCATATGGGCAGCAGAGTTCTGTAATTTAAGTCGTATATTCTCCTCATGCTGCTTATTATTGGATGCCTTTTTTGGGAATGAAATTATTAGACCGCGGGGGGGGCAGGAAAGATGCTTTGTTAAATGATTTATACATACTTGAAACTTCGCCCCTTTGGCGCGCCCCTTAGAGGTCGACTTTTTTACGAAGTTTTTACAACCTAATACACAACTGTGGAAAATTTAAAAGATGCATTAATTTTTTCATTTATTACCGTGATATTTTATTTTATTTCGTTGTGCTATAAAGAGATATATGATTCTCAAATTTTAATATGAAAAGTACATCAAAGCTTGTATGTTTTCACACTTCATTTTCGAGACAGGTTTTTAATATTAATTAGAAAAAAACACTTTTGTTTACAAATGTCGCAAAAACTATACCGCCGATTTTGGGTAGAATTGAATCGTTTTGTATCTTTGAACAGTAAATATTATTTGAATCATACTGAAGAAAATTATATGATTTCGTAGTCAAAATCTACAAATTGAAAATTAAAACTTATTGGACTATCAAATTTTATACTCATCCGAATAAAATGTGCATCTAGTGTTCGTATACTGATATCGACCAAAAGACCTCTGTATATGCATTTAATCATACTATACTAAAACGAAAAGAGATACTAAGCTGAAATTTTTACAGCGTACTAAATAGGTAAAAAGTTTGTTCGAGTTTCATAAATGAGCAACAAAGGTCAAGGTCTTGAGTCCGTAAGGGCGCAAATTGTATAGTATGTATTATATGGGATATCAGTTATGTATGTGTGACATGAATGTTTGTGTAAAGTGACAGTGTAATCAACACTGTATATACATGATTATTCAACATTAAACTCAGTCAATTGTTTGTTTTCACTTGTTTAAAGTATAAATCTGCACATAGAGGCAATCGTCGATAAAATATCAATGCTGAAACATGATCAATTTCTTGATTATAAATTTCAAATGTTTAATATTGAGTAACATTTTATTTATCATTACTTTAAAATATCATATTACCGCAGATTTTCGGCCATTAGATTTTTGGACGTATCTATAAAAGTAAGTGGCTTGGATAATCGCCACTTCAATTATTTTAAAATAATTAAACGACGTATTTATCGTGGAATAATACACATACACTGGATAAATGAATCCATCTCGTAATAATAAATTTTAAGAGTATAAATAATATCATGAAAAAACTGAAAACAGTGATTTTTATTTGGGTGAATATTTTTTTAATATCTTTTCTTTCATAATCATATTTTTTACTAAATGCTTCTGTTAACTTGCTTTGGAAAGGGGAAGAATTGTTATCCTTAAATTTTATATAAAATTTAGAAGCGTACCAAAATTTTAAAAATTATTTTACAACAAATTTTTTGAAACAACTCGAAAGCTTGTTTTTTTTTTCTTAAAGAGCTTTTTGGACCAAGATATTTTCGCTTTCTAAGCTAAATGGACACTTTCGGGTTTAAAATTGTGTATCATCTGAATTAATCATCGCACTGAAATTTTTTTCAAATAATTCGAAAACTTAAACTGCCTTCTTTAAGGCCCTGGTACATTCTTTAAAAAAAATTTTCTAACTCTTTCACCTTTCGTTTTAAAAAAAACATAATTTTTCATGATACATATTGGGCTTTTTTTCACCTGATCGCCAGTTTATAAAAAAAAGGCGTTATTTAAAATCTTATCGTGCTCATGAGAAAACTTGCACGTTCTAGTTTTGGAATCTATTGATCAAAATTTTTTATCGACTTTGTTGCTTTGTACTGAGAATTGAAATGGTAAAAAAAGTTGAAGCCTACAAAAATTTTAAGACTCCCCCTTACCACTCCTCCACTTTTACCACTCCCTTTTTTTTACCACGCCCCCACTTTTCGTTTTTAAAACATGTCAAAAAACAGAAATTTTCTACATATTCGGTTTTTTTTTACCTGACCGCTTAAAAAAAATCTTTATCTAAAATCTTATGATCGTGCTCATCAGAAATTCTTTCTAGTTTTCTAATCTATTTTCGAGCGGTCTTAATAAATTTTATGATAAATAATTTTTAAAATTTTTGTTGGATTTTACTTTTTTTACCATTTCAATTCTCAGTACAAAGCGACAAAGTCGATACAAATTTTTGATCAATAGAATTCCAAATTTAGAAAGTACAAGTTTTCTAATGAGCACGATAAGCTTTTAAATAACGCCTTTTTTATGAAATGGCGATCAGGTAAAAAAAAAATCCAATATGTAGAAAAATTCTGTTTTTTAAAAAAGGAAAGGTGAACGAGTGATAGATTTTAAATCAAGAAGTGTCCATTAAGCTTAAAAAGCGAATATTTTGGTCCAAAAATCTCGTACGGAAATGCTTGATTGCTCATTTTTAAGAAAAATAAACAAGCTTTCAAGTGGTCTCAAATTTGTTGTAAAATAGTTTTAACAAAATTTTTTTACGCTTCTAAACTTGATTTAAAATTTAGAGATAACCTTTCTCATCCTTTCAACCCACCGTGCAAAGCGGCAAGCGGTGATAAAAATAATTGAGCAATAAATTCTAAAATTAGATAGTACAAGCTTTCAAATGAGCTATGATTTTTCGCAGAGATAGAGCTGTTTGAAATTTAAGTAAAATTTTGTGTTCAAAGTTTCTTTATTTCTGTGAAATAAATTTCATTAAAATACCATCCTTTTTCAAGAAATAGAAACATCCTTCACCGTTACTAAATTGATTTGTTTTCTTATTTAAATGCAAGGAATTTTCTCTTAAATTTTATTAATATTAATAAAACACGCAGCGCTCAATTCGATTCTGCCCGTAACGAGCCAATTCATTGCTTATTACTAAACTAAAAAAAGTGAGGCAATACTAGGTATATTTACTGTCGCCGAAAGTATTAATTTTTTATTATTAATCCAGATTTTAGTTGCGGATTATGTTTATGCCAAGAACTTGAACCAAATTAAAAATGAATCCATAAATTTAAAACAAAAGTCCTCAAAACTGCAAAAAACATTAAAGGAATCTACGAAAAATATTTTAAATAAAAGTTTGCTTCCAAATACAAATGAAAGAAGAACTAATAGAATACCAACTCACCCAAAAAAATTCTCTATGCCCGTTTCTCCAAAAATTCATGTTCCATATTCTGCCAACAAATTAAATCGGTATAATAGAAAACAACTATCACTAAAACAAAAACATGCATCTCGTGCTGTGCCTATACCATCGCTGCAATCGCTACAAGATAAACTAACAGTTGCTTGGCAGAATGTATTTAATCAAATGCAGACAGGTGATGGGTATAACCCAAGCGGTTCCATTCCTAATGATTATGTTCCTAGTGGTTCTGGCCCTAACGATTATGATCCTAACGATTATGACCCTAGCAGTTATGACCCTGTTGGTTCAGATCCTAACAATTATGATCCTAACGATTATGACCCTGTTGGTTCAGATCCTAACAATTATGATCCTAACGATTATGACCCTAGCAGTTATGACCCTGTTAGTTCAGATCCTAACAATTATGATCCTAATATCTATGACCCTAGCGGTTATAATTCTAACGATTATGATCCTAGCGGTTCAGACTCGAACGATTATGACCCTAACGGCTATGACCCCAACGTTTATGACCCAAGCGATTATGATCCTAGCAGTTATGATCCTAGCGATTCAGGCTCGAACGATTATGATCCAAACGATTATGACCTTAGCAGTTATGACCCGAATGATTCTTACACCGGCGATTATGATCCTAGCGGTAATGACCCTAACGATTATGACCCTAGCGTCTATGATCCTTACGGTAATGACCCCAACGATTATGATCCTAGCGGTAATGATCCTAACGATTATGATCCTAGCGTTTATGACCCTAACACTTCTGACTCCAACGATTATGACTCTAGCGGTTATGATCCTTACGGTAATGACCCCAACGATTATGATCCTAGCGGTAATGACCCTAACGATTATGATCCTAGTGGTTATGACCCTAACACTTCTGACTCCAACGATTATGGCCCTAGCGGTTATGATCCTTACGGTAATGACCCGAACGATTATGATCCTAGCGCTTATGATACCAACGGTTATGAACCTGATGGCTATGACTCTAATGTTTTTTACTCTAACGGTTATGACTCCAACGGAGATTCTCAACCTAACAACAATGTTGAAAATTATAGCGGTCAATATGACTACGGCAATGACCAAAACGACTCTGGTCAAGGTGGCTACCGATCTGATGAAATTTACACCGATGAGAGCTATGAACCTTATATTAATCCTAATTACCCTTCCTCTGGAGTTGGCCTAACAGATCTCGACAGTCATATTGATGAGTCTAATGGCATGGGTTACGCCAGGCCTTATGACATCGATCAAAATCAGTATCCAGGCGGACCAGACGACCAGCCTCCTTTCCCTTGGTCTGAAGAAATATTTAATGGTGATAATTGGGATTCATCCGCAGGAAACGGTAAAGAGTGTTGCTTATGTGAATGCCCAGGTCGACGAAACCGATCCAATAAGATGTCGGCTTTATATCAACAATTAAAACGATTAAATGGCAATCTTCAAAGGTAATTAACATCTATCGTCATTTATCCAAGAGAATAGACAATATCGAAAAAATGTGTAAAGCTAAGTCCTCGCTAAAGAAAGAGAGCAATATTTTGTTCCTGACTGTAGTTTTTGAAACAGGAACAATAACGAAAATCGTTCAAAGTATTTTCACAGCACATGGACCACCTAGAAACTTCCAAGAACATGCAACATAAGTATGTTCCACTGTGTTGCTGTCTTTCGATGTGGACTTACCTGTCTCATAAAGTATTATATTTGTATTCTAAATAATGGGCAAAATTTTCTAATTGATTTGATTGCAGTGATGTTTTGCCGCATAAAAGCATTTTATAAGTATTTTTAAACAATAGTTTCCAAAATTTCAATAACTCTGAAAGACGAAGGCAAATTCAAGTTGCCTAAAGGATGCCTTTGAGCGTAACATTCTTGTTTGAAAAAAATTTGTCGACTATAGAAGAATTGGTTGGGTTCTTTGATGCATCACGTAAAATCTTTGGGTCGTTTTTTGTTTGCCCGTATATTTGATCTTGATCATGTTTGATGCATCACGTAAATAAAATTGGACCTATTTTGGTACGGCCAATTTTTGGATGATACCCCATTAAGTTTTAATTGAACAAAAAAAATTGATGGACTTTAAATAAAATTTTTGTTTATTTCTCTTGGATTTTGATTTCATTTCACTTGGACGTATTTCACAGTCGAACTTGTAACATCCGATTTTGACATGAAAACGACTGTGAAAAGGTCCCATACCTAATACTTACTAATTTGAATTGAATTTTAATTACAGGCGACTAAAACTTTAATTATATTATAATTAAATCCCACAAAATCGGGAATCAAAATTTGTGTAGCAGTGTATTAGTTTTGTTACAAAAATAAAAATAAATAATCGATTTTAGTAGTTTTATTATAAAAATTATTTGCCACTAAAACGATATTGTTAAATTCGTTCTCGTTATAATGTATATTCTTAAAGTATTATATCAATTTATTAATTGTGTTCAAACTGTTGATTGTATGAAAAAAATGTTTTGAACAAAATGTTGTTTGACTTTATAAAATAAACATTTATTAAATTATAGTATGTACTACCAAAAACCTAATATAAATTCAATTAAACATTTTATGTAATTAATTTTCTTCTTCCATAAAATATTTTTGTATGTTGGGTATGGCGTTCTCATTGACAGTGTGCGTAAATTGATAATAGATAAAAATCCTTATATGTTACAATCCTTCAAGCTATTGGGGCTACGCAGCATACCAAAAAATAGACACACATATATGCGAAAAACACTACCCTATTTCTTGAGGTGTCGGGTAATAAATTAATCTCTTACAAAATAACGTGAATTCTCATTTAAATTCATTTCTAAATTTATTTGGACTAGTTATAAGTGTCCCCTTAATTTTTTTGTTCATGCGCCAATTATGAGTTATTGACTACTATAATGGGTGGATGCGTAACGCATTTATTGCATACACTACTGTTTTCTTGATCATCGAAATTCCAACTATGAGTCTGTCTCACTATATCTACATTCACATATAAACAGGTTACAGTTAGTTTTTATTATATAGATGTTTTTGTTAGAGCAAAAAATATCATAATTTTAGCTTACCTATCAAATTTTATAAAAAAATTATAAATGGAAGTTATTGTCATTGTTCTAGGAGGAACATTTTGTAAAGGGCAATTTTCTTTAATTTTTGTGGTCATAATTTGTATATAAACCTAGCAGATACCCGCCAGCTTTGCTGGGCAATTTATTCTTTAGACTATCACGTTATAGCCCTCACTTATCCACCCTTTTGTTCACAATTTTATGGATTTTAATTTTTTGGTGGATAACTTTTTTGATGAATAAATGAATGAATGTTTTGCCAATGATACTCGTTGACATTAACCTGATTTTTGTACTTTTTGGATCAAAATTATCCCATCCAGCGATGTTCATCGAATTCCAAAATAAAAATTTTTTTTTTCGTTTTTCTCGATTTTTACAGAGGGGTACCCCTTAAAAAATTGCAAAAAAATCGAGAATTTTTTTCATCTCTAATTTCGATAAAACTCAGTATATAAGGTAATTTTGACCCAAAAAGTACAAAAATCGGGTGCATTTGGAGACTGGTCGAATAATTTTTGAGATACGGACTAAAGTCGATCCAAATATTGTGATATCTCAGAACCTCTGCATGCGATATCTCAGAACCTCGCATCCAATCATTAAATTAACCTGATTTTTATACTTTTTGTATAAAAATTACCCCATCCACCGAGTTTCATCAAATGCCAAAACAAAAATGTGTTTGCGTTTTTCTCGATTATTTCAAAATCCTTAAAAAAAATTCACTCTTAAAAAAATTGTGGAAAATCAATAAATTTTTTTTACTCCAATTTCGATAAAACTGGGCGAAGATATCACAGACGTAACAAAATACTAAAAAAAAGTATGTACATACGAATTAATTATCCCTATATATTATAAATGTGAAAGTAAAGTTGTTTGTTTGCAGTTTGTGATGCTTTCACGCAAAAACTTCTGAATGGATTTGATTGAAACTCTAGAATAATATAGCTCATACATCAGAATAACACATGAGCTATAATTTATATAAAGATGTATTAAAAAAAAAAAAAATCTTAGTCTGACATTGCACTGCGCCATCTATGGCCATCATTTTGAAACATAAATTAAAGATTTCTGTAAAAAAATCAAGTGGGTCTTAAAATTGAAAAACAATATAAGAAGTAAAATTTTGTGGAATTATTTGTAGATTTTTTTATTATATAGAAACCTTTTTAATGTTTGATTTGTTTGATAATGTAATATTTACGTGATTGTGTTGGATTCACGCCAAGTGCGTTCAGTTTTTTGTTGTATTTTGATTATTATAAACACAAACAAATATATACTGTCTCATACTGATGGTATATTTTTTATTGGGAGTCCGTATAACTATCAAATAAGCGTTACAAATTTTCGATCACGAAATCATTTTTTGACAGATATTCAAACGATGAATTAACCATATCAATACACTCACCTTAAAATAGTCCGGAGGAACCAAGCCTATTGGGGATATATGTATCATTGAAAAAATTAAGGTTTTGTTTATTTTTAGAAAGTTACACCTTTTTTGTTTTCGAACACCGTTAAATTTTACTGTTATTTTTATTTCCACTTTTATTTGATAAATTTGTTTGATTAAAACATGTTTCGGATTTCATCCTATTGTCGAAACGGTACATCTATATAAACCCCTTTTTGATTATTTTGAAACAAGCCCTTTTTTGCATCTTTGGTCTACAATTTTGTTACATTAAAACATGAAGTTCGAAATTTTTTTTTTAAATCGGTGAAGTGGAATAGTACAGGTTGTTATTCTAAATGATTGGTCCCAGTTTCATTACGTCTCCAATCTCAGGAGTAAAGCAAACGGTCTACTTACTTATATTATTGATTGGACCTTGTAAATGCGATTCAGAACTAAAGAGCAATACGATAGAAATTACGCATACATATGGACTGGTCTTGATACACACTTGATCATTTTTTTTTACTATAACTTAAAATACTTAAATAAAAAATTACTACTATTATTTAATAGTTCACACTTTGATATGACATTTCTTGTGAAGTGATAATACAGGAATAACACGAAGTTTGTTAACTTTTTTTTGTACTTACGAAGAATAGAAAATTAGCAGGCTCTTAAAGTTGCGCTGGGCAATGTTTTTTTCTATGAGAATGTATTAATGCGGGGTATATGTTTATTATCAATATTTTTTATTTTTCGAATTGGAAACCTCACTTATTATTATTCAAGTCTTTTGAACTTTAATGAACATTAAACTCGATTATATTGAAGTTTTGCCAATAAAACTGCGTTACTTTGACCTGATCGTTTTTTATAGATACATTAGATACAGTAAAAGATTTGGATACAGTAATTAAAAATTGAATCGCTACATTGTAGATTCATCCAGCTACTTTTCATCCAATACATAGTTCGATAATGGCTTTTAGTAATTGCTTTTACCACAGTTATATGAACTCTTTAGATGATACACTATTGATGTTACGTTTTTATTCATTTCATGACAACTCCAACTTGGATCACGACTCAGATAAGCATGATTTGACAAGCATGAGTTGACCACACGTTCTGTAATTTGTGTGCAGATTTTAATGGTACGGAACCATTGGTAATTTTAATTATTATTATTATATGTATATAATTTCTCTAGTGCCTAATGTCTATGACTAATGACGAAAAATAGAATCAGGACTTAAAAAGGTACAAGAAACAGGCCTGAAGAAATAACAGGTAATAACGGACTAAAGAAATAATATTAAATCATTCTTTTCCAGATTTGTACGTCGGCAAATCGTTCAGATTTGTACGTGTACTAATTTACACAAATCTACGTGCAAATTATAGTATGTTTTAAAGGCTTTTAATAATTTACACATTATTGAAATCTTTTTTTTTATATTAATAGCACTTGCTTACTTTGAACTAAAGAAAATATTATTAAATTTTTTTTTAAATGTTTTTATTTAATTTTCTTTTTGATGAGTGCTTATTTAGAAATCATGTCAGTGACAAGTAATAAAAATGATTATTTATATTAAAAATAACATGTTTATACTTTGGTATCTTCAAAGATGTTTTCATCAGTTTTCATAATAATTGTGTTTTTAATTATAATTAAAATCTCTAAAACATTACATGATCACAATATCCCTATGTTTTCAGGGAATGCTTTTATACTATGTACTTATATGAAATATTATATTGTATATTAAGTTTAGTCATAAGTTTGTAACGCTTAAAAATATTGATACTATGAACAAAATTTTGGTATAGATGTTCATAAAATCACCTAATTAGTCCATTTCCGTCTGTCTGTCTGTAGTTTGTGTGTACGACTGTCATCACGATTACTCAAAAACCAAAAGAGATATCAAGCTGAAATTTTGATAGCGTGCTAAGGACGTAAAAAGTGAGATCAAGTTCGTAAATGAGCAACATAGGTCAATTGGGTCTTGGGTCCGTAGGATCAATTTTGTAAACCGTTGAGAGATAGAACAAAAGTTTAAATGTAAAAAATGTTCCTTATAAAAAAATAAACAACTTTTGTTGAAACATTTTTTCGTAAACATCACTGTTTACCCGTGATAACGCAAATTGTATAGTATGTATTATATGGGTATATCAGTTATATGTGTGTGAAATGTATGTATGTGTAATGTGATCGAGTAATCAACAGTTTCTGTACATGGTATTTCAACAATTAACTCAATCATTTCAGACATCTTATAAAAAATTTAACTGTGGATTCTTAACATGATTAAGGATAATTTCTCAAAATTTTAAGTTAATTTTTTTTGAGATCCTCTATTTATTATATTTTATAAAGATTTTTTTAAAAATTATTATAGTAGTAATATTAATTATATTTTATTTACTGTACACAAGGTAGATTGAGCGTATGTCAGAGCACACATCTGTTCGAAAACTTTTCATTCAACTGTCTTTGGCAGTAATTCAATTTTATAAAATTTTGATGCTCAAATACAAAGTGGATCGTTTTAATTGAAACATTATTGAGAAATAAATTCTTCGTTGGATTAAAAACGCAAAACTTCTGATAACTGAAATTCCATTCAAATATTTACAATCTTTATAGTTTTTAAGGCTGGGTTAGAGTGGCTGTCCCGGAATGGGATACACTTAGACCACAGGGTCCGTTGTGATAAAAAAAGGGTTGGCCCATCCCCGGGCACTTCTCCATGAACCATTAGGAGCTGTTGAAGAACAGCAGGAGCGCTTTGACGTCAATGGGCTTTAGGTCGGAAAGTTCTTCAAAGAAAGGCTGGCTCAAGTAAGTCCATAACTTCATGGCAAGAGTTGGACAGTGACAGAGAAGATGAGACATCGTCTTCTTCTCCTCCCCGCTGTGACAGCTCCTGTAATAATCATGATACACTGTTAGCTCCAGGCTAATAGAGGCCATTGGAAGCGATATACCTAAGATCTTCAGAACGTCTCCAATTGTACTCATGATCATATCTGTCTTGTAGTACCACAAATACGTTCATACCTCCATCTAAGTTTGGACTTCGTTAAGATATCCTCATTGAGGAGCATCTTGCAGTTCGCAAGTGGAATTCCCGGATGTCTATTGATGCGTGTGTCTGGTAGCATTGTGATATTTCTAGCAAGCTCGCCGGCTACACAATTGGGAATAGTAGGTAGCTGGCTGGAATATCTCTGTATCTCGGTACCCATACCATTCATTTGTTTCGACAGTTCATTTAAGGACGTATGACAGTCATTACGCCAATAACTCGGAAAGTATTGACTTTTCGGAATGTACTTGAATGGCACTTTTTGCTTAGATTTCATCGCTCTATCGATTCCCATTACCATTTTTAACATATATTTTTCCACTAGCCGTGGTTGTTACTCTCCGGACGCAGCATCACTAATAAAACAGTGGTAAAATATATTTGTTCAGCCATAACGTTTTGCCAATTTTATTGAACCACTTTGTACATAGCTGTTCATGTGTTGACATTTTGTAAATATATTTATTATATTAAAAGAGAAAAAAAAAGAAAATTTATCATGTTGTTCGAATTATATGACGTAATAATTCTATCACTTTGATAAACTGTTTTTACGTTTTTGAGGTGCACTAAAGAAGTGCCTTGCTGTGTATACGTGTATATGAAATGGATTTACGTAAAGATGTTTTTTCTTTTTCCTTCTAAATTAACACTTAAAATTCAACCTTTGTGGGTATGTAAATCAACCAATACGAATGCATTCATATATTTAAATAATTCTATATCAGAAAGAAAGCAGACTGAAGTATTTTATATCGGCTTTCGGCTATATTTTCTGAAAACAAAATTCCGTAGTTAACAGTTGTCGATAGTCAAGGTTCCGAGGGTACTTATGACTGTATGAATTAGATTCGAGTATTTTCAAGACAATTCTCTCACATAAAGCTCAAAAATGTGTAAAAAATTTGCTAGCATATGAATTGCGTAATGTATAAAAGAATAGTTTTGAAGATAATTTTCTTGATCGGTTAGTTTCCTGTTTGATGCATCGAAATTCATATCGATCAATGATTCGTTGGGATATTTACCTGTGGGATATTATCATATGTAGGAATCGAAGAGCTGGTAGAATCATGAAGGTCTTCTTTATGAATATACCAATCTAGCTAGAATTCTTCACGATCATCTCTAATGATTTTGTCAAGAATACATGAAGGGATTAATTGTTTCCGGAAAATATGTCTCTTCGCTCATATTTTCTCATTTTTTATTAATGCATTATTTTAATTAAAAAAAAAAAACTGTTTTAGTTCCAGGGATTAAATATGCAACTTAAAAACTTATATTGGTTTCTTTTAGAATAACTAGTCTGAACTTCATTTACATTAAAATTGACAATTCTCGGACCTTTGACCCCAAATATGCCAAAAACTATTCACTATATATATATATACGACTTATGCGTTCTCATTGAAACTTAATTTTTATTTCTTTTTACTATTTCATTGGTAAATCTACTACCACTGTTTCGTTCTGCACGGAGCGAATAGGTTTTTGTTCATATTGTATTGAATGAAATATTATACTTGAGTTATTTTTAGGTCAAACTTTTCCAATAAAATTTATCATAAATATGTGAACACAAAAACTTTAGTTACTCTACGTGTTTTCGACAAACACCTTCAAGTTTTGTGTTTTATAAAACAATTAAAATAAGTAGAAAACCAAGCAAGTTGGTATTATTATGAAATGATAACAGTGTTAGTGAATGTGTCCTCTTGAGTCTAGCCCAATTACTTTTTGCTAGTGTATGAATTATATTTCTATTTTAAAAACAGAGACATTGAAAATTTGTTGTTTGAAATATAATTTCCAATCATTTGAAATAAATATTGAATATTGCATAATTACAAAACGTAATAATAAAAAAAGGGGTGGTGTCATTATTTTGTAGATATATTTGATTAGTAAGGCCACATTGGAGAACACTCACTCGAAGGCCTGAGATTCATTGTGTTGCCCAATTAAAAGTTCCCCTAATCTCTCTTAAACCTTTTAGAAAATCTAACTATTTTCCCAATGTCTACTTTCGCCGTTTCTTCCATTCTTAGAAAACCTTGCCCTCAGATTTTAAGATGCCGTTTTTCCAGTACCAGGCATCGACATAGAAGCTAGTCTCTTTATCCTACTGATATAAGTATTCAGTAGTCTCTTTATCCTACTGGTATATCGAATCTTACTTCTTCCTGTTCAAAGTTTTTTGTCCAACTTTTAGATGAAAAAATATGCATCGAAAAAGAGCAGACCTACAAAAAAAAACGTTAAGTTAAATGAGCGGTATAAGGAATGAAGGTAGAAGTTTTTATTTGCAAGGTGAACACATTGACTTTGTATAACATGGTAATAGGAAGTTAAAAAGAATACCCACCCTGTTACTGGTTGATTATAAAATGATAATAAATTTATGATTATTATTGTTACAAGTAAAATGTGGTATAGAATTGCTATCCTATACTATAATACTATGCAATGCTTTGCTCATTTTATTCAATTTAACTTTAAATATTAATCATCTTTTTAGTGTTAAGTTTAATTAACGACATCAGAATAGTTTTGAATAATATTAAATTACATTTTATAATATTAGTAAAAACTTTTATTAGATAATATTATGAATATGATGAGACAACAAAGTTTAGTACTCAATTACTTATATGGGGTGTGTTTTGTTTTTCTTCAAACTTGACATGAAAGAAAGTTATTCTAGATAAAAAGTTCAACAAGGCCTTGTCGAAAAAGGATTGTCGAAAAGTTAAAATTTACTATATCGACAATATGTATTGAGAAAAGTTGATCCTATATAAATGAAAGCTACGGTTAGATATCCAATATTATCCATCGAATTCTACCATGAAAAAACAGATTCTGTTATTTCTACTAACTCTTTGTCAATTTATAAACAAATTGGTACTACACGGAATTTTAATGCATCCTAGATTAAATGTCGCTCTGTTGAGATAAATACGATAGGTAGTTGCCTGATATCGAATTTGTCATATTTCCCATAAAAATGTAAAACTAGACTTGATATCCCATAAATTTGAAAGTGAAATTAAAATTGATTTAAAACCAAAAAGCTATAAGCATTCATAGATTGTTGCCCATCCCGTTTTAGCCGTAGGAACGAAACAATGACGTTCGAAAAAGTTACACACATAGATAAATTAATACCCTAACATTTTGAAACATATACTCTTTAAAATTAGTTACAGGGTAAACAGATGCAATAATAGTTATTAATGCTACAAGTGGGATAACTAGCAAATAATCTGACAGTCGTGGTGTTGCGGCATGAGCGTAAGGTTATGAGACATTCTTATGAAGACGAGTGTGGTAGATGTCGCTACGAGCCGTAGGCGAGTTGCGACAACCACACGAGTCTTCATAAGAATGTCTCATAACCTTAGAGCGAATGCCGTAATCACGACTGTCATATTTGCTAGTTATTCCGCAAGTAGCATTCAATACTTTTTACAACAATCGCTCGGGAAGTTGACTTTGAGAGAAATTTATCAATTTGAGAAATGATTTATTTACTTATTTTAAATTTAAATTTTATTGCATACAAATTTTTATTGCTCGTTCATTTTAATTTCAATTTTTAATTTTGTTTTTTTGTATGTAACACTCGCGTTTGACACAATCAGTGTGGTAACTTTAATAAATGAGGGTTAAGATTGATTACTTATTTTTTTTTAGTACAGATGGCGTGTCAGTAGTACATACAATTATGTAGTCTATAACCGAACATGTGCGTTTATGAAACACCTATAACCGAACATGTGCGTTTATGAAACACATATAGTTAAGTATGCGATTATTGTGTATTTTGAAGGTGACATACAGCGCTCGAAAAGTCTACTTCCCGAGTGGGCGTTGTAAAAAAGATATTAAATTGATGAAGCTGTTTTCAGTGCTGTATTCTCTAAATGAATACTAATTTACCCCAAGCAATAATACAAATGTAAATACTCTCAAAATATTTAGAATAACTTCACCAATATTGTTTCTAGTTATATAATCAAATAGGTATGACGGAGGGAGTATGCACGAGAAAGCATAATGATACTTTGAAAAGTTATGTAAACACTTGCATTAGCTAATCTCTCGAGTAAATTAAAACAATAATTAGAACTGTATTGTATACAAATCATAGGTTGTGTTTAGATAGTATTTTGTGCTTCGTTCGTATATTTTTGAAGCGTGGACGCTATTTAGTACGCAAGTTTAGCCTATTGATAAACTTACACAAAAAATATACAAATCATGTTTTTATAAAGAGATTGCGAGTTTTTCTGCTGACGCGATTGTATGAAATTTATTTGAAATCAATTCATGTAAATTCTCTTAAAAAGAAAAGGAATTTTATACGGCTCGACAAAATAGGGTTATGTAAAAATTGACAGTGAGTAGTGATTTAGCGTTATTTATCGCGACTGGAAGGAATGTTGGCTATATGTTCATATGTCAATATAATAAAATTATTGAATTGTACATGATCCACTCGATTTATTGGTGGAAAAATCTACATACAAATCATAATAAATGTGGTCAACTCTTTATCTTTGTTGAGTCTTTTAATGTGAGTGACTGGATGCCTTTGAGTATCGGGTAAAACTTATTTTTGTTTTTTTTCAACTTCCTAGTTGATGAAAATAACTTTCTATAACTGCTGTGATATGCTGTACTGTAATCAAAAGTCGCCACTTTTTTTTATGCTAACTATCAATTATTATAAATATGATAAGTATTAATATCAGAAATTATATCAGGGGAAAATTACTATTTAAGACTTTAATTTAAATCATTATCAAAATTTCTAGTTTCTTTATATTTACAACATATTACAACATTTATACAACAGAAAAATTTCAATTTTGGTTAAATTTTCTCCTGCCTCCCAATTCTGTAATTTCTACGGGAAAGTTTTTAGTAACATTTTCAACATATGTTGATGTTATTTCGCAACGTTTGAAGCCAATTCGTTGTCATCTTTCATTTATTAGAAATCGTAAACGAAAAAATGTAGTATGAAAATAAATTTTCCAGACACGTTAAAAGAAAACTTCCCATTAAGTTAAGCGCGACTTTATCAACACTATATTTTTTGTTAATATTATGAATTGCTAAATTGTATAATACTGGCCCTGGATCTATGGTATCCAACTATTTTCTTTGTATTGCGACTACACATTAATATTACCTTTAATGAGCTATTTATAAAGTATTTACCCTACAAATTTAATAATAGTAAGAGTGCAGACCGACTGTAGTTTCTATTATAATTATACTACATCTTGCTTTATTATTAGACTTCGTAGTATAGGACCTGACGTGCATTTTTATGTAGAAATCGTAATCGTCTGGCGTTTTCTAGTTTATAATTTATAAGATATAACTTTTATTTTCTCTAAATTTCTCTGATAAATCCTGCGTTTTCGGTATATTGGGGGGCTTGGAGTGCTGGAAGCATTTAAAATAGAATTTTGCTGTCTCCTTTACGAATTGGATTTATTGAGTACTCAATAAAGTATATAAATGTCACCTAGTATGGATGATAGAAATAAATTTTCACTATAATCCTTACCAGCAAGGCAAAAGCCAGTGTCTAATATTCCGAAAACGCTGTGCTTACTATGCAATCCAAGTGTAGAGGATTGAAGCAAAACTTTTATCTGATCAGCAACTACCAATTTACCAACAATATGACTTGGATATTAACATAAAACTGTATGTCAGTTCCTGTACTACATGTTTTCAATGACTTGTTAATTAATTTGTTAACAGCTGTTTTAATTGCATTTCAAATTTGATAAAATATATTTAAAGAAACGTTAAATGAATAAAAAAAAATTGTCAATTACGTCCTCCCGAAAGTTATAAAAGTAAAGTTTTTTTCATTTTCTTGTTTAAACAAATATTAGAAGAGATGTAGGTCAAATAATCAATAAGTAGATCGTCATAGTCGTATAAGTCATAAACGGGTAGTGATACAAAAAAAATGGTTGTACAGAGAAGACAGGAAATTTAATTAACTACAATAAAAACTATTACCATTTTTGGTCTAAAGTGCACGGTTATGGAGATATAACCCAAAATGATTTTTGTTAAATAGAGGCTTTTCCCCCGACTATTTGTGTAAAGACTTGTGCATTTACAGTCAGTAAGTGATACTGATCCTATTTTAATAAAGAAATAACTCCTGTAATTTAATGCAGAAAAAAATACTCTAGTAATCTGAAATAAAGGTAGCTATGTAGTTAAGCTGCGGTCTTACATGTGGGTTTCAAAGATTAAACAATCGGTATCAACTCCTTACGGCTTAAAAAATGAATTTAGACACATCATTGTTTTCAACTTACCTATTATAAAACTTAAACCACAGTAAAACTCACAGTAGGTATTATCACACTTGATATTTAGAGGTTTTACTGTTAATAAATAAAATTTTGCTTTTAACAATGGTTAATTATGTATTTATTTGCGGTTTTAATGATAAAATAACAAACGGTACGTGTCAGATTTATGCAAGGTTACTTTACAGAAAAAATTTCAATATTTCATTGAGAGCTAGCTATGCGTGATGATTCGTTGGTAGCGTTTTAAAACGCATCACTGTTGCACGTTATTCCATTTTATTACAATGTTGATTTGGCATTTTAATGCTGCTCTTATATTAGTATGGATTTTTAGATGAGACAGAAATAAAAAATGCATTCGTTTTTCATGTAAAGTTTTAAATTGACGTATTTGCATTTTTTTTTTTTGGCAAACTTATTTTGTTGAAAACAAAAACATACCATCCATTAAGGTAGTACCAGCATGAAATCACTTTTCGACAGATTTGGCCGAATTTTTTTTCTCGGGTTTATAATAGCTTTATTTATGAATTCCTAAAATTTCATAATTTTTGACCGTTTAGATCACGAGATATTTAAAGACAAAGTTCGCGATTTTGAGGGTCATGTCCCATTTAAAGCATGTAAAATGTCCGGTCTCTCTCCTATTTTTTATGATATTATTATATATGGAAGAAAAAGTAGAAAAAAATGTTTATACAATAAAATTCTAAAAAAAAAATTTAGAAATTAATTTTCACTTTCGAGATATTAATTTTGACGTAAATTGATCGAAATTGGGACGTTGGCATAATTATTTCCCATTTTAAACGGTCCAAATTTCTGAAACTTTGGGAATTAATTGTAAGCATTATTAAATTCTTAAATTTAATTTTTCATTAAATTCTGTCGAAAAAAAAATTGTACCATTGCTTTAACATAGAAACTGCAAATACCATGCTGGAACTACGTTAAGTTTATTACTAAGATTGTTATGCAGTTTGATGTAATATTGTAATATTTTCACGACTTTCTTTAAGCAGTTTTATCGAATTATCTAAGGATAAGGCATACAGAATTTTCATTTTGTTGACTTGTTGCAAAAGATTTCGAAAAATTTATGCAAACTTTAAGGTATATTAGTTAAGAATTTTCAGTTATTGACGTTTAGTTTGTAATAAGACAAAAAACTTAACAACAATTCATGTTTTATAATTTTTTTTATGAACCTGAAGTTGGTAACTAAAAAATAGACGCTAAAAAAATTGTAGAGAAAATAAACATAAGAAAAAAAAACATTAGTTGTTAGAATGGAAAAACTAAGAATGCAATAATATTAGATCAACTCCCAGTACCATTGAGCTACCTATAAAAATTGAAATTTATACGTAAATCTTGGGAAAATTTTACATCATTTTACGCAGATGGATGTTCTTTATGGGAAAAAATCCAAGGCATTTTATTTAAACTACTTAAATATAATTAAATATTTTGTGAATGTGTGTTGCAACCTATACGTTACTCAACATTTTGAATATATATTATTTATATTAAAAATAATTATAAAAATAACAATAATACATCATATTAGGATATCAGATTAAAAAAAATTACAGTATGTTTGTAAACCAAATGTTTTTTCCAACTATAATTGCAATCCCTTTTATTTCCTACGTCTATGTATGGTATGATATGGTATGGAGGTTAGCGGGCCATGCTCGAGCATCGCGCCTCGAAGCAATGGTTCAGAGCACCTAGCCAAATAGACCCTTGTACTCTATCCCCGCTTCGCTTTTCAGTGGCTATTATAACCAACTGATGTACTGAAACCCGGACCAAACCATTTCCTTCGCTGCTGTATGAGCGCCGGGCAGTAACAGAGAAACTACCTCTATGTAAGTAGTAGTTGAAATAAATACTATTTTTGAAGCAATTAGTCGCAGAAACGAAGCAATGAAGTTCAAAAAATTTGAACAGTAAGTCAGATTTTCATGCGGTTTTCGACTTCGATTCGTTAGACCGTCAGGAAATTTGTTGACCTAAATTTTTCGAACTTAGACCGTTTTTAGTGTTTCGTTTCTCTCACTAAATGTTTTGTTCAGATGTATGAATTAATATATACTACGATGAATGTTAGCAATTCGCACATACCATGAAAATTCACTGATTGCAAATGACCTTGAATTGATTTAATCAAGTAGAGAGTTGGACCCTTAGCGCTACCCTGCGGTACTCCAGAAATTTCTATATTCTCTATCTAGAAAAGAATGAAAGAATTATTTGAACTCTTGCTGCTATAACTTGTGGACCACTCAGTATATATAGAGGTTACGAGGCGATCACACTATATTTTTTGTGTATAATATTCCATTTTTATTGTAATTAGTATATTTTAAACCGGAACTGATAACGTAATATATGAAATAATATAATTATTTAAAAAAATGATTGTTATATGTTGATATTACTAAATTTTTATTAGCTACATGATATGTAACTACAAATAAAGTATGGTTTCATTTCTGCGTGAAAATATCATCTCTATCAGCTGCTTTGCCATAAGATGTTAAATATACCAACTTTTTTAGTCACTTATTTATTTAAATAATCGGATAACGCCCCCTGAAATCAGAATTTATTTAATCGTGCCCGTACTTCTTTAAAAAGAACATACCTGTTATTTTGTAATTGTGCAGTGAAATTGAACAAGCATAACTGTGCATAATAAATTTTACATAATTTTTGATGTAAGTATATCTACTTAAATAATAATATGCATAAATTATATAATTATAGTTAAGAATTACAAGCATATAATTATAATTAAACCTACATTTCTAATACCAAATAATTTAAGGTAGTTCATTCGTAAAGTTTATTTTTGTAAGAGATGGTTAATGTCGCCCGCTTCGTTGATCAATTCTAGATCTCTTTAAAACATGATACAACATTCTGGAGTATTTCTAGAACACTCTGATAACTTCTTAATGATTCAGAAACAATCTTTTCAGTCTCAGCCACTTAAGTTCTAATTGATTTGATTTTTGATCTTGATCCACTGACGTCTCATCATACAGGGTCACGATCATCATTTTCTTGGAGAACCTTGCAATGCCGGAGAAAGTTAAAAATTTTGGAGAATAGTCATTTTAATCACGACCAGGAAAAATGTTTTATAGGTTTTATCCACAAAGTCTTTTGTTTTCAGTCTACGATTTTTATCAGAACATGAGACAAGTACAGATATTGTCTATTTTTGTAATAATTATGAGACTTAAAAAATTATAATAAAACTACCAAACGAACTACCAAACGTATTTATACCATTGGCTTCCGACAGCTATTGTACGTCCATATAATTGCAGCGCCATTCGCCCCTCCACCTTCTTAAATAATTTTTTGGGTCAAACTCTTCGCGGGTCTGTAGATAATAATTAATGTGTGTTTATATTGTCATATGACCGTCAAATTTTTGAAACAGTTACAACGAGTTGAAGCAACCAATTTGTCTTTGATAGATAATACTTTGGTGATTGTCATGCCTTACGGGATTTCCTTGTTTTTTTCTGAATTTTTAGTTTGCGTGCGCTGGTCATTTTCATTTACTATGATACATGTTTATTGTATACCAGTTGATTATCGATCATGGATTTCTGTTTTTATTGTCTTGTATTTCCACGAGCTTACTACCATAATGAATAATTATATCGTAAAATGGATAATAAATTATTTTACAGTTACAGTTAAAGTCAATTATAGTGTCACTGGTTAAATTTATACATAATAGATAAAGACTTTAATTGTCATAGATAATCATTTAATTCAACTTTTAGGTATTCACATGAAATCATTCTGATTTTAAATTGTGCTAGCTCAAAAATGTTATACGTCGCGTGACGATCAATTGAAAAAATATTCCGCGCTATACTTATGTAAAATGATTTTCAGTCAAGCTTGTGACTTTCAGGGAATTTATGATTTCTTGAATTTTTGGTTGATTAGATCAAACAAGAGAACCAATGCAACAAAAATTATGGTTTTTGAGTTGTGGGTTGTTAAAACTGTGAGCTTAACCGAGTGTTTTCATGATAATATATATTGTGCATGCCAAATTTCATTATAACACGGAATACTTTTCTTCTATCCTCACAACCACTCTCTATCAATCACTCCAAAATGATATTGTTTTTCGCAGACTAACGTATCTAACAAAAATATATAATAAGACCCTGAATTTAGTTATTTAATGTAGAGCTCTAAAGTTGGCTTTTACTTTAATAGCAATCATAAAATTACCACCGTAATTTATTCTCTCATATATCATCTATAAGAAATATAGGTATTGATATCTCTCGTGTTTATTTCAATATACTCCTCATATCGGTATATAATTGTAGGTTTAATATGCTTTATATTTGAAAGTAGTTAATTAGATTATTAACTACGTTTGATTAATTATACAGTGTGTCCCAAAATCACCACATCAAATAGAAACTAAGAAACTAATGTTAGTTTTTTTTATGAGGATTTACTTGTTAATTTAAAGTTCGATTCTATCTCTTACCGAACTAGATTCAATCTGATGTCCGAACATGATGTCCCCTATCGAACTCTATTACTTTTGTTAAAGTAATTTTTAGGTAGGTAAACTACAAAATCAGCTATTAGCCTTGGTAAATTAAAATAATCTTCCTTTTATACCTAATCGAAAGTCTAAGATCTTCCAGTTCGCAAATTTGGCGTTTCAGCAAAATATAACTTGGTCGCCAATTTCAACACATTTTAAAGACCTCTATTTAATACCATGTGACTCTACCTCACATGCGGTAGTCGTGCGACCACGAATGTCCCCAAGGATTTTTCGGATGCCTCAATACAACAATGTGGTTACACAAATGTTTCTCTGAAATTTATATATTCGATGGTATGATTCGAGCGCTTTACTGATGAGTAGCAATTATTATTGGTTATGAATGATAAATTTTATAATAAAAATAGTATATTTTTCCCATTTTTAACAACAAAATAAATAAATAAATAAACTAAAATAAAAAAATTAATAATAATAAAAGTATTGTTGTATTGTATGTATTTATTATTGCATGTGTAATTATATGGTATATTTACTTTTATATTGTCAATAAAAATATTTTTTTACGATTTTTTTTGTAAATAGGGCAATTGTTACAATGTGATCTAAATAATTTAAAAATAATTACGTCTATACACGGTGTGTCATTAAAATTTCAAAAAAATTAACTTAAGATTTCCCGTACAAACAAAAAATCAGGAGCGGAGTGACACTTAACTTCACAATATACATAACATACTTAAACAATACTCAGTAAATAGTCAGGAAAAGTGAAAACAAACAACTGACTGAGTTCATTGGTTGAAATACCATGTATAGACAGTTTTGATTACGTAATCGTTTTTTTTTTTTTACGTTTTGTAAGTATGGAGAGATAGTCACTCTTAGATAGCTACAGCCGTCACTCTTAGATGGCCACAACACGACTGTGGTGTCGCACACATCTTTAACGATTTACAAGATGAGTCCTACGGACCCAAGACCCAATTGACTAATGTTGCTCATTTACAAACTCAGTTTCACTTTTGATGCCCTAACTACGCTATAATTTTAGCTTGATATCTCTTTTCGTTTTTGAGTTGGAACTCAGTGCCTAGCGTGTTTGGTAGGCTCGCCAAAAGAAATTCACTCACGAAGTTTCAAGTATGTAGGTATTAATCATTTCATAAATTAATAAAAATGGTGCTATTTTTTTCTTTTTTCTTTTTAATTATCGCCATAACTCTGCTTGCAAAGTTTTAGCTCGATTAGATCATGGGAAATTGTTAAAAATGGATCCAAAGACTTTTCGGTATCCAAGTAGACACGCGGACAAGCTACGAGTTATAAAAATACTTAACTATTTACTTTATGGCAGAAAATGGGAACATTTTTATAACGCTGCATTTCATTATGGAATTTTAATGTGATATGCCAATGTCATTACTTTACTGAATTTGATAACAAATACAATTAAAATTATTTTTGTAGGTAGGTATGTAAGTTAATTGTCGCGTAATTTAACTTAAATACAAGAAAATTTTTTCCTAATTACTTTGTAATTACTTTCGCATATAATAAGTCTACTTTTTTGTTCAAACTTTACTTCTTTGAAACAAAAATTCAAAAAAATAGAATTTTTTTGTGTCCGGTTTGGACAAAATTCAGTGTTCGGTATTGCTTTTGGTGAGTAGTTTCTGTACGAAATACGACATACGGTTATCGATTTTAGGTTCGTCGAATCGTTATATAAACTGGTTGGTTGTGCTTTTGGGCTATATTAATACGAACAGTAAATAATTCAGAAACAAAGAATCAATTCTTTTAATCATTTCAAATTTTAATTGTAATTTTCATGACTCCTATCCAATTCATTTAGCAATTGAATATAATTTGTTTCCGAGACATCCGCTGAAGTATTTGCATATTTTTTCCTTAAATTTTGAATTTGTTCTATTGATGAATTATGCTGTTCAGAAAATAAAAATCCAATGTCAATAACTTTTAGTTTACGAGTGATTAATGCAGATGACCAAAACATGGTATTTTCCTACTATCAAAAAATTTCATATGAAAATGTGTCCGCAAAGGCACACATTGATAGTTAACTTAGATTGAAAGTGCCAAGTTTACTTCCTATACTCATGTAAAAAGATTATTAAGATCACAAGACGTGAGTTGATATTTAGATATGATAATCTGATATCTAAAATTATAATGACCTTGGTAAACAATAAAAATTCTCCTAATAAAAATAATTTTTGTTTAATGAAATAAAATTGATTGTATATTTTTACTGTTTTGATACAATGAAAGTATTAAGTTTTTGAAATTTACTATATAGTTTAGTCAAGTAGCTCTAATATTAACTTTTTGACCTAATTAAGAATTGAGCAAAACATCATCTTTTTTGTTATTAACTAGGGTCTATAAGTTTTAAGAAAATTATAAAAAAGTTTCAACCATACTTAGAATTATGATATCGAATCGCAAATGCGATTTCATGACTGGTATACTCATTTAAAGTAATAACACTTAGAATGTTTGTGCATGTGCGATATTAATGACATAGAGTATATATCTGATTAGTAATTTGGGTCTTAGTATTTCTCTTTGAATAGTCTAAGATTGAATGTTTTATTCTTGGATTTCGATAATACTTAGCCTGAATGTAATTTATAATAACTCTGTTCAAATGTATGATTGATCTGTCTAATAAAAGCGGTCCTAATCATCTCTTTTAGTGGTCTCTCCATAAACCACGGAATTTTAAGATTCAAGTCGGCTTATGAATGTTATATTAACTGCTCGACGACCATCAGTAATTTGCCCAATAAGTGATTAAAAAGTCAATTATTGAGATAAATTCTCAACGTAGTCTACGAAGCGAAAAAAACTCCGATTTCTAAGATAATGAAACTTTTTTAATATTTGAGATAAAATCTTTTTACCACGCTATAATTTTTTTTTTTCAGAAACGGTGTTTTATTGCAAGACGAAGTTGAAGAAATGAAAAAATAAAAAATGCGATGAATCTAATTTGATAAGGTAATAATTTATTTTGGAAAAATTATGCATGCAGTATATACAGTTGAGTTTCGATATTCTGAACTCGAGTTTCATCAAATTCCAAAACAAAAATTTTTTTTCGATTTTCTCGATTTTGTCAAAGGGGTACACTCCTTAAAAAATTGGACAAAATCGAAAATTTATTTAAATCTCCAATTTTGATGAAACTCAGTATATAAGGTAATTTTGACCCAAAAAGTATAAAAATCGGGTGCATTTGTTGACTGGTCGAATAGTTTTTGAGATACGGGATAAAATCGATACAAATATTGCGATATCTCAGAAATTCCGCATCCAATCATTAAATTAACCTGATTTTTATACTTTTTGGACCAAAATTACCCCATCCACTGAATTTCATCAAATTCCAACACAAAAGTTTTTTTTGCGTTTTTCTCGATTTTTTCAAAGGGGTACCCCTTAAAAAAAATTGCAAAAAATCGATAAATTTTTTTAATCTCCAATTTCGATAAAACTCAGTATATTAGGTAATTTTGACCCAAAAAGTTCAAAAATCGAGTGTATTTGATGACTGGTCGAATAGTTTTTGAGCTACGATCTAAAATCGATCCAAATATTGCGATATCTCAGAAATTCTGCATCCAATCATTAAATTAACCTGATTTTTATACTTTTTGGACCAAAATTACCCCATCCACTGAGTTTCATCAAATTCCAACACAATATTTTTTTTTTACGTTTTTCTCGATTTTTTAAAGGATTATAAAAAAAAAGATTAAGGGGTAAATTTACAGACTATTTGACTTAAAGTCAAATACAGGTGACATTAATCAAATGACGCGACCATTCACTAATATAAACCTGTACTTACTTAATTGGTGGTTCGGATTTTTTAGGCTTAATGGGTAGTTCTGAATTTTGAGTTGGCCACCGCCCATCAAAAAAGGGTGTGGCTCACTCAAATTAATTAAAACCATATCATGAAATGAAGAGAAAAAAATTAAAATTTATTACTTGACCGGGATTTGATCCGAAGACCTTTATACTACGAATCAACATTGCTATGCATTCCCCCATTGGAACTATTGATATATATTACAATTTTTTATTACATTATGAATTTCTTGAAAACTTTAAAGAAAATATTTGTAATATTTCAAATATTGTATCGTTTTTATGATTAAAGACAGGAATGGAGATGCACATTTAAATGAATAATGATTCTTATCCAAAATTGTTAAGATACCCCTTATAAAAATTTCAAAAAATCGAAAAATTTTTTTATCTCCAATTTCGATAAAATTCAGTATATAAGGTAATTTTGACCCAAAAAGTACAAAAATCGGGTACATTTGTTGACAGGTCGAATAGCTTTTGAGATACGGACTAAAATCGATCCAAATATTGCCATTAATCAGAAACTCTACATCCAATCATTAAATTAACCTGATCTTTATATTTTTTGTGTCAAAATTTCTCCATCCACTGAGTTTCATCAAATTTCAAAACTACTAGTACATTTAAAATTTTTTTAACTGTTGCGACTTTAATGACCTAAAATTAAATTCTGAAATTTAATTATAGAAAAAGAAAACAACTTAAATAAATAGAAACACGATAAAAATGTAAATTTAAAAAGCCGTAACCTTAAGTCGTTATTTTATTTTGCCGTTACTACTATTTGAAATTCAAGTATAATTTTTTGTATATTATTTAACTCTAGTATCCCCATATACGTGTTTCGAAGATTATATAGTTTTTCATAGTAATCTCAAGAAAAACTTAAACAATTTTAACAACCATTATTCTTTACTAACACGTTCATTTTAATAGGCACTAAAAAATATACTTAACCTTTTCTAACTAGAGACTGGAAAAATCTGTATTGGTTTCTCCCGAACATCAGCTTGTTTATCATGAAAAACCTCTGTCGTTTAATTAATTTCATGCTTATTGCTGAAATTCTTTCAACTAATATCGTCTCAATTGAGTAGCAAGTGGTATAGAAACATTGGAAAATTTCTAATACGAAGATTTTCGAAGAAGTAGCTTCGGGCCAGGAAAATCTTAAAATTATTCCCAAGGCTTAAATTCACATATCCAGTAAAAGTTTTGTGGTGATGTATACTTAAGACATACCCTCTTGAATATAATTTTTGGTTGTTGAAGACGAAGTCTCGAGAGTTATATTCGCGATATTAACTCTTTTGTGTTTATTCGATATATATATAATCCGACAATACGTACACTCTCGATCAAAAAACTTTTCGGGTCAACTTATATCAGTAAATGATTCTAGCCGGAATTCAGAAAAATATTTCTCCCCAGATTTTTTACAACTCACTTACACATTTAAAAGATACAGAAGATTTTAACTACTGGTGAAAATTATCTTTGATTCTGCTTCAATCGGAATTATATTAAAAATCATTCTACATGAATCAGCGGAAAACATAACTGGAACCTGATTTGTGACTTTGATCTTTAAATAAAAGGGGATGATTTAGATTTTGAAATCATCATGTATTTATCTGAAATTAAAGCCATCGACCTGTGATCCTGTGATCGAACTTCGGAAAATGAATCTGAAATCTCGCATGAATCTGGTACACGAATAAAGTAATTAAATTTTGTTTTTTGTATCCGATCTTTACACTGTCAACAATGTTCATTTTATAGAAAACACTTCTTCGCGTTACTCAACGTTTATTTAACAAAAGACTAATAAAAGGCTTACTAGCCAAGTGCTAAACAAACTCTTATCAGAGATGCTTTAAACATTCGTCTATAATCGTATATGAAAAGTATCAGTATGCGAAGATATTGTTTTCTATTCTGTGAATCCTAAGGATACTAAAAATTAAACGCATTCCAAAGCAGTAGTTTTGTCTCCATGTTTCCTTTCATATTAGTGAGCCAGACTTTTCCTTCGCGTATCCAAGTAGTTCTCGTCAGTTCATGACCATTCTGATCCGATCACATTGGATGCTATGCAATTATAAATGCAGCCAGGCTATCTACGTAAATGGTGAAAACCCAGGGTGATCTGACATCATACCTTATAAACCGGATTATCTCTTTCTCCTCTTTCGGTATACTGCAGCCATTTTTCATTTTCTGTACGACATTTAAATCTCCTATATTTTGAGTATCTATGATATTTTGACACCCCAAGTAAATATTACATAGTCAGCGGTATATAACAACGTCTTCTGTTCTTAAATCACCGGAATACTTTTTTCAAATACTCTATTCAAATGCTAAAATTTTGGTAAACATGGAGAACGTTCCAGTTCCAGTTGTAATCGTATTACAACTTAAATAGAATATCTGGATGCCTTGTGCATACTGTAAGTTTTTGACAGTCTTCGAATAGGGTGTCCTAAATATCCATAAAAAATGACTTATTTTACAAAACATTTTTGGCACGACTGAATGTATTGCATTACACATATAATGTGTATGTATGTATACAATACAATTTTTTTGTCGTCCATAGTCTCTATCGTCCTGTTGTTCATAATCTACTTACCAGAGAACTAGCTAGAAAGCCAACAACCAATGTGATATGTTTGATATGGTTACATAATAATAGCATTATCTTTGCAAAGTTTAATTCCCTTGTTCAAGTAAACTTTGTTTGTCTTCTATTTCTTAGTACATAATATAATGAAACAGGTCAGTTACTACGATATACATGTGTGAAACAAAATATTATTATCATCATCTAACATAAATATAGCTTGTTCATTCAGATACCGTTTATAGAAATCGATTCAAATCGAAAAACATGAAAGACATTTTTGTGCTTCACATGCTCTGCCTTCTAAAGCTCACCAATGTATGTAAAGTTTCTCAACTCAATTTTGAATGTTCTAGGTGTGGTAATGTATAAACATCTGCATGTGGCATGCCCGAAATCAAGCATTTGTCACGCAATGCATCCAAGTGCAAATTATTCAAGTATACTTCATTCGTTTTTATTACGATTTCATTCCGGTTTGCCGGAGAGTTAGACAAAAAATTTGTGTGTACTGGAATACATTTTTTCTCGTTAAAATATTGATTAAAAAAAAAAAGATATCCTTGGTCCATCCGTGTGCAAGCATCTCTTACAGGGGATGTAAAACTAGGAATATCTTCTGAAGCATCAAAAGAGAAATTATTACCATAATTTGTTTTATTGACTCATTAGTTATCTGGGATATTTTAAATTTTTGTGGACCAAACTCCTACTTACTCCTACCTTAAAAATTATCTCAGAACTATCACAAGGTAAAACGATCTTTCTGTGAACAGAGTGTTTTTGTAGTCCTACATAAACACACGTAGTACATAGTACAATACGTAGTAAGTACTTACTATATTATATTTACTATATGATGCTAAATAATGATGCTAACGTCTAAAAAACGTTAACAATATGAAAATTAACATATATATTGTACTTACTTGAGAAAATCCATTACATTTGTTGTACTTATTCAATGGGTCTAAGATCAAATAGTAGATATACATATAACGATAAGTAGCTATTCTATTGTGTGCCACGATCCAAAATGTGCTACATTTGAACAATTTTTTTTTCAAAACTTTTTGTGCTGTAATTAGTCGCTTATTAATTCAGGTCCTGCCAGTACACATTAACGGACATAACGAACTTTAAGATATTTCATCAAGCCGACACTTTCATGATGATTACTCTTCCAACCTTCATTTCTCTCTCTCAAAAAAGGTCGTAATAAGTAGCTGCTGTATGCTTTTTGCACACGGTGAGAAATACATGGCGTTTACCACACGGGAAGAAATTTTTTTGGATGTCACTATGTTAGCATTGGTGTGAACGCCATACTGTGTACTGCATTGAGGGAATAGTAACATTAGCAATAGTATTGGCGGACGAGTCAATGCAGTATGAGCTTCAGTTCCATTCTAGTTGGCGATACCCACAATACTTCTACTGTATTGTCCCATTCAATACTGTTAAAAACTGGCGAAACTCTCGAAACTGCAAAAACTCTTACAAAGGCGAGTATTATTGCTTGAGACTTGGAGACATATAATTTACTCATCAAGAAGCAAGAACTGATAAATTCAGTCAACTCTATGGTGTTGTAATTAATACGGCTCTGAACTAGACGTATATGTTTTTAGAATGAAAACCTTGTCACATTTTCAAATGTTTTCCATAAGTGAACGGTACGTGAATGTACCTCCCTTCATACACAAAGTGCATACTTTTATGTACATAATGGATGTTTGGTCTAGTTTATGACATGACACTCACGTATCACATATCTTCTTTTAGTTTATTATTCAATACTTTTTTTAGGAAAAACTTAAATATTGTCACTCTTGTATTCGAATTAGAAGGAAAAATTTTTAATTTTTCTATTAAAAGTTCACATTTTTACGTTTTAAAGAATGTTAAATTCGAATATGAGCATTTTAT
Organism: Chrysoperla carnea; assembly: GCF_905475395.1. Lineage (NCBI taxonomy): Eukaryota > Metazoa > Arthropoda > Insecta > Neuroptera > Chrysopidae > Chrysoperla > Chrysoperla carnea. The sequence goes on from NC_058338.1 coordinate 22,488,854, forward strand.
TTCAATCCAATAGTGTACGCTGTAAGGCGTTCTGGTGAAGTTAAAATTTTTAAAATCGATCCAGCAGTTGTTGAGTATATCTTTGAGTATAAATTTGAGTATATCCATTCCTCCACTTTCCTCCATCCATTCCTCTTTGAGTATATGAGTGTACATAATATAAGTGTAGATAAAAATTTTTTAGTACTCGGGGTTATCAGATATCTTATTATTCGGGGTTATCAGATAAATAGTTGGCTAAACATTTATGATAAGGAATAAAGATTCCTTCAGTTTTTTTTTGTTTAAATTATATCCCAATAAATCAGTGAATTTACGACAACTGAGCAATAGTTTTGCTACTTACTCTAAAGGTGTGTTGGGGTTTGTTCATTTTATCGGTAATAATTTGGACACCGAAAATTTTGGGAGACTCTTGACAAATAAAAAACTTTAAAATTTGTAGGATAAAGTAAAAGTAATTTTTGTTGTACAAATTGCCTACTTATTAATTTCTTTCGTTAATTTTACATTGATCGTTTCATTTAATTAACAGTTTAACAGTTGATTGTCTATAAATAAATAGAAACATTTAGCCCAACTTATAGCTCATGATTTCCGTTTTCTGAATTTCTGGACGACCGAGCTTTGCTCGTTATTTATTTTAAATTAAACCTAGCTAGATTGATTTTTCGAAATATCCTGCATACTACGAGCGCAGACTACTCCGAGAAAACGAAGTTTTCTTAAAAGGAAACCTAGTAAGATCGATTTTTCATCCCAAAAACTCCCTGCATACTAATCGTATAACAACGCCATCTACTGAAACCTATCTTCAATGTTTCAGTGTCGGTAAAGTAGCTAGTTACTCCCAATTTTAAAAAATTTCTAAAAAATAGATGGCAGTAAGAGTCACATTTCTTAGTTTGTTTCAATTTTTCCTGAAAACACGGATAAAACGACATTTTCTAAAAATGAAACCAAGCTAAATCGATTTTTCGCTCCAAAAAAACACTCAGATCTCATGTTCGTTGTCGAAACCGAGGAAGACAAACATGAAATCTGAGACATTCTTTACTTGTAACCGTGGTGTGTATATACTATTTTCTCTAACGGTGGCAGAAAGTGGTAATTTCGTTTTGCATAGCGGTACGAAAGTTGACACTTGCGGCACGGAGATGAGAATAAGGTACTTTTTATTTAATTTTTTTTTATATATTAATGCACATTAAATAAATAAGTTTTGGATTAATAGTTCAAGTAATTTATTACCCAGGTTGTGTCAAAATCAGTGTAGCTCTACTGTTACACTGAAAGCGTATTATTTTTTGCTTATTTTACATGAAATAATATTTTCTAATATATTCACACACGTTGATGACATTATCATTATCTTGGGAGTATTTCAATCTGTTACCAGATGTTGTTATACACTTACATAGCTCACATAGGATTATTACATGTTACAGTAAAATTTGCTAAAGAAACATTTTATTATTCACGCTAAATTTGTTTTAAACGGATTATAATATTTATATGAAAATATTTTGGGATGAAAATGTACTTGTGGAAAATTCGTTTAATAGATTTTGAAAGGTTTTCTTTATAATCTCTTGGAAAGTTTAATAGTGCTAATATTACAATGATGTGTTAAGCTTTAATACTGTCGTCTTTATGAATAATTTTCTTCGTGATGTAGTTTTTGAAAATGTTTGTTTTTAATATTATCAATAGCAAAACTTTTAACGATATTGGAACTATGTTTCTTATCGCATGTTATCGTTCTGGTTTGTTTACGAGTTGGCAGGTAAAAACAAAAAAACGACACTAATAACCGACCATTTTTTCATAGGTCACTTAGGAAACTAAAACTTTTTTTATCAATTCACCTTACCATGAATTTTGAGATTATGCAAAAATATTTTTATAATTTGTCAATTTGTATTTTTTGTCAAATTTTTTATTTTGTTTAGGTATCTCTCCCACTCCTTGTTTATCTGTCGATTTTTATCATTAGCGAATTTTTGACCTTTCAAATGCCTTAACCCCTCTTGATATCAAATTTTATTCAAGTCGGACTTAAATTGCGACCGCATTTTTTATTTTGGTCATTTTTGACTTCTTTTAGGTAGGATCAGTGAACATTTGAAGAAATTTTTTCAAAATACTATCATCAGTACAAAAGAAATAGCTGCAAGTCCATTTCCTTGTAAGGAAATTCGCTATTCGCGTTTTTTTGGAATTTTTTTAAGGGGTACCCCTTTGAATAAAATCGAAAAATCGAAACAATTTTTTTTTTCTCTGATTTCGACGAAACTCATTATATAAGGTAATTTTGACCCAAATCGAGTTTATTTATAGATTGAATGCGTAGTTTCTGGGAAAACCGCACTACGTGTGAGATTTAATAATTGCAGCTAGTACTTATGCTAATAATTGCAGCTATTACTTATGTTAAAAGAAGCATTATAGTTTTTGAGAGATTTTTAAATCAAAATATTACCCTATTTTATTATTACATGCTTTTATTTAACTTGCAAGGTATATGTATGTATGCATGTTTGTTTTTTTGTGCACATGGAATCTTGCAACTCAATTTTGAACCAGTTATCCCTCAACCGATTGACCTGAAATTTTGTATACACGTTTAGTTTGAACAATGCATCGTAAGATAGGTAGCGTCTTTTTCAGAGTCAGTCATACATGACTATTTTTAAAAGCTTGAGGTGGTCAATATAAACATTGAGTAGCAAATTTCCACTCGAACAAACATAGTTACATACATACATTGAGGATTTCCAAATCATTGTTAATATTATGAGCGATTCCTTAAAAAACTGTTTTCTACTTTTTAGTATAATAAAAGCTTATCCTTAAAAAGTATTTTTATTTAATTTTTTTCAAACCTTCTAAATTCCATTCAATTTCAAATGTTCTGTAAAACAGTTTTTTAAATAGTAATAATTGTTTTTTAAATCGATTAAAAAACACTGAATGATTAAATTTTACAATGATTATGATGATGTAATTAAAAGTATAAAAATACTGTGAATGTTTTTTTAAAAATAAATAATTAGCCAAATTCTTACATAAACAAACAATAATAAAAATAATGGAATCTTTTGAAACCTTGACAATAACCTTCAGTATAATGAATTCATAATATTTATAATATGCATTATTAATACCAAATGAATATTGTTCCCAGGTGTATATAACTGGCAGTTGAGAAATTGAAATTAGTAATGATTTGCTGTGTCTAGTATTCTGTAACGTTGGTAAGCCAACCCTGTTTGGTGTTTTTGTACATTTTATAGGGTCTTAATGAATTTCAAAGAAAAGTAAGAAATTCGAGGAGTAAGATTATCGAAATCGAATTTCATTGGTAGATAAAGTCGATAATAATAATTACAATATATAGATAAGAAACATGCATAATATAGTTTCTCTGATGTCGATGAAACTCATTATACAAGCTAATTTTGATCCAAAAATGACGAAAATCCGGTTTATGTAGAGATTGGATGCGTAGTTTCTGGGAAAACCGCACTACGTGTGAGATTTTTTATAATATCTCAAAAATTAAGCACCCAATGATCGAATAAACCCGATTTATGAACTTTTTGGGTCATAATTACCTTATATAATGAGTTTCATCGAAATTGAAGACAAATAAATTTTTTCGATTTTTTGGAATTTTTTTAAGGGGTACGTACCCCTTTAAAACAAATTGAAAAATCGAAACAAATTTTTTTTCTCTGATTTCGATGAAACTCATTATATAAGGTAATTTTGACCCAAAAATGACAAAAATCGGGTTTATTTAATGATTGGATGCGTAGTTTCTGGGAAAATCGCACTACGTGTGAGATTTTTTATAATATCTCAAAAATTAGGCACCCAATGATCGAATAAACCTGATTTATGAACTTTTTGGGTCATATTTACCTTAAATAATGAGTTGCATCAAAATTGGAGAGAAATTAATTTTTTCGATTTTTTGGAATTTTTTTAAGGGGTACCCCTTTGAAAAAAATTGAAAAATCGAAACAAATTTTTTTTCTCTGATTTCGATGAAACTCATTATATAAGGTAATTTTGACCCAAAAATGACAAAAATCGGGTTTATTTAAAGATTGGATGCGTTGTTTCTGGGAAAATCGCACTACGTGTGAGATTTTTTATAATATCTCAAAAATTAGCCATCCAATGATCGAATAAACCTGATTTATGAACTTTTTGGGTCATATTTACCTTAAATAATGAGTTTCATCAAAATTGGAGAGAAATTAATTTTTTCGATTTTTTGGAATTTTTTTAAGGGGTACCCCTTTGAAAAAAATCGAAAAATCGAATCAAATTTTTTTTTTCTCTGATCTCGATAAAACTCATTATATAAGGTAATTTTGACCCAAAATTGACAAAAATCGGGTTTATTTAAAGATTGGATGCGTAGTTTCTGGGAAAATCGCACTACGTGTGAGATTTTGTATAGTATCTCAAAAATAAGGCACCCAGTGATCGAATAAACTCGATTTATGAACTTTTTGGGTCATAATTACCTTATATAATGAGTTTCATCGAAATTGGAGACAAATAAATTTTTTCGATTTTTTGGAATTTTCTTAACGATACCCCTTTGAAAAAAGTCAAGTATTTTTTACTAAAATTTTTATTGTACACTCTGTATAAAACCAGAAAAGAATAAATAAATTTAAAAACTTTCATCGTTTGACGAATTTCATTGTATTCATTGTTAATAGGTAACTTGTATTACTATAATTGCTCTAAATTAATAATCAATATAAAACGATTATTTGTTATCGTTTTTTCATAATTACATTTTTCATTTAAGTTTTGTTATAATAAAATATTTTTAAATTTGGTATTGTGCAAATAAATTTGTATTTATAATATAAAGTCTATAAAATTTTTAATTGAATTACATAATTTATTTAAATTATGCGGTAAATTTTAAATAACGATAATAGGTATAATATTTAAAATTGTTAGCTTTGCTAACTAGTTTTTTTTTTGTATAAAACTTAACAATTTTTGTTTGATAAGTGGGCAATTAAAAAAAAAAACTCGTGCTAGATTATAGTTAACCCAAAAAAGCTTGAAATATGAGTCCACCTTTTTTCAACAGGCTACGTTCTCGTGAAATTATTTCCTAAATATGGAAAAAAGCTCAATAAGTTCTCAAGGAGGTCCCAATGTGATAAAACTGGCGTCACTTTAATAATTTTAACGTCGGGCTATCTCAATAAATTTTCATGCAGGCCCTAATGGGGCTAAACTGGCATTAATAATAACATTGGTTTACTCCAATGTGTTTCCAGGAGTGTTTCGATGTTATTAAACCAACTCTAGTTCCCATCGGAATATTATTCATTACTCGGCTGTTTAAATACTCTTTTAAATAAAAAAAGTTTTTATCAACAAATTTTGTATAAATGAATTTAGTCTTTTGAGAATGAACGAAAGTTCGAAAAATTTTGAGATAATATTTTTTAATTATTTATTGTATTATAGTATGTACTACCAAAAACCAAATATAAATTCAATTACAAACAAAAATTCTATTATTTTAAATGAAAACCCCTTTATTACTAATCAAAGTAACACACCTATGTTTTGATTAAAACATTGATAATTAATATATACTGAATCTAATCAAATAATTATCAAATTATTGAATATTTTAATAATTTCGTGTTCCTTCACATTTGATCAGGTAATTAATTATCTCATACTGAAACTATTACGGTTATTTCATGTTTTAGCTAAAATACGAAAACATCACACAAAAAACTGCTTGTAATCATTTAATAGTGATTAAATAAGCAATTGCGTGTTACACTATATGGTAAGCTTGGGGCATATTTTATTTTCAATTTTTTTAGTTATTAGTTTGAATAATTCGTATTGCTATAAAATGTTTCTAACTTTATTCTCGCCCTCAAGGGTAAACAGTGATGTTTAGGAAAAAATGTTTCAAACAAAAGTTGTTTATTCTTTCATATGGAACATTTTTTACATTAAAATTTTTGTTCTATCTCTAACGGTGTACAAGACCTAATTGACCTATGCTCATGTACTCGACGTCACCTCTTAATATTCGATTTTAAGAAAACAATTTTTCCATCTCTGAGGAAATTCGCTTAGCTGAACGCAGCTCCAGCACTACGAATTTTTTTCTTGATATCAAAACATTAGAAACAGTTCATATGATCATGGGTGGGAAATATTGGTGTCAAGAATAAACCCTTACACTATTCTATCTATCAGGTAGGATCGATGAACATTTGAAGAAATTTTTTCGAAATTCAGTCTTCAGTTCAAAAGCAATAGCTCCATTTCCTTTGGAAATTCGTTAATAAGCATCTACAGTGACACGCTTATTTTAAATCATTCTGTATTTTTCATTCTTAATATGTTTATGATACGTAATATGATTGTGTGACTAAAGGTATTAATTATATTGTGCGATGTTTTCACAAGTAAAACAAATGGATATTAGTTAGTTTTACATGTTCATTAATACAACATACATTAAAAGATATCTATATCTATCAAAACATAATGGATATTGATTTAGTCATACAATTTTCTGATATTTCCGAAGTTCGATGTCACGAACTCCACACAACCTATTACTTTGTAGATAATGTAAATGTTTCATTTTTTATACTTGTTTGGAATGCCTTTCGACTTCCTCTAAAAAGCGACGAAGTATTTCGGTTGCAGTCTCTGATATTAGTCATTAAAGTTTAATTTTCAATTTTTTAATAATAAATTTTAATAAAACGACGTATGCTATTTTGCTCATGATTAATGATTCTTTCAAGCGTAATTTTTCACTTCCCTAAAATTTGATTTAGTGTTTTAGAAAACAACTTGAATTGGTCTTTATTTAAAATATTCATTTAATATAGAATTTATTATCATCATAAAAATCAGTACCTTCACAGTACCCACCCGCTTCACTGAGCTTAAAAGTAAAAACCACCCGCGCTTTATAGCCTTCAACCTCTCTTGATATACACAGTTTTCAATTTTGTTAAATATAAGATAGTCATAATTCATTGAGTATATCAGAAAAGTTGGCCATAATTTGTTTGACATTTACTATTTTCAATTTTACAGAATTCTTTAATTTATGTTTCAAAATGATGATCATAGATCTGTTCAATCTTAAAAAATGGTAAATATCAAATTAAATTAAATTAATTTATTTATTTTTTAATATATCTTTATAAATTATAGTTCATGTGTTATTCTGATATATCAGCTATATTGCTCTACATTTTCATTAAAAACCTTTCGCTAGTTTTAGCGTGAAAGCGTAACAAACAAACATGCTTACTTTCACATTTATAATATATAGTTAATAGTTAATACTATTAAAACTATATATAGTCAATTTTTTTTATTGAAAAGATAAAATTTCTAATAAGATATCTAAATTTATGGAAGTAATTGTGTAAATATTGTATTTCAAAGCAGATTGTTTTTTTTTTCTCCGATAACGTAGCAGATTCATTATAAATGTAAAATAATACCCTCTATACTTTATAATACATTACAGCTACACCACTACATAGTACTACTATGCGATTAACAAAATAATAACCATAATAAATTTTACATATTAATTTATGTTATATAAATGAAAATTAGTATTTTATCTGTGTTTACTTGTACTATACCGTTTACGTTTTACTGTTGTACATTACAGCCAGTGGTCTGCCGCCATACTATACTGTTTATACAGGATGATGCATAACTCACGCATCACTTGGAATAGCTTTTTAGAACTGTTTCAGTATAGGAAAGTTATTGTAACAGGTCGAAAAATTCGAATTTTTAACCCCCGAACTAAAAAACAGGAGTGTTAAAAGTTTGACCGCTATATGTGTGTGTTTGTGTGTGTGTCTGTCTGTGGAATCGTAGCGCCTAAACGGATTAATGGATTTTAATTTTTTTGGTTTCGTTTGAAAGGTAATTTAACGAAGAGTGTCAGAGAGTTTCAAGTGCGAGGTTACGTTTCCGTACCCGAGAAAAACTAAAAACTTGGCGACAATCTCCAAATTGCTTTGAGGAAAAAGGTAATTTAGAGTGTTCTTCTATATGTTTCAAGTGTTTAGAATTCCGTACCCGAAAAATTTGTCAGGGATTTTTAAAATTTTGTAAATTTCACTTGTTATGTTTCATAGTTAGGACAAGGTATTAATTATTTTTTTTGGGAGATAACGATTTTAATAATTATGGATAATATATACAGCGTATAGAGCAGCTTTTTATGATAGTGAAATTTGAATTATATGGTTTTCTACATCTAATAAAATAAATTAATAAATTAACAAAATCTTTTAACTAAAACTCCAAAACATTTCCCAGACTTATGCGTTGTAAAACAAAACGTTATTGCAATTAAAAAGTGTTGCGTAATTTATGGACCACCTTGTAAAACCACCACATGCCAATATATAGATAACCATATAAAACCAACAAACCTTTCGAACGTCTGTCTGTCTATATATATTGTGGTATACAACGTGTTCTGTTATTGACTGAAGAAACCTAGCTTCGGAAAATAAGCTCGACAAGAGCAACAAAAAAACTATTTTCCAAATTTGGATCTGAGGCCTAATTTAGGAGATACAGGTATGGAAAAAAATTGATACATTTGTTCATTCACTGACTATCATTCGATAACCTGTAGCCAATGATAATCAGTAGTAAAGAATGTCTAAGATCTCATGCTTGTTAGCCTTGGGCGACAATCTACATCAGATCTGAGACAGTTTTTACTTTTATTCCCTGAATGTGTAATATACTATTGAAATATTTCTAACAAATTTAAAGGAGTCAAAATTGATTGCATCATCTCTATGTGTATTATTTATTCACATACATTTTGTATATAATTTGTATTATATGATTATAGACTTTCCCATTCTACTAAACGCACCACCATACATTGGTTTTAGTTTTAGAGGTTTTGTGATAATATTTTAACTGAAACAAAAGCATAGCTAATTATAATGTTTGTTTCGAATTTAACCCCTATAATATATTTGTTACAAAATATAAAATTTCTATACATTTATTGTAGTTTATTCAATATCCATATTTTTAATCCCTTCTCTATATATTATAAATGCGAAAGTAAGCATGTTTGTTTGTTTGTTACTCTTTCACGCTAAAACGAATGGTTTTTTAAGGAAACTGTACCACAATAGAGCTCATACTTCAGAACAACACATGCGCTATAATTTATAAAGATATATTAAAATTAAAAATTTAAAAAATAGAATTTAATCTGACATTTACCATTTTTTAAACTTTTACAGAAATCTTTAATTTATGGTTCAGAATGATGATTATAGATAGAGCTATGATCATCATTTTGAACCATAAATTAAAGAATTCTGTAAAAATTTAAAATAGTAAATGTCAAATCATACCCAACTATTCTGATATACTCAGTGAATTATGACTATTTTACATTTAACAAAATTTAAAACTGTATGTCAAGAGAGGAGAGAGATGGAGGCTATAAAGCGGTGGTTTTTACTTTTAAGCCCAGTGAAGCGGGCGGGTATCAATCTAGTTATTAATATATTTTAAAGTTTGTGTTTTTCGACTATAAAAAGTGAAGTATTTTAATGAATATAAGGGTAACATGCAGAACCCCAAGTCAAATGTACCTTGAATTATTCTGTAGTTTCTTAGTGGATATACACTGAAAAGAAATTCTTAATGTAAACTGATATGGAGTTGTCGCAACCTCATATCAAAATAATAACTGTCTATCAGAAGTATTGCGATTTTCAGAATATCGAAAGTGCTATTATTACTATTAATTAGATAGACAGAATTCAAATAAACACGTCCTATTAATTAAGTTACGCCTCTTTATTTTTTATTTTTAAGTTTCGAGAAGATGAAGTAGAAGCTAATAAACTACTCAATTATAATATATGATTATATTTATAAATTTAAAAATAAATACTGTCTGAAATATAAAAATAAAAATTAATTGCGTCAATAGAAAATAGAAACCACATTAGATAAATGTATCTAAAATGATGTCTATGAAGCTAGTCAATCTAAATCATAGAGCCGATATATGCCCTTATTTTTGACTTTTTGATTTTGTAAGTTTTGATTTTTTTGGCTCTATCTGTTTCTATTTAAAGTCGGATATGATAAGTTTAAAGTTCAGTAAGGGAATCCATAGCAATATATCAAAATCTGAAAACTAAATTGAACCGGGGATGTATAATCCTATTTCCAACAATCGTGTGAGTAACAAGCATATCCAGCGTAACTACACTTTTCTTGGGAATAGATGGATCGTGGAAAAATATGGTTTGATCTCTGTTTCAATATCTTACTTTGGACTCAAAGATTTGGAGCTGCTAACTTGATAGACATTTTGAAATGAACGTTTGAACTTATTATTTATGTAAAATGTGTAGGAAAACTACGCACTTTTTCGTTTCAAAATTGACTATAAATTTCTAACAATATATTCAAACAGCAGGCGAAAAGTCGGAAAATTATTTGAAACAAACCAAAACTTGTGTAAGTATAGTCCTTGTTTGATCCAAAAACGCATGTTCAGTGTTTATATAACTTTTGACTTGTTGATAATCTCAAATATAAGGAAATTTAGAGAAATAATGGGTAAAATTGTAATAAATTTTAATTACTACCAACTTTGCTTATTACAAAAACTTCAATTGATTTCTGTGTTTGTTAACAACAGAAAAATTGGTTATTTAGATTTTGTTAAATATTACATATTTGTTTTTAAACAAATATTATTTATTGAATTTATTAAACTTACAAAAGCTTTAGAGATAAACATCAAATATATACCTACCTTATATGTAGAAATTAGTTTTGGTATTGCGTTGAAGGTATGTTTAGATTTTAGAAAGGTATGCTTGCGAAATACATGTTTAGTTTGTTCGTAATGAAGTATTATTTACTTACTGGAATTATTTCATTTATGATGTTTTCCTTTATTGTTTCTAATCAACCTACTATTCCAATCAATTTTATTATTTAGACTGTATATATTCAGAATATTGCATACAGTGTCATTCAGAACACTCTAATTTAAGTTGAATAATAATATATTGTTTATGAAAAAATACAGTAAAATCTTTTATAGTGACGAGTCGCTAATAAAGACGAAAGTAAATGGACTGAACGGAATCCTTATAATAATGGGGTTTAACCTCCGTTTGCAGATATATTTCTATAACACAAGCCACCTACATCATTATAATAATATTTTCGATACATACGGCAAAAGAAAGTCTCATAATTTACTTTATTCTTCAATATTTGTTCTAAAAATATGAAAAAAGGTAAAATGATTTTTTTTGTATAGATGTTGTATATCAATCGTGGGTGTTTGTATATCTTATACATTGCAGATAATTTTTTTTTCTATTTTTACCTTTCCTGGTATACTTCAAATTGTCTTTTTACCTCTATATTGTTAAGTGTAGTTTACAAGTCAGTATGTTAAGTTTTGGTATCTTATACCTGTCAGTTGGTGACAGTTTAATGAACTGTTTACTACAAGTGTAATATCCACGTATGTGGAAATTATAGTATATATCCATGATAAAACCATACAAAATATATGTTATTAATACCATACAGTATACCAACAAGTCTGACAAGCCACATTTCATCACGTCACGACCGTTTTAAAATTTGAATTTCTCTCACCGAATTTGTACTTTTATTAATTAATTTTAAGTAATTAAAATGATGTTAATGACTGAAATAATGGTTTAACCTATTTTAGAATTTGAAATAGGTATTCTTCTGTGTCACAAAAAATACACAGATTACATGTACCACTACTATATGTAATCTACACTTACACAGAAGTACCTTATATCTAAGTTTCAACAAGCAGTGTGCAAACTGTCACCAAATTAGCAACGAGTAACAAACAATAAAAGAGTAATTACGCTTAGCGAGTTCATACTGATGATAACGACATGGTAGTCGAAATACGTATTATCGAGTTCTCATTTATTATCTTTAATAATATGTATATGGTTTGATGTTATATTCTGATAATATGGATTTTTAATAAGCGATCCATAAATTACATCACATAATCCCTTGTATACGTACGAATCCCTTCAAATATAAATTACATACGAACAAAGAACTTTAAGCATTTCTATATATTTATATGGAAGTCGCGTCAAATTCAGACTATGTATATTTTTTTAAATTTATTTTTGTTTTTTGAATTTACCGCAATAGAACGAATGGATATGAATAATATATGTCTTTGAAAATCTATTCAATATACGAATATAAACGAAGAAGTAAGCAGTACCACTCAATGTTGTATCATCAACTTCGGTTTCGAAGATTTCAATCAAATTACTTAAGAAAAGATATATATACTAGAAATCCAGGATATGTTTAGTTTTAAACAAAATACGTACAGCCAGAAATATAAATGTTTCCAATACGTATATAATGTTTCAGTGTACACTAAACATATTTTCACGTTTCGCTTAATTTTCTTCAAATCTATGTTTAAGTAAGATAAGTAAAAATGCTGTATAATATAAGAAAAAGACGACAATGATTTCGAACTTTTTTTATAATTCGAAATTGACTTTAATTGCAAAACTGATCTGAAAGTTTTAGGGTTCAGTACTGCCGGTGCAGCACAGTGAGTAACATTTTTCTAAGCAAAAACTAATACTTGAATTTCTTTTCATTTCAGATTTTCTGTACAAATTGACTTTTTTAAGGTAAGCCAAAATATTTTTTCTTATTTTGAGTCCCCGAACTTATAAAAAAGGGGTGTTATTAGTTTGACCGCTATGTGTGTGTGTGTCTGTCTGTGGCATCGTAGCGCCTAAACGGATGAACCGATTTTAATTTTTTTGGTTTCGTTTGAAAGGTAATTCCACGGGGAGTATTCTTATCTATGTTTCAAGTGCCGTTTCAAATTTGCCGGGGGTTTTTTTAAATTTTGTAAATTTTACTTGTCTATAAATGATATTTTTACAATCATGTGCTAATTTTATTTTGAATTTATTTTGTTTTTCAATGTATTCAAGCTGCATTGTAGAAAATTTTTTAAGTCAGTGGAAATAAATATTTAAAATATTTTGAGAAAAACAGACGAAAGAAAATACAAAGAATATTATACTAATGAAAATGTAAGAAATTTAAATACGTATGTCAATCAGAAAATCAAGCAAGCGTTTGTTAAAAAATCCGTGTGAAATAGTACTTTACTTTATTGTAAATAAGTATTATATGTTTATGTACTATACCTTGTTCACAGAAAGATCATTCCCATAAGATTTTACCCTACCAAAGATAAGTTATTTTATATATATATTATATATCGTTTAACTATAAAATTTTCTATAGAAGCTACCTTCTATAGAAGTTTTCACTTCAAAATGGTACCTACTAAGTATGTGGAATCTAAAAATGCGGTAAATCCCGTAAAAAAGCGATTGATCTCTGTTCTTATGTACTTCTAGAAACAGAATACATTAATTAGAAAAAATGTTATTTATCTTGCTAAAATTATTAATTACCATATCTGACCCGTCTTACTATTACAGTATAGCTATAAATACAAAAGATTCGCTTTCCACTTCTAAATCCGCTCTTTTTATTTTGTCACAATGTTACAAATGGATAATCAAAATGTAAAATTTCAAGGTTACATAACGGCAAAAGTTATATTACTTACGTAATATGTATTGCATATACTATTTAAAAAAATTCATTGAGTATCAATTGGCTACTCCTGACACTAACTATGTTCTGAATCCAACGAATGGACTAATGCTTCTAAACAAATTGGAATTATGAATCGAAAAAATATCTTAGTTATAATAAACAAAAATGTTTTAAGATACGGACGATTTATTCTAGGTGAAATGATTTCTTAGTGAATGGGGTATAGATACATTTGCATGAAATATATGTAGTTGTTGGTACAAAGTAAGAATTTCAATTTTTTCCATTATGTATAGTGAAATCATAAGCGGAAGTAGAAAAGAATGAAATTCTTTTAAGGGTGACAAAAATTTACATTAAAGTTACGTAACATTGACATTATTTTTAGTACTTTTAATATTACAAAAAATATTCTTAAAAAATGAAAAATTATTCAAACTAAAAACAGTTTTTGTTTTCATTAAAATAATATTTTTAATAAATGGAGTAAATTCGTTTTTTAAAATACGCTTTTTCAGCGAGAAAAATCTTTAAAAAAAATAAAAATTTCAGAAAGTAAATGCAATTAAATACGAGCTGATTTATGTTTCTCGTAAAATTCAAATGAGCGTTTTGTTAATATGTATTTTCAAGTTTCAAGTTTACAGTGTATTTGCTAAATTATCGCAGAAAAACTTTTAGTCATAACAAAATTGTTTTTTTTTAAATTCGTTTTAATGCTACCTTTTTATTTAAAATATTCGATGAAAATTTGATATTTGTAACATCGATCCAAATTTTTTAATAATTTCCATTTTACAAATAATTGATCGCAATGACAATTTTACTTATAATAACAATTTCAGGGGAGAATATTTTCTTGTATCATACTTTTTAAAGTGTAGTTTTGTAGTTTTTAGATTTTACATTATAGGGAATATTAAAAATTATATAAGACTGTATGTAAATCAAAGTACCATGTAGAAAACACTTCATACTTCTAATATGTTGATTGTATGACCTGTATGATGTTTAATGAAAGAAGTTATCGATGTGCCAATATTCCATGTGTGATATGTTAATTTTGCAACGACTGGTATAAGTATCATGTAACCAGACTTTTGAGATAACCTATCAGCAAAAGTTATATATAATATTGAATTCAAGCTTAATATCCAATTTTATTATAAAAATCAATTCAATCAATTTTAATGAGAAAAATATTTTTTACAGAAATGCATGCCATGCTAGTTATTATCAATACACAGCCAGAGCAAGTGAACTAAAAAGCAATTGGATTTAGTTACCTAATTAAAGAGTTTAAGTTTTGTTTTATTTCCGTTCAAACATATAGAATTTAAATATAAAAAAAATCAGGTAACTTCACACAACCTCTATGTATAGATTAGGCAAAAGGTTCTTAATCTATAAAGGAAGCATTAAGAGAGATCATCACGATAAATTCTCCCCTGCTCAGTTTTTGTAACTTTTTATCTATCTCCATCTCATTTTTGAAGCAAATATTTCCCACCTAATTGAGGGTAAAAGATCAATTATTATTGAAAAACGGCAGTGTGGTATTTGTGGCTGGTGTATTATAATCCATTCGCTATAATCTCACTTGAACTTTTCTGGTACGCTTATCGAGTAAAATAACTTCCAAGTACAAATTGATAATTTTGAGCGTCCAATATTGTTGTCTGTAGATAGAAGTAAAAAAATATTAAAAAAATGAAAACAAACAATTGACTGTGTTAATTGTTGAAATACCATGTATAAACTGTGTTGATTACACTGTCACATTACACATACAAACATGTCACACATACATAACTGATATTCTCATATAATAAAAACTATATAATTTTTCGCCTATTTTGCGATCTCACGAGTAAACACTGATGTTTATGAACAAATGTTTCAAACAAAAGTTGTTTATTTTATTATAAGGAACATTTTTTACTAAAAGGAACTTTTGTTCTATCTCTAACGGTTAAAAAGATGGGTCCTACGGACGCAAGACCCAATTGACCTGTGTTGCTTATTTACGAATTTGACCTCACTTTTTACGACCTTAGCACGCTATAAAAATTTCAGCTTGATATCATTTTTCGTTTTTGACTTATCGTGTTGACAGACAGACGAACAGACAACAGAAAATGGACTAATTAGGTGATTTTATGAACACCTATACCAAAATTTTGGTCGTAGCATCAAACTTTGGACTAAACTTAATATACTATGATATATTTCATATATACATGGTATAAAAATACCTGCTTTTACATCATACAATGTTTACCATTTCATTATTCTATTACTTTTTTTTATTCAATCGGATATAAAGGCACTACTTTATTTTGCAGAATAAAAAAAAACCTGCTGTTTTTTTCATAAAAGAATCTATTGATGTTGTTTTATTTTTAATTAGTTTTATGTTTTTTTGAAAACATCAGTATTGGGTGAATCGGAAGTGATGCATTCATTCAAGGAACGCTGGAAGCAATAAATCTTTTGCCCATGGCTTTAGTATCAATCAATCAATCAAAGAAGTACCATGTTTGATTAACAAACGTTGGTGATGATGGCATTCCATCCGTCCCTGTCGTTGGCGAAATGAAGAATGCCAATATTTGGCATGTTTAATTTTAAGCTTTTAAGATAACTATGACGTTTTCTTCCTCTCGCCAAAAATCCAAAAATTTTTCCTGTGAGGATATCATATTCTAGGCACTTTTTTCTAATAATATGACCCAAGGCTTTAATATAGACAGACTAACTAACCATATTTCAAGTTTCGTACTGCCTATGAAATATCGCCATGTGACAAAAAAATGGCTAAAGAAATATTATGTAAGATCATGGCATAAAAATATATGCTTTCTATCCTCATCAACTGCCTTGTTTTAAATTTATTTTAACTCAGTGTTCAAAATGAGTTCAATTCATTTTTAATGGACAAAATTTTAATTCAAATTCATATCAGTTAACAGAAAAACAAATCTCCATAAAAAAATAAAACTTTTAAAACGACTCTTATTTACATTTTTCTTTCTTTTTATTTGCAATTTTTACATATTTAAAATGAAAAGTAAAATTTAAAAAAAAATGAAGAAAATGAAGCGAATTATGAAAAGTCATCTACATTTCGAAATAAAATTAATAAAAAATGGTTATGCCACTTTAAAATTTCTAAAGAAACATATTCTAGTATTACACAAGTCTATATTATATGTATTTAGTTTTTTATTCTGTTTTTCATCAATAATTCTTCGAAGCAACACACAGCTACAACATACCGTTGATGGCAAATCGATTCCGTAAACTGTCCCAGAACATGTTCAGAATATTAAATAGAAAAATGTTTATCAAGTATGTGCTTAAACGAATACGTGAGAGGTTCAATATTTCTATTCGTAAGCAATTATAAAAACTTAAATGTACATTGAGCTTTAATTCATACTATTATCAATATTATCCATTTTATATTTCAATTTTTATTTATAAATAATACTGAAAATTGCTAATAAAATTCGAAAAAATATACATAGAATAGTTTGATACCCGCCCGCTTCATTGGGCTTAAAAGTAAAAGCTCGCCGCTTTAGAGCTCCGCCTCTCTTGATCTGACTTATTCCCCTTCCATAACACTAAAAGGGGCTGTATTACACAGCTAAAATATATGCAAGTGTTAAGTGTTAAATAATCATAACTCATTGAGTATTTTAGAAAAGATGGCCATGAATATATTTGTATACAGTTTAATTCAAATCCATTCGCTAGTTTGTGCGTAAAAGCGTAACAAGCAAACAAACAAGCATTCTTACTTTCACATTTATAATATATACAGATTACAGACATTGTCCTTATGTTCTAGAATTTGTAAGTGTTACACAGGACATTTTAAAAATATACATTTGCATTGATATCCGATCCTATGCCTCATAATTAAGATTGTGGCCTGTAAGTCGCCGTATTAATGCTACCTCATCTGTTTAATATTGTTAAATATTAAAGTTAAATGCATCGACTTTACTCTCCTAATCGTTATAATTATATATCTGGTAAAGTGTTTATTTGATTTTAGCTGTTTAGTCATATTATAGAGATATTTTATTATTGTATTTAACTTTGACATTTTCCTTAATATAAAAGGTGTTTGTTTTACGGCATACAGGATCTGATAAATTTTTTTGTCGTAAGTTATTTGAGAAAATATCTGAAAGTATCTAACAGTGCCTGCAGGAATATCCTACAACAATGGATGAAGTATTATTAATGATATATGTTGAAAATATATAAATAAATGCTTTCTTATTTATTTGTGAAAATAACAGAAAAAATAAGATTCTCGTCCTCTTTAAGTAAGGAGGATATACGAGTATCTAAATATCTAAAAGATTTTAACTTTTTATCATAAATTCTTATAAAAATGAATAATTAATTCAAAAAATATATTATATATAAAATGATGAAACCTTTTATGAAAAACCTACATATTTTAATGTAGTGTTGACAATATCAATTTTCATAAATGAAAAACAAACATTAATGTTGATTGATTAATATCATATTATCTTTCTATTATAAATTTTTTTAAATCTGGTGCGAATCATATTAGTATACAAAAAAATTCATATTTAAAAATAAAATTATTTAGTAAAAACAAATTTCAAAATAAATATTATTCAGTATTCGTAAGAATCGCACGATCTTTTATTAATTTTACTAGATGGATACCCGCCCGCTTCACTGGGCTTAAAAGTAAAAACCACCGCTTTATAGCCTCAATTCTCTATTGATATACACAGTTTTTAATTTTGTTAAATGTAAAATAGTCATAATTCATTGAGTATATCAGAAAAGTTTGCGATGATTTTTACATTTGACATTTACTATTTTAAATTTTTACAGAATTCTTTAATTTATGATTCAAAATGATGATCATAGATCATCTATGCTCCATCTATAATCATCATTTTGTACCATAAATTAAAGATTTCTGTAAAAAATTTTAAAAATGGTAAATGTCAAATTACATTTTATTTTTTTTTAAATATATCTTTATAAATTATAGTTAATGTATTATTCTAATATATCAGGTATATTGCTGTACAGTTTCATTAAAAACTATTCGCTAGTTTTAGCGTGAAAGCGTAACAAACAAACAAACAAACATGCTTACTTTTACATTTAAAATATATAGGGATTTGGTTGAATCTCACAATAAGCATTTTATAAGAAAGTTTGCAATTTGATTTTCAACCATTAAAAATTTTTTGAAATTGATTAGTATAAACTAGGTAAATTAGGTCTTTCTTGAGGGGAAGACTGCTTCCTTTAATATGCAACAATTATGACCACTTAAACTGGAAATCCAAAACAAACGATTCTCAAGATATTGCATTCTTGAAGTTATTATAATTTTCAATCTTTCAAATTATTTTATTGTAACCAGCAATGTGCCTATATCAGAAAAAAGTTCCTAAACTGATTGTGCCAAAAATGGCGAAAACACATAATTTTCAATTAATGATTAAGAAAGATAGGTGTCTTTAATTTTATAGTAATTAATCCTTTATCAAAAGTTTTCATTGCGTTACACAGACATCCGAAGTATATTCTTTCGAAATTTTTCAAAAATGTTAATAGTAATAATATCTGGTATTAAAACAAAAAAACGAAAAATATTACAAAACTTTTACTTTATTATCAGTTAAATTTACAAAATAACGTGTTTCCGGTGAAAATTTTAAAATTTTAATGAAATTTTTTACAATAATATAAAAGATAGAAAAAAACTTTCAATTTAATTCTACAGGAAATACACGTATTTATTTTGGTTTCACCTCTATACATATATAGAGATACCCCTCGGTATTTGTATGACACAAAATTGCGAGGGTAGTAAATTATTGACAGGAATACGCTACAATCGTTATAAATCCTCCAAACACGAATGATATGCCCCGCATCGAGATCCTAAAAGAATCTGAAACAAAATATCAATAAATATTTTTTACTATTTCTCTTGTAATGCCAGTTATCAAAGACAGACAATCCGTGTTGAAAAACTTAAATCCCTCAGCAGATTATCCGTTTGATCGTATTTTAGGGCTTTTTCCGTATCCGATCATTTAAGTGTTTTTGCATGTTGTTTAAGTAATTGGACTCGAGACAGCTGTGATTTGCACATTTAATAATAATACAAAAGTCGCAGAGCGTTCGTTAGAGCGCCAGGAGATTTTGTGGCCTAAATTTTATAAGAAATTCAAAATTTGCAATTCGCATAAATAATATGCATTTTAAATTAATCGTAAATTTACTAAATTCACAATTCACTTACAATTACTTGTGACTTGGGGGTTTTTGGGGTTGCTGAACACGAATATCGCACAGAGTTGGTCTCCGAGGCACCCGGTGCCCAAATTTATTTTCTGCGACTACAAGTACAGATTTATATTATACGTGGAGGTCGAATATTCATACAACTTTTTTAGTCTTTATATGAACAACAAGAATATAACAATGAAATATGTAAATTTATGCTACAATGAATTAGAAAGTTATGAGAATCAGCGATGTTACACTTAAAACAATGTACAACGTTTAGAAGCATTTAACATGTATTGTTAGATAATTGTAATTATTATACGGCAATTGGTTAAAGGTAAAAATATACCTTTACATAAATAATCGTGGGTGCATTGGTTTGTAATCGCGTAAATTCTGGACGACTTGACCGATTGAAATCAAATTCACCAAATATATATTTTTCTTTGTCGAAAATCGTTTTGCTATATGAATATCCATGTCTTTGACTCACTAACTCTCTTGATTCGAACTCTGAGGTCTAAGAACGAAGCCAGATCGCGAATCATAACCAAGTCGAAAGTCAGAGCCGCACTGTTCCTTTGTGTGTTCCCACGTCTCTTGATAGAAGAAAGAAGCCCTATATCTAAGGCCTTCGCCTCCTCTTAATTAACCTCTCCATAGGAGTGCATGTCTAAGAAGTACACTAAGTACGCTTAGTTCGTAAATGAGCAATAAAGGTCAATTGGGTCTTGGGTCTGGTTAGAGATAGATGAGCCAGTAATAGTCGGCTGAAAGAAGAAAAGGTGTGTATGTATTGGGTAAGATTTCCAACTTTATTTCATAATATTTTGAGACAGTAAATTTTTCTATCTAATGATATCGTTATACTTATTTATAAGATAATAAAATAAGAAAAAAAAGTTTGCTCTTCTAAAAATTTTTATTAAAAAAAAAAAAAGTTTTTCACCGAAAACTTTTCGTTGGTGGTGGACATTAAAAAATAACTATATGGATGTTGTTTTTCACCTACTTTTGTGTAAATATAAAAACTATATATTTATGAGATTACACAAAGTTGTTTTCTGGTAAAAAACAAGTGAAAACAAACAATTGACTGAGTTAATTGTTGAAATACCATGTATAAATAGTGTTTATTACTCTGTCGCATTACACATGCATACATGCCATACATATATAACTGATATGCCATATAATACATACTATACAATAAGCACATAATTTGCGCTCTCACGGGTAAACAGTGATGTTTACGAAAAAATGTTTCATGCAAGAGTTGTTTATTTTTTTTTAAGGAACATTTTTTACATTTAAACTTTTGTTCTATCTCTTACGGATACGAAATGGGACCTACGGGCACTAGACCCAATTAACCTATGTTGCTCATTTAGGAATTTAACCTTTACTTTTTTAGATTCAGCTTGATATCTCTTTTCGTTTTTGAGTAATCGTGATGACAGATAGACAGACAGACAGACAACAGACGGACAGCCGGAAATGGACTAATTAGGTCTTTCTTTGAATACCTATACCAAAATTTTTTTCGTAGCATCATTATTTTTAAGCGTTACAAACCTGGGACTAAACTTAATATACTATGTATATTTCATATAAACATGGTATAAAAATAATAATAAAAGGTAAAGCGAATGTTTTTTTAAATTCAAAATTATGTAGTATTATACAACGTTTAATAAATAACAATGTTAAAAACACGACCACGACCACGACGGACGGCAATGGTGATCCCATGAGTGCACCTCTATTACTGTTTGTTACAACACTTAGATCCAATAAACAAAATTAGGAATATATTCTGTGTACGTTTGAGTTTTTATTTTGTATTAAAAAAAAATATAATTCTGACCTCTATACACAATAAAATAACAGAACAAATTATATTAGGAGTTCCATTCCTGGGTTGACTATTCCGGCAGATCGATCAGAGTTGACCTGCAGGTTCCAATCTCATTTTGAACGTTTCCTAACGACCTTCAGTATTTAAAAGTCTGCACGCAATCGATATTATAGTCTGCGATGGAAGTCAACCAACACTTTTCTGGTCTACCATGAAATCCTTTACTTTGAACTTAAATGTTTTGGCTTCTTTTTTTTAGATCTAGAAGAAATTGTAAAATTATCAAATATGACGTATTAGATAATTTTACGATTTTTACAGTTTTAAGTACAATAAATCATCAACTTAATTAAAAAGGCCAAGAATGTATCAAAAGAGAGATGAAAACCGTGCCATTTTTTACTGTTTGGCTTTTTTTTCTTGTATCATATTTAAGATTTAAAAAAAGTCGCACGTAATTTGACTTTATTCTATTTCTAATAAGTTCTTATTGATCTTCAATTTCAAATTTCTATATACTCTCATAAAACATACTTTATATATAGACGTAACAAGACGTTCTTGTCAGATTTATATACATATAATAGTAATAGTTGAAGTAAAGTTTATAATAATAATATGAAACTTTTAAAATTTAATATTTTATATAATGTGTGTTCAAGTAGATAAAATATAGTCTTTGATGGAAAACTTTTTACTTCATGGTGAATCTTTCTTTATGTGAAACAGAAAATACACCTTTTTTGTTTGGAGAATAATATTTTATGAGTTTGTTTTTCAATTATTTTTATTAGTCCCGGTGATGGAGCCCTTTCCGAAAATCCCTATATATATATTGGATAAATGTGAAAGTAAGCATATTTGTTTGTTTGTTAGGCTTTCACGCTAAAATTAGCGAATGGCTTTTAATGAAACTGCAGTAATATAACTGATATATCAGAATAACACATGAACTATCTATAAAGATATATTGAAAAAATAAAAAAGTTTAATTTTAGTTTTTTAGAAAACATTTTTATATTTTAATTTCGCTATTAAGGATGTTCCAGCATGGTATTTGCAGTTTCTATGTTAAAGCAATGGTACAATTTTTTTTTCGACAGAATTTAACGAAAAATTAAATTTAAGAATTTAATAATGCTTACTATTAATTCCCAAAGTTTCAGAAATTTTGACCGTTTAAAATGGGAAATAATTATGCCAACGTCCCAATTTCGGTCAATTTACGTCAAAATTAATATCTCGAAAGTGAAAATTAATTTCTAAATTTTTTTTTTAGAATTGTATTGTATAAACATTTTTTTCTACTTTTTCTTCCATATATAATAATATCATAAAAAATAGGAGAGAGACCGGACATTTTACATGCTTTAAATGGAACATGACCCTCAAAATCGCGAACTTTGTCTTTAAATATCTCGCGATCTAAACGGTCAAAAATTATGAAATTTTAGGAATTCATAAATAAAGCTATTATAAACCCGAGAAAAAAAATTCGGCCAAATCTGTCGAAAAGTGATTTCATGCTGGTACTACCTTAATTACTTCAATATAATGATAAAATTTTTTATCATAAATCGTGGGATACTATACATTCCATCAATGCAATTAATGATCTAAATTGTTGTTCAACGAAATTAAACATTACTAAACTCAAAAAAAAATTTTTTTCCACAAAATATCTCTTATGATATTATTAATTATTATATTTTTTCTTTATTCACATGCTATCGTGATAAAAGTATTAAATTATATCAGTAAAGAAAAGGTAAATAATGGCACATATTAAGATAAGCCACGTTTTTACTTTCGCTGCGATTTTTACCAAAAAGCATATTCTTGAAATCACCTTCCTAAAATTTACCACTAAATAACTGGGGTTCATTTTCTTCACTGGGCTTAAAAGTAAAAACCACCGCTTTATAGCCTCCACCCTCTCTTGATATACACAGTTTTCAATTTTGTTAAATGTAAAATACTCATAAATCATTGAGTATATCAGAATATTTGGCCATGATTTGTTTGACATTTACTATTTTAAGCTTTTACAGAATTATTTAATTTATGGTTCAAAATGATGATCATAGATCTGCTCCATTTATAATCATTATTTTGAACCATAAATTAAATAATTCTGTAAAAATTTATTTATTATTATTTTTTAATATATCTTTATAAATTATAGTTCATGTGTTATTCTGATATATCAGCTATATTACTGTACAGTTTCACTAAAAACCATTCGCCAGTTTTAGCGTGAAAGCGTAACAAACAAACAAGCATGCTTACTTTAACATTTATAATATACAGAGATTGACTCGAGTGAAAATCCTATTTGACTTGCATCACTACTTGAGCACCTATTCTTACTTTAAGATCAGTACACGGCCGCGGCGCATCTAACACACTTCCGTGCTACAATATTATAAGTGCACTATCGTGTGATTTTACACTATACATGCGTTTAGAGATGTATGTTTGCGACCTCTTTTAAACAAAGCAAACGCATAATATAATATCAAATGTAAGTCATATAGTAAATTATTTCTCATAATTATTTTTTATGTTTTATATTAGAAAGTATAAAAATATCTTACTTTTACGATACTACTTTCATGAATTCTGATCTGTTAATATTCAGTTCTGTTCGATCGAACTGAATATGTAAAATAAAATAAGGTTTAATTAAAGGATTTGTTTAATATTTCAAATTTCAATTCGTCCTTTGTTTTGCAGTATTTTAGTACGGATTAAGATTACGCCTGATATTCTTCAAATTTAAAATAATTTTTTTAATTATCACAATATTTTATATATAAATAATCTATTCTTGGAATATTGTCAATATAGTCGAATCTCAATAATTTGAATTTTTTATGAAGTCGATTTTGGTCAAATTACTTTTATACTGATCGTCTTTGTCAGCGAATTTTCGAAGGAAATGGAGCAATTTAGCTCCTCCCTAGTGGTTGCAATTTAAGTCCGATTTTAATAAAATTTTGTATCAAGAGGGGTATTTGAAACGTCAACTTCGTTTATGAGACAGATAAACAAGGGATACATGGTATACAAAGTACAAAATTTTGTATAAATTATACCATGTTTAATATGAAATATACATAGTATATTAAGTTTAGTCCCAAGTTTGTAACGCTTAAAAATGTTACGAAAAAAACTTGGTTGACTTTGATTGTCCGTCCGTCCGTCCGTCTGTGAACACGATAACTCAAAAACGAAAAAAGATATCAAGCTGAAATTTTTAAAGCGCACTCAGGATGTAAAAAGTGATGTCGAGTTCGTAAATGAGCAACATAGGTCAATTGGGTCTTGGGTTCATAGGACCCATCTTGTAAACCGTTAGAGATACATTATTGTAATAAAGTATGTACTACCAAAAACCTAATATAAATTCAATTAATTATTTTCTATTTGATATAATATAATTTCATAAAAATGGGCTAATTCCGCTGCCTCCCCCCCCCCCCCGCTTGATTGTTAACAATGCGTAGACACTCTGTATGAATAATGATTTTATTTTAATAGTTATTGTTATTAGTTGGTTGTACGTATTGTATTATCTAAACTTTGTTAATGTTTAAAGTTACTTAATGGTATGAAATAATTCGATATTGGTTGATAAGGTTTTTAATGGTATTTATTATTCAATATATATGTATTCGATGTTTTCATCACATAATAATATAATATATTATAGTCTTGTCTCAATAAACTAATCTGAATAGCAAAAAATTTAAAACGTTTAAAATTCAAAGAAGAATTTTCTTTAGCGTTTAATTTTTTATACCATATAGGTATATGAAATATGCCAAGATTTACTAAGTTTAGTCCCAAGTTTGTAACGCTTAAAAATATTGATTCAATGAACAAAATTTTGTTATATGTGTTCATAAAATCACCTAATTAGTCCATTTCCGGTTGTCTCTCTGTCTGTCTATCTGTCTGTCGTCTGTCTGTCCGTCTGTCATCACGATTACTCAAAAACGAAAACAGATATCAAGCTAAAATTTATAGCGTGCTGAGGACGTAAAAAGTGAGGTCGAGTTCGTAAATGTGCAACATAGGTCAATTGGGTCTTAGGTCTGTAGGACCTATCTTGTAAACCGTTAGAGATAGAACAAAAGTTGTAAAATGTAAAAATAAGCAACTTTTGTTTGAAACATTTTTTCGTAAACATCACTGGTTACCTGTGAGAGCCCAAATTATGCGCAAATTTTATACTATGTATTATATGGGAATATCAGTTATATATGTGTGACATGTATGTATGTGTAATGTGATAGAGTAATCAACACTCTCTATACATGGTATTTAACTCAGTCAATTGTTTGTTTTCACTTGTTTTAAAATATCTTTACTAAAACTGCTTTCTCTGATGGAAAAAAAATTTGCATATTGACTAATAAAATTACCATAAATTCATTTTATATAAAAATATTTCGTGAAAAAGTAATCACACTAAAATTTAAATGTATTTTTAAACAACAATTTTCTATATAGAAAATTTAAAAGGATAATTCTCAATTGTGTAATAAAGTTATCAACATTAAGTATGAGACCCATTCATTCTAATTTTCCATTGGTGTTTTAAAAATAATAAACGATTGTGTCAAATCAATAATTTTATTATAATACAAACAAAAATAAAAGTTTCATTAATTAATTTTCAGAAAAATGTAACTTTAATAATGGAATTATTTTGAATAGCTAATAAAAATTATTTATGGCATTTTACGCATGTAAACACACGTCACGTCATACAAGTGACGCACGTGTTTATTACGGAAAGCTGAATGGCTCACTGTCAATTATGAGAAAGTGGTCCTACACTAGCATTGATGTTTTTATTTTGCATCTGCACATTCCTAATTTCTAACCTTTAAAAATATTAATAAGTGTTTATTAAGACGTTTAATTAGAAATCTGCACATGACAAATACACCGACACCTTCAAAGAGGTTTGTTTCCATAATGCCACAAGTCACAAATTCACTTGTTAAGGTAGTACCTACACGAAAGTGATATTTCAAGAATTTCTCAAAACTCAGAATATAAAATATTTAATTCATAATACACATGCTGTTAAAATTAGAAGATGATTTACCATGCCATACATGAGATATTAGCAATTAAAAGTGACGCAATTTGTACGTGTACATGGGAGAAGCGTATAAAAATACACAAATTTACAAATATTATATTTATTTATCAATGAATGACGTTCACCATCTCTATGAAAAACTAATATAATGTAGAATACTATATTTAGAAAATATATAAAAAAAAATAAAAATTATTTACCATATAGTTTCGATAAAAAACTTAAATAAATAACTCGTTTTAGCGATGTTTTTTGTGGAGAGGATATAGAAACTAATGGTAAACGTATATATCATAGTGTGTGTCTGTATACGTATAGGAGATAAATTAGTGTGTAACTACAGTCTTGTGAAAATAATATATGGTATATGTATAATAGTCATAGCACAGTTAATGCATTGAATGATAGTATTAGTCCAAAACTTTTTGACTGGACTGTCGCGGAGGAACTACCTTAATTAAAAGTTAGTTTTATACTTTTAGGTAGTACATATTTAAAAAAATATGCTAGTGTAGCGCTACTTTCTCATCAATTGACAGTGAGGTTTTTAGGCTTCCGTAGTGTATGGAACGTTAAACACGTCACACACGCTTTTCTCAGAGAGCTTGACCATCAATGGCCAAGCATTTAAACAAATTCAACACTCATCACTTTGTTCGAAGAAATAACACTTCTCAAATTATTGTTTTGAATTGAAATTATGTATCAATCCGTGTTATAAATGAAAATATTTATACAAATAAAATTTTATTCATATTTTAAATATATTATGAAAATTAATTTAGCTTATAAATATCCGCTTTGAATATTTAATTATATCCAAAGCAGCATTAAATTAAAATAAACAAATGCGCTAATTCATTAAATATTTTGTTTATACATTTATCATTATTATTATTTGAAATTAATTATAAATTTTGTTAATTTTAATAATTGTAATTACAGATTGTATTCGTTAACTAGTGAAAATAAGCAGTAAATATGTGGGGGTCGAAAGATAGCTAAGAACACTATCCATTCAATTATCTTTACAACGAAACAACAAAAAAATCAAAATATGCTAATCGGTTTAGGCGCTACGATGCCACAGACAGGCACACAGGCACACACACTTAGTGATCAAACTTATAACATCCCTTTTTTTGGTTCGGAGGTTAAGAATGAAAATTGATAAATCCGTTTAAGAGAGAGACGCACAAAAACATTAAACTTTAAACACCGCTAAACCTAAAACACTGCTGTTTTTAGTCGGGAGTTAAAAAGGAAAGAAAACCCTAGAAATTTATCCTTATTTTTGTAGTATTTGAAGCTTTTAGAAATCTAGACTCTAGAATCTAAAGTATCCATTATGATAGAATACCTCCCTTGTAGACGAACTTAACTGTCATTTTGAAATTTAAATTCTGAATCTAGTCTTTTTTTTTTAAATTTACCGTCATGACTCGAATCAGACAGAATATACATTTTCAAGAGACAAGAGACAAACTCTTTCACTTTCATAAATCCACTATTTGCTGCGCAGTAAAATACGAGGATTTGTTAACACTTTACAGCTCAATTAACAGGCGTAGGTGGATATAACATGATCACAATTTGTAAACAACACGAATTTTTAATTATAATTCTATCGTTTGCAAACATATATCCAATTTGAAAGTTTTTAATTTAAAATTTAAAACATTTTATAACAACTTTATTAAAAACTTTTTGAACCTGATACAAAAAAAAAAACTTTATTGCATGATGATCGTATTAAAAACAGATAGAATTTAAATAGTTCAGAAGCTATCTTACCATATTTATGCATTATTTTAACACCTATGATAAGACTATTATTTCGTACTATCGGAGTTAGAGCCGAATTCATTGCGTTTTTTGAAAAAATACTTCGTACTTAAGATTATGGAATTTTTATGAGAAATATTTTTGTCCTTTAAACTTTTTCTCAAGCAAAAGTCAAACGAAGAAAGAGGGAATTTTTAAAATCTCTTTAACCTTTTTAGAGATTTTGCCTTCATGAGAACACTTTTAAACATCAAATTTTGACAAGAAATACAAGTTGACAGGTATAAAACGATTTTTGCATTTTCTCAAAGTTCATAGCAACCTAAATCGATTGAAAAAGTTTCAGTTTTCTAGATAACCTGGATTTCTGCTTTTGGTGTTGCAGTTTTTTTTTGTTTTAACTCCCAACCAGCAAGCAAATATCGTGTGATAAGGAACATAAGTAGTTTCAAAAATTTTTGGAAGTAAGGTCGCTAAGGAAAAAAGTTTGTGCCTCATTTTTTACCATAAAATATTAAATAAGAAGAAATTAAGGTAGAATATTATCAGATATGCCATGCTACAATCAGCTTTTATTAGATTTATCTGTTTTATAAAAGCTATAGTAATGTATAAATGTGACACGATGGCCTTCTGGTCTTGATTGATACGTGCATCTACATTATTTTGAAATAATATAAAAATGTAAATGAGAATTAAATATAAAACCCCAACTATGTTTACTTTTGGCTACTATTTTTTGTAATAGTGCTTTATTTATTAGTAAATATCATATAAAAGCGATTTGTGGTGCATTTAATGTTAGTGATGGACTAAAAACTTCGATTCAGAAATTCGTTTGATTCTATTCAGAAATGAAATGAGTAGTTATAATTTTGCTCTTCTATTATTTTGTATTCACTTATTTTACCTCAGTTTAGAATGCAGTATAACCTCTTATAGATAAAATATAAAAATTGAAGTTGCCCAGCGAAATGGGTAGTTCACAGCTAGAATTAAATATGTCTATCTGTCTATGTATTATACCAATATGCTGTATATAGGTAATATAAATTGTTAGTGGGAGCAACTCTGTATTTTTGTTTGTATTACCTACAGAGTCAATGCATATTACATTAAGTCAGACTGACGAGTTGGTCAAATGAGTTCGCAGACTTGCTCGGCAGACCCATAACTGAATGAGTGGACAACTGTGACAAGTTGAATTTGCGGTCTATTAGGTAGATTGTACAGTTTTGAGATTGTTCAACGTGGTAATAAAATCTTATTTTACAATTACTCGTTTTCTAAAACCGAAAAGAAACGACAATTGCCGCGATTTAAATCAAATGATTCTTTTTCTGAATCATAGATAACCAACCCATTATTATTGTTCGTTTTGCCCAAAGTGATTGTTACCAATATCAGAAGAATCATGCATACTCTTGTTAAATGTGAAATTGTGTTATATGCATAGAACAATTGTGCAAAATATTCAATTATTTTCTGAATATTTTTTATTTATTTTAAGGGTAGTCTCTAACAAAGATAACTGTGGAAATGAACAATGGTTTTTTATTTGCATTAAATATATGGGTAATTTAAATATATTTCCATGTAACTCAACGGAACAGCTATTTTCATTTATATGATAATTTACAATGACGATTAATTATTTATAAAATGAAGAGATGGGATTTTTTACTGACCAAAATAAATGCGATTACAAAAAGTTTTATAGAGTTACCCGTAAATGCCTTAATATCTGGTCTATCAATTAATGCTCCAGTGGGACCTGAGTAATATTTTAATTTATTTTCACTCATGTGTTGTGCCCAATATAGTTGAAGTCGCGGCTTGGTAAATAGTAACCTTAGTTGGTGAAATAAGGGTCCATCGTTCTCACTACAGATCATTGATATTCCACTGCAACGGCTCGACTTTGTTACATAGAAGAGTGATTTTTAACACCACACTCAAAAACTTCATACAGTGTATGTGATTGAAAAAGATCGAACAGTCTAACGTGTGGCGATATTACTTTTTTATTTGGCAGTTAAGCGGCAATAAAGTCCTTAAAGGCGATCTACCTAACCTCAAAGGTAGCAAAGAACTATCGATTTTCTTTCAATTATTTGTCACGTATAATTATTAGTATAAACGGGAAATCATTAGAAATAGTACAAAAGCTGCCGGAAACAAGCATCACTAAAGATCGACGATTACTTTAAAGGGTTCCATAAGCAAAATTATTACAAGGCATTGATTAGAAAAGAAAACCTTACACTGTAGAAAGAAGAAGAAACGATAGACCTCGAGTCATTCCAACTCCAAGGACCAGTTCTACTTAAAATATTGTTTTAATAAACTTCAAACTAATTTACTTTATATAAACGTGTGACTATTATTTTCGTTTTCTCAAAGTGTTGTTAAGTGATTTCTGATGAATTGTACAAAATGAAAAAATAGGTTAATATGTTGTAGCGTAATTTTGACCCATATTTTTTGGCATTTAAAAGCAAAAATATGTAAAATTACGTCTGCTCTCTCGTGCCTCTTTAAAAGAAGATGTCACTGCATTCAACATTAATTATCAAATGATATCCGTAATCATTCAGTGCAAGATTAATGTCTTGGGTAAACTTCAAAACATCAGTTTTCTTGTCTGTAAGAGTGTAAATTTCAATTGCAAATAAATCCAATCTCTAGTTGGTTAAGTTTATAAATAATATTACAGCATGAATGCTTAATTTTGTAATTTAAATCCAAAAACTTTATAAACAAAGTTTTAATAAATATCACACTTGAAATAATATCATCTAATGCATGCATAGTAGTATGATTTTAAACTTAATTATTTGGGAAATATTATTATTAGTTGTGGCAGGTTTTATGGTGACATTTTGTTTATTAGATATAAAATTTATGGATAATTATTATTCATATGAAAGTTTTCCATCCATTCATTCAAGTATTTTCAAAATTAATATCACATTTTGCTGATATAACTTTATAAAATCCATTAAACGTGTCTTACAAAAGGAAATGGTATTTTCAATTTTGTTTGTAAAATTGTTCTACAAATTTTGTTTCTAGATTGTACTAATTTGCTGTAAAACAAATATTGTTTCTTTTATCTAATTAAAGTATCTTAGCTATTAGAATATTTTTGGCTGATATTTTCATTCAAAATATTAATGATTTCGTGTTTTCCAATAATAATGAATTTCATATACAATCCAAGGGGAATATTTCAAAGAAAAAATAAATACTTCTGGAAAGAGAAGAAATTTACTCTTGGCAAGAGAGATTTCATGGCGCAAGTAGTTATTTTCTTGTCTCGGAAATAGTTCTCTTTCATTTTAATTTTCTTGAACTAAGAAGGCCATTTCTTCTATGTGGTCGATTGGTCTAAGGCGTTAGACTTTTACCGTTTGTCTACTTAGAAATTGGTTCCGGGCTCGAATCCAGGCAGCGGTGTGAACAATTATAATCAATGGGGATGGTAGAATTGATCACATTGTCGTCGCTTGGATAAGAACGAAGTAATCGACATCATAAATGTAATTGTATATAAGCGTATATGTCGGAGAAATGGAGGTTAAACCCCATTATTAATATTATTTTTCTCATTTATGCAATAATTCATGATAGGAAACTGCCGTAACCTTATCAGGGTGATCAAAATCGTATACCTGTGCACTTGTTCTGTGTTAAATGTGTGTTACCTACTGGAAAAATTTTACCCGAATAAAATAAAAATATGTACATCATATTCTAATCTGACATAGATTTCCTAATATATTGTCAACCGATTCGATGACTTTGCGATAAGGGTGGTGAATACAATTTTTAAATCCAATTATAATAAATCTCGAAAAAGTTACGCCATCCCGTTAACATTCTGCTATTCAGTGCAAATTTTCATTCATCCCGAGTCTTTACTTTCCGAAAATCCGTTTGAAAGTTGCCAAAGAATAAGTAGTTTCCAATATTTGGGTTATTATGCCTTATGTTCTAACAACCCCTATTCAATAATATGATGAAAGCTCAGCTGTAATGTGGGTAAGTTGTTTGTGACTTACAAAGAAACTAAAAATATAAGCTTTTATTGAAAGATAAAACGAAAAATAAATTATTTCATGAGTAGTTCACATAGAATTGTAAAAGTTTAATGCGCTTAGATACGAATGGCTGAATTTAATATACCTAGTCCATGTTTAACTAAGCTTTTACGAATATTTTGTTTGGATGACGTCAGTAACAATTTATTTTCTATAGTCACAAAGGTAAGTAAAAATATCCTCACATGAAAATGTTGAAAGAAAATTTTACAAATTTTCTTTTACCATTTTAATGGCAGGGTAAAATGGCACGTAAAAATAGTGCCCTGGAGTTATAGAAATTTTGCTTATTCCACTGTGCCTAGGTGTGAAAAATGAAAATTGGGAAAATTAACAAAATTTTCGAAAAATTTGTACTCAGGGCAGGTAGAATATGAATACCTATAACATATCCATATATATATAAAATATGCAAAGCCTTGTACTAAGTTGCAAACAACAAAAATTTTGCAATAATTTATTTTATAACCTAAACATTTCGCTATATTTGATTAAAAATTTTGAATGACTAAAATGTTATATTTAAAATTTTGTAATTATAAATTTATTATTTTTCAAATAAAATAATTATTTAATATCGTAACGATAATAATTAATTAATTAATTATTAAATATAAACAAAGGAAATTATTTTGGATAGTTGATAAATCATTGCTTTTATTATTTCTGTGAATTATTTTATTCATAAAATGGTATTTTAATTCCTCACCATCAGTGTCAGTGTCAATCTTATACTTGTCGGTGTTAACTAAAATAATTGTGAATAAGTTTTTAAGATCAATTTATTCATTAATTACAAAAATATTTGAAAATAAAATTGAATTTTTTATTGATTTTGTAAGTTTATTATTATTTATTTATACGCTTTTAAATTTTTTATTCAAATTTTGCTTTTGTTTTAAGGCTGTAGGTACTATATTGTGTAAGTTTTAGCCTACAAAATAAATCTTTCTCTTTGATTAAGTTTAGGTATTAGTTTTTTATTTATTTATTTTAATATTTTTTGCAATTATGAATAAAACATTCTATAATGTACATCAACATAAAAAACTTTATCTTCAAATTTAATTTAGATAGTAGGAGATTTTAACAATTCTTATGTATTAAGGACGTTCCTAAAAAAATGAGTGTATGAAAATATTTGAGACTAACATTTCGTTGGATTCTGTTAAACTTTGGGAACATTGGACGGAAATTAACAGTAAAATTTTTCGATATAAACCATAGCTTTTGAAATACTGATGCCTAAAGATTTAGAAAAAATCTTTTATAGAAGAAGTACCTTATTTTCTTAACACAAATACCATTCATTTAATCACTTTAAATATATTTTATGGAGAAACGAGTGCTGGTAGTTATAATTTTCTTGATAGGAAAATATTTTTAATACTTTGAACTAAATAATATTAGTTTTTCCAATTAATCTTTAGAAAATTAGCCTTTTTCCATAATAATAAAACATACCTTTAAAAACACTTCAAACTATACGATTTATATGTTAAAAAACGCAAACCTTACCAGTTTGCTTAATCGATATTTCTATATTCGACGTGTTTTCACTAAAAATAATAATCATATCAGGTCAAGAGTTATTAAAGGTTGATGCCTTCCATTTTCTGTGTAGTCTATCTTAAGAACCATAATCGATCAATTGCATTTTTTTATCATGGTTGAACAGAGAATTTTATGCTAAATGATGTTAAACAAGATAGGGGATGCCTTTGAATTTTCAAAGTTTGGGTAGCTAGGGGTGAAGGGATGAAACCTAAAATTTTTGAACTTCCCCTCGATATCTAAATCGATTTGTTTTCACTCAAAGCAATAATCACATCAGATCAAGAGTTATTAAGGGTGTATACTTTTGAAATGAGCACACGGTATATTAACCAGTATGTGTTATAACAAAATTATAGCATGAAAATATTCTTAAAACTATTTTGTATTTTGTTTAACCGAAACTCCAATTAAATAAATAAAACTTCTTAATAACTATGCATAATAATTATGTGATAGTATACCGGCATTGAAACATGTAATAAATATACTAATTTGCATATCTAATTTCAGACAAATTATTTTATCTTTAGTTAATAAATGAATTTAAGAACATTTTAAACGTAATAAGAATTACAAATTATTTAATCCTAACTAATATAATATTTCGAAAGTAATTTTGTTTGTCTGTCTGCCAGTCTTAAATATTTTCACGCTTTGAAATCCACTAATTTGGGGCTATTCTTTTCAGCTGTGTTGTCAATTTTTCGATAGCTATCACTTATGTGTTTAATTCCGGGACCAGGACGCCACATTCTCGAAATCTATTAGAGCTATGTTAACTTTGATCACAAATTTGAAAAGTATGACTCAAATTTAGTAGGACTACATACTTGGTTTATCAAAATTGGTGAAATTTGGATGTGATAGAGCAAAATTAAATTTTTTGGATTCTGTATACGTCATAAAGTAAAAAAAATCAATTTTTTTGATATCACAGGCAAATTTGATCTGATCTTGTTAGGATATTTTTTGAAACCCACTTATTTTGGGTCATTCTCTTCATCTGTGATGTCAATTTTTCGATAGCTGTCACTTATGTGCTTAATTCCGTTACCAAGACTCCATATCCTTGAAATCTATTAGAGCAAGGGTAATTTTGATCACAAATTTGAAAAATATGACCCAAATTTAGTAGGATTACATACTTGGTTTATCAAAATTGGATAAAATTTGAATGTGATAATTAAAAAAAAAAATTAAAATTTTTGGATTCTGATGACGTCATAAAGTTAAAAAATTTGATTTTTTTGGTAACACAGGCAAATTTGATCCTATCTTATTGGAATTTTTTTTGAAACCCACTAATTTTGGGTCATTCTTTTCACCTGTGATGTCAATTTTTCGCTTGCTTTCATTTATATGCTTAATTGGGGAACCAGGACTCCACATTCTTGAAAGCAATTACAGCTAGGTTAATTTTGATCACAAATTTGAAAAGTATGACCCAAATTTAGTAGGATTACACGCTTGGTTTATCAAAATTGGATAAAATTTGGATGTGATAGAGCAAAATTAAATTTTTTTTATTAAATTCGATACAGGCAAATTTGATCCAATCTTATTAGAATTTTTATTTAAAGAATAAATTTTTTTTATAAATCTTATAATAAAAAAGTTTTCCATATGTAGCCAACTTATCTAAACACCTTGTATGTATAGATTGAAATTTAATTATAATATAAAGTTCGAAAACTACTTAATTATTTAAAATTCATTTGAAAATTTTCATTCAACATTACGTGATGTAAACGTGAAAAAAATTTTTTATCTTGGTAGATTTTCTAAACCTATATAGTGGATATAAAAACGCTTACACGTAGAAAGTACTGATAGAGGTGTCTCCTCTCTAGTTTCATAACTTTTCTATACTTTTTAATAATTCAAACATGCTTCTTGTTAGGTTTTCGATAATTTTATGAAAAATGTTTAGCGCATTATATTTATTATACCAACTACTTACTGTTAGAAAAGTCATTCTTTTTTTTCTTTTCCTGATGAATGTTATCAATTATTAATGAGGTTGAAAAATATTTTTAATAATTTATATGTAGCTGATATTGCGACTTCACTTGAAAGAATATAAAGAGAATATTATACAGGCTGTCTTAATTTAATTTACTCCGCTCAATTATTTTTTTTTAAAATTGATCCAAGTAGAAGTTGTTCTACTATATATTTTTCTTTTGCATAGTATATTTAATCGTTGTACGAAATATTTGAAGCAATGGTTTTGAATCTATATACTTTAATGTTCAAACCGGCAAGAAGAGTTGAGAGGGCAAAACCACTGAAGATAGAAATTCGAATTATTTTTCTAAAGGAATACCAATACAAAAGATTTTCTTACTTTTTTTGTGTCAAAATTACCGTATCTCAAAAACTATTCGACCAGCCATCAAATTCACACGATTTCTGTACTTTTTGGGTCAAAATTATACACTCAGTTTTATCGAAATTTTTTTCGATTTTTTTGTAATTTTTTTAAGGGGTACACCTTTGAAAAAATCGAGAAAATCGCAAAAAAAATTTTCTTTTGGTATTAGATGAAGCTTGGTAGATGGGGTAATTTTGGTCCAGAAATTATAAAAATCAGGTTTATTTAATGATTGGATGAAGAGTTTCTGAGATATCGCAATATTTGGATCGATTTTAGTTCGTATCTCAAAAACTATTCGACCAGCCATGAAATTAACACGATTTCTGTACTTTTTGGGTCAAAATTACCTTATATACTGAGTTTTATCGAAATTGGAGTTAAAAAAAATTTTTCGAGTTTTTGTAATTTTTTTAAGGGGTAATCCTTTGGGAAAATCGAGAACAAAAATTTTGTTTTGAAATTTGATAAAACTCGTTGAATGTGGTAATTTTTATCCGAAAAATATAAAAATCAGGTTAATATAATGATTGGATGCAGAGCTTCTGAGATGATATCGCAATAATTGGATCGATTTAAGTTGTTTTAGTAGTTAAATTAATTGTCTTGGCGCTCGCACCCACTTCCTTAAAACGGACTAAAATTTGTGTTTTTCTTTTTTTATTTTACTTTGGGCGTCCACGTTTGAACCAATTGAAATTATACAATGAAATTTTGTTCTGACCTCATCCCTGTTTTTCTACTTTGATAACAATAACTGTTTTTGTAAAGTTGTTTTTATTACCTAATAAAACACGTAAAATTACTGTGAACAACCAAATGAAAACTTATAGTGAAAGTATTTTCCATACAAAAGCTGATGAATGTTATCATAACTTTAATAAAATGAAAAATTTTGTTTAACATTTTAAAAAATACGAAATTATTATAAAAAGTTTTTTCTGTACAATGGGGAGAAAAATAAAGAATCATAAAGAAAAGAAAATTGTATGGCCAAACAACAGGTGATTTAACAGTCTTGTTAAAATATAATATTTAAATTTTTTTCAAGAATTTTCTGAAAATTCAGCAACATTTTATACCATAAAATATACATAGTATACTAAGTTTAGTCCCAAGTTTGTAAAGCTTAAAAATATTGATGCTACGAAAAAATTTTGGTAAAGGTGTTCATAGAATGATGTTATTAGTCCATTTTCGGTTGTCCGTCCTTCCGTCCGCCTACCTGTGAACACGATAACTCAACAACGAAAAAAAATATCAAGCTGAAATTTTCAGGCCGTAAAAAGTGAGGTCGAAATCGTAAATGAGTAACATAGGTCAATTAGATCTTGGTTCCGTATGACCCATCTTGTAAACCATTAGAGATAGAAACAAAGTTTAAATGTAAAAAATGTTCCTTAGCAAAAAATAAATAGAGTAATTAACACTGTCTATACATGGTATTTAAACAATTAACTCCGTCAAATGATTAGTTCAATTTAGAATGAAAGATTTAATAATCAGGAGATCACTATATCAAAGAATACCACACGATCGCGATCGAATGGAAAAATGATCTAAAAGTTGTTCTACTTAGAGGGAGGTGTTCATACAACATACTTACATTTCGCTAAATATCGATATTTCGATTGCAACGCAATCATCGTTTAAATAAAATTTCTTAATATACAATTTTACTTCGAGTATCGTGGTATTAATTCCAATAACTACGTCTTCACTCGAAGTCAACAAAAATTCATCCTTCCCTTTATATTATAAATGTGAAAGTAAGGATGTTTGTATGTTTGTAACGCTTTCACGCAAAAAATAATGAATGGATTTGAATGAAACTGACCAATAATGGAACTCATTCGTCAGAATAACACATGAGCTATAATTTATAAAGATATCTATGGTCATCTTCATCTATGGTCATCTGCATTTCGGCAAATATTTTAGCTGTGTAAAACAATCCAGTACGAGTGTTGTGAAAGGGGGCTAAGTGTGATCAAGAATGGCGAAGGCTATAAAGCGGTGGTTTTTATTTTAAGCCCAGGGCAAGTATCAGGCTATAGTATATCTATAAACGTTATTACAGAAAATGATTTTTAAAGATATGATAGCCTCCTGATCTAAAGTTCAAAATTATTATTTTGCATTTTAAAAATACAAAAGTACTCGTATTTTAATAAAAAAAAATATATTCAACGAAAGAATAAAAATATTCAAAAAGTTCCAGAATCCCCTTATGATAAAAAACAACAGGTGATTTAACAATATTTGTTAAAAATGTAATAAATTTAAATATTTTTTTCCGCAATTTGTTGAAGTGCATATTTTATTAATACTTGAAAATAGAATATAATACATGTCATTTTCAGGGAAATATTTATACAATTTTTATTCGAAACATTGTATAAAATATAATATAATTGATTCAATAATGTGTAATGTTTGTGACATTAGTTGGTATGAATTCATAAATTATTTATCACATAAATATGATGAAAAAGTTTTTATTTTGAAAAGAGACAAGTGAAAACAAACAATTGATTCAGTTAATTATTGAAATACCATGGAAATACTGTGTTGATTACACTGTCACATTACACATACATACATGTCACACATATACATATAACTGATATACCCATATAATACTATACAATTTTCGCATAATTTGCGCTCTCTCGGGTAAACAGTAACGTTAACGAAAAAATGTTTTAAACAAAAGTTGTTTATTTTTATATAAGGAACATGCATTTAAACTTTTGTTCTATCTCTAACGGTTTACAAGATGAGTCCTACGGACCCGAGACCCAATTGACCTATGTTGCTAATTTACGAACTTGACCTCACTTTTTACGTCCTCAGCACGCTATAAAAATTTCAACTTGATATCTCTTTTCGTTTTTGAGTAATGGTGATGACAGACGAGAGACAGACAGACAAGTGAAAATGGACTAATTAGATCATTTCTATGAACACCTATCCCAAAATTTTTTTCGTAGCATCAATATTTTTAAGCGTTACAAACTTGGAACTAATCTTAATATACTATGTATATTTCATATATACATGGTATAAAAATTTATGTACCATTAATGTCACGAATTTATTTACTGTATTGTACATATCGCTACAGGGTAGTCCCTAAAGATATTGAAAAGAACCGTAATGAAATGCAGTATGGTTTTAAAATAATAGGATATTCCACAATATTCGAAAAAGTACTTCAAAATGTTGATTTTGCTAATAAAAAGCCACCAAAAATTTACCTCGGAAAAATACATACGCTTTCTTGCCAAAAACTTAAATTAAATTTTAAACCGTTTTTAAACTTTCAAAAACGCGGGCATCCAATTTGGTGACGTAATATCGGTGTCATTATACGAAATAACACAGATAAGTTTGACAGATATATTCATAGACATCTGATTATAATAAATATAAATAATTATTATCTCTGGATATATTATACCCAGCTGTCTGCACTGAACTAACTGATGGTCTATGTTCATATCGATATGACATTACAACAGAGCTTGCCCGCGTTTTAGGTCACGTGATATACAGTTTAAAAATTACGATTTTTAATTTTAATATTATTAAAAAATGTGCTTTTATGACTCGAAATCAGAATATTTAAGTGTATTTTTACATAAATTTTAACTTTTTTCTTTCATAATTTATTTTTCACTACCGAAAGTACCCTATTCGCTGTGGCTGTAAACGACCGGTAGCAAAACGTCCGTTCAACCAGGTCGTCTGCAAGGTATGTATAATGTCTTATCTGAATTCAAACACTTTAGAAGCATTTTTCTTGTACAACTCTAATATGTTTTCTGGAAGTTTGCATCATAATCATTCTGCAACAATGCGGAATCTATGTTTTTGGCACAACCTATATGTGGTTTATCTTTTTATTTTTTTCTCAAATATTTTGTTAACTAATGATTTCTTTGTATATTTCCCGATTTGTCTTCCATTTTTATTTATAATGTATACATTCCTAAATAATAAAAAATATTTTTTTTTATATTTCAACGCCCGAAAGTAAATTGTGTTGATTTTCACAAGCGGAGAATTTTTAACTGTACTTGCTACTCATTTGCAAGTTTAGAATTTGCTAGTATTGAGCGTTATTTTAGTTGCTAGTAAACTAGCTGAAAAATTCTGTGAGTAACAACCATCATATTAAATTGAAGTTATTGTGTTCTAATATTTTCAGCAATTTTCCTGAATATAATTTTGTAATTCTTTCAAATACCTGTTTTCATATATCAACTGTAACTTAATGTGAGAGGCCGTGAAAATGAAATGTATCAAGAAAATATAGAAATATATCTAGAAATATAGCTGAAATTTTATGTGGACAAGAAAACATTTAATTCCTTTACTACTTTTGAATATTCAACAATGATTTCATGCATCAGTGTACTTGTAAAATTTTATTTCTTTTGCATGGCAATATGTTATCAAACGAATGCTAATTGTAGAAAATTCTAAGAATTTCAATACATATAAAGAAACATTTGTAAATTAAAATCTATTCGATTGTAAAATGCAAATTACTCTGCAAATATTTCTAATTTATTTTTCACAATAATAAAACATCTAATAGACATTGTTCATGCTATTTGTTTATAAAATACGGATGTTTTCTATCAGAATTATAGTCAGCTAAAGTCTTCAAAATGAATTTGAAAAAAAACTTACCAGCTCTCGTATTATAGCTTTTTGAATTTTCGCGACATTTTTTTTTTGCGGACTTATATACGCTAAACATTAAAAATTATATAAAAAAAAGTAACATTGATTCCCCATGGTGCAAAAACATAATATCTTGATAAACCTAAATATAATAAAATTATTTTTACCTACAAAACTTCAACAAAATACTTTATATAGGTACAACTGATATGTGTTAAAAAGTAAAATCAATAAACTACAGTGAAATTCGTTTGTAGGGACATGTAATACATATAACTCTTAATTACGCAAACAATTCTTAATTTATTTTGTATAATTCATGAAACTTA
The DNA here is from genome assembly GCF_905475395.1 of Chrysoperla carnea. Taxonomy (NCBI): domain Eukaryota; kingdom Metazoa; phylum Arthropoda; class Insecta; order Neuroptera; family Chrysopidae; genus Chrysoperla; species Chrysoperla carnea. Next base: position 22,530,732 of record NC_058338.1, read on the forward strand.
TAAGCCTCGAAGCAATGGTTCAGAGCACCTAGCCAAATAGACCCTTGTACTCTATCCCCGCTACGCTTTTCAGTGGCTATTATAACCAACTGATGTACTGAAACCCAGGGTTTGCCTAGCGCTGAGTTTCCTAATTTCTTCTGGTTCGACTATGGCCGGACCAAACCATTTCCTTCGCTGCTGTATGAGCGCCGGGCAGTAACAGAGAAAGTGGATCGATGTTTCTTCTGAATTTTCTCCGCATCTGTCACACGCGGGAGATTGGCTTTTTCCAATCTGGTGTTGGAACTTGTTCAGGTTATCATGCCCTGTGAGTATCTCTACAATGAATCTAATATCAGCTCTGTTTAGTTTCAAGATCTCCTCGGCTCTGTTACCGAGCGAGTTTCCTTCACCCAACAGGCTTTTGGCGATTCGCCCTCCCTCGTAGCTGGTCCATGCCTTTAATTGTTGGTTTTTCAGATTATCTCCTGATCTGTTAAGACCTTCTTGGTATGGCATCCTCGCAAGCTTTTCTTGAGTGAGAGATATCCATGGTGGTTCCCAGTTTGGCCAGCTTGTCTGCTCTCTCATTACCGTTCCAACCAGAGTGTCCGGGGATCCAGATAATATTCATCCGGGGATCATGGAGCCTGTCAAAAAAGAAAGCAAAGCTTAATACCCAATAACTCGTCTTAGAAAACATTGTCACTACCAATAGTTTTCACTACATAAAAAATTATTTTTGAAGCACAAAATATTTAACTATTCTATATATTTTATAATAAATATGAAAATGTCAATGAATGATATTTAATAATAATAATAAATATAATATTATTAAAATCCATTAAAAGTTTATTTTCTGGAAGTATGATGTGTGTGTGTTGTTTTGGTGATATTTAACGCATAAAAGAATATCATAAATATTCTCCCCTGTATCGCTATTATTCTAGTTTTTATGATGCGTAGTTAAAATTTGTAATTGAAAAATTCATTTTTTATGATGATATTAAAATAAATTTTAATTATTACATAAACTATTAAATTTAATAATTCAATATACCTTACTCTATGTAAACAAAATATATGGTAAGGTCGTCACGGTCTGTTTTCTGAAAGGTTTTTCATTTAGAATGATAAGATTTTAAACTGAAGTTAACCAATTTGTATAGAAGATATCATAAAATTTTGAAGTTTGAAAGAGTATTTTATCGCAACCTGTGTGATATCCAGTTTGTAAACCGTTGGAGATAGAACAACAGTTTAAATATAAAAAATAAACATCTTTTGTTTGAAACATTTTTTCGTAAATATGATATTCCCGTGAGGGAGCAAATTATGGCATAATTTTGGTGTAGTGGCTCTTGTGAAAGATTTTGGAAGAATAAAAAGAAAGTTTTTTAGAAAACCCCTTGTAACGCCATCTAGATACTGATGGTCCTCCTTTGAAGCCCTCCAAGAGCGCTAAGTAGTTTATGGGCAACCTCTAATTAACATTAAAAATTGATAGAACCAGAAATATTAATTTTTTGTTAATCTAATTTCCTAAAGCGGAAATTACGGTAGAGCTTTCATCTTATGAGTTTGCATTAATTAAATAATAAAGTTTTAGTATGCACATATAATAATCAAAAAGTATTTTTTAAGCTGGGTAAGACTGGTAAAATTAAAAGCTTTCGCAAGCTGATATATCTTTATTGTATCGACATTCAAATAGTTGTATGTATTTAAAAGTAACTACCTAAAATGTTTTCAAAATGAATACTTTTTAAATCACTTGATTGAATAAAAAAGATTAAAAACAGTTTTTATTTATCAATTACCACAAATATTGCCTCTGCTATTAATATTGATCGCCATATTAAATAGCAATTATAAACATTTTACCTTTTTTATTCATGTAACTTGGTATATACAACATGTTACCAATAAAATTGGCCATTGAAACATCAGATTAAAAACATAAAAACATATTCCCGTGTTTGGAAAATTTAGTCGAAAGTGCCGTATATACTTTTGTCCAAAATCCAATAGTTATGAGCACTATTGAATCAAGCCAATAATGTAAAGATATTGCTGATGTTAATTGATAGTATATTACACACCTAGAGAGCAATAGTAAAGAATATTTCAGATCTCATGTTCATTCGGCTTCGCCTCGGGCGACAAACATGAGATCTGAGACATTCTCTACTTGTTTGCGCGATGTGAATACTATTTTTTCCCCGGCGGAGGCGGAAATCGGCTACTTCGTTTTCCACAGGTGGCAGAAAGTTGACACTTTCAATCACACATTTGGTCCATTCCTAATTGTCTTTCTGCCCGTCTGTCTGTCCGTAAACGCAATCATTCAAAAACAAAAAGAGATATCAAGTTTTTAAAGCGTTCTCAGGACGTAAAATGTTAGATTGAGTTCGTAAATGTGCAACATAAATCAATTGGATATTGGTACTTTCGGCTTAAAGATGGGTCCGTAAGACCCATCTTGTAAACCGTTAGAGATAGAACAAAATTTTAAATGTAAAAAATGTTCCTTATAATAAAATTTACAAGTTTTGTTTCGTAAACATCACTGTTGTTTTGATCATTTGTTCATAAACATCATTGTTTACCCATGAGGGTAAGAATTAGGTTAAGATTTTATAAAGTATGTATTATAAGGTAATACCAGTTATGTGTGCTATATATGCATATCGTATATGTTACATTACGACTGTGCTTATCTTTCTTTACTTACACACAGAAAAATAACGATTGCATAATCAACACTCTTTACATGATATTTCAACAACTAACACAGTCAATTGTTTATTTTTACTTGTTTTAAATAGTTATGAAAAACGCTTTAACTTTTATACTGGTGATACTGACATTTCAAAAACGTTGGAGGGTTGTGCCCATGTAGACTTGATTAGGATGCCAACATTTACAAAATATCGGAAATTTTAACCGAGAGCCAATCTCCATAAAATTATTTCGGGATCCTTTAACGGTAGCTACTAGAAAACTTAAAAACTGATTGACTAATCTTAATGGTATCAACTTGCATATTATATTCATTAACAATCATACTTTTGTTCATGTTTTTATGAGAATCCATGGTATTCGGTTTAGGTATAATGTATAGAGAGAGCTATTTTGCAAATAAAAAAAACAACAACATACAATTTAATTGGATTCAGTTTGTTCAAATATACATATATTGTGAATTGAATACACAGTGCCTAATAATAAAATAGGTACAAAATGGCACTCTCATGTGAGGAACGCTGGAAGTGAATTTAAGGTGGAAGTATAACTGTGTGTAGTTTTATCTAGATTAAAATATTTCGGTCGAATTGTTTGAAATTTCATTTTGTAAGATTATCAATTTTATAATTTCCACGAGACCACAAGCCGGGTTAATCGAAGATTATCAGAAAATATGATTGACTATAGTTGGGCTATAGTTAAAACATTTTATGAAATTCAGGATGGACGAGTGGTTCTCTAAATGTCGCTGAAAATCTTTCTAAAAAGATAAGGCTGCATTGTAGATTTCGGATGATACCAGACAAAATATTAAACCAATCGTCTATTGAACCATAGTTTTGTATTTCTTAGGTTCAAATTACTTTTTATGCCGAGTGTTATTATAATCGAGAAAAAATCTTTATTTCTAATTTCGATCAAACCCCATACAAAAGGTAACTTTGACCTTTGAAAATAAACAACAGGTTCATTTGATAATTGGAGTCATAGGTTCTAGGACATCAACCACAAAATCTCATGTGAAACGATTCCTCGGATCGGTCATGAAAAATGGCAAAATTTTTGTGGTCCATCCTATCCATAGATTATTTTATAATTAAGACATGTTGGATGGGAAAAGAGCTGTATAGATCTATATAGAGCGAGGTATGATAAAAATGTTTTTATAGAAGATATTTGATATTAAGCCGACATTAAATAGAAAATGTAGACCACCAACGAATTATATTCGAGAGTTGTTCAGAGTTAGAGAGACATTATATAATTATTATATTATATTTTTAGTTTGTTTATATATATTTTCGAATTATATCTACCTATATTCGTGGTAAATAAAGAGATAAAATATATATCTCTATCGAAACGTTTTTCTTTTTAACAATCTCTCGTATTTGCTTTCTTTCTTGTAAATGAAAATATATCAATTGAAAAAATTTCTTCAATTAATGTTTATTTTCTTCGCAATTATTCTTTTATTTTCTTTATACTGAATTTACACAAGTTATAATATTGATAGAAATTTTTATATTGAGCCATTCTATAATTCCAAATTTTTAATAAATATTTACCTTTTTCTGTTTCAACAAGTTCATATTCGCTGTGTAAACTGGTGTACTTGTTTTTTTCTTTTCAGTTTTTATTTAACTCAGTCGGGTTTTTTTGATTTTTTAATACCTATTCAACGATACCTCTCTTATCATAGTTGGTTGACTTTCATTTTCAGCCTATGTATGTATGTTTGATGATGAGGTGCTCTAGAGACTAAACTCGTGAACCGATTTTACGGATTATTACGTTAATAAATTTGTCTATTTAATAGCTATTCAATGATACCCCACTTAAGATAGTTCATCGAAATTAATTTTTTTTTAATTTTCATTATTATCTTTCTATAGACCATTATTTCTATATTTCACCAACTTGAACTTGTTGGCTAGACTAAAAATGGTAAAGGAAAAATTATTTGAACCGCGACACTCTATTTACTCGGTGCCTAGATAGATCATCATAAGTATGAGTTATTTAATCGTTATTATCCTCCTGAGAGATATTACTCGTCGATAATTTGGTGACTGTTTAACGAATTTGAAATTTTATTTCAAATTCTCATAAATTATCTTTAATTTTACATTATACAAGTAGATGTTGTCGTAATCTATAGAAGCTATAAACATCATACAATTATAACGTTTTTATAATGCTATAAAATAAATTGAATTTTTTTTAAAATATAATCGATTCTTGTAAATTTTTAATAAGAAATTCATTTTAATTAAATTTTTTTTATTTAAAAATTATTTCAAAATAAATATTCATCTATGTACTTTTTAATTATACGAGAGTATACATAGTCTATGAAATGGTGTAAAAAAAATTTCGAATAAATTAAAAGAAGAAACATCGTTCATTATCTTCTTTCTAATCCTTAATAGTTTGTAGCCAAAATGCAAAAACTTATCTTTTATAATTTCATCAATTTGTCAAGCATTTAGGACGTAAATGATTAACAAATTTATTTCACTCACCTCCCTATTTCTCAACTTCCTGGTATGATCACCTTTTTAGGATACAAAAAATTTCACGAAATTTAAAAAGATTAGATTTATTCTTCTCGGTTGTTCAGCATTGTCATAACTATGCTACTTACCTTTTCCTAAAATATCTTTTTCCTGATTTATTCGTGTTGATAGTCGAGACTTAAGGCAAAGTGTTGATGTTTCTTCAACAACAACAAAAGGAGTGGAGGGGTGGGGTTAGTGGTGTTTAAATCAGGTATGGGCAAACGTGGCTCAGAGAAATCCCTCAGATTCCTCTATCTAAAATTCGAGTTAGACAGGGGCAGCCTAACTAGTGACAACCAAAAATACGAGTAAGACAGAGAGACAACATTTGTTTTCTACCTATCTCATTACTATAAGACAAACTGAGATAGATAGGTAGAATAGTCGTATACCCGTCTCGCTTTCCTCTCTATTAACAATGCGAACTTGGATAAAGAGACGCACAATAAAGTTTATGGCACACAATAAAGCTATAACAATGGTAACTTCGAAAATAACTCGCCCATGCTTGGTTTAAATAATGATAGTTATATATGGAGCTAAATTATTAAACCTTTAATTTTTTTTGAAACTATCGGTTCATATTTCAATATGTTTATACCTATCTGTATATGTTTATATTTGGATTCATCAATTTAACTTAAAATATAAAATTAATTTCGATATGTGTATAGTTCATATTATATTTAATTCAGTTAAATAATAATTATTTATTTAGCTAATTTATTTTCAAATAATTTTAATAAAATAATAACAAATACATAATAATAATTATATTAAAAATTGAAATTAAAATACACATATGTTTACTTGTTTACACGCTTCTATAATTATACCTACAGGATGTAACAGCTAGACTTCATCCAATGGTAGATAACATTAAATCATGAAATACATTTATAGACGGGAAAGTGGCTTTTTTATAGATTCAGAGTGTTGTGTTGAGTTTAGAAATAATGGATATTGTGAATATTGCCATAATAGTAGGAGAGGTGAGCGAAAAAAAATTGCAAGCATTTTCTAAAAGCTGATTTTGTATTATTTACGTTATATCGAAGGAGTAGGGAAAAAGCCTGTCGCCAGTCAGCCGGTTTCTGTAACGTTTGGGGCATAGGGCGCCAATTTAATGTGTGTATGTGCATACGTACGTCCGCAGACATTTTTTTCGACATCGACTTCTTTGAGGTGTCGATCGAAGCGTTTTAACGGCATTATGATCCGAAAAAAATTTTATAACATTCGATCGAGTCTTTTCGAGTTGATCGGGTTTTTTTTATAACTATTTATTATATGTTGGAAGGTTATTCGTGTGGACCTCAGGGGTCCAAGACCCTATCCACGGCTTGTTTTCCAAAAATTCACCACTATGTGTCTGGAAAAGGGCACTTTCCCTGCTATAATTTTATTGAGAAATTCTTACTTTTTTAACTTTATCTACCATTCGTCTTGCTGTTATAATTTGGACTACCCTACATTATATAAGCCCTAAAATATTAAAATTAAAATAAATATTTCAAAATTGTAATAATTATTGATATTATTATTATTTGTTAATGATTGTTATTCAATTAATTTTAATTAACTAATTGGCTTTGTTTTAGATTTAGACAAAGAAATTAATTCTACACATTAACTTCCGTCCTTAATTAAAATAATCATGTGATTTAATTTGTTTATATTTTGAATTATATTTATGAAATATTCTGATTCAATGAAGCTATGTTTGCAGATACAAATATGTACAGAGTGTTAGTAAAGTCCCGAAATATCAGCCATACTCGGAAAATAATGGCTTTGGAATTGTGTGACGTTCTGTTCCTGATTCGTTATGTTCCGACGGTTCAAAAAGAAAACTTTTAATTACAACCATGAAATCAGAATTTTAGCTTCTTATATAATATTTTAGTTCAATACAATTCGACCTTTTATTGTACCTATATGTTACAAGAAAAGTTGATCCTCCAGTAAGACTTGACTCTTCCTAGGTAAAGTCGACCGTTACTTGTTTTTTCAGTTAAATTTTATTAAAATCGAATAATGTTGAAATTTGATTAACATGCTTTAAGTAGTCGGAGTTAACTATAGCTAGGTAAAGTATACTCTCTCTTGAGATAGTAAAAGTTGACATTTTGCAAGGAAACGGTCTATCAGCTAATAAAAAACAAATAAGAAAGGCAAAACCTTTATTAATATGTGTAAATGGCTTATAAAAATACTAAAAAAAGAGTGAGGTTATACGAACACTATCGTGCGTTTAACGAAAACCTGATGTTAACATAATTTGGAGTAGATGATTAGTTTGAACACAGTATTATCGTTATTTGTACTTTTCTCAGATTTTCTGAGAATCAGTGAATGGACATAATCACAGGATTAATCAAAAAGCCAAAAAACCAGCAGACCCTTGATAACTCAACTCCATTAAAGGCATGGCCAACTCATTGATCAGTAAATGAACGCAATCGCAGGGGAAAACTTAATTTTCCTTCAAAAAACTGAAGATAAGATTATGTTCCCTTTAATTACCTACTCCAAATTATCTTATCATGAAACTCGCGCTAAGAAATGTAGACTGTCATTTGTTACAACAAACCCCAGCGAGCTTAGTAAACTCTTCCTAGGAAAGTAGTGTTTTAGTAAGAGTTTACTCTCCATAAAAAGATTCAATTCTTACTAACAATCGACTTTTCTTATAGCGTATACATTAATAATAAACTTGGCTAGTTACATTTAGAAATAATTGAAAAATGTTTTGCATAGTAATTGGACATAATTTCAATGATTCATAAACTATTGTTCATATTAATTACTTTTTTGTTACAGGTAAGATTGAAACCGGAAGCCATCAAATTTTCTTTTTGGTATGTCAAGTTACACAATATTATTTTTATTTGTAATAAATTGGATTTCATAATGACGCTGTCGAGAGTTTAAAAAAACGAAATCTTAAATCACTTTTACTCTCATTAATGCAAATATCATAGGTTTTCTAAAATACCGCAACTGGCTCTCAGATCGATACACGTTCTGGAAAAAGAAAACCTGAAACAAATTTTACTTTCTTTCCGTGTTCATTTTTATAAGGATAATATTTATGTGAATTACTTAAATTTTCCTAGTGTTGTAAATAATGTAAAAAGTTTTTTTTATAGTTTATCATTTTTTATTTCTTTATTTGTTAAAAATGACAGAGAACTGAACAAATTGAAAGGTTGTTGTTGTTTGTCGGCTGTGTTTGTTTGTTAAATGATACCATTTTTTAAATTAATATTGTGAACGAAATGAAAAACCTGTTTGATGGATGCCATTAAGCAATTCTGATGGTATATTAGGTCTTAGATGATTTGATTTCATGCCAAAGAATCTTCAAGTTTTTATATACAATACAGTCAAACCTTTTTCATTCAAAATATAAATTATCGAATTAATTGGATTTAGAAAATGAATTGTTAGATGACTTATTCAAAGTTTAAACGATTTTAGATGTTTCAATAAGAAAGATTATAATTATATCAAATTAATAATATCAAATTATGCATAACTTATCTTCGATATTTTGTCAAGGATTCAAGGAATGTCCAAAAATTATTTTAATATTTCAGAAAGTTCAAAAAATTTGTTAGGAATTCGAAATTCTTTCAGCCTTCTTTTTATTTATAGTCTGCAGGAACCCTTTTTGTTAAATGATTAATGCATATTTAAAACTTCGTGAGAGGCTACCTTTTAGCAAGTCTACCAAATTTTCTCTCAACGACTTTTTTAAAAGAATTAAATGTTATAGCTACTTTAACTCATATACTTTATGAATTAATTGTAATATTAGTTTAAAAAAGACATACTTCTGGTTTAGTCAAGTACATCACTCACAATTTAATTGATCAGGATATTTAATCTGACATAACATAAAATTTCCTTGTACTTATTTAAAATTATCTCTATTATGTTTAACTTCTGATAACTCACAACCAATTTTTTTGAATGCAAAAACATAAATTTTGGACAAAAAATACAAATTGACAGATTTTAAAAAATATTTTTGCATTATCTCAAAATTTATGACAAGCGGAATCGATTAGAAAAGTTTTAGTTTCCGAGGTAACTTTCATGTCGGATTTTCGGGTTTGTTGCACTTTTTGTGTTTTTACCTCCCAAACAGCAAACAAATCATAACGTGCGATAAGAAACATAACCAATTTTTCCCTGAAAGAAGTCTGACTGTTCACTGTGTAGACATACACTCATAACATATATCAAAAAGTTAGAATAGATTTTTATACTCTATTTGAAATGTCTCCTTTATGATGATAACATATTTTATTTTAGTAAAATAATTGTATAAAAAGTTTGCAAAAAAGTTGTAAATGTAAAAAAGTATTTTGTTTGCATTTTATGTTGTTATTAATGAGATTGTTAGTAAATATAGAATTTTTTCTAAGAATACTACCTATACAAATCTGTACATTGTTAGCAATTTCTGTGGTAATTTTAATAAAAAGTTTTGAAAGTTGTTACGCATTACGTTTTAGTAAAAATACAATCGTATTTTGTGAAATACCTACTAAAAACCTTTACTATATAAATTGTTGTAATTTTGCTATAAAAGATTGGTATTTTTTAAAACTTTATAATAATATCACTCACGCAGCTCCCTTAAAGGAAGCAGAGGGAAGGCTACATCTTTATAAATGGAACTACGATTGAGTAATGACTCTAAAACCCCCTCTGGTTAATTTTCTTTAAGATATTACCCGTTGCTAATTTGGTGACTATTTCACGACGATCTAGGGGTGTCCACTGAAAAAATACATCGATGTATTTATTCGATTCAATGCATCAAGACTATTTTCTAGTGCATTGGCTAGAAACATCGATTTTTTTAACATCGAGTAATTTTTCTAACATTGCATCAAACACCATCAAAACCAATTCATATTTGTTTCTTTTGTGATCGTTGATGAGCTTGATGCCCCCGTTGCGGGGCGCTTTATTGAAAATTTGTCTTCTCATCTGGTAACAAAAATCAATGCATCGAGTAAATGCATAGCTTCTCAAAACATCGGATCTATTTGATGCATTGTTCTGTACACATCGAATGAATTCGATACATCGATGTATTTCGAGTATCTCAACAACGACCTAATGAACTTGTCACCAGATTAATGACGAGTAACATCTCTTAAAAGAATAATTACGATTAGCTAATTCATACTGAAGTTGCCTACAAAAAATTGACCTGGGCATTGAGGCAACATTTTTTCTGCGTATATTTGTGTATGAACATTCTTAACCAATGCATGCCAGTGCAGAAAGTTAATTAAAAAACAATTAAAATGGTATAAACTTTTGTTTTTATTTTTTTATATTAATTATAATTTACCAACAAACTGACTTATTTACTAACATAACAACATAAAAGAGAATATTTTATTTCTAAATCTAAAATCTCTCTATCTCAGTAAATACTGAGATAGATCATATCTTGTTTTCGTGCGGTTTTGCCTATAAATATCTTGAAAATTGTATCTTTTCTTGAAATAGAATTAAACAGAATTTATCTTGGATATTTAAAAATAAAATAACACGTTATTGATTTTTAAGGTGTAACAAATTCGTAGAATTATGAGAAAAGGGAATTAGAGAAGAAATTATAATAATAAATACTTTTAATTTACGAATCCTTTTAACTGACTATATAAATATCCTATATATTAATTAAATTACAACCGTCGTCAATTCTCTGTATTTATATTCGAATGTAGGATGTATGCAAACAAATGTTTAAATTAAGACACGCAAACTTGTTGAAAATTAAACATTAAAGCAAATACGGGCACTATCCACATACTACACAGTTACACAAGTAAAATTTACAAAATTTAAAAAACTCTCGACAAATGCGATTTATTCCTTGTAAACCGATTTTTGGAAAACTTTGCTATAAAATGTTCTCTCAATCGAGTCGGTTCGACCGTTTAGGGGCTACGATGCTACTGAGAAACACACAGACGCACAGATAAACACTTTAAACTTATAACACTCCTTCTTAAATCAATATCAAAGTGATGGTCAAGGACATCAGATGAGATGAAAAGGATTCTTAGAGAGCTATCATTTGTTTGGATAAATTTTTGAACAAGGTTTATTTGATCATTTATTTCCATAGTAATTATTTATGTATCATGCCTTTTCCAAACTGAATCGATTTTGAAGATCACCAATTTTTTAGTTTTTTCGGGTACTGAAACCTTAGCTCGCACTTGAAACATAGAAGAACACTCTCCGTTAATTTTCCTTTCAAATGAAACCAAAAAAATTTTAATCGGTTCTTTCGTTCAGGTGATACGATGCCACAGACAGACAAACACACACGCATAGCGGTAAAACTTATACAACACCCCTTTTTTTAGTCCGGGGGTTAAAAAATTGTATCAGCAGCAGAGAAAATTAAAAATTCCAGAAAATTAAAATTACTATTTTAAGAACTTATTTTTTTGGAGCCAATACTTTTTTTACCGTATAATAAACTCGAAGATATCTTATGATAATTAATTATTAAAAATTTTTCATTAGTTTCGATGCTATTTTTAGTGTTACGATTCAGTTTTGTATTACAGCGGATATTCAACAAAATTATATGATGACGATTATTACCTATTTGAATATATATAATTAATTAATTAATTGATCTTTGTCGACGAATATATTCCATGTTTGTTGGAAAATAACAATAGAAAGTTTAACAATAGATGTATAAATATGGGCGGGTACAGATTGAATTGATTTTGATTTGTAAATGTTATTAAATTTTATATTTAAAGAGGAAAATAATGTAGCAATAAAGATTTTAGCTTAATATATAAGCGCCAAAATTTTCACGGATTTTTCGATTTTTGACAAAGATGTCTTCAGCGCTCGAGATCACAAACTTGAATTCTTTATTAGACCAGCATCATAAAAAAGTCTGCAAAAAATTGGACTTGCATGTAGACTACTCCGTTACTACCGGATTTGATGCAGACTACTTCGTACTTTCAAGGTTACTGTATTATAAACAGATCTTATGTATTCATTTTTTATTACGACCCAATTAATCAACTAATACCTACCAAAAATAATCCATCTTAAAGCATGTTTTTAAGCCGTATATAGTAGTTTTAGGATAAGGCATTAGTTCAAAATTGTATAATAAAGTTTATATTCTCTTACTATAAAACTTGCAGTACCTACACATAATAACTACTAAAAAAAAAAGTAGTTATGTTTCCTTTATTTCTATATATTATTCAAAATTTTATTTATTAATTTAGTTAATAGAAATGTAGAAATTGTTCTTCTTTTACAGGGTGTCCTACTAGATTAGATCACATTGAATTTAACACGTTTACTAAAAGTTAGTGGCATATAAATGTGGTGTGAACGCTATACAACGGTTATGTAAATACGAGATATTGTAAGAAGTTTAAGCCCCTTGTTTGGAAATTATGAATTTTACAAATTTAAAACAATATTTTATAAAAAAAATTATTTTCATTTATACTACCACACTGAATTATACAGAGAAATCAATTCAGATAAGGAATCATACAAAATTTTAAAAGATGTTGACTCAAATCACCTTGAATTGTAGTTGACAAATTAGTCGCAGAAACGATGCAGTGAAGTTCAAATGTTAATTCCGAGCAATTTTTCTAAATAACATTTTGTCAACCTATAAAAAAGAAGGGTAGTTTAACAAAAAAACAATAGTGATTTCAATTTTTTGGCTACCGTGTACATTATTTAGAAGTTTTAAATATTCCTACATACTTTTCAGAATAAGCAAATTTTTTTTATAAATAATGACTTTTTTTCTTTAATGAAAAATTAGAAAATTTACAAGTATAGTTACTTCTATACGGGGACACACTATATGTAATTGACTAGTGGTAAACAAGTAAAACTTAAATTTTATGACAATAACAAAAATATTTGAGTATTCCACGTAGAAGGTAGGGTTTAATATCAGCATGGATCAAAATCTTATCTACTGAAGATATTTTAGATAAAGATTTGTAACAATTCCAAGTGCAAGCTTAGGGTACCCGGTATATGTTAGAATTTTATGGATACCCGGTATATGTTTGATTGAATGAATGTTAGTTATAAATAATATTTAATATTATATTTGTACGGAAATTAGTATTTAAGATTTGACGTCATTAATCATTTTCTTTATTCTATGTATGTTTATGAACTTTCTCATATTATCTATCAAGTGTAATAGTCTAGGAGTCTAACCACTTTCTGCAGACGATGGATGTTTATGACATAGAATAAAATATAACCTATAACCTGGTTTATGACTTCACCCAACATTTTTTTAGTGTAATTTTATGCGCTAAGCTAAATTTTCGAATACAAAATTCAAAATCATATATAATAAAACAAAAAAAAGTCTTTGTGATCTTTTCATAAAGGTCACCGCTTCCGAGTTATATCTCGGAGGATTTTGTCTAGTGATTTTTAAAGATTATTTATTGATGGCATGCTCTAAGCTTCCATTATTAAGCCTTTTTTCAACTTTGCGCGAAACCATTTTTTAGTTTTTCTAACTTTTCTAAACATTAAACAATATCAACTCGAACACGATAACCTAAAAGCTCTAATTTTTTTTTTTGTTTATTCGATTGACTTGAGAAAAAACTAACCTATATAAACTACTAGGGGAAATCAAATTGAACTCAAGAAACATTTTTATTCTGATTAATTTTAATTAATGAATACACATTTATTTCAAATGTAGATTTAATTATTATGAAAAACCATGTATTATAATTACGTATATAAGAATAAAAAAGGTTCTTTCGCTTTTATAATCCACAAATTTGTAATATGGTTTTATACTATCTAAGACCTAAGTAGAATAGTGCTTGCTGAATAAAATAATGGTATCTACACTATGTAAGTATGTGTTTGTTTATTAATATTTCCACTGACAAAGTGAGAAGAAAGATACTTCTATTTTTTTTTTTTTTTTGAGAAAGAGTGATTCCTCTGTCTTTACTTACATGAAGTAAAAAGCAAACGATTGCGTTATCAACACTGTCTGTACATGGTATTTCATGGTAGTTCGAACTGTCATGTCATTCACGGAAATTATCAAGCCTATTACAAGTTTTTTTAATCGTCCCGACATCCAGCCCTGTGACAATCTTTTTCCTCTCCATTATTACGTTATTCTATCTATTCATGTCACCATTCTTGTACGAATTACTTAAAACTTTTTGTCAATGTAAATTTACTTTTTTATGACAATGGTATACATACAACGTATCAAAGCTCTATATCTTCTAATGCGCGTACATAGCATAAACGCGGATTGTTTTACTTTGCTAAGTTTTACATGCGTTTCCAATTTTAGATTGATACCGCAATATCTTACATTCCAATCGACTAATAAAAACACAAATAGGACATTTTTTTTGAAATTTATGATTAAATTTTCTGTAATACTCGTATATTTTTATTCGTTCATCTATATTTGAAGTAACATCCGAAATGCTCATTTTATTTGGAAACATTTTACATAAACATAGTTTATTTTTACTTATCCTCTATTCAGTAAAATATCCATATTCGTCGTTTTATTGAAAAAACCTTTTAAAATATTATTAAAATTACAATCTCTTTTATAATGAAAAAATTTCATCTTTTTTAAAATTCCGTACTTTGATGAAAAAACTTAGTTCTTGAAAAATTGAAATTCCATGAAAGTACATAGTTAGAAAATTAGAAAGTATTTTTATTTGTTTTACAATCTGTAATTGATACGTTTTAAAGTGGCAACTTATAGGTGCCTTAATTTTTCTGGTAGAGAAAAATCGCGTCAGCAATGCTAAGTTATCATCATCAGCATCAACATGTTTTTTCTAGGTATATCTAAAGCTATACTCACAATATTTCAACACACTGAGGTACACTGGCCTAGTGGCAGAGCAGTGAATTCCGACACCAAAGGCAAACATGCGGTCTCGGCTGAAAAATTAATACAAAAATTAATTATTTTTCATCAAATTCAAAAATTATATCATTTAAATAATCACATATTTATCAAATTTAATTATCACATATCAAATCTACCTTGGTGCAAAAACAAAAAATTAAATTGGTTTCACGTGTCATATAATATTAGATTAATGTTAATAATTTTAATACAGAAATTATCAAATTTTATTTTTAATTAAAATCAGTTTGAAAATTCAAAATATAGTTTATAGTTTTGAAGTGAAAACTTCTTTAGGCACTTTGCTCCATACATACCACATTGAAAAAAAAAACTGTTACCACCACATTTGTTTTTTATTGTGAATAAAGTTTAATTTGAAAGGTAAAGCTTACCATGCGATCACTGTAGTTAAGCAACATTGTTCACACTTAGTTCTAGGATGGGTGACCGCTTGAAAACACTGTGTTACTTTTTTAATTATTTATAATAGTTGTTTATAAACACGTTAATAATTTCGGTAGTCTTTACGACTGCCTCCGATTTTTATTAGTTGATAACTGTATTATGTGTGCTATCTTTACTCAAAAAGCTATATCACTTACGTAATATTCATTGCCTATAACTTTTTGATCAATAGAAATTATTATTAGTTGTAAATTTTTTATAAATAGTTATAAACAGAAAGCGCTTTTATTTTTTTTATTTGTTCAGATGTTAGCTTTCGGGGGTTAATTGGGAAAACAATTATAGTAAGTACTTCAAATGTCTCCCCGCTTAAAATGAAAGTGCTCGTTCAAGTGAACAATCTGAAAAAAAAAATATTTTTGTAATTGGCTGGTGATTACTCTTTGATCACTCGCTTTTATACCATTTATTCAAGAATGTACGCCATGACACACTTTTACAATAGATAGATTTATTCCCAAAATGTCGTTAAATTTTAAAGAAAGGTACTACGATAATTTATAACAGAATCCTTTCAACGCGGATTCGACTCGCACTTGACCGATTTTATTATAATATAATCTGCGATGTATAGTGCTTTTATAACACAATTTTATTTCAACATAAATATTTATATTTGTTTTTTCCTTTACCTACATGCGATAGCTGCATTTTAATTAATGATTTATTTTATATCACAGTCATTTAATAATCACATAAACATCTTACTTTATGGTCTTGGAAATCACTATTCTATATCAAAATCATTTAATAATCGCTTAAACATCTTACTTTATGGTCTTAGATACAACGGACAATTGTAAAATTTGTAATTACCTCGTAACAAATCCAATTTGTACGTTTGATTGCTGGCAATATCTTCCAGCAAACCTTCATGATACAAAAATTGATCCTGTCACATTTTTATTTCGAGAAATTCTATAATTTCTAAAAATGTTCACATTTTCATTTCAAGCTCAAACTTAAAAATTATCAATTAACTTTGAAGTTGTTGACGATAATTGTATTGCAAATACTCAAAAATTTTATCCAACAGAAATGTTGAAGCATATTGATTTATTTGAATTCGTTATGAATTTTAATGAAAAGTTTAAAGACGACATCTTGTAGAAAAATTATGTAACCTTTCTTGACCATGGGACATAACATGAGACTAGACAATTTTTAATAAGCTAGAGTTTAATGTTTCCAATTTAACTAAACGTTAATTTTATTATAGACACTATTTATCTATTATTATTTTATTTTATTTTATTTTATATAATACTAACGTTCACCCGCCTGCTTCGTTTGGTATCAATGGTATCAATGAACCCTTTCCCCCTCATTTTAACACTTCACATCTTGAGCATTAATATCAATTTTAAAACAAATATAATCCGTCACCCCCATATAACCTCAACTTATCTCTCTTCTTTATCATCTCCAATATGATCTTTGATCTCAGTATGCTGCGTTTTTAATTTTCTATAAATTTTGATCAAGATTTTCAGGAGAGTATGGTCAAAAATCAAGTAAAAATAATAAAGATTGGATGCGAGACAATCTGATTTTATTGCTGTATTTCCGGCTCCTGTTATGCCCGGTACGTGACTAGTGTTTCCAGCCAACCAGACCGACCAGGCTTCCTTGATTATTTCCTCCTCTCTCTTGGCTCTTTCTAAAGGTGTGAACACTGGTAGTGTAGATTCAACTTTTTTTAGGGATGCAAATGTGTTATTGTGAATTTAGCTAGCTTTTCAGATAAGGTCCTCCTTGAGTCTCGCCCCCTTTCTTTTTAAGAGTTTAAATTTGAAATTATTCAGCGAAGTCGACGGAAAATGTCTAGCTTTTATAGTATAAATCCTTGTTGAATAACAAATTAATGAGTTTTTATAGGTTATATTTGTATTTACAGAGTGTTCACGAGTTAAATAGGCAAACTGGAATTACATGTTTATGATCTCAAAGCAAGTAAAAATATTCTCTAGCAGTTTTCTCGGATACCTTCGTGCGAAAGATATTCACTTATTAATTTGTACAGAATGAGTTATATAAGTGATTTTGGATCGAGAAAAAAAAGAAAAGTCAAAGGTGTGCGGTTTATTGCTATACAATTCTTACCTTAAAGCATATGTTTTGTAGTTATCATAATGGAGCTTTCATGGTTGCGGACATTAGAACAACGCCGAGTACTTTCCAATAAAAAATCAATTGATTATTATTATAACCGTAAAAGAGAATAATACAAGAGTTTTTATTAATATTAATGAAATTTTTAATTATCCTATCGTGGATTATTTCGGTATTTGTTTCCTCCTTCTAAAGGTTCTAGAACTAATTTATGATATCTCTTGAACGAAGCATTTCCGATCAGGCAAAGAAATTCTAACTTGTTTTGAGGTTCTAAATACAATTGTCTCGATCGTACAATCTTGTTTTTTTACTGGCATAGGGAGCGATTCGGACTAGACATTTTGAGCTATCGAGTGTCCGAATTATTGAGACTATGTATTTTCAATTTGACTATTAAACTCGAACACCCTGTAGAATATATACAAACAAACGTTTAGTACGTACAAACGTGGCAAACATTAAATGAAATATTTTATAGGTTTTCACAACATTTTTTTTATTGAATAGTGAAAGAGACTTTAATCAAAAGAATGTTTTTATATTCTAAACATAAATAAACGTAGACCGTATTATTGTTTACGATAAAAATAAAAATAAAACTAAATATTATTATGAGCGAGAATTTTGCTTTTCTAAACAATAATACTAATAAAAAATAAATATATAAGTTAAAATCTAATAAAAATAAATACATTCTTGATTTATCATTACTTTCTATATATTTTTGTTGATTTTTCTTTTCATTATTTATTTATTTACTTGTAGTTGTTGATATTAAAAAAAAAAACAAGTAAAAACAAACAATTGACTGAGTTAAATGTTGAAATACCATGTATAGACAGTGTTGATTACTCTATCACATTACACATATACCTGTACATGTCACAATTACGAGTACATAACTGAAAAATCCCATATTAATACATACTATAAAATTTGTATATGCTAATGTGTGCTCTCGTGAGTAAACAGTGATGTTTACAAAAAAATGTTCCAAACAAAACTTGTTTATTTTTTGATAAGGAATAAACTTTTGATAAGGATAAACTATATTGTTCTATCTCTAACGGTTTACAAGATCCAATTGACCTATATTGCTCATTTATGAACTCGAGCTCATTTTTTTCGCCCTGAGTGCGCTGTAAAAATTTCAGCTTGATATCTGATATATAATTTTCGTTTTTGAGTGGTCATGTTCACAGACGGACGGACGGACGGACAATCGAAAATGGACTAATTAGATTATTCTATGAACACCTATACCAAAATTTTTTTCGCAGCATCAATATTTTTAAGCTTTACAAACTTGGGACTAAACTTAATATACTACGTATATTTCATATATATATGGTATAAAATAATTATCGATAGGTTTGGTTAATTTTTTTATTAACGTATTACTATTTTACGCAAAAAATCCGCCATTTTGTTTCTCTCTTTCAAATATCTATCTAAGAACACTTGGGTTTTTAAGACGAATATAACGCTATCTTATCTGTTGAAATTCATCGGGCCGTTTAGTAGATACGAGGTTATAAAGAAAGCTTGAAAAACATAACCACTTCTTGATAGTCGGGTAAAAAGCGATCCAGCTTTTTTAAAAAAACAATCCGTTACATAATAGGTTTCGGATACTGTGTAATAACGGGTAGTGGGCTCTTTATAAGTCCTCCGGCGATTACCTCACCGCTTTGCAGATGGATACCTCACGTGTCCAATTAATGTTATTAAATCTCCCTTGCTATAACAATTGAGATTATAAATGGTATTGCCGATATTTGAACATAATTTATTACATTAGATTTGTATTTATTTACACTGCTTACTAATTATTATTATTAAACAGAATTTATTTACAATAGTTTAAGTATTTGAATAAATCATAAATAAATAATTTGAAGTTTATATGCATGTTGACTTGTTTAGAAATAGATTTCAAATTCATGTCACCACTGGGCATCAATCTGTCTGCTTTGTAATTAGATACAATTGTTTCTCTTGTGTATCATTTCAATACCCCGAGTGAATTGGATCAATTTTAATTGATATTTGGTCTAATTTATGAAATAAAGGGTTGTATTGAGGAGTTTTTGAAAATGCTGAAAAACAAAAACCCATCAATTTTTCCACATTACTTTTTCGCCATCTTAATCACAATTAAAAATTAATCTCGATTGTTCTTGGTTTTGCAAACAGGCTTGAGCGACGATCAGATACCAAATCTTGGGCCAAAATCATATAACTTATCTTAGACGATGGCACTACTTATCTTGAATGTTTCATTCAGGATAAGATCTTAGTCTAAATATAGAAACTAGAAACCCTTAAAGTCATTAAGGAGATATGCAAGGATAAAATAATATTAGGGATTTCAATAAAACTTAATAAATACATTTTTTGATTAACAAAGTTTCCAAAAATCACAAAAAATCATCGGGTATTTTATTATTATTTTATCGTTCAAGTTGACTGAAAAAATGATGAATCATATTTCAATTGGATATTTCTATATCAAAAAATCTAGAAAGTGTGATAAAAAACTATCTAAAATATGAAGACAATCTTGTAGTTTAATTTAATCATGAGTTCATCGAAGATCCATCATTTGATGAACAGAAATGACTATAGTAAAAGTATTGATGATTGAAGAGCGATATCTGTATTATCAAATTTAGAAGCAGTACTTGCACACAATATATTATATATTTTTGTGTAGTTGCATGGTTTTGTAAAACTAAAAATAACACATTATTTGACTACAAAGCATGTATTTGGTTTATATGTATGTACCGTGCAATAAACCAAAAATTGTTTTCAATACTGTAGTTTTACGATCACCTTAAATGAGTAATTTTGCAAAAAAGGGCAGCCACAAACGAAAAATGATTAACTGGATAATTTTAATAGTAATCAATCCGTGTCGCTAAACTCAGAAGAACCTGTCTGTAAACAAGGTAAAAAAAATACTCAAAAAGCTCCTTCTTTGTAGAACGAACTAATTCTCTGCGCAGTAATTTAATTTATAATTTACGTACGTACTTACAAGGTACATATAAAATATATAATATTATTATACTTTAGGGATGTGTAAACAGTTTGTAAAATGTCATTCTAATAAACTTTAACTGACAAATTAACATCAAACAATATTGTTCATTTATTTAGCACGCATACAAGATGCTATAAAGTTATTGTGTTCTGTAGAATGTAGGTACATAAGATACTACAATAGGTAGAGTTTGTATAGACTAAGAACTAGTAAAACATTGTGCAATGCTTACTTTTCTTCTTCGTAAATCTTACCTGGGGCTCCTGGGGCTGGTGGCTTTTGGCTAAAAATTTGCCTACTTCATTCTACTTTTTCTCGATTTCCAATCATTCCTTTTTTTAGTCTTCGCAAATCTAACTGTTTGTAGTATGGGGACCTTTCTCTTAAAAATTTTAAGACAATTATAACGACACCTTAACTGTCAGAATCCATTGCAGTGTTTGGAAGCTACGAGGTAATAAGCAAATTTCAACCAAAGTACATAAATGCTTACATACAAGATACGCGGGAAAAACATAACCATTCCTTGACAGTCGGGTAAATAATTAAGCTGTAAGAATGTTAACCGGTCCTTGTTAATTGTCACTCTTACGCTATGGCGTTGCTGATGCAGGTCATAGTCCGCCTTCCATGACAATTTGATTGTACACACCAAACCTACTCAAACTGTGACCCGCATAGATAATTTTGAATTTTATTAAATTTTGAGCTTCAGTAATAGTTGATTCGAAAATTCAATCTTTGTTAGTACAGTTTTTTTTTACTTGAATGTATTAAATAAATGAAAAAAATCCATTTTGACAGTTGGTTATTACCATAATCACACACCAATTTTATCTCGAAATTAAGGTTTATCCCCTAATGAATAACTGAAAGATTTTTAAAACTTTTACTAGTTCTGTAAATAGCGTAACACATGCATATAGCGTAATAAACGAATAAATTGTTTTGTATCCAGTTTTTTGTAAACATATAGTTTTCGAGATTTCTTTTATGATTTAAGGGGATATTACCTATCTGCTATTTAAAATTCCCCAGATTTTGATTTAATGAAAATTTAGTCTCTTTTTTCGACGATTTTACTACATTATATATTTTATTGAATTACCTTGTAGTATCTTGTAACTGAAAAATCTGTTTGTATGTACTAAGCAGTATTCTATCTTCATTTTACTTAATTATTCGTTGGTAATTACTCATGTTATGACTGCTTTATGTCTGTCTTATTTTTAGTAAACGTTTATAATCTTTTTTTACAGGGTGCATTTCGGTTCACATCAAAGACTCAATGATTCGTAATAAACGAAAACAATAATTGTGAAGGATATTTCAGATTTAAAAGGTGCAAGAAGATAGACAAGGATACTTTTTTTTGCTACAGGAAAAATTTGGATACAGAGTTTCTGAGATATCGCAATATTTGGATTAATTTTAGTCCGTATCTCAAAAACTATTCGACCAGTCATCAAATGCACCCGATTTTTGAACTTTTTGGGTCAAAATTACCTTATATACTGAGTTTTATCGAAATCGGAGATTAACAAAATTTTTCGATTTTTTGCAATTTTTTTAAGGGGTACCCCTTTGAAAAAATCGAGAAAATCGCAAAAAAATTTTTGTTTTGGAATTTGATGAAACTCGGTGGATGGGGTAATTTTGATCCAAAAAGTATAAAAATCCGGTTAATTTAATGATTGGATTCAGAGTTTCTTAGATATCGCAATATTCGGATCCATTTTAGTCCGTATTTCAAAAACTATTCGACTAGTCATCAAATGCACCCGATTTTTGAACTTTTTGGGTCAAAATTACCTTATATATTGAGTTTTATCGAAATCGGAGATTAACAAAATTTTTCGATTTTTTGCAATTTTTTTAAGGGGTACCCCTTTGAAAAAATCGAGAAAATCGCAAAAAAAATTTTTGTTTTGGAATTTGATGTGGTAATTTTGAATATCATCGAGTATCGTAACTTACTTACTTTGTTTTATAAACCTGACAAGTCTTAATCTCTTATATAATAAATTATTTGATAAAAATGATATAAGATATTTTGAAAATGACACCAAACAATTAAAGTTAAGTATTATATTCAATTGGTGTTACCTTTAATGATTCGTCCAGGTTCAGGTATTTATGATGATGATGCAAGTTACACTATATTCAACATTTACAGCAATTAAATTAATAAAACCCTCGGTAATTATTACATATATATTTTGTTTTTACAGAATGTTTCAATCAAATTTTATCACATAGAATACAAAGCGTTTTTCGATTTCCAATAATATCCATTAAAAAATGCTATGCCGAACATTAACTGAATGTGTCTGCTTCCAATCGGTAACAGAAATGGCTTATAATCCCTATATATTATAAATGTGAAAGTAAGGATGTTTGT
This sequence comes from Chrysoperla carnea, assembly GCF_905475395.1. NCBI lineage: Eukaryota > Metazoa > Arthropoda > Insecta > Neuroptera > Chrysopidae > Chrysoperla > Chrysoperla carnea. The sequence goes on from NC_058338.1 coordinate 22,554,041, forward strand.
TTGTTTGTTTGTTACGCTTTCATGCCAAAACTAGCGAATGGTTTTTAATGAAACTGTACAGCAATATAGCTCATACATCAGAATAACACATAAGCTATAAATTATAAAGATACAGATATTTAAAAAAAATTAAATTTAATCTGACATTTACTATTTTGAATTTTAACAGAAATCTTTAATTTATGGTTGAAAATAATGATCACAGATGAAGCAGAATGATTATCATTTCGAACCATAAATTAAAGATTTCTGTAAAAATTGCAAGCTGTAAATGCCACAATTCATGGCCACCTTTCTGACATACTCAATGAATTATGACTATTTTACAATTAAAAAAAGGAAAACTGGAGGCTATACAGCGGTGGTTTTTACTTTTAAGCCAAGTAAAGCGGGCGTGTATCAAGCTGGTACTGAATATATCATTTGTGTGGGGAAAAAAACTGTAAAAAATTGATTTTTTTCTGTCACTTACTTACAGTCTATGAACGCATTTTCCCATAAAAGGATGGTGAGTGGTTGATAATGTTATAAGATACTTATAGTCGAAAATTCTAAGTTATAGAAATATGTTTATTGATACACATTGTCTGTATCACATACTTATTGTGTATAACAACTTCTTGGCTTTGGATACTTATACCGCCAGTAAAATAGAACTTGTTCGAATAGTGAATGCTTTTATATACTAATTGTGTATAAAACACATAAAAGACTAATGGCCGAACAATTAAATAATATAGTAACACTTAATTACTGATGAGGGTTTTAAACTATTATTGTGTTATGTATGGATAGAACACAAAAAGAGCTTTAATCATTATTTCAAATTTAACCGACTCTAACAAAAATTCTTACTATTGTCTATAAACAGTGCCGCGTTAGCTTTAAAAAGGTCGTTGGCATTAAGTGAGGCTGAGGCTAAGGTTCTGATTTCGGTCAAGTATCTTAAAAAATGTGACCTACCATCTTGTGTGACTGTGCAAAAGTTCAAATCGATATTCTTATAAATAACAAAAATTTGAGAATGTCTTCATCTTCAAAAATTTTGATAATCAGAAAATTTTTCAGAAAATAAAATTTACTACAATTTATCCCCTAACAATTTTTCTCTAACTTTAATATTTAAGTAATATTAACGTTAAAAAAAGCATTTTAATCAGTTTTAAAATAAAATTATTTGAATTTGAAATTATTACTTATTTGTAATGATTTTATTGTTAGCAATAGAAATTTTTTAAATTATAGAGGATAATTAACGAAGGCTATATCTTAAATAATTGTACATCGCTATGGATACATTTGTTGATATTTATGCCTGTAGTTATACCCTATATACATATATACATACATAAAGGTACAGAACCATATCCTAAGAAACACAACTAATTATTATAGCAGAAATGAAGCAAGACTTAGATGCGGGATTATTGACTTAGTACGATCTAAGAAAAGAGTGGTCAAAAAACTATAAAAAATGAAAATAAATGAAGAAAAATAAAATTGCTTAAATACAATTCCTAGGTATTTGTTTTGTATAGAACTCAAAGAGTAAAATCTATTTATTTATATAAAATTAAACATTAATTAACTTCTTGAATCTTGATTACTTCTAGTTGTTTGCCTAGTAAATGAAAAAGTTTTTTTTTATCTACTAATGTATCAAAAGTAATAGTTGGTACAGAAGGGCACAAGAAATAAAATACATTTCTTTCATGCGCTTTACACTTTACACATCATAATCAACACAGAATACGATAGCTTAGAAGCAGAACTACACTTTATACATCATAATCAACACAGAATCCGATAGCTTAGAAGCAGAACAACTGATAGAAGATCATGTGGAGTTGAACTCATAATCTGAGTACAGATACTCTGATTCAAAGCATTTTCTACGTTATATCTGATGGCATTATTTATGAAATCTACCTCTGAGTCCTTTAGAAAAGTGTGAAAATTTGGATATGTTTGACAGTGTGCTCATCGGTTTTCTTGTGAGGCCGGGAGTTCTGTTGTAATTATGAGTTGGTTGGATTGACTTTGTCGACAATAGAGGAGTTGGTTAGGTTCGGAAGTTCTTAGCCGCAACTTAAGTCTTTGAATAACATGAGAAAAATTTTAGTGCGGTGATTATTTCGAAGATACAGGATTTGAAATCCATAGTTGTCAATTTTGGCAATCGAATATCTAGGTCCAAAAAAATAAACAAACTTTTGATTGATTTTAACAAATTTATTGTCAAATAATTTTTAAAATTTTGGTTCGCCTCTAAACATGAACTCCTCTCAATGGATTCCAAAACTTGAAAGTAAAAGTTTAAATTATCAATAGATAACAGGATTTTTTATCCGCTTATCTTGTTAGAGCGCTATTGTGTATGCTTTTATGAATATAAATAATACTCTGAAACATATTCACATTTATATTCATATGAACTCGACTACTATAATACACTGTTGCTACTACTAAGCCATCCACAAATTTATTCCGGGTGTATGAGTAAAATATTCAATAGATATCACTAACGAACATTGATTTTCTCATTACACGCATCGACACACCAATCACATTTGTAAACATTGGGAGAGTTTTTACACTTAATAACCGATTTAGGTAAATATAAGTGTTAGTTAAATTTGACCCAGGCTATAGCATGATCTAAAACCAGTATAAAATAGGCGGACTATAGTTATATGAGAATTTGGGAGAAATGCCTGCAGGCTGACGGTCAAAAAACCAGAAAATTTGCCGATCGGTTATTGAATTTTGAATTATAAAGATGTTTTATACTTTTAGATCCAAGCAGTCTTAAAACTCGAATATTGAATTCCCCATTTCAATGAATTGCGTGTAAAAGCTCACTTCAGAGTTAGCCAAGGCTATCCAGAAACAAAAGACAAACAAATACGTCTGCCAAATATTAAAGTGCCTGCCTGGTTGCTTAATTATTTGTTAGACGAATCCGTTTACCTTCTTTTGCACTTTGAGGTGAATCTTGTATGAGTTCCCGGTGTTAATAATTTTATACTTAACAATTTTTGTTCAAATTATTTTTCTCTGAAATGCAGAGTTCTTCAGAAAAATTGAGGAAACCACCAAAAACACGGAAAATTATACATTGATATAGACCTTTCAGAAAATATGAAAGATAAAAAAAGTTTATATACAAATCGCTCAGAAATTTTACGCCCGATAACTTTTGACCTTTTTTCAAATGCATAATTTTCGAGTAAATTTCAAAAAACGTGGAAAATCTTTCTGAAAGCATCCCCTTTTTCGCGCATAAAAAAATTTTACTGGTAAAAAGCTGAAAATTGGCAAAATAGGCATTGGTGAACACCCACAACTTCAGTTAATCATAAGACTATGTAAATTGTATAAATTATGAATTACAAACTAAAAATCCATATCGTATATTGTCCTTATTCATGTCTTTGTTGATGTTATTTCGGATCTCGAATATCAAGGATCCGATAGAAAATATCACAGCCAAATTATCTACCATAGTTACATGTAATAAATGTATCTAAATTAATGGTAATACCTATCTCGAATTGATGCATAATATATTTTCCATCTTCAAGGTTACGTATACGATAATCAAATCTTGTGCTCAATTGGTAACAGACATTCTATGTCTACGTACACTTGAATGCAATAAAAATGAAATAACTATTGACAATACACGTGATAATAATTTTTGCCACATTTCCATAGATAAATTTTGTATTATATAAATACCTATTTCGACTACCAAGTTCGTGCTGTCCGTCACCAAATTAGCAACGAATAACATACACAATAAGAGTTATTACGATTAGTTATTTCATACTGATGAATGGTAGTCGAAAACGTATTTATATAAAACAAAAATCGATCTAGGATAGTAGTTTAAAATAAATAAAGATTAAAAAACTTTATGTGTGGCCTCTGTTATATGGATCTGATGGATCTGAAAAGCGGAGGTTAAACTCCGATATTATTATTATTATTTATATAGACTTTGATGGTTTTTTTTTTTTTTAATTTTTGGAAATCCAAAGATAAAAAATAAAACGCCAAATGTTTGGCTTTTCGTATGCACTATTTACGTTAAAGTCGAACCAATTTGTATATTAGCTGCATTCTATTGGACACGTCGGCGGTATATCAATCAATCATGCCACTAATGTAAATAAATCACCACATGATTACAAATGACAAATACAGAAAAATAACTAACTAGAGACACGCTTGATTAACAAATAAAAGTAGTTCATTTAATAGATTCATCATTTTATTAACAATAAAAATCACGTAGTGATTATCACAGTATGACCATATTGTACGCTTAGTCGCCTTGGCGCCTGTCGATTGAATTTATTTCTATGAAAATTTATATAAAAACTATGTTAGCATTTTGTTCTTTATGAAAAACAGCAGTAGTCCAGTAGGTATCTATTCATTTCTTTTACGAAGTATTTTATGTTTTGATTATATAGGACGGTTTCAAATACTTTTTTTGGAACATCGAGCACTTTTTGGATGTTTGTAATTGAACTCAGTCAAGACAGGTGGACCAATCTAGAAAAAATTAAAATCCATGAAATAAATGGTGGAAACGCATATAAATAATATATTACATTACATCTTCCTATTCAAATGTATTCAATTGCGCTCGCTTTATTCAGATATTGTGAATTGGTATTCATTAGAGCTATGTGCGAGTGCAGGGAGCTCCACTGCTGAAGGCTCAAGCCAGGCCAAAGGCCAGGTATAGCATAGTTAACTATCGTATATGACTGATCTTTTATTTTCCTTACTTTCACATTTATAATATACAGGGATTTTGTGTTAGTATTCAAAAAGTAGTGAGCGACAATGCATTCAATTGTTTTCGAATAACTAATACCGTTTTATATTGGATTAATAGAGAATGTGTAGACCGTTAATTGAATGTTGACCCTTAACAGATTCCAACAACATTCGACTCATGATAGACAGACTCAAATAATAAATTTGGATTTACAGACGTACAGGGGAGCAGACAGGCATCAAACATGATATTATGATATTCAATTGTGAACGTAAAATGAATATTTCCGGTCTTCACACTGATATCAAATAATTAGTTAATTTATTTTATTAAAATATTAGTTACACCCTATGGCTTTAATTCTATGCATGATGTATCATAAGTCTCGCCGTCTCTCTTGAAAAAGACTTTGAAAAATCAAAATATCTCGAAAATTATCCAGAAGTTTTTCGTTTCAATGTACCATTGTCAATCTTCACTTTCGAATTATTTTCATCTAAGGAATTCATTCTCTAGAGATGCCGTGTGACTTTTGGTAGACCCTGTATATGCATTCGAACGTAGCGCAACTAAGAACTGATCTAAGAAATTTGCATGAATACTTCTTCAAAATGAGATAAAAACATTTAAAAAGTCATTTGTATTCTTGATCAAAACATTTACTTTTATAGTCAGTTAGCCCATATCAAAGCGAAATGTATATGATCTTTATATCATACTTATTAAAGATGGATAAAGGTACAATTGTTAGTAAGATGAAAATCAAGAAAGTTAAAAGAAATTTTTTATTTGTTTTTACTTACACCAGAAATTTTTCCCAAAGATTTTTTGTTTTTTTTATGTATGTAGACAGAAAAATTTAATATATTAATTTATTTTTGTTTTTTATTTCAGATGCTGACACTTCATCAATAAACACACTCTGAACGATGATCAGTGTTTCAGTGTTTTATTTAACGAAACTATAACAAAATGTAATAAATTTTAAATTTAAAGCCACAGACGTGTGAATTTTAATAACTTTTTAATTAAGCAAATTTTAAAACTAGTTTATAAATAAAAATAAGTTTGTAAAAAGTAAAAAACTGAAAATGAATCTACTTTCATTGAAGCTACATCGGCGACTATCACCAAGAGCGTTCGCTTTAACTGCAGTGTTATTAACAATTTTATTATGTGTTTATTATTCGGGTTTTACTCAAGACATTCGACAGGGACCATCACCTTCGGGATCTTCATCTCGATCCGCGGCTGGTTTAGTTGACGATCAACATGATCGTATTGTGAGAACTGCTGTGCGTAATAGTTTAATATCACAGGATACATCACTTGCAACCTGCCCTCGATTAGGAATTGAAGAGACTGAGATTGATACGTTAAAAGTTTTTAGGAAATTTGACTTTCAGGTAAGTTGCTTTAAGTATTTTGTTGCGGTTTTAAATATTTGATGTTTAGGTACTTTATAAAAATGAATAAAAGTTAATACGAGTAAATGGCTTTGAACTTCTGATTGCTTCGATGAAACTTTCGATTAAAAGGATATGGGACTAGTATCAAGTTCAAGTTTTTTTACAGCTTCTTATCGTGGAAAACTATATTTTTTGAATTTTTTGTGCAAAAATATTTTTAGAAGCCAATTGTTAGAAGTACCACATTTTTCACACATTTGAAACCATTATTTGTTGCAAATACAAAGCAAAATAAATTATAGGAAATAGAATCGAAATCGGTTTGCAATGATCAATTATCTTACTATTATATTAGCACGAACAAAGTCACGGGTTAGAGATAATTTTTATGTATAACAATCATTAGTTTTTTTCAAGTAATAAACTATAGAAAATTGCTTCAAAATTCGAATAGCGTCTATATCAATCATACCATAGAGAACGAAAAATTCATTTATCAAAATAAACACTAAACATAAATTTTCAATTATATTTTCAAAGTATTGTTTACATTTAACATAAAATTTAACTAATCAATCATGATAATTTTAATTTTCATGAAGAAAATCATATTCACATTTTATTTATATGAAACTCTCTAGGTAATTGAAGTAGTCTATAAACTAAGCAATATTTTTACTTTTCCACCTAAGAAGAAGATAAATGATAGGTGCTTAATTTGTAAGTCAACATTATTTTGTCACTAGAGTGATACCCACCCGCTTCGCTGGGTTTAAAAGTAAAGATTGATAAAGATTGCTCTCGCTTATCCCCTTTCTATAACACTCGAAATAATGGTAAGGCTAAAATATATGCATGGTTTTCTATTTTCTTAAATGTATAATAGTCGTAATTATTCATTGAGTACCTAAATCATAAAGATGGCCGTGAAATATTTTAACTTGACTATTTTTACAGAATCTGTAATTTATGGTAATGTCAAATGACTACTTTTACTATATACTTTTTGGTAGCTTTTCTCAAAGAATGTTGCAAATTTTTTATCGTCAATATCATCGGAATCAGATTCTAAACATTGATGAGCAAATTGTTGAAAATGGCACACTAGTCTTGTTTTCTGATTACTTATGATCATTTTTGAGTTTGTAAATAAAATTTATCTTTCGGAAATTTTAGTGCCTAGATATCATATTCTTTATACTTACAGAATATGAATTACTCTTCATACAATATGGAACACTTCAAGTGATTCATATAATAAATAATTTGAGAACTATATAAAGGTTATTTAATAACAATACTGATCACTTCAGTGTATAGTGAATGAATGATTCGTTTTCGTTCCCTTTTTACTGAAACTTTTACTAAAGCATTTAGAAACTTTACAGACAAACCATTTTTTGTGTAATAACCGCATCCACACAATGTGGGTAGCTATACCTTAAGAAATAAATGTCCTAGACGGTTTTGAGTATGACGTTCCCAAAGAGTACATTTTTATTTTGGACTAGCAGATACCCAACCGCTTTGCTGAGCAATTTCTCCTTTAGACTATCACGTTATAGCCCTCACTTACCAATTTTTTTTTTTTTGGGAACTCTAAATTTTTTTAAAATGCTGTTTTGCCTATGATTCTCGCTGACATTGATACTTCTATAGGTCCAATCATTAAATTCATCTGGTTTTTATACTTTTTGGATCAAAATCACCCTATCCACTGAAGTTCATCAAATTCCAAAACAATTTTTTTTGCGATTTTCTCGATTTTATCAAAAGAGTACCCCTTAAAAAAATTGCAAAAGATCGAGAAATTTTTTGAATCTCCAATTTTGATAACATTCAGTATATAAGGTAATTTTGACCCAAAAAGTAAAAAAATCGGGTGCATTTGATGACTGGTCGAATAGTTTTTGAGATGCGTACTAAAATCGATCCAAATATTGCGATATCTCAGAAACTCTGCATCCAATCATTATATTAACATGATTTTTTTACTTTTTGGTTCCAAATTACCCCATCCACCGAGTTTCATCAAATTCCAAAATTTTTCAAAATTTTTTTTTGCGTTTTTCTTGATTTTTCACCCCTTAAAAAGTTAAATAAATACTGTTTGTTAACTCTTACACAGGCTGATAACTTCCATAAGCACGTAAGGTATCATTAAACAAAATCAAGATTCTGTATATCATCATAAAAGATACTTGTAGTCTTCAAAAATATTTTTAAGTTTCCAGGAAAAATATATATACTCACTTATCCTTGCATATTTAAAATCAACTAGTGCTCTTGGTCTAAAGGGTGTAGATTCGGGTCATATGCTCACAAAAAAATGTGAATTTTATAAATATGTATAAAATTTACTGATGTGGAAAAACATCTTAGAATATTCTATAGATATATTGAAAATTACATTGCATTATTTTTAAGGATCACGTATTGAATCCTTTCTTATTTTGTATAGATTTGTTTTTGAACTGTGTCAAGACCAAATTGTAAATGATATAAAATTGTTTATTTTTAAATTGATTTTCACCATTGGAAATGAATATCTATTGAAAAAATTACTTTTTTGTTTTTTAATTTAAGTTAATTTTATTTTTCTTTCGTAAAATCAGCATGATGCATAGCTTTATCCTTTAATTCTTTCATTCATAGCATGCAAAGCAAGTAAAATATATTTATGTTGCATCAGTGCCGCTTCCCATTATGCGTGACCTACCTGACCGCACACGAAAAAGGATGAAAAACAAAATAAAATATTTATGTGTAGGGTTTGGTTTAGTTTGGTTAATTCTATACCCTCCCAACAAAACCTTACATCGTAAAATGAGGGCGATCAAGCATAGAAATCAGCTTAGCTTCTAGCTTTGAAAAATTCAATGAACCAAATGAAGTCGTGATTGAGCAGCATATTTTTCAATCATCAACATCATTATCGGACATTAGTGTTTAGCAAGTCGCAATTATTAAAGCTAAACTAGTCTGTATGATTGGTCGCCAGTACTTAAAAGTAAATCTTAGCTTCTTTTTTAACCCAAAATTATCTGACACATCAATTATACTGAAATCTTCACAATGAATGGATTTTAAAAAATGCGCATGATTCAAGTATGCATTTTTGAGGAAACGTCTGAACGCTCGCACAGGGCAAGAATTACTTTCAATTCGACACTATATGTTAAATATTAACTAAGGACATTCATTTTTAATGGAAGCAATAACACAAATAAAGTTGTATTAGGGAAACCTTCGAGTTTTGCTACCATTTGCACTTAAGGGTCTAATGTTACACAATGTAAATAGTAACAACTGTGAAGTATTTACAAAATTGGCCAAATGTGACTCAGAGAAGTCCCTTGGACTCCTCACTTAATACGAGTAAGACAGTGACAACCTAACCAGCGAGTTAGACAGAGACAACATTATTTTCTAGCTATCTCTTTACTATTAGAGAAACTGAGATAGGTAGAAGATTCGTATACCCTCCTCTATGAGTAATGCGGACTTGGATAAAGGGACATACAATAGAATATATTGCACACAATAAAGCCATAACAATGGTGACTTCGACTTAAAATAACTCGCCCATGCCTGATATACAAACTTAAAGAATAATAATTCATTTATTTTGTCATTGTACAGGTAAAAAGGTATTTTGTTTTCAAAACCTCGTCATATTTATTGTTATTTGTTAAGTTAAATGTTCAAACTTTTAGCAGTATTTATTGTTTTATAGTTGGATAAAATTGAGAAATATTTAAATAAATGTATTTTCTATGAAGGGTGTCCCGAAATGCTTTAGAAATCATACTTTTTTAAACAATTTTGGATTTACATACTTTCGAAACGTGCGAATCGTTTTAAAATGGTTTTTATTACTTGGGTGAAAAACAACGCTGACGTATAAGGAAACGAATTGAAAAAAAAATAAATCCGAAAGCTCATTTTAAAGATCTTGATAAGCTCAAAAATCACTGATAATGTTGAATAGGTTTCATTAATCCGATGTTTTACAGTCGCTTATTTTGCAGAATCGGGAATATTCGTCAACTTATAAAGTTTTTCTTTGAAAAATGTGACGGAAAGTCTTCTAAGTCGGAAGCCGTCGTTTATGTTCGTAAAATATAGTACAAACCGGGACGTGATCGCTGCCTTCTTCTTGTTCGGCCAGGTAGATATTCTCTCTATCGACTAGAAGTCCATGTACTGTATAGCAAACATGGCCGAGTTATTTTAAGTCAAAGTCACCATTGTTATAACTTTATTGTGTGTCTCTTTATGCAAGTCCGCATTGCTCATAGATGAGAAAGCGAGACGGGTATACGATTCTTCTACCTATCTCAGTTTCTCTAATAGTAATGAGATAGGTAGAAAAAAATGTTGTCTCTCTGGCTTCCTCGTATTATTGGTTGACACTGGTTAGGTTGTCGTTGTCTTGATCATTATTTAGTTACAGAAGTGTTCGGGACTTTGCTGAGTCACATTTGCCCATGCCTGCTGTATAGTCAAAGATAGCTAAATATGTATTTTTTTGGGTTTCAACTTTAAAATACGGAAAGATGAGAAAATACGGGACATGTTCCCTATTTTAAAAAAGGAAAACAAATATAATCAGTTTTATGTATTAATATAAATCCTTAATTTACATATTCAAAAATAAAATGGTGAAACCCTGTATAATAAAAATGGTTGATAATGTTTATATACTACCTACCTACATACAATGTTGTATGTTGAAAAGAAGGAAATATCTATGCTGACAACATATCAGGAGGAGGACATTGAACAAAGAACGGGAAAATAACTATATGTGTAGTATATTTATGGTGTTTATATACATAAATACGTTGTGATTCAGGAATTCGAATGGCAACATAATTATTTTTCTAACTATATTATGCTCAGGTATTTATCTATCTATCATAATAATCTGGCATTTTAATATGGCGGTACATTCCTTTTGGTCCGTGAGTCCATAATGAGGAGCAATGCACGTGAGTTTTTTAAATATCACAAAGCCAAAATAAATCATAGAATATTATACATAGATAACGCGAAGGATAATCTAGTCTGTAATTGTATGCGATATAATGAATGAGAGAAGACTGTCAGGCTAGTTTCTATGTGTTTTTATCATAGTCATATGTCATAATCATATGATGCATAGAGATTGGCCTGGAGGACCGAGCACAAATACCAATTTAAATGTCCCGGTAATGTACTTTCTTTCGTATATACACCAATAGATGTCAGGAAGAGTCATATTTTGTAGTTTTAGTTTCAGTTTTTCCTGAAAACACAACTAAAACGACGTTTTTTAAAAATGAAATCTAGCTAGATCAACTTTTTGCCCCAAAATAACTTCTGTATACACAATTTCATGAAAATCGTTGGAGCCATGACCGAGATTGTTGATATCTCGGAAATGGCTCCACCGATTTTCATGAAATTGAGTATACAAGGGTTTCTTGGGACGAAAAGTTGATTTAGCTATATATACAAGAATTGCTGGTTTAAATATATAAGATGAAATAAACTGATACATTATGGACAACACACGTTTGTATATATTGGTCTAGAGATGAAGATAGCTGTACGTGTACTTTTTTTACGCCTTTCTCTATAACGATCAACCGTTTGAATGAACTTTTCAAATCTTCTATGAACTTTTCAAATCTTCGAATCATCAGAAGTAAATTCGTAAGCTTAACCTGAATCATTTAGTAATAGTAGGTATAGCTAGTGACAGCCGCTACATTATATGATTGTTCTTGAACAATAAGTATACATGCCGACCGTTGTAAGAAGAATAAGATGTGAAACAGAAGAGACAGTAATACCAAAATATTACAACAATATAAATCAAAAGCACATAGGTACCTATAACCACTCTGCTAACAAATTTATAACACTTATTTTTTTAAATGTTCTACAGTATGTTAGCAAAGTATACATTCAGTAATAATGGAATAGTCAGGCCAAAAAAAATTCGTTGAATTTACTTAAGCTGATCATTTGAGGTTTGGTTATAGTAGTTGTGTACACACACATGCTGCGGTCAATTATGCAAACGATAGAACAGGGGCCAGATACATGCTATCGAAACGGTGCAGTTTTAGGTGGTACTAAAATGAATTTACTAAGCTGAACACTATTAAACAGATTGTATATTGCATATAAATAACAGTTATGATTGTCAGTCAGTTAGATGTTAGAACAGGGTTGGTCAGTTAGCTCTTATTTATGAACAATAAATAGATAAGATTCATTTATGATTTTCATGGTATTTCGGGAATTTATTAAAGATGAAAAATGTTATACAGCTTGTATATTGCATATAGATAACGGTTATGATATAGAGTCAGTTAAACAGTAGAAAAGGGATAGTCAGTCAGCCCAAATACTATAACAATTCCTCAAATTATCAGCTTTAGTAGCTTATCAAATATCACTTTACATTTTTTCTTATGAATCTACAATGGTTGGACCTAAGCAATTACCTCAGATGTTGGCACGCTTTAAACACTCAGTCTACATAACTCTAACGTCAATGACAAGCTATCATAGGCGCGTTTATCAGTCAATAAAAAATGAAATGAAATTAATAAAATTTCATTAAAAAAATGAAAATCCAGATGCTATGTCTCATGAAGGTTACCGTCATATGGTTACCGTCTCTACTGTACTAATATAAAACTTTTCGAATTTATATAAATAAACCACATTATTGGAACACTGACTATCATCATATCTTGACAATATTTGTTATTACATTTTCTACAACATATACCCTTTTAATTAAAACTCATTATCGTTACTTTAATTATCATCATTTTAGCTGACAGAATTCATTTTCTTACACCGATTTAAAATACAATTAAATGCAACTCACGTATAAAATATACTATTCGATTTTATGTTATTTGTTCCTAAAGGATTCATAGAGCATCAAATTATTTCATTTATTTTCAGCACAATAGATAATTACATTTTTATAATATTTTATCCATTACTCATTTTAGATTATTTTTGTTTGCTCGATTCTCGAAAAGTATAAGCCTAAAATTTAAATTGTAATTTCAAGCACTGGCTGTTATACCACTAACTCTATCGATTTCCAATTTGGATATGTTACAGATATTCATATTCTACCTGGCCTGGATACTTTTATTTTTCGAAAATCCTGTTAATTGTTACAATTTTCATTGTTTGACCCTCAGGTACTTTTTCTTATTCCAATGTTTTCAAAACGCAAACGGTCAAAACGCAAAAAAAAGCTTTTGTTTTGGAATTTGATGAAACTCAGTGGATTAGGTAATTTTGATACAAAAAGTATAAAAATCAAGTTAATTTAATGATTGGATGCAGAGTTTCTGAGATATCGCAATATTCAGACCGAGTTTAGTCAATCTCAAAAACTACTCGATCAGTCATCAAATACACCCGATGGATAAGTGGGAGCTATAAAGTGATAGTCTTTGTTTTTAAATGAGACATTGACCAGCAAAGTGGGTGGGTATCTGCTAGTTATTAATAAAAATTTGTAATTTTTCAATTGTAAATAAAATTTATTGTACGGTAAGTTTATCTGTCTGTAAAAATTATCAAGTATCGATGATGTGAACTTAATATAAATACGATGCAAAAACGGAACAATAATTGAAATTAATTGGTTGATAGAACATCATTCAACCTGAATATTCTAATAATATTCACTTGATTACACCTTTCATAATATGAAAATTATTGTACTATTCAATAATTATTAATAAAGGTTAGTTCTAACAAGCCAATCTTATGTATTCACCAGGCAAGTATTTACATTTCATTACCATAGAGAAAGTAAACTTTGTCTAGTCTAGTGCTTAGTAAAATAAAAATAAAATAACTATTACAAAAAACATTTTAATAAATTTACAAAATTTTAAAAATCCCGAGTTTATCGGGTACGGAACCATAAACACGCACTTGAAGCGTATCTAAGAACACTTTGCATTAAATTACCTTTTTCCTTAAAACCTTCTCCAAACTGAACCGATTTTGAGATTCATCGCCTACTTTTTAGTTGTTCCTGGAACGGAAGCCTAAACTCGAACTTGAAACATAGCTAAAAACACTCCCCATTTCACGCCACATAGGCTGTACGATGATTTAGGCTCTATGATGGCGTACTCCAGTGGATAGCTTGGATTGTGTGTATACATAAAGGGATTGATCGAAGATTTTTATCATTTTACCCCCCGAACTTAAAGAAGGAGTGTTGTAAGTTTGGCCGCTATGTGTGTCTGTCTGTCGGTCTGTGGCATCATAGTGCCTAAACGGATGAACCGATTTTTGGTTTCGTTTGAAATATCATTTCACGGAGTGTGTTCTAAGCTATGTTTCAAGTTCGAGTTTAGGGATCCGTACCCGGGAAAAAATTGGGCACGATCTTCAAAATGCTTTTAGGAAAAAGATAATTTAATAGAGAATGTACTTATTATATGTTTCAAGTGTAAGAATTCCGTACCCAAAAATTTGTCGGGAGTTTTTTAAATTTTGTATATTTCACTTGTCTATTTTTTGGACTCGTAGAATCGATTTTAATAGTTTCAGAAGTGAAGCTTCACTCCACTCTTTTTTTTTTGGGTTGTGCGCTCCTGGAGTTTGTAAAGTCATGATTTAGATAATTTCCTTTGTTATTAGATTCGTAAAATTAACGGGTTCCAAACTCGTCCGCGCCCCCTTTACCCATGATTTTAAGCCAACCTATATATTATTTGTTTATAACATTTCTATAAGAATTTCTATTAATAATTTTCTTTTAAACTATTTTCCATTAAAAAATAGAGTACTCGTGTAGCCACTAGTCTATTATTTTATATAATTCACCATAAAACGTTTTTATGTACCTACAAAAAAATGAATTTAATAAGAGTTATAGCAAGAAAATTGCAACAAATATGTAAATGTTTTAGAAGAGACTAACGGTAAAGCTTTCAATATTAAAACTATATCTTCACTATATTCCTACATATAAATAATGCACGTAATAAACGAACATGTGTCACGTATAAAATAAGCTGTTTAATAGGCTAATGAAAAATGGAGTCTAGCTGTGTTTGTAAAAAGTGCATTATATGACGTGTATATGGATGGTGCATTAAATGACAATGGTTTATTTTAGAACTAGCTGTGTACTACCCGCTTTGCTAGGCAATATCACTTCCATATATCCCCTTGCGTAGGGGTTACAGTTTTATAATGTAAACATCATCCTCTTTTATTTGATACCCTACTTGGGTATATTTGAAAATATTCGATTATATTCATCGCCACTTTCTCGCTACACCTTGCCACCCCGCTTAACCCCAAAGGTTAACAAATGAAATTTACAAAATTTAAATAACCCCCGACAAATGCGATGTATTCCTTGTAAACCGATTTTTGAAAACTTAGCTATAAAATATTCTCAATCAAGTCGGTTTAGGGGATACGATGCCACTGAGAAACACACAGACGCAGAGATAAACACTTTAAACTTATAACACTCGTTCTTAAATCAAACGATAGATTCGATGGTGACTCTCCGTTAAATTACCTTTCAAATGAGACCAAAAAAATTAACTCGGTTCATTCGTTTAGGCGCTACGATGCACAGACAGACACAAACACATACCGGTGAAACTTATAACTCACCTTTTTTAGTCCGGGTTCTAAAAATTTGTCTCATCAGAGAGATGAAAGCCGATCTGATACCGTCTCCTGTACTAAAACGTTTTAACTTTCTATGTATTTCACTGTAAAACAAATCATACATCACTTGAGGAAACACTGCTACTTTATTCAGTTACAAATATTGACTGTAATGAAATCCAACAAATACACAATTGAATCAAAACAACATATTGTAGGTGGGTGTATGTACATAATTTAAATGTAGCAGTTTGTACGCTAACGAAAATAAAATTTTTAAAAATTACACTGGTCGACATGGTTTTTGCCCAGTGATTATGAGTTGTAAAATTAAAATCAAGAAGTACACGGTGACTATTCATCAACCATAGCCGTTTCACAGAATTTCATGTTTCGTAGAATATTTGGAGCACAACTTATTATTGTTTGCAAAATGTAGTTTCACACTCCCCTAAAGGGTTCAAATAACATACCAAAAAAGGAGTCAGTTTCAATTCGTCAAATTATTCAAAAATCGAAAAAGACCCGCATTGCAAAAATTGTGGCTGCACGAAAAAAGTTCCTCCAACCACCAAGAAAAAATTAAAGTGGCCCAATATCAATAACGTTAACGCCTTTAATTTAACGTGCAAAGAGGCTCTTGAATAAATTTAAACATATTTCAAATACTGAAAATAATATATACTCTGTAATATGGTAAGTAATCTAAATTAAATTTATAGTAAATTCCTGGAATGAATCTATCGTTTGTTATGCCTATTCATGAAATTAACTTTTGTTATAAATTTTATCGTGGCAATAATAAGCAATGGTGAATTACTCTGTGCTCCACTTATCTATAAAAGCTTTGTGTGGGAAATCATTTTACTAAATTGGTCCAAAATAGACAGATAAATTCAATTATACATAATAAATCTTTATCCTAAATTTGAAAAATTGTTTTATACGCTTCTTTAGCATTTGATTTACACCAAAAAAGTATTATTTCAAAAAAAATCCAATTTGCATTTTCAAAAATCAATTCAAATTTACATCGAAAACTATGTAGAGTGTCATGGCGTCTTGAATGGCATCACGACTTGGCATACAAGCATTGTTGTATATGCAAGTTTATGCAGTTGTAATCAACTAACCTGCTTCATTCAACCTGCCATTATTCAACTAATGGAACTGAAACTATATGAACTATGAAAAAGATAATAATACTGACATTTGAAATTTTTGTATTATTTTGTAAACTAATGAATAATTTAATAAAATTATTCATTAAATGGCAATAGTAAACCTTCCGGGGAACATTGTTTTTGCTCCATAAATTCGAATGTAAATAAAAACTGCTACGATATAATCGACTTTCCCCTACTAATTGTTATAATTTTTTTTAAATTTATTAAGTGCCATTACCAGTTAAATACAAAAAAAAAAGAATATCAGAGGATGTCAGGACTAATCAAAACGTTTTCACTTTATTAAAATTAATGGCGTATTTTTATTTTCTCGTATAAAAAACAATTTATTATATTGTTTACTCTTGTTTATAAGTTATGTTAAATTAATGATTGTTGTAGCAGCTGTCAAGACTTTCGACCTAATTTCTTTTAGAGAAAATCTAATATAATGTTATATAGATACTCTCGTAGGTATGGTATGCTTTTCATATACACACATACGAAATGCAGTTGAAATTAGCAATTAGTAATTAGCAATAATGGTATATATGTTTATGAATAGTGATATTAATGATGAATAGTAAGTCCTGCATCAAAGAAACATACTTTTAAAGGTCCGTCTACAAAATTCAATGCATGGGCGGCAAGTTCAGTTCAGTGCCGCGAAAAAAAAAAATAACGAAATAACATAAGTATTATTACTTTGTTATAATAACTTAAGACAAATACATACCGATGTTCACACACATCCTGTACATTGATGATTCGACATGCG
The DNA here is from genome assembly GCF_905475395.1 of Chrysoperla carnea. Taxonomy (NCBI): domain Eukaryota; kingdom Metazoa; phylum Arthropoda; class Insecta; order Neuroptera; family Chrysopidae; genus Chrysoperla; species Chrysoperla carnea. The sequence continues at coordinate 22,571,864 of NC_058338.1, forward strand.
TCATCTCAATAATCTTCAGACATTTCTATACAAAAAAGAAGATATATTTCACTAAACTAATGATGCCACCAGGCCAGTGTACTGAAATGAGTAGATATGGACCTTTACTCATAGCGATTTTGGCTAATAATAATGTATTATAAACGTGAACTACTGAGTCGTTCACGGGTTTTTATTGCAGGAATCGTTCAATGGGCTATAAAGAATAAAAAATTGCGGAGTGGCATTAAGTGGGAGGGGGCAAATTGAAGATAGGAGGAGGCAAATATCTTGTAAACTAATCAAAATTTCATTTTTTCGCTTTCGGAGGAAATGTGATTTAAAAATATGTCATCATTCCATTTAATCGAAAGAAAACACGCTAGCTACGCCAAAAGCTATCAAGGACAAAAGTGAACATTCACCTGTGTCCATGACTTTGACCTGAAACTCAAGTTTCAAGATCAAATGACCTTGAACGTCAAATGATCTTGAAAATTTACCTGGATTTAACAACAACATAAAAGAACTCTTATTCGGTTTCCATCTACCATGCTTCATTTTACACTAGAAAAGCTCAATTTATAAAAATCTTACTTGGATACTCTTTGAAGAATATTAATTTAATTTTTAACTATGATTAAAAAGTTAAAAACAATAATTAGTTAAATAAATAGGTAAAATAAAATTAAAAAAAAAAAAACTTTTTAAAATTTATTTGATATTAATGGTAAAATCGATTGTTGTTCGCAAAGTTTTTCCATCAATTTTCGACGTCTCTTTAAATCAATGTAGTAATAATAAACAATTATACAAAAATATACATTGATACCTAAAAAAGAAATTGTTACCATTAATGTAGGAAATATTTTCAATATATAGGTTATTTAAAAATTTTAAGGCCGTTCAGTTCAAAATACATTTTCTGTCTGTTGATAACTTGAATATATTTAAGAATACTATCTTCTTAGAAAATACTATCTTCTAAATTTTTTTCCCGTCAAATTATGAGGTTGAAAATACAAATTTTTTATTGGTCAATGTTGAAATGAATATTCTACTATAAATAAAGACTGTGATGGCAGTATTAAACCTGTCCTAAAAATTCTTTATCTCTTGCTAAAATTGGTTTAGCTAGTAAAAACGTCGGGATTAGCTTTCAGAACCAGTAAAAACATAACAAAATCCTAAGAAAAACATACCTAGAATCGCTACCTATTTCTATGATTGTTTTCCATTTTTCTAAAGTATTTAAGGGATTTTTTTAAATCTAATAATCTTTAAATTGATATCGATTCAATTCTCGGCTAAAGTTACTGGATTTTACTTGGAAAATTCAATTACTTTTGTACATATTTTTATTATGAAACTAAACTTTTAACATTTATTTCAAATGTTTGTGTACTTAAATGGAAACTCCTCATACATGATACTTTTAATAACTTTTGTTATCTTAACACGTCATAGAACTTAACATATGAAAGTAAGACTGTACACTTCAATTTTTAAAATTAGCCATAAATGGAAAAATAATTCCGAAAACTATACCCACTTTTATTTAAAAAATAGTGGCATAAAAAATAATTCGGACATACTAAATGAAAATTGATAATTTGGAAATCTTACAATTTGCAACCAATATAGTCAAGGCCGTAGTTCCAGTGGTTTGTCCATTGTATTTAATCATTAAATCCAATTTTGTATAGATCACAGTATCCAAAAATATTCTAAGCCATGTATATATTATCCATGATATTAATATTGAAGAAATTTCCTATAAAATAAAATATTACGCACAAAAATGTAAAAATAACTCTTTTTCCAAAATAATCTTTAATCGAACACCTTAAATTATTTTTTAGTATATTATCTGTGTATTCACAAAAGGGCTTACTTGATAAACTCCACCCAAAAACAATAAATTCAAAGCAAAATCTAATATGGTTAAATGAAAAACGAAAAACCAGTCGTCTGTAATAAAAGACATTAATATCATAAATATTATTTATACCATGTTGGAAAACTAAAATATTATGCAGGCTTTGTTATTTTTTTTTACCCTTCTGGTATCAACCCTATATCCAAGTATAACCCCGATCATCTTAGTCAAAATAAGCGATCAACCTCGGAATCTAACTGAATAAGCTGAATTTTTGTACAAACTTTTATTTTGATAGTACAAATTCAAAGTCAAAGATCTCGAAAATCAGTTTTTTGTGGATATCTCGTTTCTTTTGCCTTCCATCGTATTAACATTTATTAAAAAAGTTGTAGAGGATAATATTTTCTACAAATTTTGCCTGAAATTTTGCGCTCAGCTTAACATACTTCAGTGCTGGGTCACTATTTATAAATATAAGGTATTAAATAATTATTTAAGTAGTATTTCATGAATAAATATGGAAAAGATTGAGTAGTTTTTTTGCCAACTCTGTATACAAATTTATTTAAAAACCAAAATTTTAATTCAAAATCAACATCATTATGTTACAATGTAATATCAAATAATCTCCATTATACAAGAAGGGTATTTTATAAAAGTTTTATCAACAACCATTTATAAAGTGGTAGTTTCTATCTTTTTATATAATGTACGAGATCTGGCAACGTTTTGGTTATAGTAAATATTTTTAAGTCAAAAGTGTCAATTCGCTTTGAGAGTTAATAACTGACTCAAAAAAGCTCGAACTAAAAAAAAGGGGGTGTTGAACGGATGAACCGATTTTAATTTTTTTGGTTTCGTTTGAAACAAAATAATTTTTTCACTCTATGTTCACTTTCTAAAATCATAAATATTAAGGGAAAATTTGTCCCCACTCTTTCAACTCTCGGCGCAAAGCGATGGGGGTTGATAATAGATTTTGAGATTTGATTATTTCTCGCGGAAATACAGATAATTATCAGATAATAATTTTTTAAATTATTCAAGTAATTTTGTTTGGAGGATGTATATCGAGAAAAATGATTTTAAAAATTGTCTTCAAAGAATTATAAAACAAGTGAAAACAAACAATTGACTGAGTTAAATGAAATATCGGAATTCCAGCCTTCTTAAAATCAACTTTTTCGTGACGTTGCCTAGCTCTTATACCAGATTAAACACATAATGTTGGATAAATATAAAATTTTCATGAAAATTATCCTTTTCATTCTAATGCTCTCTTTTTCAGAAACGATACAACGTTATCAAGTAACACTTTAGTTAACTCATTCCATTCTTATGTGATATGATCATGCAATTTTAAAAAATTGTTTCTGTAAAGCTATTATTGATTCATCGGATATAGGTAAAAGTCACTGGGTATAACTTTTATCGAATATCATTGTAAGTTTGATCGACAGTTAGGATCAGAGATCATTATCTTGTTGTTCGGCTAATTGTGATAGATAGCTTACAAAAACTATTTTTAACCAATATGAAGATTTTAAAAAATGTAAAAAAGGATGGATCACTAATATTGAAAGATTAAAAGCCTTTCAAAACAATTGTTGGGTTTTTCTCAAGTTTTACGCTTCTTGTTTCAAAGTTAGGACTAAAGCCGATTATATTTTGTTGCCAAGAATGTTAAATGTTTACTCACCGTTAAATTTATTATATAATTGTGGATCTGTCTTGGAATATTCCAGCTGTGTATAAATATTGTATGAAGCTGCTGAAATTACTGCAAGTCCAGCGATATTTTTCAACTAAAAATTATGAATTTAGTATTAGAAAATCGTTTGTCAACATTTTTTTGTTGATTTGCATATTTAACATACATCATTTACACCCGTGAGATAAGAATTACTATTCTCAATCATTTTGCTTGCGAAAATAGTTCGTTACCGCGCTCAATGTGGTAATGAACACTCATTTTTTCATTATCACACACATTTTCAACCAACCAAATTAGCTTAAAAAGGCAAATCAAATTAAGATATGTTGTCGTTGTTATAATTGACAACGCTTGCGTAAGATTTCATAAGCGCAGTATATTGCGTTAGACGCGTGCGCCTGGTGTGTTACTCTATTTTATTTTTTTATTAAAAATCTTTTTTTTTTCTTGAATCCTGAATGTATTCAGTTAAAGTGTGCAAACGTCATGCCCAGGTTTTCAAAAAAAAATGTAACAATAATCAAATATAAAATGATACGAGGTCCTTTCTAAAATTTGTATTTAATTAGTGTAAAGTTATTAGGGTAAAATTACTGAACCATTAAATGAGAGATTAATAAGGGTAGATTTTATAATATGATATTACAATTATGTATCATTATAATATGAATAGGTGTCTAAAACTGTGTATACCTCGGTATCTACCCTTTTACTTTTAAGTATAGTAGTAAGTAGGTAATAGTGAAGGTATTATTTTACTACATAACTACTAGTTAAAGAGCTGGCCATATGATTTACTAATGTCATGGTTACGGTCTGCTGAACCTTAAATATGATAGTAGGTAATGCCTCAAGTCGCCCTGTAAGGTTTGATAATTCATTAAATGTGATTCTGAACATTCATCTTGTGAAGTTTGAGCCCAGCAAATTGTCCTCATTCGGAGCTATGCCCAAAAATGGAAACTGTCACTAGTGATGGTTCTCGAAACTGTCTGCTTGCTAGATAATTCATTGGATTTGATTATGAAAAGCCATCCTGGAAAGTTTGATCCCTGTAAGTGCTCGCAATCCGGAGAAAATCGAAAAATCAACATTTTCGGCATAGCTCCGAATCGGGACCACTTGCTGGACTCAAACTTTGCAGAATGACTGTAAAGAATCACATCTAATTAATTATCAAACAAGTAGACAGTTTCCAGTATCATCACTTAGTTACAGCTTTTCAAACTCCCCCCTTGGGGGAATATTCCACGTAGAAATTGGCGGACATTTACAGGGCGACTTGGGGCAATATCTACTATCATGTTAAAGGCTCAGCAGACCGTAACCATGACCATCAGTAAAGCATATGGCCAGCTCTCTAACTATACATAGAAAACTTTTCTATGTCTGCGGTAGCTACAACTATATATTATAATTTCTAGTACGTCTTTGACACGCAAATTATTACCTAGACTTAAATTTTATACTCTTGATGACAATCTTTAATTATGTTATGATTTATATAACATAATCAAAATGTAAATTGATTTAAAAAACACGGAGTATTGCATATGGGCTTTTCTATTAATCTCTCTAATCTTGAATTTAAATACGTCATGTTATGTGTGAGATATCAACGAAAATGGAATATGGTTAGGTTAGGTTATATTGGCTGTCCACTTAGGCTATAAAGCCCATTGTGATACCATAAATGTGTTTTACCACGTTTCCACTGATAATTTCATTTATCAGCTCCTCAATTTCAGAGGCTGAGTGCACCTCCTTTATGCATATACCATGCACTACACCAGCCCATCACAACTATTAATTAAAATAAATTTGTTGTGACGGTGGGAATCGAACGCGCTACCCTTAGCATACCGCGGACGGAATTGGTTACGCCTTAACCAACTGACCTAAAAATAGAATAAATATAATATTCATCAAATGGTCACTGCGGCTTTAAGTGGCGCGTAACCAAAATGGCTATAATTCAATTGCATCCCGCTCGATAAAAGAATTTGACGTCAGATGACGTCAATATTATATTACAGTGGATCTTGCTTGGATAAAGGGACCTGGATAAGTAAGAAACCTCCATAATTGGAACTCATGCTGAGGTCCCAACAATTTGGCACTGAATTACCTCTGTTAGTGGGACGAAGCAAACCTCTATATCTGGCATTACAGTTTAATTTATATTTACACGTTTTAAACAAGAGATTCGATTATCACAGTCGTAATGTATTTACAAATTAAAAATTTAACTTACAATTTGTGTAATTCCGATGATTTTCGATGCACTTTTAAATGAACAAAAATTTGTCGCAAACTCTTTCATTATAATTGTAATTTTCAAAGTTAACTTCTAAAATGAAATAAATAATTTTTAAAAAAGGGTTCTAATATCGTTATCTACATGTATTTTTATAATTATATCGTCAGCTACTAATATTAAACTGATTAACAATTTCAAAAAAATTTCAAAAACTTAACAAATAACCATGGAATAAATGTAAATTATACTAAATATGAATTAATTTACAAACAATTAAAAATATAGAAAACTATATGGTAAAGATATGACAAATATAATAAAGGTTTGTTTCAATAAGGACGGTCGAGCATTCACACTGTGTTAGTAGCTATGTTGAAGTTACAGCTTTTCAATTTGGAGTTTTATTATTGTTGAGTAAATCATCTAGAAAATTTAAAGTGATGAGGAATGAACACAAACCATTAAAATTGATTTATTAACGAACAGCTCAAGCCGCTGGGTCTAGAAGGGATGCAGAGTTTCTGAGATATCGCAATATTTGGATGGATTTTAGTACGTATCTCAAAAACTATTCAACCAATCGTCAAATGCACGCGATTTTTGTACTTTTTGGGTCAAAATTACCTTATATACTGAGTTTTATCAATATTGGAGATACATAAAATTTTTCGATTTTTTGCAATTTTTTTAAGGGGTACCCCTTTGATAAAATCGAGAAAATCGCAAAAAAAATTTTGTTTTGGAATTTGATGAAACTCGGTAGATGGGGTAATTTTGACCCAAAAAGAATAAAAATCCGGTTAATTTAATGATTGGATGAAGAGTTTCTGGGCTATCGCAATATTTGGATGGATTTTAGTCCGTATCTCAAAAACTATTCGACCAGTCGTCAAATGCACGCGATTTTTGTACTTTTTGGGTCAAAATTACCTTATATACTGAGTTTTATCAAAATTGGAGATACATAAAATTATTCGATTTTTTGCAATTTTTTTAAGGGGTACCCCTTTGATAAAATCGAGAAAATCGCAAAAAAAATTTTGTTTTGGAATTTGATGAAACTCGGTAGATGGGGTAATTTTGACCCAAAAAGAATAAAAATCCGGTTAATATTATGATTGGATTCAGAGTTTCTGGGATATCGCAATATTTGGATGGATTTTAGTCCGTATCTCAAAAACTATTCGACCAGTCGTCAAATGCACGCGATTTTTGTACTTTTTGGGTCAAAATTACCTTATATACTGAGTTTTATCAAAATTGGAGATACATAAAATTTTTCGATTTTTTGCAATTTTTTTAAGGGGTACCCCTTTGATAAAATCCAGAAAATTGCAAAAAAAAATTGTTTTCGAATTTGATGAAATTCAGTAGATGGGGTAATTTTGACCCAAACAGAATAAAAATCCGGTTAATTTAATGATTGGATGCAGAGTTTCTGGGATATCGCAATATTTGGATGGATTTTAGTCCGTATCTCAAAAACTATTCAATCAGTCGTCAAATGCACCTGATTTTTGTACTTTTTGGGTCAAAATTACCTTATATACTGAGTTTTATCAAAATTGGAGATACATAAAATTTTTCGATTTTTTGCAATTTTTTTAAGTACGGTATTTTTTTAATACCGTACTCGTACCCTTCCGGGAAAATCCGGGAAAAAAATTTTGTCTTGGAATTTGATGAAACTCAGTGGATAGAGTAATTTTGATCCAAAAAGTATAAAAATCAGGTTATATTAATTATTGGACCTACAGAAAGTTACAATTTCAACGAGTATCCTGGGCAAAATTTTTAGGGGAACTTTTTTAAAAAAATAAGTATATCTGTTAGTATGTAACATCTGTTAGTATATTAATATATATCAAGGTTAAAATTATTAATGCAACGAACAAAATTTTGGCTACCCTGTACATTATTTAGAAGTTTTAAATATTCCTACAAACTTTTCAGAATAAGCAAAATTTTTTTTAAAAATGACTTTCTATCTTAAAATTAAAAATAAGAAAATTTACAAGTATAGCTACCTCTATCCGTGGACATACTATATATTTATGTATGCTATATTCTTAACGATGATGTTGATGATGACTATCATCACCAACCAGGACGGTACACTAGGTCGGACTATCTAGAATTGGTTGATATTCTATGCTAGTAAATTGAACATGATATAACACAAACCGTGATAGTAATCATTGATATAGATACTACATGCTAGTATTCTGTAGACTACCCATTTATACATGTAACGAAATTTAGGACCATATTATTATTAGACCATGTACCATCTCTCTAACTCACAAACAAATTTTTTATGCCACAAAGTTATGACAAAGTATGAATACTGAATTTTTCTTTCGTATACTATGACATTTCTGATTCCTAGGTGTACTGAACAGGGAAAGGAAGGAAGAAAATATATATAACAAGCATCGGTAGCGTAGTTGGTTAAGCTGTAGACCTAGGACACTAAAATCTATAGTATTGATCCATATCTCGCTGGTTCAAATCCGAGACTCGAAGAAGCTAATTTTTTTTAAATAAACCCATTAGAAACTATAAAACTTTTTTTTTACCTGCTCGTGTAGCTGTGACAATCGCATGAGGATTTTGTTACAATATTTATAATTGATAGAACCAATCAAAAAAAGATTGTTTAAAACTATGAAGCATTTCAAAACAACAATATTTGCAATTTTTTAGACAGTATATTACTTTCATACAAACAACTCATGCGTTTGTGTCAACTTCACTACTCAACTCCGTACGGTATTTGTGTCACATTCGTGGCACCATTCGCCATATTTAATCTCGCGATAATGTTGAGACAATATATATATCTGTTGGTATTAAGAATTTATTGTTCAATGTACTCTTCTAATAATCCAATCATTCCGGAAATGCTTTTTTAAAGATATATAAGCCTGCAAGATGACTATAGATCGCTTGACGTAATTAGTGATTTTCCCAAAAACATAGATTATTTTGTCGTATCCTAAGACAAAAGTTTTTCTTATTATTTTATCACCGAAAATTTCTAAAATAATTTTATGAATATCTAGTTTGTGTATATGGCGATTAACAACCCCATTCACAGTACTTAAATAATAGTTATATAAGATGGTATGCAATGTATTTAAATTTCATTCTATTGACATCAACAACTTGATCATTGATTATAATATAAAGTACTTCTTATCTTCGACATCTCTTATCAACATCTTATCTTATGTAGGAAACATGGTTGAATGAATTTTACATTCACCGCCCACTAATCAACTTCAATTCAATAATAATATTTGAAGATGATTTCACATAACATCTACAACAGCTTCCTCTTACTAGTAAGTTGTGGCTATAGTTGAACTGAAGATAACTTTCATAATATAATATAGTTAAATCCTGTCTGTTATTGTTTTCCCATTAAGGTTAAAGTGGAAATGTTTTGAGACGAGGATTTTCAAATATTTCAAGGGTCACTTTCTTCTTTTAAGACAGTGGTTTCCAACCTACGGAAGAAACTACTTTAGTTTTCGTTCTAATTTCGGATGATGGTATTTTTTGTAGAAATTTAATGTTCATCATGCTCCCTTTCCATACCCTTTTGGCATGTTCTAAGTTTGTTACAGGCACCTCTGCTCAAAATTAAAATCAACGTGACGGAGGTCAATATCAAAAGAATACAGGAGTCCATGACTTTTTGCTTCAATTATAAGAGAGTTTTGAAAATGAACTTTAGACTCCAATACCGCTTCCAAAAATTAGTTGTTCTGCCGTATTTCTCCTATATATAGAATACGTTTTTAATTTTAGAAACAACTAAAAGATTTTTTTTTTGTTGCAGCCTGCATGGGTGAAAAATAAGGAATACTGGGATAAAACATTTGAAGATCGATGGATGCAACTTGCAGCTGATAAGGCGAGAATTCAGAAGTTCCCATTAAAAGTAAGTTTTGAATCATACTTAAATTTAATCAACGCATTTAGTCGAATTGAATCATCTTTATTAGAATACATTTTCTTATAATTAAATACATTAACGATAGATATAAATAATTAAATTAAAAATTAAAGCCTGTTTTGCCTTAGGCTAGTACAAAATGAGCGTAATTACCTACCGGCCAATTATATCTTCGAAATTAAGAATCTGTCTATAAGTTTGATTACTTCTGCTGTATTTTAATATATTAATCAGCATAGGTAGGTATACTTTACATGCGTACAGCATAACACAAAATATTTTTAATTAAAATTTATTAATTAATATTGATAAAAACGTCAATAATTAAAACTAATAACGATAAAACTGTTTTGTATCCAAAATATTCAAGTACAATCCACAATATAAAATTATCCCTTAAAGTGATTCAATTAAGCCAAAATGTTGAACACCTCTGGTCTATAATAATAATGATAATTTTTGTTTGAGAAATTTACTTTCATTCTCAAATTTTCACAGAATTATCATGTCATGGCCTCTTGTTTTTTGTTTCATTTCACCAAATTCAACAAACACTATAACTAAAATATAGTTCTTGAAATCAAACAAGACTGTTTATTATTATTATATGCCAATAGTTGTGAGTTATATACATTAGAAAACATAGCACAAGTTTGGAACGAAGTTTGTAATTAATAAATAAATTAAATGTAGACAGAGTGTTCAGAATTTTCTTTGAACATACTTACATCATGGTTTAATAACTGAGTAACTACCAGTCCATTCTATCTATTTTCTATAGTGGGAGTGGCATAGCACATACAGAAGCGTTTCCGTAATGTCAACAAAGTTGTTGGAAATGTTACCACTTTATTATAAAAAGGTACCTCTATGACCCCCGACTTTTTGTCGGCGCTTTAATGATACGGATAAAAATCAAACTTTCTTAAAAGCTGTATTTGACATGCCGGCTAGATGATACAAGGAACCATCAACATCCTTCGCTTTCTATTATATTATAATCTTCCTATCAGAATTTGTTCTGTGATTCGACTTCATCACAACTGTCCTCCTAGTTGAAATCAACTTACCTTGTGCTATCGTTCAGGTATTTTATCAAAACTTTGAAACTCAAATTTTCCTGTCAAAGAGAAACTGATCGATGTTCTGAACAAGTACAGAAATAGATCTTCGGCACACAAATCAATGGCCGTTCGTGTGACCCAAATAACAAAGCTTCATCTTGGACTCTTCTCTCAACTTGACGACGCTTAATCTTTTAAAACGTATGAAACTGGAAACGTGTGACTGGTGTCCTAAAACAAATGGAGTTCTAAAGTTTTTAATATCTCGACTTTCAGTTGATATTCACTGATGAATCCAAGACGGGATACGAAGCACTTTTCTTACTTCACTGGCGAATAGATTTTTTGGTAGAATAATATTACCATCCTGTATGTAGATATAGTGATATATGTTCTTATGTTAAATGTATGAGGTTGTGAAACTTAAGGTTTCCAAACTTTTACAATAAATATATAACTGTAAAAGTTACATAACCAATGTATTTATTATATTACATTATATATGTTATGTATTCCCAAATGTATAATACCTTTGGCTCAAAACATTTTATACATACCTACAATTATTATATTTATAATAATTTTCTTAATTAATATTGACGAAATCCTATTTTATTATCGTTAATTTGTATTACAAACGTATATTGTGTTCAATTATTGTATTATACTTTACCAACATACGCTTTTTACTCTGTCCTTAGTTTCTTAGCACTTGTACATTAAATATGTTTTGAAATTTGTTACAAAAAATGTGTGGTAGAAGAATAATTGCACAGAAACTGCTAATTTTGTTCTCAAGAATCTTTTTAATTTTACCCATTTTTTATCGTAAAACAAAATTGAGCTTATTCTTAAAATTTTAGAGAGCCGACACCCCTTTTTTCCCATTGAATTCAAGATGAAAGGTAAACTGCATAGTACTATTTAATTTTCATTGAATTTTCCTTCGATCCTATTACTGTATTAAAGTCGACTTTTAACATCTATTGTGAAACTGATTCTGATATAAAAGCAATATATACCTAGTTGAAAATTAAATTGTGCAACGGATAAAAAGCATGATTATAATGACTTTGATCAAAAGAAAAATAATGATAAATAAAATATTGAAATAATGTACCACTTTTGTACACCTGAGTTTCGTTCAACGTTCATGTTCATTAAAAAATGTAGTTGATAGAGTTCGTTCAAAACCAAAGTGGCACCGACCAAGAGAGAGTGTATGATATGTACATTCATATCTACACTCTCTCTTGTTCGGTGCCACTATGGTTTGAACAAACTCTACTTAAGTATTTATTTTGTTTTTCAGTTTCATGTAATAACGAAGTCCATTGAATAAAAACTAAACTAGATATAGGATACATTGTTGCTGTTAATATCAAGTGTTTGTTGTTTGCCTTTTCAATAAAATAGTTATTTTATTTCATTTGCACTGTAGTCATTGAGTTTTTTTAGAGGACCGAGAACAAAGATAGTTTAGGAACTAAGCAAATTAAACCACGCACCGACCCCATGAATTTTTATGACCCCATGAATTATTTAATAGGTTTCTATTTTCGGCCTTGAATTTCAAAAACAATAAAACCGAAATTGTTTGCACGAAATTTTTTTCTGCAATCTCGATTTTCAGTTTAAGTTAAGAAAATAATATGAATTTCCAAGAATCGCTGATCATAGAGGCCATTAATTAATTACGGAAGCATTATTTTGACCCATCCCTTCCCTCACTCCCTCATCTTACGTAAGATACAATCTTGTTTTGCCGAATAATAAAAGGTTGTTAGAAAATGATTACTTACTCTATAATTAATTAATTAGTCCCTCATATTTTGACGTAAATTAAAGATTTTAATTCTTTTTTTAGCACAGAGACTTTAACTTATAAAATCTTACGTACGAATGGGTTTAACCCTTGCCCACAAATAAGCACATGAATAAATTTTTTAAAACCCCCCCTCCCCGCAAAATGCTTATGTAATTGTAGCCCCTTGAACTTCATTTTTTCAAATGGAACCCTATTTTTTTTGTAGATAATTCTTATGATTTTGTAAGCAAAACAAATATTTTCCTTGATTTCTTATGCGAGATCTAATGTTGTTTAAGAAAATTCGTAGAATTTGAATAATTGTTTCTTATTTAAACACGAAATCATTGAGAATTTTATCTTATTTATTTAATACATTTTTTGCAGATGTCAAGTTAAAAAAGGAACACGCTGTATATAACCTGCAATATTTTTTAGATTTTATAGCTAAAATTTACTCTGGTTTTTCTCTTGGAAAACATAATATTCGGCTGGTGTATAATAATAGCTATGATTCTCTTCTATACACACATTTTACAATCGGGAGTTTCCTTCGATATGATATTTTCTACATTTTTATATGTATACATACCTTCTTAGAATATAGACTTATGTACTGTATCGAAGGAAGCGAAGAGAAATGGAAGTGTATTATAAATCCGATTATGGTCGTATGCATTTCTTTTTATTAGGGTTTCTATGTTTATGGCTACGAAATTACCTAGGTATATGGAAAGTTTGGTTTATCAAATATATATGAGGGCTATGTTTCATGAAACAGATTTATGCAAATCTTATTATAAGGAATAAAACGTGTTTCGAATGTGAACATTGCCGTAAACATTGAAACTCTAATAAAGCAAATTACTAGTCATAAACAATGCAATATGACCATAATCCTATACCATTGAAAGATTCTACGATAAGCTGATTAAAATTGTATGGAAACATTATTACATTTTAGTTGAGGTAGAAATAGTTCAAACATTGAATATATTTCCAAAGAGAACATTCAGCAAACTATAAATTAGTTGACTCAAAGATATTATACAGTCAGCTCTTGATAATTTGATAAAGAGGTTTATCACTAATCAAGGTTTGAGCTATTCACGTCTAGAATAACCAACATCAAATTTATTTTTATTCTATTCATACACTATTTTAATTATAGAATTGTATGGATGCATATATAATTGTATCGATTGCATTTATGACTTACATTGAAAATTTAATATTATTGTCTAACAAATTTAAATAAATAATTATGATAATTTACATTTGAAAAATAATATTTGTGCAATTTGATTTCATATTTTCACAATTTTTAATGCATTAAGTTTAATTAATTAGTGTTTTTCAATAATTTTAATTTGACATTTTTTATAACATTAACATGTAAAGAATTGCAAATTAGTCATAACAGCCTCCTTTATAGCCAAAATTCTTCACTGGAACCGCTGGCATCGATTTTATTGTCCCTACCATGACTATGCACACAACGACTAACGTATGTGAAGCGAATTAAAACATATCTGTGAATCTTGCTTGTTCAATTTAATTTCAGAGAATTTAGTTGACTTTCGGTAAATTTATTTACAACAAAACTTATTACGTTTTTGGTAAAGGACCCCCAGTTTGTAATTTGAAGAAGTATGAATGGTTTGCAATGTGAAATAATATATCTTTTCGAATTTTTTGCTTATTTCAAAAACAGTTTCTGATTTTTTACGACTCAAGCTTAATTTTCCTTTTAATTAACATCGAATCAGTGGACTTAATCGAATAACATAAATCATTCTGTGTGTGTTTGTTAGTAATATTAGAATGCTACGTAGCAAATATAGTATAACCAAATATGTTATTTATGGTTTCATATCACGCAGATGTTGGCTAACTAACTGACTCAATAATAATAATAATATATATTGACCCTACACTATTAGAAATTATTGTTTTCTGAATCAAATTTAATTTGCAAATGACCTTTCATAATTGCAGTGATCTCCAAAATGTTTGTTTAGAAAACCGGCATATTAACATAATCGAGACTATTAGGGGAGGTTTGAGACTCTAATGGGGACAAATGGTTTTAACATCTGTAAGTAAAAAATTTTGGTGGTAATTTAAGGGTAATAAAACAGGAGATGGGGTCCAAAAAAAAATTTTAAATGGCTTAATATTCCTAAGGATGTTAGAAAGATTTTACAAACCAAAATTTTTACTTAGAGATGTTAAAACCGTTTTTCTTTATCTTTCCTGTAACAGACTTGACTATCAGTATAGTACATTAATAAGACACGCTGCAATCATTTTGGAAAAACCAAATTTTCAAAATTTTGCTAACCAAACATATTAATAGTGGAAAATAAATACAAAAAGTAAAGTAAAGAATTTCTCAGATGTCATGGGGATTGGTGCACCACGTGAAGCCGAGGGTGACAAAAATGGGATTTGAGACATTCTTTATTTGCTCCAATGGTGTGTATACTATTTTTCTGCACGGCGAAGGTAGAAATCTACAGAATGTAAAATAAAAAAGACGAAAACAGGGTGTACTTATTCAATTCAATAAGATCTAGTTTTTTTTGTGTAAGGAGACGTCTTTATGGTCAAGTTAGCAATTTTTTTCTCCTGATTTTATGTACTTTCAGGTTAACAAATTAGACATCGAGGTAACAAAAACGTGATAAAAAACATTTTAACATTCACTGAATTTCGAAGGTAGGAAATAAATAATGGAATCAAATATCATAAATGTTTTTGCTATTATCATCACAATCGATAAACAACGTACACCCAGATTTTATGTAGAAAGTAAACCTTGCAATGGTAAAGACGGGATCGAATTTTCTAATATCGGACAGTCTGTATGAGATAATTTAAATTCAAAAAGCACGAAAATGGTGTTCATTTGATAATTATATCAGCGATTCTCGAAATAACACATATACAGTGTGTCACATTTAAGATGAAGACATCCTCATATTTTCGTTATTTATAGAAATGTTCAAAACAAGGAACTCATTACTCTCCTAAATGATACTGCGTTATTTTGCATAAGGAACTGATTTACCTCCAAAATCGAAATTTTGTTGATAATAAATAAAGTAAATAATACAGTATTACAAACAAAATTGGATTAAAATTGTAATTATTAATTATTAATATATTCGCCGTTCATAAAAAAGGTATCAAAAAGTAGCATATTGGCAATTTTGATAAACCAAGTATGTAATCCTACTAAATTTGGGCCATACTTTTCAAATTTGTGATCAAAATTAACCTAGCTCTAATAGATTTCAAAAATGTGGAGTCCTGATGCCGAAATTAAGCACATAAGTGATATCAAGCGAAAAACTGATATCACAGCTGAAAAGAATGACTCCAAATTAGTGGGTTTCAAAAAAAATTCAAATAAGAAACGATCAAATTTGCCAGTGTTATCAAAAAAATCGAATTTTTTAACTTTATGACGTCATCGGAATCCAAAAAATTTAATTTTTCTCTATCACATACAAATTTTATCCAATTTTGATAAACCAAGTATGTAATCCTACTAAATTTGGGTCATACTTTTCAAATTTATGATCAAAATTAACCTAGCTCTTCTAAGTTTCAAGTATGAGGAGTCCTGGTCCCGGAATTAAGCACATAAGTGATAGCTAGTGAAAAATTGACATCACAGTTGAAAAGAATGACCCAAACTTAGTAGGTTTCAAAAAAAATTCCAATAAGATCGGATCAAATTTGCCTATGTTATCGAAAAAATCGAATTTTTTAACTTTATGACTTTATGTAAATTAATGAGCGCCTTTAACATGATTCTTTACTAACTTTTTGTTTTGCGTATAAAACATACGTTTTGTTTTGCGCTTTTATTTCTTATGCGCCGGTGGCGGGCCTTTTTTGCCACGCCTTAGTTACGGACCTGTTTTTTCCATTTAAAGCTTTGCTATATCTTTAACAATTTGCTACATTTAAAGAGAGTTCTGCTCTTTCTGCAACAGTTCTCATGCTCATACGACATGGTCCTCATTACAAAATTTTTGTTTAAATATAACCAATCACTTCCTACACCTATAAGGCTATCATCTAGTTGGCCATTTTTTACGATAAACCGGGTATAAGCATACGATGATAAACGATAAAATTTTCTGCAAAAGTGATAAATATGGAGTATTATTTCCATTATTAAATCCTCTTCCTCCATGGACAAAGTATTTTACTGTTACAAGGAATAAAAAAGAGCCATAAATTTTTAAGTTTTATTGCATTATAAAACTTTTTGATGTTTTCAGTTTTATGTATCATCAATTTGTTTAATGTACAATATGTACATATTTTTTAAATTTTATACAGAACTTTGTATTTGAAAAGTTCACATTTTACAAGTTCAACAACTCTCTTTACTTACAAAAAATTATCAAAATTCAAAAAAATTAGGTAAATTGTATTTAAACCAGACATGAGCGAGTTATTTTGAGTCGAAGTCACCATTGTTATAACTTTATTGTGTGTCTCTTTATCCAAGTCCGCATTGCTCATAGAGATGGAAGCGAAACGGGTATACGACTCTTCTACCTATATCAGTTTCTCTTATAGTAATGAGATAGGTAGAAAAATAATGTTGTCTCTCTGTCTTGCTCGTATTATTGGTTGTCACTGGTTAGGTTGTCACTGTCTTACTCGTATTTTAGATACAGAAGTATGAAGAACTTCTCTAAGCCACGTTTGTCCATGCCTGATTTAAACCTTACGTGTTTATCGTAAAAAGTATATATTTTCGAAATAAAATAAAAACAACTTTTATGAAAAAATGGAGTATTTGTAAAAACTAACTAAATTCATGGAACTACTTCAAAAAATCAAATGTATTATAAAATGAATAACAATAACTCTTTAAACATTTCTTCTAACAATTATAATTGTTATCTACGCTCGTGAGATAAGAACTACTTTTCTCACTTATTTTTCGTGCCAAAAATATTTTATTACCATTTTACCAATCAAATTAGCTTAAAAGAGTTACATCTTATTCTACCAATCATGCAAATTATAGCCAAATAACTGTTAAAATCTAAGCTCATAGTACATTTTAACAAATAAGTCGTGACAAATTTTACATAATAATTAGATAAAGTTTTGTGCGATATATACGCACTCGTTGTGTAAATTTGACATGCGTACTTTAATCTCTAATCTCACTTCGCAACGTAAATAACTATTATTACATATTTCATATATTTTCTTTCAGCATAATTTTTAATATTTGAGTACACAATTTTTAACACATTTGTAAATATAATAAGTGTACGAAAATAAAGATATGAAAGTTATGCATATTCAATTTTGTTCAATTAACTTTTCGATTTTATTCATTCGAAAAGTATGTGAGTCAAAATAAAAACAGGGCAAAGAAACGAATCTACTTTTCGATTGATTTTGAGACTGTATTTGAATAGTACTATGTATTATTTTATTTATTGCTATTAAAAACAAACGTGTGACATGTTTAAGCCCTGAATGAATTTTCAAACACTTATATACAAATAACATTAACAATTTTCAAGAGAGGTGTATTTATTTACTTTATAGCCATGATCATGTCACAACAACTAGAGCAATTAATATATCCCAACTCTTATGCTCTTGCAAAACTTGCACGGTAATTTTCAACGTTCGTTTTCCGTACGAACTCTAAAGAGAAAAGAAAAAATTAACCAAATGTCAATACTTGAGTGTCCAACTCATAATTTTTGCTCGAAAATATTAATCTTGTAAATCTGTGGGATCTCGCACCATTTTTGGCTTCACAACTTCCTCGAATTTGATTTTTTTTATTTTAATATATATATATATATATATATATATATATATATATATATATATACGCCCTTGTTGATCATCACTTACATGATTTATTTTTATACCAAAATTGTTTTTAAGATGAAGACCAAATCTAAATGTGTGGGACCGCGATTTCATTGCCTTGATTTTGATTTTGCTTTTACTCATCACTTTGCCGTAGCCCAGTTTCTTTGCCTGGGAGTATATTTAATATTACTATAAGAAAATTTTGCACACTAATAGGTATATTTTATTATATTGATTTTTATACACCTATTCCCAATAAGTAGCACAGTAATATGTTCACATAATTTATTTTTTATTATAACCTTCATATCGATAAAATATTATAATAATATTGTAAATTTATCGATGAATATTCACAATTTATTCTTCATAGATATTCCAGGGAAAAGCTTCATAATTTTTATTATATAACTTATAACAATGTAGTATCTGTTTTATTATAATACCTTAAACGTATTTTATTTAATTTTATTTTTACTATTACTAGCTAGATACCCGCCCGCTTCACTGGGCTTAAAAGTAAAAACTTCTTCCATCTCTCTTGACCTCCTTCCATAACACTTAAAGGGATTGTTTTACGCAGCTAGAAGATATACACAGTTCTATTTTTTAAATTGTAAAAGAGTCATTGATTGAGTATATCAGAAAAGGTGGCCATGATTTGTTTAACATTCACTGTTGTAAATTTTTACAGAAATTTATGGTTCAAAATGATGATCTTTCTGCTCCATCTGTCATCATTATTTTGAACCATAAATTAAAGATTTCTGTAAAAATTTAAAATAGTAAATGTCAGATTAAATTTAATTTTTTTTATCTTTTTTTTTAAATATCTATATCTATATAATTTATAGCTCATGTGCTATTCTGATGTATGAGCAATATTGGTGTACAGTTTCATTAAAAACCATTGGCTAGTTTGAGCGTGAAAGCGTAACAAACAAACATCATTACTTTCACATTTATAATATATAAGGATTATGCAGCTTCATTGTCGTAACTAATACAAAAAACTGAATACCATAAATCATTTAACAATATAGATATAGAAAATAAGAACTGGGTCAACATTGGTTCAAGTTTGGGCAAAAATTATTGAGAAATGGGTCCAGCTTGGAAAGCTGTCTCCAATTAGCGTTGAATTATAACTCCATAACATTCCTGGCAATGCTTAGTCCAAACTTAAATGCTAATGATTATTTTAGCAAGTGATAATGATTATTTAGCAAAATTAAAATAGAAATGATGTCTATTACTATATCAAGGGTTTTTTGATTTTAGAAAATCCGATCAGTATTTTGCATATAAATGAAATGTTACAAATGACTTTACCATGTGTGCATATAATACCATCCATCTACATAATAATTTAGCAAAATTAAATTTCATCTACGGCAAGACAACAGAAACAGTTGTAAAGTAAATAATGCTTTTATGCACATATAGAACAGGAGGTTAAATTGCTTAAATGGAGTTAAACGGGTAGTTGTTTCTTAATTATTTGTATTTATAGTTTACGCCAGGCTTGCGAAAGGCTTAGACGTTTAAAGTTGTTTACAAATTAGTGAACAAAACATAATAGTCTACAGTAGAGAGGTGGGTATAACTTCGTGACTAACACACACGAAGTTTCGTGAGTGGCTTCATTTCAGTGTAACCTATAACATTTGATTTACGAAAACTTTGGAAATTGGGGCGTTAGCATAATAAAACATATAGTTGTTAAACTGACATGTTTAAGGCGTTGGTCTGAGAAAACTACTCATGAAATATGTAGGCCAGTATGTACATTTATTTTTGTATTTATAAAATAAAAGAGAATAATAGTGGCCTACAAAAATATTGGGCCATTGGGTGTGACCTAAACCCCCAACATGTCGGAAAAACGGGGGTATGACAATTTATGAACAACCCGATAATTTTTTACACAATTGTTTAATAAATATAAGTAAAATTAAATGTACTTACTGGCCCACATAATTCATGAGCAGTTTTCTCAGACCTACGTCAGTTTAACGACTATACGTTTTATTATGCTAACGCCAAAATTTCCAAAGATTTCGTAAATAAGAATGTTGTAGGTTACACTGAAATGAAGCCTCTCAAGTTTCGTGAGTGTGTTAGTTACGAAGTCATACCCCTTCTGTACTGTAACTAAAAATAAATAAGATGAGAAAATTACACTCTGTGTTTAGAGCTCGTATAGCCAAATTGGATGAGGCGCTTGGCATGAATCCAAAAGGTCTGGGTTTGAGTAACGGTGCGATTGTATTTTTTTCAAATCCCTTGACTTAGAAATTTCTTAATCTTTAATCATAATTTTTGAAGACAGCCTTGAAAAATCAATCCAATTTACAACTGGCCTAACTTTTTGGAAAAACTGAATTTCAAAGGACGAACATTGATGCAGTGACCTCCTACTCTAATAGTAGGTATATATAAATATAAGCAACGAGAATATAGAATGAAACCACAATAATACAACAAAAAAACAAAAACCAAACGTGTTGGAAATGATGGAAAGAGAACAAAGCGTAGATTACTGGGAGGCGGGAGGAAAAACGCACACGAATGAATGTACATTATAATACTTGTATTACAAAGAAGGCATACAATAATAATACACAATACTTATTATGTATGTATTTCTATTTGATACACTACCTTTTGAAAAATATAATGTGAACCCGAATGCCAGTGCTTATCCAAGGGCTTTTTGTGTAAATACAACCTACTAAAGGCTACAATTGTCTTTGTTTACTTTATTTTGAAACTTTAGAGCAGGCGTGGGCAAACGTGGCTTACAGAAGTCCCTCGGACTGCTAACTTCACATACGAGTAAGACAGTGACAACCTAACCAGTGACAACCTAAAATACGAGTAAGACAAAGAGACAACATTTTTTTCTACCTATCTCATTACTATTAGAGAAACTGAGGTAGGTAGAAGAGTCGTATACTCGTCTTACTTCCTCCTCTATGGGCAATGCGGGCTTGGATAAAGAGATACAGAATAAAGTTCGCGAGACACACAATTAAAGCACATCGAAATTGCTTTCTTTATTCAATAAATTGCCAGATGGTCCTCCAGTGTTTCTAAGTTCAGTGTTTAAGTCAACATCGAACAATACTATTTTTGAGTTAAGTATCCACGGGTTAACCACACTTGAAGCTTTTTGACCGAAGTGTACCTCATATAAATGCTGTCTATATGTTATAGTCTGGTATACTTACCGTGTATTTATGTATCACTATATTATAGACAATAGAATACATACTTTGCTTGTTGGCTTTATTATTTCTCTATCTGTTGTTCCTTATTCACTTTATTGCTCCATGACTGAATCTGGATGTAAAATAGTAAAACTGAATACTAATATCTTATACATGTTGATTGTGAAAATTTTAAATTTTACCTTTGTAGCAAATCTTCTTACGAAAGTATATAATTTGGCCATTATTTATTAGAAAAAAATTTTTTTTTTAATATTTTATTATCTTATCGGATTAGATTCAATTTTAAAAATTAGTAGTAGAGAATCATATAAAAGGCGCTCTCTAATTTACAATATTATAATTATCATAATTTGGTGAAAAAAAATTAAATTTCTTGAATTCTTGAAATACGCCAAAAAGTTAAAAAATTCGATTTTTTTGATAACACAGGGAAATTTGATCCGATCCCTCTGGAATTTTTTTTGAAACCCACTAATTTTGGGTCATTCTTTTCAGCTGTGATGTCAATTTTACGCTAGCTATCACTTATCTGCTTAATTCGGGGACCAGGACTCCACATTCTTGAAACCAATTACAGCTAGGTTAATTTTGATCACAAATTTGAAAAGTATGACCCAAATTTAGTAGGATTACACGCTTGGTTTATCAAAATTGGATAAAATTTGGATGTGATAGAGCAAAATTAAAATTTTTGGATTCTGATGACGTCATAAAGTTAAAAAATTCGATTTTTTTGATAACACAGGGAAATTTGATCCGATCTCTCTGGAATTTTTTTTGAAACCCACTAATTTTGGGTCATTCTTTTCAGCTGTGATGTCAATTTTACGCTAGCTATCACTTATCTGCTTAATTCGGGGACCAGGACTCCACATTCTTGAAACCAATTACAGCTAGGTTAATTTTGATCACAAATTTGAAAAGTATGACCCAAATTTAGTAGGATTACACGCTTGGTTTATCAAAATTGGATAAAATTTGGATGTGATAGAGCAAAATTAAAATTTTTGGATTCTGATGACGTCATAAAGTTAAAAAATTCGATTTTTTTGATAACACAGGCAAATTTGATCCGATCCCTCTGGAATTTTTTTTGAAATCCGCTAATTTTGGGTCATTCTTTTCAGCTGTGATGTCAATTTTACGCTAGCTATCACTTATCTGCTTAATTCGGGGACCAGGACTCCACATTCTTGAAACCAATTACAGCTAGGTTAATTTTGATCACAAATTTGAAAAGTATGACCCAAATTTAGTAGGATTACATGCTTGGTTTATCAAAATTGGATAAAATTTGGATGTGATAGAGCAAATTTAAATTTTTTGATTCTGATGACATCATAAAGTTAAAAAATTCGATTTTTTTGATAACACAGGGAAATTTGATCCAATCCCTCTGGAATTTTTTTTGAAACCCACTAATTTTGGGTCATTCTTTTCAGCTGTGATGTCAATTTTACGCTAGCTATCACTTATCTGCTTAATTCGGGGACCAGGACTCCACATTCTTGAAACCAATTACAGCTAGGTTAATTTTGATCACAAATTTGAAAAGTATGACCCAAATTTAGTAGGATTACACGCTTGGTTTATCAAAATTGGATAAAATTTGGATGTGATAGGGCAAAATTAAAATTTTTGGATTCTGATGACGTCATAAAGTTAAAAAATTCGATTTTTTTGATAACACAGGCAAATTTGATCCGATCCCTCTGGAATTTTTTTTGAAATCCGCTAATTTTGGGTCATTCTTTTCAGCTGTGATTTTTCGACAGCTATCACTTATGTGCTTAATTCCGGGACCAGGACTCCACATTCTTGAAACCTATTGGAGCTAGGTTAATTTTGATCACAAAATGACCCAAATTTCTCTAACCGTCGCTGGCGCTAGGGAAATATTTAAAAATTGGCCCTAGGTGTCCATTTGTAGTAGGCTGAGTTTAAGGTATAAGTTTCGGTAAAATATCTTAAAAAATGTGACCCATCACCCTGTACGACAGCAAATTTTCAAATCGATATTCCTTTAAATGATGAAAGTGTGGGGGTGTCTTCATCTTAAATGCGACACACTGTATATAGTACCTATGTATATAATTCTTCAATAGGGGATTTGTATTGTAGGAAAATTATATCTTTATAAAATTAAATCTAGGTTAATTTTCTGCTTAATTTTAAATAATTTCTTAGTTAAAATAAAATACACTCCAATGAATACTCGTATCTCGAGTTAAAGTAGAAACCGTTGTTGAAGTTATAAAAGTAAATTAAATTTTCAGAAGTTAACTGATAATTGCACAAACTTTGAAAAGACCGTAGAAGTAGAGTTAAAAGAAATTGTCATACAGATACAAGAAAAGTACCATCAAACACCCTATTTGAGTACTCTGATAACTTCTTTTGTAGGTAAATCTTTCGTCCGTTTGAAAAATTTTGCAATCGCGCATGTTTCCAGAATTTTGTGCAGTTCTACACAGAAAATTATATATTATTAAAAGAACAGAAAATTTTACAATACTGACACTCAGTGTAAGTTGAAAAGTACAAAGAAATAGTGTTATTACAGTGTTATAGGACTACCTTTTTATCTTCCAAGAAAAGTCCATAATCCCCATCAATCCATGCTAAAACAAACCATATTAACTCATTGTTTTGGGCAAACCATATTAAGAGACTAAACGGCATTACAACCCTGGGTAGGCCTTGACCTTCTCAACAATTGATAGAATTCTGTTTTTAGTCTTGGAACACCATCATGACTGTCCATCCATCTCATTTTAGTACTCTTTTAGGCATTCAAGAGTCGTCCATGCGTTCCCAAACCATTCAATTCTACGAACTTTGATGAAACAGACAATACTTTGATTTTGTAGAATATAATTTATTGTATTTAATTTCTTGCGAGACAGTTTTTGGTGATATTTAAATAGCAGATAAATACCACAATACTCAAAATGATTTACTACTGAATACTCTACAATTAATGAGTGTTCCAGGTTAAATTGAAATGGTTTTTTACTTTATCTATAGTACATTAAAAATAATTTGTTTTTTATTTCAGGTAATAATCGTTCCACATTCACATAACGATCCAGGATGGTTACGAACATACGAACAATATTTTTATTATGAATCAAAAGACATTTTAAATAATATGATAAAAAAATTAAATCAACATCCAAACATGACATTCATATGGTCAGAAATATCATTTTTAAGTATGTGGTGGGATCAAGCACATCCAACAAAACGAAAAGCTTTTAAGAAATTGATTGATGAAGGTCGTATTGAGATTACAACTGGTGGATGGGTGATGACTGATGAGGCCACTAGTCATATTTATGCTATGGTCGATCAACTTATAGAAGGTAATCATGCATTTTTTTATTTTAAATTTTTGTTTGTGTTTTTGAAGACATTTTGAAAGTCAAGCGAATTTCTCCTCTCAATTCTGAATTCTTAGTAGGGTTTTTGCTCGCGAATTCTCGTCTCGAGTATTCCCGAGAAACTTATCTTTAGTTGAGACGGGAAAATAATCTCAACGCGTCGAGAACTCGAGAAATTAATTCAGTGCGCTAAAAATCAAACTTCAACTAAAAAGGTCATTCAGGCAGCTGGAACTAAAGGCAAAACTAGTCGCACTTACATAACCAAAAATTTAACCAAAAAAAGAATTTCTGTGATTTGAGTCTACTGGGCAACGAACACCTACTCTTGAAAAAATGTGTAAAGCTGTAGTGACTATTAAGCCATCATCGAAAGCCTATTTTATAAGGAAAAGCTTTGAATTAAAACTCGATGGATGGGGTAATTTTGATCCAAAAGGTATAAAAATCAGGTTAATTTAATGATTGGATGCAGAGTTTCTGAGATATTTTTTGCAATTTTTTTAAGGGGTATCCCTTTAATAAAATCGAGAAAATCGCAAAAAAAAATTTTTTTTGGATTTGACGAAATTCAGTGGATGGAGTAATTTTGATCCAAAAAGTATAAAAATCAGGTTAGTTTAATGATTGGACCTAAAGAAGTTACAATGAGAGAGAGAAGATAAGTCTCTTCTTTTTGGGTCATAAGGTCATTATGGTCAGTCAACAGCCAGTGTAGCAGAAAATGCTATGTCATTTCAGACAAAATACATCTGCATTTGTTTAATGTGGAGAAAATAACCACAATGACTGCGGCAACAAACCTTTTAGGTGGATACCTTGCAATCGCAGCCAATTAATCTAAACTACTTGGTGACTGGTGTGTAGGCCCAATGGTGAATAAAATTATTCTTAATATCAGAACGTTATATTTGACATGTACTATAATAAAAATAGTATATTGTGATATATGATATCGTCTAGAAATAACATTTTTTTTTAAATTGTCTACAAATAAAATCATTTTAAAATTATATTAAAATGAAAAGAGAAAAAAATATATAAATTTCATATTAAATTTTCAAACTAAATATGGGTGAAATTGAAGAATAACAGTTATTTATTAAATTTTCCTTTTGTTATATGTATTGAAATTTTATACGTTTTCATATGTATTTTTGATTATACAAAAATTGTATATAATGTTATTCGATATATTATTTACTCTCTCACATAACATATTCTTTCAAAATGGTGTTAATTTTCTTTGCATCCTCTCTGGGTGTTTTTTTGCTATGTATCTTATGCAGTAAAAATCATTTATTGCGACACTAAATATACTTATTCCTACTCTGAACTACTTCAACAGGGTTTTGTTCTAAATTTGAAAAATTGGTTTAAAAATTTACACCAAAAAAGTATTATTAATTCATTTCAAAAATAGTGTAGAGTGCAAGGCGTCTTGAATAACATCACGATTGCCATACAATCATTTAAATAAAAATAACTTGTCATACAATGATTGTATGCAAGGCGTATAACAACTCCTTGCAACAACAACTTCGTTCTGTTAAATTTTTTACATAGCGTTGCATATGGCATGACGTAATACTTTCACAATCCATCTGATTGGTGTTTGCTGTCACGTGACCGGATGTATAATTTTACTAAAATTATTTTTTTTTAATAATAATAATCCTGAATCTTTATAAAAAACAAGTTTGTGTTTTGTTATCTACATATCATGATAAATCATTAGAAACTTTTTATCCAACCGATTTATTCTTAATGGACAAAAGCCTATTGTTTGGATAACTTTTATATATATCTTAACGATGGTCATTTTTGACATCTATTAGATAGGATCGATAAACATTTGAAGAAATTTTTCTAAAATTCCATCCTCAGTACAGAAGTAATAGCTGCATTTCCTTCGGTAATTCGCTAATATCAATATAAACGACCTCCACTATAATAAATTTTTTTTTATATGTGTTTTGTGTAAACAAACGCGCGATGATGTAATATCATATACACGAAACCTTAAAAATGTTTATCCTTATCATACCTTTTTCTTTAATTTACTGTCATACCCTTCACATATACTTTTATCCATCTTTTGGTTTCACAGTATATAGGGTGTTACTACTACCTCCTTAAGCTGGCTACATATGGAAAGCTTTTTTATTACAAGGTTTATAGGTTCTAAGAGATATAAAGAACTAAATAACTAAAAAAAGGTCTTTATTGAGAGATTTTTTAATATTTTTTAAACTGTGTACGGGAGCATAATTTCTTAATTCGCCTCTACGTACACCCTTTGATTTTTACTAGCTATATACCAAGCATGGCCAAACATGACTTAAAGAAGTTTCTCAGACTTCTGTAACTAACATACGAGTAAGACAGTGATAGTCAAGACCATGAAGGTTATAAAGAAGGAGAAAGATCGCTATGTACTAAAGCATTAGCGCACCTGTCCCTGAAAATTTGTAGAATTTATAGTTAATTTTTAAGCCACCAGCCGCGCTGTCATCAAGAAGTAGTATCTGCGAAGTGGATGAAGTTAGTTGCATAATGTACAAATTGATATATCATTTCAAATTAGCGCACAACAGCCCGCCTTTATTGATACTTCTTAGCGGTCGCAGCGCCTCACTTATTTTATCCATATTTCGGGGACAATATTTTCTATAGCGATCGTTCTCCTTCTTATAAGCTTCATGGTCAAGACAGTGATAGTCAAACCAGTGACAACCAAAAATACGAATAAGACAGAGAGACAACATTTTTTTCTACCTATCTCATTACTATTAGAGTAACTGAGACAGGTAGAAGAGACGTATACCCGTCTCGCTTCATTCTCCATGAGCAATGCGGATTTGGATAAAGAGACACACAATAAAGTTGTAACAATGGTGACTTCGACTTAAAATAACTCGCCCATGCCTGCTGTATACCTTATACCTTCTGATAATTTTACGATGACAGCACTGCGTAGCTTAAACAAACAAGAATTCATCTAATCGATTTTTTTATTTTGAAATATTCAACTGTCATCAGACAAAGGCTAGAGAATTGATGAAGATTTATTATTATTGAATTGCAAGTTTTCCAGAGTCAAATAAATGTATTTTGGTATCCAAAAATATACCTTGCATAATATTGCATTTATATATTTTATGTATATAAAGGTAAAAATATACATCCATAAATGTAAAAGCAAAAAAAAAAACCGAACAATATATCCAACTTTCTATGTATGGATATTCTAAGAAACGTTCAACATTTGAAAGGCGTTTGAACCCAGTGGATAGACATGTATACAATATTGTATTGTATTGTGTTTATAACGTAGTAGTCTAGTAATATACCATCGGGAAGTAAACGACAATAAACTTGTTTCACTTCCTTCAAGGAAAAATGAATTTACATCATAATCAGTTACTTGTTGTGCTTGTTCTGCATTGATTTTACAGTGTGTTTTAAAATTATTGGCACTTCAACTTAGATGGGTTGTTCTACAAACAAAGGAAGAAAATGAGTCTCGAGTCTATTCGATATTATTTGTACATTCTGGCTGTGAAATTCTCAGTCAAATTTTCAAGAATACAACGTCTTTTAGCCTTTGTTAAGTTAAACAGTCAAAAATGTTAGTTTTAGATTTATGGTAATGAAGGAATGATGATAAAATTGTATTTAATAATTTATTTTCAAATTTTCGTTTATCACGTTATGAAAATTGACATTTTCTTATTAATTATTATTATAAAAATATTAAAAAATCATAAAATTAATTATATTTTTAAAATTTCATATCAAACGCCATATATGAACATAAATTAAAAGTTACCAAAAATCAGAATCACTTATTTAATAGTTAATTGTGCAGCTTTTATTATTATTACATAAGTATGTGTCGTTTTTTCTATTGAAAAAAGTTAAGTTTCTTTGGCTACGTTACACATTTACACAGCCCATAAAAGTTTTTTTTGGTAAACATCCAATAAAATTAAATAGCCTGGCATCCAGTTTTCCGGAGGTAATAACAGCATACTTTCTATTTTTGACCCTTCTAGATACAATCACAACAACTGAAAGAAGTTTTTCAATAAATTTTCCGAAAAAGGCAGGAAAGTGTATATTTAATTTGAATTGTTTGGCTAGCTCAATTTCTTTTTTTAATTTAATGCAAGCATTTTTGTTTCTTTCGTGAGAAATATTTACCCTTGATTTAGACCCCTCAACTAATTTTGGTACAGGGCCCCTCCAAGGCGGACTACGCCACTGTATTTGATACAAATTAAATAAATTAAAGATGCCAAATTAAATGATTAACATACATAATTATTGAAATTTAACGATTTTGTCATTAATTTCAGGTCATCAATGGCTCCAAACAAAATTAAATTACAAACCAAAAACCGGATGGTCAATAGATCCATTTGGTCATGGCAGCACAGTACCATATTTATTATCCGTATCTGGTATAACTGGTACAATTATACAACGTATACATTATGCATGGAAACAATGGCTTGCAAAGAATCAATATGGTGATTTCTTATGGGTACCACAATGGAAATCACATACATCAATTAATGAACGCGGTTCAATTTTAACACATAATCAACCGTTTGATATATATTCAATAAAACATAGTTGTGGACCACATCCATTTATCTGCTTACATTTTGATTTTCGTAAATTAGCTGGCGAATACACCGAACAATCAGCGAAAGCTGTTGAAATTGATCAAAATAATGTTGAACGTAAAAGTAAAACATTATTAGCGCAATATTCACGTACAGGTTTGTTGTAAATTTTATGCGTTTAAATTCAATTGAGTAATTAAGGACGTTCCCAAAAAAATTACAGTTACAAACCTCACTAATGTGTATACGAAATTGAAATAAAAATTAATTACAACTTAAATTTTCTTCAATAAATTTTGAAATTTGTTTTCACAGGTTCACTTTTTCCACACAACGTTGTGCTAATGCCTTTAGGAGACGATTTCCGTTACAATAATGAAATTGAATGGGATCAACAATATACAAATTATAAAAAAATCATGGATTTCATTAATACACATTCGCAAAGTTTTGATAATGCTGAAATTGTATTTGGCACACCAAAAGATTATTTCGAAGAGATTGCTAAACGTTATACAAAATATCCAAAATTGAAAGGTGATTTCTTCGTATATTCGGATATATTCTCAGAAGGACGTCCTGCCTACTGGTCTGGATATTATACAACACGACCATTTGTCAAATTATTAGATCGACAATTAGAACATAATTTACGTAATGCAGAAATTTTATTTACAATTGCGCTTAATAAGGCAAAAGAACATCATAAATCCGTGAAAATATTCGATCGAAAATATGAGAAATTGATAAAAGCCCGACGTAATTTAGGATTATTCCAACATCATGATGCAATCACTGGTACAAGCAAATTTAATGTAATGAAAGATTACAGTCAGAAATTATTTGAAAGTATTCAGGATACTATGACATTACAGCAAGATGCAATACAATCGTTACTTTCAAATGATATTGGTTTACCACCAACGGGAGCTAGTGATTCAACAAAATTTGTAATACTTAGTAATTTAGAATACGAATCAAACGACCGACCTCCACGAATGGTACCAATTGCTTTGGATACAAATACAAAATATATTGTGTTATTTAATTCGTTAGGTCAACATTTGGATCGGGTAGTGACACTAAAAACGACAACGGTTGACATCAAAATCACCGATGCACATCATAAACCAATTATGTATCAAATCAATCCTGTTTGGAATGCTACTAGTCCACGAAATTTACATATTATTGATAATGAATTCGAAGTAGTATTTATTGCAAAATTACCAGCGTTTAGTCTAGTAACATTCCTGATTGATTCAAAAAGTATGAATCCTGATTTAAAAAAACGTTTAGCAACCATTTATTGCGATGTTTGTAATAAAGATGAAAAGACTGATAAGAAAAATAATAATATTTTTAAAATTAAATCTACTCAACCAGGTGATATTCAGTTAGAAACATCAAAATTACGATTATTAATTGATGGAACTTCTGGTTTTCTAAAATCGGTTCATCAAAAAGATACACAACGTACAGTACAATGTCAATTACAATTTTCTGCATACCCAAGTGCCCAATTTCACTCAGGTATGTATTGAGTTAATTTATGTTTTTTTTTTTTTTTTTTTTTTTTAAATAAATTAAAAAACTTCTGTTTCAGGTGCATATTTATTTATGCCAGATCCAAATTCAGCAGATACAGAAAAGGATGTTTTAGGTCAATACACTAATGATAAAACAATCATAATTACATCTGGTCCCGTTTCAAGTGAATTATCTGTAATGTATGGGCCATTTTTAATCCATACAATACGTATTTATCATAACCACGATTCAATATTATCGTCTGGAATTTATATTGAAAACGAGGTCGATTTTGAAAAACCACCGAAGAATCGTGAAACTGAATTCTTTATGCGTATCGTATCCGATATACAAAACAATGAACCACCGGAATTTTATTCCGATTTAAATGGATTCCAAATGCAAAAACGTGTGAAAGTACAACAAATTGGTATCGAAGGTAATTACTTCCCAATTACAACAATGGCATACATTGAGGACGAGTCTATGCGATTAAGTTTATTGACAAATCATGCACAAGGGGCTGCTAGTTGGCAACAAGGAAACCTGGAAGTTATGTTAGAACGTCGAAGTTTATATGATGACATGCGTGGTATGGGAGAAGGTCTTGTCGACAATGTACGGACAAACACTAAATATTGGTTGCTCTTAGAACAATTAAATTCAATCGATAAAAATGAAAATAGTGATAAAATTAAAGATATTTTACGTAATTTTAATTCAGATGCAAGTAATGATGATGACAAATTTAGTCGACCATCTTTATTTGCAAATACAGTTAGTAACATGCTCATATATCCGGTGAATGTGTTCACTATTGAAGGTGCAACTGATTATTTATTACGTAATAAGTATGTCAATTTGTTAGAGAAATTCCCATGTGATGTACATTTAATGAGTTTTCGTACATTACCCGATCAAAATTTTGCACATTTTCCATCAACTACAGCATTAATGGTACTTCATCGACAAGGACATGACTGTTCAATTAGTGTTCCTGATTTAGCATGTGATTCGTATATATTTGATGGAAACACCCTAGCAAATCTACGTATCAATACAGTAGAGAAGACCTCATTGACAGGGTTGCACACGGAATCATTCATTACAAATATGAGTAACTTGATATTGGATCCAATGAGTATAACTACTTTACAAGTTACATTTAAAAGTGAAAAATAGCATATAACAAATTTTAGTTTAAAAATAAATTATTTTTATTATAATTTTTTCATTGTGGCATTAGTAGTTTTGATTTATTATTAAATTAATTAAATAATTAATATTAATTAGTCCAATTAATAAGAGTCTAAAATACATATAGGTGCATAAAAAGTTGCGTCCTAAACTTTTTTGATTTAAATATTTCTTCATTCAGTTATTCAAAACATGTTTTTGAAATCGATATCTTTCTCAATTTCTTTAATGATTAAACATGAAAGAAAATGAATTTTTGTTTTAAAAATTGAATAAATAACAAGTGAAATTTACAAAATCTTCCGCAAATGCGGGTTTTTCTTTGTATATATCTCCAAGCTAAACCGACTTTCTTGAAACATAGCTAAGAACACTCTCTATTAAATTAACTTTTAGCAAAAAAGTAATTCAAATCGGTTCATTAGTTTAGGAACTACGATGCTACAGATAGACACACATAGCGGTCAAACTTATAACACCCCTTATTTTTACGTCGGGTGTTAAAACATAACTTCATAAGTTTAATGAAGTAACTAACATAAGGCAATTTTGAATTTATTAAAAAGACAATTTCATGCAAGCAGGTGTGTCTTTATATTTTAAAGGCAAGATAGCCAATTATCGAAAAGAAATTTCCGAATATGTTCCGAATATTTTTTTTTTTTTAAACTAAACTTGGATGCAACTTTGTATGCGCCTTGCTCTTATTAACTGGTGTAAATTGTGTGTACAAAGAATTTATAAAAATAAACAAACAAAAATATTGTGTGAATCTCTGAAAGAATTTTTTTGATGTGGAGTGTATTTATTATTATGAGATTTTGTGAATTGAATTCAAGATTTATATACTACCTCTGTTTAAATATCAATTTTTTGACAGATTTTTTCCCTGTTTGCACATATAACTACAGTGAGATCACTATAATTGCAAGCATGCAAAATAAATTCTGTATTATTACGATTATACTGTATCGATTATTACCTGTGACACTCCTTAATATGTTAATAAAGCGGGAGATTATTTTTGAAATGAAAGAAAAAGTATTTATTTTTACTTTATAAATAAAATATACAAATGATGATATTATTGAGCCTTGTATTTCTCTCTCTATCGTGTATCCCAATTGAGACGCTACCATCAACTGCCAAACTAATGATAAAAATGAACGAATGATATTCAATTGGGGTACATGATGAATTTGGCTAACTAATATACCCACACATTTTTCTGTTTTTTTGTAAAACAGAGTAGACGCAATATATTTTTCTTATAAAAAGTGTACACTAATATCATCATCTTTCTCAAAGCGTTTTTTTCTGCGCATATGAAAATTTGTATTCTACAGATAAAAATTTAAAACTTGGCATAGGTGAATAAATTTCACCACATTTGATGGAAGTAATATTTGAAAATATAAGACAGTGTAGGTAAATACTAATCTTTCAGATCAAGATGCCACCAAAATAAAATAAAAAAATGTAAAATCAAATTTAAAATGTAAACAAATATGTGCAATAAATAAATCCCAAAATTTGTGAGGTATTAATTTTTATAACTAATCAAACATTTTAAACAGTACTGAATTACTAATATATAAAGTTTTGTCCTATGTACAATTGCTGTTCAATTTATAATAATATACAAGGTGTCTCATCGTGATCGCATTGATGAGTGTGGGTGAACCAATAAAAAAAGTGCGAATAAGTTCGAGATCATAGATAGTAAATTTATATTTTAAATGTGACTACGAAAAATTTTAAAAAGAACAACCGTGAAAATTAAAGATGAATTTAATAAACTAATTTTTTTAATTATATTCTCTACGACACGCTTTGAACTACGAGTGGATAAAATCATAATGAGATTATTACGTTACACCTTGTACATTTTTATAAGAATTTTATTGAAATGACTCATAAATTAGTTAATCTAGTACATGTACTCATTATGCGACTTGATTTTTATTCTTGCCACATTGTTTTTTCCCATAATGCCCCGTTTTTGCCAATATGAATTATGTACTACAATAATTAATTTATAAAGAAACTTGAAAATTTTTTTATTATCTGACATTAACTGTATGTAAATAATATTTAAATTAAGTATTATTTTTAAAATGATTTTGATAAATTGTTTATAAAAAATTTAGAACAAAAATATCATCTGAAAAAAATTATTTTATTAAAATTTAACATAAAAAATAAATCTCAAAAATGTCATAAATTATCGTAATTTTTATAAACATACAGAAAGTTTTCATTTTGATATGAAGGAATATGTATAAAGCAGTGGGGGGTTTAGGCTCAGGCTCGTGAGGCCTGAGGCCTATGCATTGATTTACGAAGATTAAAAATAGGAAGGAAAGGTAAATATTATGAGATGGACGCCAGGCTGATTTACGAAGTCTAAAAAAACGGTGATAATATGTTGAAGACGGAACTATATTTCGTTACATAAAGGTGCTTTACGATGCCTTGGTCCTAAGTCGCCATCACCATGAGCATCAAATTCGAAATTTCCAGTGTTTTAGTAACTTTTAATTCAAAATGAACCAACGATTATAAAACATGTATTTTCAACTTTTTTCGATTCACCTTTTGGAAACTTTTAAGATGTAGTTTTGGCAATAAAAACTAGAATCCTTTTATGAGGCCTAATTGAGAATTTTTTTACGTTAAATATTAATTTATGTTAAAAAGTTTTGCCTTATCAAATCTATCTTATAAATATTAAAACTTTTTAACGCAATTTTAATATATATTATAAAATTGAAAATTTTTAAAAATTAATTTTGATTTTCATAGCCATATAATACAATTTTTGGAAATTTTTAAGATAGACTTATTGCAGATTTAGATATTATAGACAAGCTCTGCGTAAGGTAACAAAATTTTGATTACTTTTACAAAAACATGTTTGCTTTGCTGTTAGTCTATTGAACAAAAATTTATTGAATGAAATAGGGAACGTTGAAGTATCACATTATATTTATGTCCTGGTAGGGGGCTAACAAATTTTACAGATTGTCACATCATATTTTAATGTGGAAGGCCTAAAAAATATATTTAAAAAATCGTTATATTGTATTTGAACGTTTCCTTAAACTTTTTCCATGACATTAAATACATGACTCGGAAAAATACTAAAATATAGCAAAAAAATATGGATTTCATCCATTTTGTACGAATTTCTACATTAAATATTGAATTACTGAAATCAATATTTAAATATGGTTGTCAATAACGAATTCTTAATTCATATTACATAGTGGAAGTAATAAAACAAATAAAAACGATATTTGGATTCTAAAATTTCAGGATCGTTTGTTTTTTCATACTTTTCCACACTCAAAAAATTGTTGATAGCTTAAATTTGAATTGTGATTGTGAAATAATTTTGTATATGTTGAATGAAAGATGTGGATTATTAATGTGAATGTGTTACAAAGTTTCAAAATCACTCCCAATTATCTGTGCGGGTAGAATAGATAATTAATGGTGCGATTTCATTAATTTTTTTGGCTTGCGTTCACAAAAAATTGAATACTTCAATCGATCACCTGTAGATTATTGAAAATTTGCAGGTTTATATTACGAAGTTATCTATTACAGAAAAAACAAGTTTAATGCGAATTTTTAAACATATTTATATCATTTTCAATTAATGAATTATTTTTGTGGTCTTAAATAGAAGAAGAATAAACGTTTTTAAATTACCAAACTTCTAAGATGAGCGCAAAGGGTAATTTAAATTCTAGATTAAAAAATCTATTTTTATAAGTTTCCCGTAATATTTAAAAAGGCATCCCCTGGCTTGTGGACAAATGCTAATTATTCCCGCACTTGTAGAAAAATACAAATTATTCCCCGCATGTGTGCTATGTAATACAAACACATTAATAATCTGACATAATTGTATATTACGTGAATTATACAGTGTGTTCATAAATTCAATCCAACATGCTGACCAGTACAGGTTGTACTCTTGGTAAATAATAGTACTGCTCTACTCTACATGGTGGTGAAATTTGAAACTATCGATCTGGAATATTTTCTAGTATAAAATATTGTATTATGCAAATAAATATTGTACTAATAATTGACTATAATAGATATTAACTATTACTATTTTTCCAAAGAATGTATGTATTATCTGTATTCTTTGCCCATTCTCACGTGTTACAATTTCTACCACCAGATGGGTTGATATTCTGTTATCAGTTAACAGCATTTCACAATAGGCTTTAGATTATTGCTTTAAAAGTAACGAGAAATTGAGGGGCCGTATGTATTCGTTACTAAAATAATCAGTACTCGTTACAATCGTATCGTTACGTTACTCGTTACTTTTGATACATATTACCTAATAAAATTTGAATTGGAAAAATTTTATGACAGTTATAGTTCAACTGTAGGTATAAATGAAAATGTATGTATTCTAAATAAAAATTTTGAGTAATGAAAAATGCGAGTAACGATATAAATTCGTGAGTAACGTTTCAGTACTCGGTACTAGAAGGCATACCCGTTACTCAGTCTTTGGTACATACGGTTTGTTACAGCTCTACTTTTCTTCGATTTGCTATTGTTTTGGGCAGTCTATTATATACGATTGATTTATGATCCCACGTATATATTGTACTTAGATAGAATAAAAATATTTTATAAATAAAAAAGTAAATCAAATCAAAAGCTCTAAATTATTATGTAAAGTATTAAAACAAAATAAATTATTTTAATATT
This sequence comes from Chrysoperla carnea, assembly GCF_905475395.1. NCBI lineage: Eukaryota > Metazoa > Arthropoda > Insecta > Neuroptera > Chrysopidae > Chrysoperla > Chrysoperla carnea. The sequence continues at coordinate 22,609,131 of NC_058338.1, forward strand.
TTATACTAATTACTATCCTGTTCTAAATAAATAGAGACTTCATTCCATTTAAATTAATAAAGATAAAAATATATAAATTTAAAGAAAAAAAAAACAAGAAAAGTCCATTAATTCATTTCTAAGTAATAAACAAACACATAGAATTGTAATAATTGTATATCTAAAGAAACAAAAACAAACAAAAAATATATATATATGAAAAATGAAATAAAATTTCAGTTGTAAATCTAAATCTATGTCAGTCATTTCATATCCTTAAGAATTATTTGCACACCTTTTATTACAGATATCTAACACTGAGAACAGTCAGAAAACCTGCCGAATTTACCATTTTTTTTAAATATTTAAATATTTGACAAATTTTAGGAGATAATAATTTCAGAATAAATGTCTTTTATAAAACTGCGTTTTTTCTCCTGCTTTTCTGTCTCAATAGACTATCGTAAGTATTTAGCACTGGAGAAAATTATTATAATGGCTATTTAGAAGACGTTTCAGATTAATTGTTTCACCAATTATTATCGTTCAGAACTTGCTTCAGAGATGAATTAATGAATATGAAATTTCAGGAAATGTTTGAATATCTCTAAATTTTTATGTAAAGTATTAACAGAAAAAATAACTGTTTGTTATCTTATTTGTTTCTCTCACAGTAGCAAGCGCAAAAAGATTTTTTTTGAAATTGAAACTGTTCAAAAATTATTATTAAAGTAATATGGGACAAGAAAGGATTCAGTTCTTTGACCATTGTTTCTATTGAAAACGAAGCAGTAAGAAATCTAGACGTTTCCAATATCATGTATTTGCGATAAATGATTATTAGGCTCAAACGCAAAGCAAACCCATGATGAAGAGACCATCCCATGTGACCAAAATCCGACCCTAAAATGTATATTCAAAACCAATCTTTGATTGAAATGGCATAAGCGTGGAATAGTCAATAGGGTCCATACAATAATATAATGGTAGGGTCTCATCATGAGTAGTATTCTAGGATATGGCTACTGGGTTAGTATTTTCTCTCATAGGATATATATGGCAGAGCAAACATTTTCGTGATAGAAGAAAAGGGGGAAATTAAATGAGTAAAAATTGAACAAAACTGCTCCTTGCCGAATAAGTTCCCCAACGACCATTATTAATGAGCTTATTTGATAAGGAGCAGAAATTTTTCTCAATTAATTTTATTTCCCCTTTCCCCACTATCTCGAAAATGGTCGCTCTGTCATATATATGCCCTATGAGAGAAAATGCTTCATTCCACATCGACTCAGGAGCTTATTTACCCGCGCGGCAGAAAGAAAGGGTTCATAGGGTTCATGGATTTTTTTACGTGCCATATTCTAGGACCTAGAATATAGTTATAAATTTTAAAGTAATAAGCGACAAGAACCACTTAAGTCAAGAATTTAGAATAGCCATAATATTATTTGATAGCGCTAGCGCATACATTAGGCATCTTCTTTATCGTAAGCTGTTATGTTTGGCTTATGAATGACGTACTATGGTTCATATCTTCACTATTTAATCGCACAAAATCAATGTACATGAAAAATGTTAAAATAAAATGATGTAAGTTTTAAAGTTTGAAAGAATGTTTCGTTCGTTAAACAAATGTGGCCTTCTGATAAAATAAATATTAACAACGAATTCAAATTTTGAACACAATAAAACTTATGTACCGGTAAGTTTTTCCACTATTAATTGCGCAATAAAAAAAATTTTTTTTCCATCATTCTTCATAAGAATTTTACATTTCGTTGATAGGTTAGAACATAGAAAATTTAAGACGTAATATTATTTAAACTAATTTTCTTTTTTGTAAATGATAAAAAAAACCTATTGAGGTAAATAATTATACATCTATTTACAATTTGTTGTTTTTGCACAGTTTATTTTTAAATTATTCTTTGACCTCTGAAATAATTGATTGAATAAATTTGTTATCATAAGCGTTAAGTGATAAGAATTAAAGTCTTATTTTATATTTCTTTCCGTTTATATAGGCAATAATTGGTAAATACCTTTTATAATAATGTTTAAATGAATGATCTTTTGTGTGTGAATTAAATTTAAATAAAAGAAAACATTTCTTTATTCAATTTGAATTATGATTTATTTCCTAGGTTAAGAACACATAATGGCAAATATTACATAAACGGTCTAAATGATCATGCCGTCTATTTCACCAAGTGTACCTGGGATTTCTGGAAGAAAAAATAAAAGTCCATCATTACCAGAACGCGTTGCCCAATTATATTATAAACATGGGCTATTTTGTAGTTCTTATCCTTTTTCAATAAGCGCTTTTGCTTTAACTATTGCGTTATTATGTTGGTAAGTAATAATTTACTTCTTTGTATTATATTCGGAATAAGTAGAATTAAGATATTTAGACCCAGTGCTCGCGGATGCCTTTATTTTTGAGCTTAAGATTGTAAATTATATACAAATCAATTTTACTTTCTAACCAGAATCAAAATTTGTACAAAAAACAACGTAAAATCGCATGCAACCGATTTGAAACTGATTGCAAACTTGTATCATTCCAAATGTATCAACTAGCTAGCAACAGTTTAGCTAAAGGAATCGTGCTTTGTTAAATGAAATTAAAGTAAAAATTTTTTGATTTAAAAATTAAGTATCTAAGAAAGTATCTAATTTAGATTTTGACTCAGCTATTATTATTGATACTGATATCACATTGATTAAAGTTTACTTAGATTCTTATAAAATGTAAGCTGTCTCTAACTAACTCCTATTTATTGATTGTAAAATATTTAAACACGCCAAAATAAAGCGAAAATGAAAGTTAGTTACGATTAATTTTTGCTTTGGTCAGAATGTTAAAAAACTAGCTTAGCCACAGATTATAGTTATTAATTTAAAACAGATCTGCAACTCCCTGTAAAATTTTAACTATTTTGATTCTCTGAAGGTGCCTTTCTCCAGGTGGTAATTCGCATAAAACATCCCACAAAAAATTAAAAACTTTCCTACGGCCAGTCGATCTAAAATATCAAAATTAAAGTACCTTATAGCAATTCAATTCTACAAACATATTCAGAATTACCAATCTTTTTTTCATATTCATGGTTCAATATTTCGATTATTATGCGAAATCTTTATCCTATTAGGAAACTTCTGGCATTAGAAAATTCTCGAATATATTTTACCATAAAATAAACTAAGAATGCGTTAGTAACTTATTTTATATTCACAGTTATCCACTTGCAAATATTCCCTTGCCAGGGAATATGCCACAACAAGTTTTATGGTCCAAAAACGAATCAAGTTTAAATGATATTAAATGGGATATTCCATTTACATGGGCTAAAAAACCACCATCATGTTTTATACAACAAATACTATTTCGTGCAGCTGTATTTCCATGGTCCGATAATCTAATATTGACTGATGCATTTCGTGGTCCACTCAGTGAAGCTTTTAAAGTTTTAGAAATTGTACGAAATCACCAAGATGAGTACAAGTACGTGTGTACTACAATAAAATTATTTCACATAAACTAATAATTATAATTTATTATAGCTCGAAAACTTTGGATCATTTATGTTTACATGTAGAAAATGTGAAACAATCATTGCATCGAACAAAAGATATTATGCCAGAATATAGTTGTCTGTTGTTATCACCAGCAAATATGTGGCAGAATAATGCACAAAAGTTTTTTGCAGACACAAACATATTAGGAACTGTATATTCGCACCAAGTAAGTTCTCTAAATTAAATTTTTAACAATATAATGTTCGACGTCTGCTTATTATTTAGTTTGAAATTTGAATTAAGGTATATTGCATTAGATATAAATTTTATCAGATTTTTACCATATTTTAAAGAATAAATTTTTATTTAATGAACACGTATCTCAAAGAAAAAAATTTTCTGACGTTTGGGTTTCCTGCAAATGAATGTGGAAATTATAGTAGTGTCCTTGTTACTGTTACATAATCTTATGGAATAAATTTTACATAGTATGATCTTTTTTTTCAAAAACAGAGATGCCTATTTTTGGTGTCAACCCTCTAGGGGCCTTGATCGCTTTCCACCTTTTTTATGAAGATATTTCCCAAGTTCGATAGTGATAAACAAAGGTCTGCTACTCACGAACTTTTATTTGTTTTTAGAATTTACAAAAGGGAAAAATATCAATGGCTGAGGTATTATTTGGAATGCAGTTAAAAGATACAGGTGTTAAACGGTATCCAATTAGGAAGCGATTGCGAATTATTCAATTTGCAATTACAATTGTTTTAAAAGAATATGACAAATCGTAAGTTTTTTTATAAAAAGTAATTTTTTTAAAAATATTTGATATCCCAGAAGTGTAAAAAATAATTTGGAATAATCAATGTAATATAACTATTTTACATGTATTTTTTTATATTTTTAATTCATTGTTTACACCGTTATAACATAGTAAAAGATATAAATACTGCTTAAAAATGTTGTATTTAATTAAGTGTAAAGAAATATTTAAAATACATTATAATTTTGAAATATTTAAACGCAATTTTTTGGCGCTCTCTGTTGATGACGTATTATACGTGATCTGTCAATTGGTGACAGTTCAATGTATAATTTACACTTTAAAAAAATGAATTTACACTCATTATTATTAAGTTTTCTAATAAAAAGCCGTAGAGTAGTATAATTTAATGAAATACCATATAAAATGTAAGTAATTAATATCATACAGTATGTCAACAAATTTTGACAAGCCCGTACTTTGATGTCACGTCCGTATAAAAATTTGAATTTCCGTTTTAGAAATTTTTAAATGCTCTCACTGAATTTGTACATATATTAATTAATTTTAAGTAATTAAAAAGATATTAATTACTAAAATAATGGTTTAGTTGAAATGTCCAGTCATTAAAGTTACGGAAGAAAAATATTTGAACCAAATTTAAATTTCATGAATATTCTCTATTCCATAATATTTTTTCCGCCATTGATATATTTGTTAAACTCAGATAGAATAGGCATTGTATCTGTTGAAATTTAATTCATATTTTTATCTTTTCAGATTTATTTCATCGTTAACGAAAAAACTACATCATTTTTATCCATTATATACAAATATTTCTTTGACAAATTCGAGTGAAATAACAAAATATGAAAATGAAGTCGTGCATATATATTATCCGGGCGAATTTAATTATTATGAATTTATTCCACTAATTGTTGCTTTTATACTATTTTTTATTTATATATATTTTTCTGTACGAAAAATTGAATTTGTTAAATCAAAAGCTGCAATGGCATTTTCAGCTGTTATAACAGTCATGTTATGCCTATGCATGTCTGTAGGAATTTGTTTCTTTTTTGGTTTAACATTATCGTTACAAGGCAAAGAAGTATTTCCATATTTAATCATTTTAATTGGTTTAGAGAATGTGCTTGTATTAACGAAATCCGTTGTATCAACACCTGCACATTTAGATGTTAAAATTCGTGTTGCACAAGGTTTGAGCAAAGAAGGGTGGTCAATTACAAAAAATCTTTTAGTTGAAATTACGATTTTAACATTTGGGTTGTTCACATTTATACCAGCCATTCAAGAATTTTCAATATTTGCGATTGTTGGTCTAATGTCGGATTTTTTCTTACAAATGTTATTTTTTTCAACGGTTAGTATGCTAAATATAATATTAATTGCAAGACTCAGCGAAATCTACAATTTTTAGGGACCCGATGCCATTTAAGATTTTCAATTAGAGTTTCCCATTGTACTTCTTTTCCATCGGTGTTACAGTAGACATTTTTCCCTTCTTTGATAATTAAAAAAAAGTCTCTCCTTCTTGACACTTCAAATATGCTTATTTTGGTTTTCGATGAAGAGTACAATTTTTGAGTACAGTTCTTTCTCTTAGCAATGGATTTTTCTCACCCTTCAAACGAAAATTGCCTTTTATAGCTAAAATAGATTTCCGTTGAGTTTTTACTAATATTACGAAACAAATCTCTTTCAATTAAATTATTTTAACTATTTTAGGTCTTGGCCATTGATATTCGTCGTAATGAAAACATTCAACGACGTACTCCGTACCAAAACATCAGTAGTTACTACGATAAAACGTATCCACCTGTTCAATTGAAAACAACGGGATTAAATCGTTCGAAATCACATCCACGTTTGTCTGGATGTGCTCACACAAATATTGTAGCGGGTCAAGTACAAAGTGCCTCTGAGAAAAAAATTCCAAAACGTTTACGACTGGTACAAATTTGGGCACGTACACGTTTTTTTCAACGTGGTTTTATGCTCTGGATGGTTGTATGGATTTCAATGTTAGTTTACGATAGTGGTATTATCGAAAATTTTGTTGATATCCGCGAAGAGCATTTGAGATCGCCAAAGAAGTTGAATGATAGTGTTACTGTTATTCCAACACATGTAAATACATTACGAATGGAAAATAATTTTATTAAAAAAGCAATTGATGATAATTCGTCATTATTAATTGATACGGTAACAACGGCTTCTATTCCTATTTATCCAACTGAAAATACGGCAACAACGCATTATGTAGAAATGAAATATGAAAATGATAATAAAACTTCAGAGGATCTCCTTAAATTAAAACATTCTGATTTGCAATTATCACGTAAATTGTCCAATTTTCATTGGCCAGCTATCGTTAAACCATATAATTTGTCGTTAAGTGACAGTTATATCACTATATTACCAACAATTCGTATTTCGCATATTATTTCACCGGATCAAGTGATTGGTATTCGTAATCCTGAAGAGAAACCTATTAAACATTTCCAATGGTCAGCATTAGCTGCGGCCCTTGACCCTCTAGATTTTAATGGTAAGTAAACATTTGTTTCTAAAATTAAAAAATATATTTAGTGAAATTATCGATATTTTGTTGATGTCCAAATTATTTTTCCTGTAAATCCGTGACTACTTTATAGTCATAAAAGTTTTTTCCATTATTGATTTTTAGAGCAAGAATAAAGAACAACTAAATTTGAAATCGCCAACTACATAACTAACTCAATAAAAGGGAAGGGGTAACCAGAAAGGTTGTTAATAAAGATAGTCTGCTAGCTGAAAGTTGAAATTCGCTGAAAATTTCCATTGTAGTTCGCGGGGCAACACCCTTTTTGTTAAACCATCAATACGTGACTTCCTTTTGGCGAGTCTACCAAACTTTCTCGTTATACATTTAAATAAAATCACAAAACCCTAAAAGTTTGACTTTTCCTCGATTATTATCGATCCTAATTGATTATTACCAATTATCTACTTTTCAGATGGTGAATCCAAATCAAATCATGGTAATTTTGCGGAACATATGACACCATATTATCCAAGCTCACCAATGGAAATTATGTTTGCGACAATTTTATGCATAATCAGTACTGTTGTCCTATCATATGGTTTTGTGGTTCTATATCGTTGCGTTTGTACACGAAATTATGCAGAATGGCGTGCAAGTTGGGCAAACGATAAAATTGAAGAACCATCAACACAAGTAAGTATCTTTCAATTTCTCAGAATATTTGAAGTTTAGATATATAATTATAATAATTTTTTATTAGCTAATAATGGAAGCCGTTCCAACAGTTATGGAAGGGCATACTCAACAAATAGAATGTATAGCAACGGATGGTAATCATGTTGTTAGCACATGTTTAGCTGGTAAAATTAAAATATGGGATGCCATCACTGCTGAGCCTGTCAAATCAATCGACAGACAATTGTAAGTGTTTTTCTTTTATAAAACTCAAAAAGTGAGACAATGAGACCCCCAAAACTATTATAATCTTGTAATCTAAGAAATATGTATACAAGGTGGGCTATTTTAATGTATTATGGCAACTACTTCGATTTTTAGTTAACCAATAAAAAAAAAAGTTATACAAAAATTGTAGAGTTTGATGGTTATTTTTTGATTGATTAACTACAAAACAAGCTATTATCCATAATATATAAAAATGGCCACCACGTATTAAACAAAATTTTTTTTTAAATTTTTTGTCAGGCATTTTGAAGAACAACAAAAATTTATAATCTTAACCCAAAATGTGGAGTCTGATGAAAATCTATTATCAGACTATGAGTCTGGTTCACCACCATCACGTGATGAATTAAATATTGGATGTATAAATAATACAAATAAAAGTAATTATATACCAATGTTACAAGAAAAAATCAATTTTAATTTTCAAAATTTAAAGACTGATAATAGTAGTGTTTTAGTGAAGACTGATAACAGTGATACAGAACAACAAAAACCATATTTTAATTTTGATTCTGTTTACAAACAGTTATATGTGAAAGATAATTTAAAACGAACGAATTTTAAACAAAGTGAAATTGAAAATTGGATGTTGAATAATGACAGTAAAATAAGTTTAGTGAACGGTTGTGGTGGTGGAGGTAGCGTGAAAAAAACGAACAGTAATGAATATATTAATATTTATAGTGAACAACAACAATCAAATGTTCGAAAATATTCAAAACAATTAGTTTTAAGTCATTCAAAAGTGCCACCAATATGGTGTTTAGATTACGTGGATAATTTAATAGCTTTAGGATGTTCAAATGGTCGTATTGAATTTTGGGAAGGTACTACTGGTAATTTTAAGGTAAAAATTTATATTTCTTTTTTATGTTATACATTATGTTATATTAGTTGTTTTTTATACTTACTTTATAACATCAGATGATTCGATTTAAATGACATTTTTTTTTTATAAGAAGCACAACAACAACACAGTTGTTAGAACAATAAAGGTTTTCATTTCCCCCATTGTGGCGTTGAAGAAAATTTAGACGACAGCACCTTTAAAGTATTAAAAAATCTTGAAGGACGCATGCAATTTGATGGATACACAATTTGTTAATAAATGCCGGTCTATTAGGGCTTCAAAAAATAAATGTTGATTTTTAAGCCGTGGGAATTTCTAAAAATGTGGTAACGCTCGGCTAGAACTTCGGATATATGGTTTTATTATCACGAAACATTTTTAATTTAGAAAAATTGTCAGTCAGTAATGTGGCAGTTTCTTTCACGGCGCCTGTAGTCGGACGCGCTACTTGACTCAGCATTTTTATCGTGCCAAATGATAAAGCATGCGAAGTTACAGGCGGATAAGACACTTTTTCAAATCTCAAAGCCCAAAAAATAACAGTTTGAGAGTTTTTTTTACATCATACATTTAACAAAATCGTGTAGAATTTTCAGAGAAGCCCTTGGTTGAAAATACAACAGACAAAAGTGCAAGAAGTAAATATTCAAATTCTAAAAGTAGAAATTAATATTGCAGTGAATTTTCATAGTTCTATACAGGAAACCTACGATATCTTAACATTACGTCAAAGACATTTCTTTTAATAATCAAATATTTAACTTTTTTCTCCATCTACTATTTTCAGTGTTTATTTGATGACGCATCTGAAGTTGGCGTTACATCTATTAAAATAATTGCAAATCGTGTTATAGCAGCTAAATTAAATGGTTATTTAGATTTTTTACAATTAGAATCATATACGCAGGGTAAACAAATCGATTGGAGTTTTACATCAGCCTACAGACGAAGTACGTATAATTTAACTAAAAATATAAACTTTTTTTAAGACTTCTAAAATATTATATTTTCTGTTTCAGCACATGTTCGTACAGGAAGTGCTGGATCACTTGGTGATTGTAGAGATTTAAGATGTAGTTCCGAAGATTTACGTTGTATTCGTTTAAATACAATAAAAGCACATCAACAGCCCATAACTGTATTAGACTCAGAAGGGGGTCGTGTGGTGACGGGAAGTCAAGACCATACATTAAAAGTAATTATATTAATTTACACAAAATTTTTTATAATGATCTTCAGGAAGTCTTCTATTTATGACGAATTTACCGAACTTTTACACATAAATGAAACTTTTTCGATTATACAAATGCCCCTACAGATTCTTATAGGTTATCTTTTGGAGTTAACAACTTTTGTCTAAAACATGCTTTTATATAATATGATTTCGATTAGTTGTAAGATATTTGTGTATTCTGTTTTTCAATATAAACTAAAAGAATTTATTTTAGGTTTTTAGATTAGAGGATCAAACAGTTTTATATACATTGCACGGTCATTATGGTCCTATTACATGTTTATTCATAGATGTTATTACACCAATGATGTCTGGTAGTGGGTCTCAAGATGGTTTACTGTGTGTGTGGGATTTACTAACAGGTGAGTAGTTTTAGATCGGCATACAAACTATAAAAATATTATTTAAACATTATATAATCCCCACCGATACGAACGAATAAGGTATAAAATTTAGGTCACCAGAATAGTACCGGTATCGAATGCTATCTTTTTTTTTTTTTTTTTTTTTTTTATATCAAAGTGAAGAAAAATTCTGCTTTGTAGGCTTGAATATAATAATTTTTAAAATAAAAACGCTATGAGTTATAAATCCGCCCATATTGAATTTAAACTTTCATTAGAAGTTGTTAAAATGTAATAATTTTTGAACAAAATGTAATCAAAAGAAGCACTCTAATCTTAGTTTTTATTGATCGATACAATAGACTGTGGGACAGAAAAGGTGCTTTGTAAATAATACATACTTAAAACTTCATGAGTGGCTTACTTCTGACGAGTCTACCAAACTTCTCTCTGCGACTTTATTCGAAAGTGCTGCGTTCTCAAATGAGCACGATAACGTCATATTTAAGCTATCAGTCTGAAAAAACGCAGCAGGGTAATATTAATATTTATTCAACAATTCAGCAAATATTAAAAATGTATGTGTTGAAAGGCAAAAATACAGAAGATGTATTAAATATTCAATAATTGATAGACAAAATTTCAGATTTTTGATAATACAATCGTTTTAGTGTTACAGAAGTGATTAGTTGATGTTATCAACTAATAAACGCCTTAACAGAAGTGGAAAGCTTTAAATAAAAATTAATGCATGTTTATTTTCTTACAGGTACCTGTATGTATAGCATTCAGGCTCATGATGGTGCTATTAATTCACTTACATATTCCGCTAGTTACGTTATTTCATTAGGTGTTGATGAACGATTATGTGTGTGGGAACGGTTCCAAGGTCATTTACTTAATACTATTCATATTGTAAGTACTAATTAGATATACAGTTTGTCCCCGGATAGAGGTAACTATACTTGTAAAAAAAATTTTGGCTACCCTGTACATTATTTAGAAATTTTAAATATACCTACATATTTTTCAGAATAAGTAAAACTTCTTATAAAGAATGACTTTTTTTCTTAAAATGCAAAATAAGTAAATTTACAAGTATCGTTACCACTATCCGGGGACACACTATATTACAAAAATCCTTTAACTTGTTAGTCCTGTGTAAATCGATGAAACAATATTTAAGATTTTATTTTTCTTATTTTAATGCAGTTTAAGCTGTAGCTTTCTATTGAATTTTAAAATTTGTTTCATAAAATCAAGTTTTATTAACTTTTTTTTCAGTATCATTCTTATGCTAGCAGTATGGTAATGATTACAGAATGTTTGTTAGTGACAGCGAAACAAGGTAGTCTTACAGTTTGGGATGTACGCACAGGTGATACCATACGTAAAGTTACATTAGGTGATCAAGATTCATGTGTCTTCGTTAAACAAATACTTCACATTACACAAGCATATTCGGTTGTATGTGATTATGGTAATCAACTACGAATTGTTCGATTTCCTCTTGTTCATGACAAATTTGAATAACTTACTTCATAAGCATGAACGATCGTTTTTTTTTATTCTAGATAATTAATGACTTTTTTTAATTGATTCGCATTTAATTAATATTTTTTATCAATTTCAAAAATGTTCATCATATGTATAAATGTTTCCCCATAATAGAATTTTTCAGAAATATGAGATCCATGTACAGTGCGTGGTGCTAATTTTAGAAAATAATCTTATAAAGTTTATAGAGAAGTCAAATTCTTGTTTAAATCATTTCGTATATTGTGCTTATTTTAGACATTGTAAGAGAGACGTTATGGTGTTTTTCCTCGAGACTATTCCCACATAAAAGTTTAATGTTCCTTTAAAACGAAATGAATAGATTGCCTCGATTTCGCCCGGAAAGTACTTTTAAACAACTACATATTGTTAGTATTTTTTAAATTTATATTATACTAGCTGTCCCGGCAGATTTCTTTCTGTCAAAAGTTATTGGCCTATCCCTGCCCAATAGAAAAAATAAATTAAAATTTAATTTTATTATTTAAAAAAAATATTGGGTGATGGTCCAGTAGTCTTACCACTTAACCACAAAACTTAGATTTTTTACATTAAGTATTAGTTTAAACACAGTGGCCAAAGATTCTTTTTTATTATTTTCTTCGCAATTTTCACGTTTTTCTCTCCATAAGAACCTTTCTTGTGCCTTAACAAAAATTTGAAGAAAAAAAATTAGCCGAATTTGTCGAGCCGTGCTCGAATTTTGTGCATAACAATACATTTGGCGAATCATTTTTATTTATATTGATATATTTAAAATTCATAATGATTTGTGATGATGACCTTGTATGATTGTGTACCTGAAATGATTTGTTTCTTAGGATCTCTTACTACAACGACGAGCTTTACAACAATGTAGTATTATAATAAAACGGTTAAAAATCCATATTTTACAAAACAGTAGCGCTGCTATTTATTTTTTATAAATACTAGAAGTATAAAACACTTTTATTTTTTGAAAAAATGTATTTTTACAACGAGGCTTTATTACAAAAACAAAGCATTTTAAACTCTTAAGATAATTATAAGATTTTATACTAAAATTGGCGCCATCAAGATATATGTATAGCCATAAAATTTTAAAGGATCTCTAATTAATTTTTAAAATTAAATTTTTTAATTTATCAATCCCCTTCAGATCTGAAAACATCTAATGCTATTTTTCTAAAGGTTATTATTTTAATTAAATTAAAATCTCTACTAAGAGCTCAAAAATATTCAAATTTGTTTTAAATATAAAACAGAAATGGTGCTTTCAGTCGTTGAAACTTCTATATTACTGTATTTAATTTGTATATAAGCTCTTTAAAACGATTTTGCAGGTGCAAAATTTTCTGATTCGAAGACTTTCATTCAAACGCACCGATAGAAATCAATAATAAATTTTACCAAATGTATTCTCATTTCAATTTTTGAGAGCTCTATGAATTTTTCGATTCCTTTAATCGATTTCAAATGTGATGCAAGTGCCGTCTATATTTTTACTTGATCTCAGAAGTTTATTACTAAAATGTAGTAATTAAAAAAAAAAAAGTATTATCAGATATTTTCAGAATATAATTAAAAATCCGCTGCTTACATGATTCGTTCAATATCGTCGTAAAATCAACACATATTATGGCAAAAGCTTTCATTAAAAAATGAATTTGCTGCGTTATGGTTCGTAAGAGCACTCTGAGCGCTGCTGAAAAAAATGGTGATAGCTCAATATGAATAAACTGAAAGTTCCCTAGCCTATATTTTTCCGAAAAAACGCAGCCATTGAGCCTAACAACATTGGACGTATCACTTTTAGCACGGATTAAGGGGTATCTAAAGCTATGAAACTCGAAATTTTAATATCGTACTGTTTTTTGTGTTAGTGAAATTACTTTTTATTGTTTATAATTGTTTCTTAGTAAAAATTTTATTTATTCACAATTTTTATTTTTATATGACTTAAAGATATTAAATGTATTTATACCTCATTCACTGAAAGATCGCCTACATTATTTTAAGCACTGTTTTTCCAAAAGTAGAGGGCCCTTTACAGCCGTGATTTTCTGGATTTACTCTTGTTCATAGACAAGTTAAAACCTGCTAGATGTCCTAATTATTTTTTTAGTTGTTATATTTCTATAGAATCATTATGATGTATTGATTTAGTTATAATGTATACAGAAATCTTAATTCGAACGAAAACATGCAGGATTTTATGAGCGATATTTGAATGAAGAAGGTATAGAATATGAATTGTGATGTATTTATGCAAAAAAAGAAATTATTTATTGTTAACCCTTAAATTATTGGCTATATGATTATAAAATTTTACACAATTGGCTAAATTTCGCACGATTTTCACTCGCGTTGCATTTTTATGTGTTCCGGGTCTTTTATTTTTTAATTTCATATTTTAGAAATTATAAATTGTAGAAGCTTTTTATAATTCTATAGTAATGTATTATCTTAAGAAAAGGTCGAGTAAGTTTTTGTTTAATACACTTCATATTTTTTGATTCTAAAAGTATTTCGTTATATTTTTCATTTTTTCTCAAATTTTAAATTGCGGCTTATTTTTGTATGAGGAAAAAATTTTTTGGGTCACAAAATATAAAGCATATCAGAACTTTCCAACCTTTTGTAAGGTAAACAATACTAAAATGAATAATAATTAATTAAATTTACTACCAAATCCAGTAAAGTGGAATTTATACTAAATATCTCAAAATGTGAAAAATATATTTATTATTACAAAATTTTATTTCAAAATTTATCATCCCAGATAATTTTTAAGAATTCAAAATTTATTCACTCACAAAAATATCGGTTGATTAATTTATCGGTAATATAGACTATCCGAAACGATTTATTGTAAACGACCGATATGATTATTTGAGTACGACTAAATATACGTACGTTCATAAAAATAAAAATTTATTACTAATAAAAATGAGCGACTTAAACTTTTGATGCAAAACGTTTTGAATAATAAAGGTACGAATGAGTTGGCTAAAGTAGGTATAGTTCAAATAAAAGACATCTAGTTATTTTTAAATTAAAACCTAATATAAAATTTTTAATAATATATTTTCATCAATTGAGTATACGCATAAAACAAGCTTTTAGACAAAGTAAATAAAGATAAATTATTTGTTCTGACCCAAAGTAGTGTTAATAATGAGTACCATTAATCTAACTTACATGATTTTTTTTATGGCAGAGTTATGGATCTGAAGATTAAATCTTTATACACTTTAAATCTCCGAACGAGCATTTCGGACATATATAAATCTAGTTGCCATGGCGATGAGAACATACATTGCTCTAACAAGAATTGAATCAGAATAGAATTCTAACGTATTTGAATCAGTCATATGAACTCAGAATCGGAACCTATCCTAGCCTTTAACGATTGAATTCTCAAACAGTTTAATTGAAAGATGTCACTGCTGTATCCCTCCTTGAGTTGAACATCTGAATTGTTCTCACGGAAAAACAATGATATTTATAAAAAAATGTTTCAAACAAAAGTTGTTTATAAGAAACTTACAAGATAATTCTATGAACTCATGTCCCAATTAACCGATTTTGTTGGTTTACCTCACTTTTTACGTCCTGAGTACGCTACAAAAATTTCAGCTCGATATCTCTTTTCGTTTTCCAGTTAGCGTCCTCAGAGATAGACGGGCGGACGGACAAACGGATATGGATTAATTAGATGATTTTATGAACACATATACCAAAACTTTGTAGCATCAATATTATTTCTAAGCATTACAAACTTTGAATTAAATTTAATGTACCCTGAAATATTTCATTGTATAGGGTGTCAATGATTATGGTTAAATCTGATAAATGCGTATACCCAATTCCTTCAAACGTAAAACTAAGCTTATCTGTTAAAATGCAAAAATAAATGACATGTCCAATTTTTGTTCGACAAAGTCGCTCTATGTTTTTTTTTTTTAATTTAGATGTATTTTTAATATTTATTTTGTTCATTTATTGTTTCTTTTAAAAATGTAAATTGTTTTCGATTTTATATACAACAATTATATTGTAAAGTGCCTTCAGAATATTTAATAATTTATTTTAAATTAAATTTCATATAGATATATTTTTCGATATAAATAATGTCAAACCAAAAATATTTATTATAAAATTTTTTTAACATTGTGTATATAATATAAAAACTTCTTCATAATTCATTCAAAATGGCTATGTTTTATTAAAAATATATTAAATAATATTTTTTATTGAATAAAAAGTAATTTATGTTAAAAATTTAATTTTTATATCACTTTTATTGTGTGGATTCTTTTTTCTGGCTGATCATTTTTTCCTATCTCTCAATTCTAATTTATCTCTTTTTGATCGAACGACGTCCTTGTTCTCAAGTGACGAGATATTCTCCAGAAAGATATATAGGTCAAAGTACTATAGTTTATTTATTATTATACAAGGTGTGTCTTAAAGATCTGTACAGTAGCGCACAGGCGACTTTTGGTGAAGGTGCCAGGGACCCACATGAAATACTCGTGTGTTTTATTATTATAAAAGGTCTGTACAACCTCCTACCAGGTATAGTCAACCACAAAATAGACCGATTTAACCTTACTTAGTACAAAATTACATCGCCATTTATTTGGCAGCATCGCCGTTTTTGAAAATGTTTCACCAGACCACTAGTTGAAGCTACCTGCAAATTTCCAACTCTCTATCTTTTCTAGTTTTGGAGAAAATGGACACCAGAGGTTTTTTAATATTGTTACCTAATTTACCCTCTCACAGATAAACAGTGACGTTTATAAAAAAATGTTTCAAACAAAAGTTTATTTTTTTATAAGGAACATTTTTTGCATTTAAACTTTTATTCTATCTCTAACGGTTTACAAGATGAATCCTACGAAACCAAGACCAATTTAACCTATGTTGCTCATTTACGAACTTAGCTTCACTATTTACATTCTGAGCACGCTATAAAAATTTTAGTATCTCATTTCATTTTTGAGTTATCGTGTCCACAGACAGACAGACAACCGGAAATGGACTAATTAGGAGATTTCATGAACACCTATACCAAAATTTTGTTCGTAGCATCATTATCTTAAAGCGTTACAAACTTGGATCTAAACTTAGTATACCTTGATGTATATTACATACATACAGGATATAAAAATGGAGCCTGTCAAACTAAAAAACATTTCTTCGCTGCCTGACCAATGCGTCAATGCGTAAAATAGATGTCAAACATTTCAGAAAAGAATTAAGGTGGGGTTTTAAGCAAATAAAATCGTTTTTGGAATGGGAATTTTTTTTAATATACAAAAATCAACTTTTTTGATAAAAAATTTATTTATGCTTACATAATATGATTATAATCATTTTTCGTTGATCTTATGTATGATTTAATTATAATTTAAAAATTTTATATACAAAAAATATTTGTGGAAACATTAAGTAACACCCTAAACTAATATTAGAATGAAATATTTTAAAGCTATCGTTTATTTTTTCGATTTGTAAAAATATTAAGGTATTTCCCTCTAGTCATTTCTTTGGCTTCTTCTTGCCCTAGCTGATAGGCCAAATCATGCAATTTTTTAACTTCTGCTATTAACCCGTTCATTGATAATGCACCCAATTCTAAAATTTAAAAAATATTTTAAAGGATATTATTCGATTAAGAGTGTTCGAAATTTAAACTTATGATCAAACAAGTTGTATAGAGATATTCTTAAATGTTTATTTTTTCATGACAAGTGTTTATTTGGTTTATTCCATGGATAAAGGAATATTTTAAAAGGGATGGAGTATAACCGAGTGGGGCGAGTCTCACTCAGGGGGAAGAGGCAAGGTATCATTGTGCCTACTTTCTATTGGCTGTTAACTAGGCGCATGCTGAAAGTAAGCTCAAAGCCTTCTTGAAGTGTTTTTGATTCGTTTGTAAGCATGGAAACATTTTTCCGCAATTGAGAGTGCGAACAGCCAATCAAAAGTAGGCATATTGCTTGAGGCAATCTAAAATCATGGATATAGAAATATTAAAATCTAAAACACACTATATATTATCGTTCTATTTGAATTTCCCGCAAATGAGAGCCGCAGCCAATCAAAAGTAGGCACATTGCTTCCCCCCTGAGTGATACACCCCCCTCGTCTAAAGTAGGACTTTATACTACATCCCTATTATAATTACTAGATCCGTGGATAGACCTTTTCATCGATTTGCTTTTGTTTCGAACAGTTTTCAAAAAACTATTCAACCTAAGAAAGTTTATTTCATCTTTTTCAAGCAGCGCTTTTTGACAAAGGGTAGAAGATATATGTCTTTACTTGATTGAAAACAGTCCGAAACAAAAAAGAATCATTTTGTAAATGAAAAGCCCTATTAATATGAATTCAATTCTATCACCTCAATTCCTTAGATTTAAAATTGAAACAAAGATAAAGCTTGAGAGGGTAACTATGAAGAAATAAGGTTCCACGATTTTAGAGTAGAAAATATAAAACTTTTTTCTTTATAATTGTTAAGATTAAATTTTCCAAGTTTTTCACCCTAGAAATTGTAATTGTCGAGAGATATAAGCCCAGGATCGTGTTTAGCAATATGTTTAAGATAACTTTTGTTTATGAATGGAAATATGACAGTTCTTTGACAAAACTAACGAAATGTAAAACGACTTCATTAAAAAGGTATTAGAACCACATATAGAAGAAAGCACAAAATCCAGTATACATTTTCTAAGCACGAATAGAAAAATTTTAAAATAATACTTACGATGTAATATATTTATATCTTCATTAGTTAACCCTTTTGTCCATGATGGTGGTGAACTATTAGGAGGTGTGTAACAGCTGACAAATTCTGAGACGCCCGGCACTAAAAAGAAAAAAAAATTGCTTAACAGTCTAAACACTTAAATAAAAAATTAATTAAAGCACAAACTTTTGTTACAATAAAATAAAGATGCAAGTAAAACATAAGTAAATATACCCCTTGTATCCCTTCAGCTTTGACGTCTCATAAAAAATACGTCTATATTTGAAAATAAACAAATATATTTCTTTTCCAAAAAAAATTATTTTGTAGTAGGTGTAGAAATTTTAATTAAATAAAAAAAAAAATTAACTTACTTCTTTCGGGCCATAATTCAGGCGACGTACGATCCAGTTTTTCCAAGCTAAGTAGACTTTCTTCCAAAGATCTGAGATTATCGTCTATAAAATAACAAAAAAATTATTTTCAAAATGCATCATGAATATTTTCAACAAAACTTTTTTTTGATATGTTTTATTCAATTATATTATATTTTTAAAAAGTTTTATCTGATGATATTTATATTAAATTTTCTATTTAAATTCATACCCTCTTGAACACTCCCGGGTTGATGGCCAGCCATTTTATTTTAATTATAAAATTTACCGCGCCAAGTTTCCGGCTACAAAAATGCGGGAGTTTTTAGTTAATTTTTGTATAAATTAATAAATATCAATAATTATATTATTTGAATAGCTTAAAAACTTTTGAAAATTTGTACGTTCTAAGTCTAAACTGTTATTTTTGTGAATTAAGTAAGTTGTTTGATTTGTAAATTGTAGGTATAGCAACACTCTGGCAGAATGTACTAAAGGTGGCTTCTCATCAGTTGACGCGTTTATATACAGCGTCAAAAACCTAGTACATATACCATGGAGACTAGAGAGTCTGTCTAGTCTCCATGGTATATGTTACATTGGAGCTGCCTGAAAAAGAAAGGCCTGTCTGAGTCACTGATTCAAGAAATTAATCACTATTCTTATTTTACAAACTTGTATTACCAAATAATACTACTTAAAAGTGATAGTACATAAGCATTGGAATTAGCATAGCAATGGTCCAAGAAGTATTTTTATGAAAAACGTAAACTTCATATCTCACTTACTTTAGAAATATATTATATTACCATCTCTTTTTAAAATTTGATTAAACTAAATTTGTTTCGTAGCCAAATATGCGAAAAATGGGAGTTTTTTAACCAGAAGAGCTTAACTTTAATTTTAAGTACCAGGCTAAACTTCTTTATCTATACTTACACATTTTTAATCGAAAATTAAGCTTTTTTGATTCCAATAAAAACTATCATTTATCACATATTTGACTATGTAAAATTTAATGTAATGTATTTTTCACACAGCCTGAAGGATTCGGAACATGGTTTCTATTTTATAAATTATGAAAGACTTTTTTCCATCAGAGTTCCATCTAGATAAAAAAAACAGCGTCAAATCTGAGCGTCAATTTCTAGAGTCAAGCGTCCAGTTGACTTATCGATCTCTGTTATTCCCTAACCTATTTGGATCAACAACAACACATGGTTATATTAACATGATATGTCTTTTATTATAATGTTTTACCAATAATTATTAAATAATATCTAACAAGTGCAACTGTCTGTCTGAAGTATTTTAAAACGGCTTCATAATATCGATAGTAATTCAGTTCGATGTATCATTTGTAGCGTCAAGTAAATGGTATGAGCGTTAATTAATAGACCTTTTCATTTCAATTACGATTCTCTATTGTTTTGTACAGTCAGTAACAAGTTGGACAAAGATATAATATATTTGTTATTCTTTTTATCACATTGGTTTTTTAACAAACTGTCTGAAACAAAAGGTAATCAATCACGTCTTTAAATGAAAAGTTGATGCTCAAATATTTTCAGCTTTATCGCTGCTTTTTATCTAGATGGAACTCTGATCGAAATTATACAATATGATCAAATTTGACGCTAGAAGCTAGTGTCAAGCGTCACCATGAAATCACACCTTAACGTTCAACCCGAATGCTCATAAAAATGTATCTTTAGTCGATACTAATGCCATATAGGAAACAGTGTGAATTTTAATAACTTAAAAATTTTAATGCCAGTCAACATAAGTTTATTTCACCCATTTTATAAGTACAAAAGTGTGATAAAAATAATAACAAAAGTTTCTGATTCATTTGTTTATAACGAAAAATACAATGTCGAAAAAGTTTGGTAAAAATAAAAATTGGAATAATCATTATGATGCACGCAATAAAAATTTTGGTGCTAATGGTAAGTATTTAATTATTTCTTTTTTGACATAATTTGATGCTAATAAAATATTGGGTAATTTTTTCTCGTGATAGATAATGAGCGATCGGAAAATATTCGACGTGTTAGTTTCAAACAAAATAATCGTACAAACCGAAAACAAAAACAAAGAGATTGGGATTTTGCCATAAAAAGTCATTTAGATGATGAAGATATTCCTATGACCGGTGGTAGCAGTGGTTCACAAGGTAATTTTCATCCAATTGGAAATAATAGAAGGCGTGGTGGTAATCGTGTACACTCACCAGCCCCACGTGGTGGTGGCCATGCCGGTAACACTGGTAAAACAAGAAAACTATTAGAAGGACCAACAAGCTGGTATAAAGTTACGGTAAGTTGTGCAATAGCTGATAATTTTTGAGAATTTTAGTTTATTTTTTATATTCACATATTTTTGATAGTAAACATACGGAGGAGTCAGTTTGTTATTTTGTTATGTTATTAAGGTAGTTCCTCCGCGACCGTCCAGTCAAAAAGTTTTGGACTAATACTATCATTCAGTGCATTAACTGTGCTATGACTATTATACATATACCATATATTATTTTCACAAGACTGTAGTTCCTCACTACTGTTTCTAGTATACATATAAACACACACACTATGACATATGCCTTTAACATTAGTCTTCATATCTTTTCCACAAAAATCATCGCTAAAACGAGTTATTTATTTAAGTTTTTTATCGAAACTATATGGTAAATAATTTTTATTTTTATTTATATATTTTCTAAATATAGTATTCTACATTATATTAGTTTTTCATAGAGATGGTGGACGTCATTCATTGGTAAATAAATATAATATTTGTAAATTTGTGTATTTTTATACACTTCTCCCATGTACACGTACAAATTGCGTCACTTTTAATTGCTAATATCTCATGTATGGCATGGTAAATCATCTTCTAATTTTAACAGCAAGTGTATTATGAATTAAATATTTTATATTCTGAGTTTTGAGAAATTCTTGGAATATCACTTTCGTGTAGGTACTACCTTAAATCAGAAAAATAAGTTTCTTGTTAAAAAAAAAAATAATTCGTTATTAAATTCAAATTTCATCTCTATGTTGCCGACCAATGTTATCAACCGAATTTGTGTCAAATTTTGTTAAAAACATAGAAAACAGGGGCGGATTTACGAATTTTCCGCCCATAGGCAGGCATCAAAGCGCCGCCTTTTTTCAAGCAAAAATCTGTTTTATTTATTTGGAAATTGAAAAATAATTAATATAATAAATGAAAAAATAACTTTTTAATCATAAGTAAGGTTTACAAAACAAAAAAACAATTCATTTTTCAATTATTTCAATGTACATTTTTACGCCAGACTTTTTCAACAGCAAATGTATCGATGATTTTGTTCAGATCAACTTGTAGCAAAGTTTCAACTTCAATA
This sequence comes from Chrysoperla carnea, assembly GCF_905475395.1. Classification (NCBI taxonomy): domain Eukaryota; kingdom Metazoa; phylum Arthropoda; class Insecta; order Neuroptera; family Chrysopidae; genus Chrysoperla; species Chrysoperla carnea. Next base: position 22,631,398 of record NC_058338.1, read on the forward strand.
CACATTATAGCCAAATACACATTCAGGCAAAATTGGCTAAAATTGAAAAAAAAAATCATATTTTTACGATGTTATAAAACAAAAAAATTTTTAATAATTGAAACGAATTTTTTGCCGCCGTAGGCACAGGCCTACTTTGCCTACGCATAAATCCGCCCCTGATAGTAAAGTAAACTTAAGCCGAGTACATATTTTTACCCGTTTCGAGTGGATAATTTTAAATAAAACACAAGTTTACAATCTTGTAAACTATAAAACACAAATATTGTTAAAGAATTTTATATAAAACATTGAAATAATCGTTTTTATCTTAATTTGCGTCACAATATCGTATCGTTCAAAGAAAGTAAATTGCGAGTTAAGTTTTCATAAATATCAAAATTCTAGTCGGGGAATAAAGAAGAAAATGTATTTTAACTGTATTTGAAAACACATACAACTTTAAAAGTAAAAAAGTATATAAACACCATAAACTACGAAGTTTATATAAAAAAGTAGCAAAAAATCGCAAAAAAACAGCGGCAGCGAATCTGACACAACACATTAAAATGTATAATAATCTTTTGCCTCTTCAATCAATGAAAAAATCAGCTGTGCCTGAAAGTACGGTTTACATTACTTTACTCGTGGCTCGTTTATTACTTTTCAAAATGGCATAAAGGTTTAATGTGAGTCCTGAATGTAAATGGTAACATTTTGAAAAGCACTTTGTTATTGATTAAAAACCATTATTTATTACGACTTCTCTATATATCCCCATGTAAAAAGGGCTTTTTTAATAATTAATTTTACCGTAAATCGTACAGAGAATCTTGAATTATATAACTATACTATAAAATACTTGAATTGACACACAAAATTTCAGATTATTTTTAATACAGTCGTTTTGGTACCGAAACAGTCGTTTTGGTATCGAGTAAAGTTTATATAAATGTCAGGAAATTTACTATTTAGGTGAAAATGACAAAAAAGTGAATGGAATTCTGAAGGCCTGATTTTAATTAGAAACGAAAAACTAAAAAATACATTTTTGTACTATTATAATTGAATTTCAAAAAATTTCCCTTGATTAAATTGCTTAAATTTTGGAAATTAAAATTTTTTACAGATATTTTCTGGAGCACTCTATGATAAACAAGATTTATTACGAATATTACTTGGACAATTAGAACATCCTGAATCATTTATACCTATAAACGTAAGTTACCCAAAACTTTACTCCTTAAACTTAAACATTTTAATAAACATTTTATACACAGTGGCGAAATAATGGTCCCGATGCTGTATTCTTTGTGGACGATTTTAAAATTGCCACGAAAATATTTAATTCAGATAAGAAAATCGTTTTACCGGATGGACGTCGTTTGGGTGTTCGAGTATTTCATGCACTACCACAAATTGAGATCAATGATCGATTAAAAGAGAAGATGAAATTAGCAATGGCAAAACGTTATAATCCGGCAACAAAAGCATTAGATTTAACAAAATTTCATGTGGATGCAGAATTACAAGATGTATTTTGTGCATTGTTTCGTGCAATTATTATGAATGCAGCAATTGATGTAATTGCAGAAAATATTCCAGATTTAGAAGCATTAAATTTATGTCAAAATCGACTTTATGTGATAGATCATTTAAGCAATTTGGCAAAGAAATTACCTAATTTAAAAATATTACATATTGGAAATAATGAGGTGCGTAAAATATTTACTTTTTTTAGAATTCCAACGAAATTTTTGACTTTTTTCTAACGTCTCGTAATGTTTTTTCAAGTATTTTATTTTTTAATTTTTTATTATTTTTGTACACAGATTCGTGACATTCGAAGTTTGGATAAATTGAAAGGATTGCAACTTGTTGATTTGGTTTTGGATGGTAATCCACTCTGTGACAAATTTAAGGATCAAAGTGTTTATGTCAGGTAACATTAGGATATGGAAAATCTTCTCGTAAAGATATTAAAAGCTGAAATTCATTGAATGATATTTTAAAAATAGGGTTCGCGCATAGGGCTTAACTCTAAAGAAGTTAATGAAAATGTTCAGAAAGTTGTATAGAGTATTTTAATGCGGTATAGATAAAGCTTTCGTTCAATAGGGAGAGTCTTCATAATCAAAGGGAGTCAAAATAATAGGACATGTTACTAATGTTTCAAAGAATCAGAATAAAAATTGAAAACTTCGTAAAAATCGAATAATTAGATTAAATTTAAGCAAAAAGTTAAAATTATGTTTAAAATTTTAATAAAATTTTAGTCAAGATTAAAAATATGAATTTTGAATGATATCATAAATTCATATTATAAAATTTCGACAACAAAACTGAAATTTTGAAAATGTTTACTTTCATTGCCATAAAAATTCTAGGTATTTTTCAATGTTTAAAATTTGATATTATTTTTATTTAAAATATTTTAATTCAATACTTATTTTAATTAAAGATTTATGGGAGAAAAAAACCTGTAAATAATTTAATTTCAATTCGTAGCTACTTATTGATTTTATTTCATCTTTAAATTCAAAAAAGTGTTTAATTAATTACAAATTAGATTTGAGAACAAAAATATTGTTCTATTTTTTACAGAAATCTGTAAAAGATACTGCGTTATGTTTATTTTGTGGATAAGTTATTAATATATAGAAATAGTTCTCTAAATCATTACTAATAGAACATCAGTGAGTGTGAAAGAGGACATATACATTAAGCAAGAAAGAAAGAAGTAAAAATAATTACTGAACAATAGTAGTTCAGCATTACTTCGATATATAATAAGCGTGAGTTAACTGAGATACAAACACACTGCCTATTTATTTATTTCTTTTTTTATACACATTGCTTAGTGGACTCTCTCACACTCATTGATGCGCTATAAGGAATGATTTACAGAACTATTTGTACACAAGACAGATTAAATAAAATCTTTGATTTTTGGCGTTTTGAAAATAAATTAATTCAATATTTGATCCATTATATGATCTCCCATTAAAATAAGTCAATATTAAAGGTTTAAATGCGATATTTTGATACTGCAAGCTGTATACTTGTACCAAATAACCATTTATTGTGGGCTAAGAGGATTATTAACGTACGCATTCGAAGTTTGCACAACGACGTTTGTACGTTAATAATGCGTTATCACACGTATATCGTACAAGTTTATCTATGCTAATTATAATTTAAAATTAGTCATGTCTTATTCTAGAACATTTTGACTGTAATTTGGCTAATTTTGTTGGTTGGAAAAGCGTACGGTAATAAACTATTACCCCACACCAAATGAGTGGGCGTAGACAAATAAACTAACAGTATGTCAGTTTAAGTTGCTTACAAAATTAATTGTCACGATCGCTGAAATAAAAATAATAATCAGAAATATTTAATCAGTTCAGTACCTATGGAACTGATTTTTATTGAATAAGATTCACTTGAATGATTTAAAAATATTTTAATGATAATGTTTTAAAACCTTCAATTATTATCTAAAAATGTTTGTTGAAATATCTATAAATTATTTGGTTATTTTGAAAATTAACAAGCTGGAAAAAATAATGTTAAACATATATACAGGGTATACAAAAATCAATGTTACTATTAAAAAAGAAAAAAATAAATAAATAAATAAATAAAAAAAAAAAAAAAACAACAACAAACAAACAAAAAAAAAAAACTAAAAAAAATTCAAAATAACGATGCTTCTAAAGAAAATGCAAAACGTGACTTGCGAATAAAAAAAAAAAAAAAAGAGAAAATTCTTTAACTATCCTACTGTAATTTTCCCTCTAAAAAAAGTGAACATCATCCCTAAATTTGGATACTTTATGGAATATGGAAAAATCTAGATTTGTTTAATGATTGTCTGTTATCTGACGATATTAAAATCAGCAAGCCTGTGTGTGTGTATTTATATTATGTTAAAATTCTCTACGAAAAGATTTGACATCTTTTCTAGGAATTTACCACCTCATCAAGACAATTTTAATTGTTCTTGAACACAATTCATACATTACTACACAGTTTCTTGGCTAGATTATAAAAGTCAGTTACAGCATCAGTTATAAACAATCGTGAAGAACCAACATCGTCAAGAAGAAATTAGAAGAACACATGGAACACAATCATCCTTTACTTTCCATCCATCCTTTTTTTCTTCTTTTTAATAAAAAAGAAAACTAATTTTAATTAATAAAACATTTATATAATACCAGAGGTTTATGTGCAAGTCCGCATTTCTTTAATGGCTGATGTTAAGAAAAAAAAATTATATAAGTAAAAAATAAAAAAAAATAAAAAAAAAAAGATGAAAACTATTTAAAAACAGATAAGAAGAAAAACATGCTACAGTAATATTGATTTTTGAAATAAATACTTAAATAATGAAGAAAGTGAAAATGAGCTTAAATGCAAACTTTTTGATAACCGGTTACTGATATAAATTTCTTGATAACCAAATAATATATATATATATATATATATATATATTAAATTCAAAAAGATTCAATTTCAATTTAAAAAAAAAACTTTTTTTAAATATATTATCATTAAAATTTTTTTAATTATAACAAACTAGCCTCTAGCCTACAATTTACAATTTTAAATTAAGGAAAAAAAATTATATTTACTCCAATTACACTACCAACGGCAATGAATTTTGAAAACATAAGCAAATTTTCAGTTTTATTTGATTAATTCAAGCAAAATGTCCACCTTTTTTGATATCGGAGCATCTCAGGGTTATAGCTAAATCCTGATTTATTGTTAAAAATTAATTGTTTTTAATTTTTAAATAAGTTATTCAGTTTAAAAATAATCTTTATGTTCTTGTGCAAATGCTAAAAACAATCAAATAAAAAAATAAATAAATAAACTAGATTCAGATAAAATAGAATGAAAGAACATTGAATTTTTGTAATAAAAACTGGCATGCCTAAAAATTTTAGGTTTAAATTTATTTTTACTAAGTTGAAATGTTTTAGACGCCTTGTATTTCAGAAGAAGTACTTTTTCCAAAAAAATCGCATTTAGAAATGCAAAAAGTTTAAACTAAATTTAAAGTACACGACGAATTTTAATTTATATATTTTTATTTTGTTTTATATTCCTACTTAATTGTTTAAGAGCTGGTTTCAGATTATAGTAATGTTTTCTAACTGCGGGCCCTCGGGTTCGTTAAATTCCTTTGTCTACAGCGAAGTGCGGAAGAGATTTCCTAAAGTTATTAAATTGGTAAGTATAATTAACAAAATAATAACCATGCACTCTCGTAAACACGTTTTTCTTTTATGTCTCAGTCGTGGTTTCGTTTCCCATGAAGGTTTTTATATTTTACTTTTAAAAGAAGCCCTTACCATTAAAGAATGAATGAACGTCAAATTTACAAAGTAACAAAGATAGTGAAGAAGTTTATGCACAAATTTAAAACATGAGCAATTCTTATTTGTCATCGGTTTTTGACCGATGTGCAAACGTTCGTGGATTTTTCCCACGGCTTGTGGTCATATTTCTCCATTATTTACAGGAATGTTGAAAAATTGTTTATTTTTTTAAGGATGGAGTTGATTTGCCACCACCAATTGTGTTTGATGTCACTGAAGAATGTAAATTACCACCAACCAACCAAACATTTTTATGCAACGATGCTGGAGGCGATATTGTTCGAGTATTTTTAAAACAATACTTTGAAATATATGATAGTAACAATCGACAACCATTATTGCAAGCATACCATGAAAATGGTATGTTTTCTATGACAATGGGCTACCCACATGGTTTAACACAAAAAAATTCACCACCATTAAATTGGTACCAATTAGATAATCGTAATTTACTACGTGTACAAAATCCTGAACGACGAAATAAATTATTGAAACAAGGACAACTTTCGATTGTTTCATTTCTTGCGGAAATGCCAAAAACTCAACATGATATGAATTCGTTTAAAGTTGATCTTTCATTTTTCACGGTAATTATAACAATTTTTTTTTTTTTTAAATATATAAATAAATTTAAAAAAAAATATTTTTTTCAGCCACAATTTTTTATGCTTAATGTCAGTGGGATATTCAAAGAAATTGGTGGAGGATTTAAAACACCACCGTTACGAGCATTTACTAGAGCTTTAATAATAGTTGCTGCCAACTCTGGATTTTGTATAATAAACGAAGCTATTTATATAACAAATGCAACAGACGAACAAGCAAAAGTAAGTTCTGTAAGATAATTCTGATCCTTAGAAATCTATGTTTTTCTTCCAATATTCTTAGCTTTGAATTTGACTTGAACTGAAATAATTTTGTAAATAAACTATATTTTGGTCATTTATAGGATGCTTTTAAAATGCCCAACCCAATAATTCCAACAAGTCCTCAAGTGTCATCACCTACAGTTCCAGCAGGATCACCACCAGAACTAGATGATGCCACTAAACAGCAAATGGTCCATACAATGGCGCAACAATCAGGAATGAATTTGGACTTTTCCACAAAGTAAGTATTTAATCATCTCGTGTTTGTATTTCTATGCGTAAATTACCCGTTTAAAAACCGGTACACCAAAAGGGTAAATTTTATTTTTGAATATGGACGGACTTCAATGTAAATATTTTCTTTTTTTTTTAGGTGTTTACAAGAAACAAATTGGGATTTTCAAAGAGCGGTGGTGATATTTACAGAATTACACAAACAAGGAGGCATACCACCAGAAGCTTTTGTTAAATAATACTGAATGTAAAGACTAATTATTGTAATTTTAAGTAAATTATCTTTGTAAGAAATGTACATATTTTTATACAATAAGGTTAAAAATTAAAACAATATTCGTTAAAATTATTTTGTAATAAATGTCTTATTTTTATTAGAATGTACCTGAATATAACGTTACAGACTAGTATTTATCCTAAATTACTCGAAACTCTAAACAAATCACCGTTAAACGATTTTTATACCATGTATATGAAATATATCAAGGTATGCTAAGTTTATTCCCAAGTTTGTAACGCTTATTAGTCCATTTCCTGTTGTCTGCCTGCCTGTCTGTCCGTCTGACAACACGATTACTCTAAAACGAAAAAAGATATCAAGTTGAAATTTCTACAGCGTGCTCAGAACGTAAAAAGTGAGGTCGAGCTCGTAAATGAGCAACATAGGTCAATTGGAAATTGTAAACCGTTAAAGATAAAACAAAAGTTTAAATGTAAGAAATGTTCCTTATAAAAAAATAAACAACTTTTGCTTGAAACATTTTTTCGAAAACATCACTGTTTAGTAGTTTCGAACATAGTGTAGTACATATAAAACATACCAGCCATGTGTGTGTGACATGTATGTATGGCTGACTATCTCTCTTTACTTACATGAGGTGAAAAACATATGATTCCGTAATCAACTGATGTCTATACATGGTATTTCAACAATTAACTCAGTCAATTGTTTGTTTTCACTTGTTTAATATTTATTATAGTCTTCGAGTTGAATTGAATTTTGAATTAAAATTAATTTTAAGAATAGCTATTAATACTTTTCGAAAGATAAGCTATCATAGGCGTCTTTATCAATCAATACAATTTCATAAAAAACTCACCGGGAAGAATTGTCACTGCACGGACAGAAAAATGAAGTTCGTTTTTGAAAATCTTCAGAAGTACGCAAAATATGAACGTTTAAAACTTTTAATTAAACAAAGAAGATACTTTTAAAGTGACATCCCCGTTGAGTATCGCCATAGAGATTAAATATAAAACTGTTTTACAAGAAAGAGACGGGCAACAATCTTTGAATACTTATCACTTTTTCGTTTTATCAATTTTAATTTTACTTCAGAATTATTTAAAATATTTTTACTTTGCTGCCATCTATCTAAAGCTATCTAAGTTGTACTAATTCCATCAAAGGAATTGGACAAAAGAACCAATGAAAATGAAAAGAATTTATAAAAATTGAAAATATGAAAAGAATTTTGTAGAATCTCATAATAATGTAAACATAGTTATAAATGCATAAAATTTAATCATAAATTACAGTAATAAAAAAATTAATGATATTCCAAAATTAATAAATTATTTTTTATCATTCTTTTAATATTTAATATTCCTCTATGATTAACAATTCTGCTTTCGTTGCCAATTTCAAGTTATATTTATAATGGCCATCATGTCAAATGTTGACATTTCTTCTCAAATTACTTCTGAGTTAAGCCGATGTGATATTAATAGTGAGAAATCATCAAAAAATAAAAGCATTGAAGGAAAATGGGGGTTGCCTTTGTCAGAAGTATACAAGTTAGCTTTAAACTTTTACAAAGGTACTTAAATTGTCAACTACTAATTAGCTAAAAAATTGTGTTGTATTTATTGACATTTTGTGTTGATAATTTTAGAAAAAGAAGGTAAAGCTGTTCAATTAAGCTATGAAGATAAGCTACAACTTGTGGCTTTCGCTCAACAAGTAAGTCATGGTCCATTGGCAACGAGTAAAGTACCACCAGTGGGTGCATTAGATGTTGTTGGTCGAGATCGTCGATTAGCATGGCAACGTTTAAGTGATCTTTCACCCGATCAATCTCGTATTGGTTTTGTTTCGTTGCTGTCACGGAGATGTCCCCATTTTGAAGCTTATATTGAGGCACATCGTCGTGAAAATGAAGAAAAACAACGAAAAGCGTAAGTACTTTAAAAAAGAATAGTCTTGCTTTAAATACTTTTAATATAAAATTATTTCTCATTATAATTGGACTGCCAAGTCCGTTTAAATAAAAAAATTTGTAGTAAAAGTTCGTTTTTTGACTAAAAGTACAATAGTGCTATATTTGATATCAAAGTTGAAATAAATAAACTTCAATAAATTAACAGTAAATTTACTGTTTGTTTCTTTTTACAGACAAGAACAAGCACTTCGTGATCTCGAACGACGAAAACAACGTGAAGAAGAGGAGAAAATTGAACGTGAGATACGTGCTAAACAAGAAATGGAAGAGGTTGCCCGACGAAAGGTACAACAAGCTTTAAACGAACAAACTTACGATCAATTTAGAACTTATGCAGAACAACAATATCCTGGTGATCCAGAGCGACAAGGCGATTTAATAAAACAATTACAAGATCAACATTATTTACAATATATGCAACAGTTACATGCTACAGCACTTAGTAATAATATTATTCAACAATCAACGGATACAACTGGTGATGAGGAACTACCGTCCGAAGAACAAAATACTGAAGACAATTATTTTGAGGGAATTGCACAAGCAAGTATGTGGACACGTGACGACATACAATTGTTTAAAGAAATTGTATCGAAAAGTGAGGGTGATGGTGTCGTACGTGTTGGACATGGAGAAATTGTTACTGTACGAGTGCCAACAACTGTCGTTGGAACACAATTGTTTTGGGAGTTTGCTACTGATCATTATGATATAGGTATACCTAAATTAACTAAAAATAAAAATTAACTAGTTATCCACTTTTGTGACGTTTCCAATCATATGTAGTGAACATTTTTTTAAACTGCAAAAATTTATTGATTTACAGACATTGCAGTTAGATCAATAGCCTGACTAGACTTGACAACAAACTGTGATTTAAAATTATTTTATCATAGATTGTACCAATAGCTGTCTTGAACACGAGAAATTAAAAAAACCCCCGACAAATGTTTCGGGAACGGAATCCTAAACTCGCCCTTGAAACATAGTTTAAAACACTCTGCATTAAATTGCCTATTTTCTTATAGCCTTCTCTACACTTAACCAATTTTGAAGATCATGGCCTCTTTTATAGTTGTTTCAGGTACGGAACTCTAATGTGAAACCTATCTAAGAATACTCTCCATTAAATTATCTTTCAAACAAAATTTAAAAATTCAAAATCGGTTCATCCGTTTAAGATCTACGATGCCACAGAGAGACAGACACACATAGCGGTCAAAATTTTCAACATTTCTCCTTTTGGTTCGGGGGTTAAAAAATGGTAAACCGAATCTGCTTGTACATTCTGTGCAAAAAAAAAGGAATGTCTCACACTCTTTACAATTGGAATTGGAATTTTGTACTAATTTTAACTTTACATAGACTTTAATTCATTTGTAGCATAATCGCGTACTACTCGAGTTTCCATTTGCGTACCGTAAATCGTAACTATGCCTGGTTAACTAAAACTTTCTATTGATTTATTAAAAATTATTCTAGGATTTGGTGTATACTTTGAATGGGGAACACCAACAACTGATCAAGTATTAGTACACGTGTCGGAAAGTGAAGAAGATGATGAGGATGACGATGATTATGGTGACGGTGAGTATTTGGATACTTTACAACATACAGATTTAGAAACAGGCGCACAAGTATTACGGCGTGTGAACAATACACCAATGCTATCTGAAATAGTTCCTATTTATCGACGGGATAGTCATCTAGAAGTATATGTTGGCAGTCATACGTATCCTGGTGAAGGATGTTATCTATTAAAATTTGATAATTCATATTCACTATGGCGATCAAAAACGCTTTATTATCGTATTTGTTATTCGAATTAAAAAAAAAACGACCATATTATTATTATTAATATTATTTTAATTATTATTCATTCCATTTACAATTAATCAATCGCTTTTAGTATTCCCTAACAGATTAGTGAGAAAATGAATTCTTATAAAAAGTATCTTGTGTCCAATTCCCACTCTGTTGCCGATTAAAGCTATTTGGATAGTAAAAAGTTTGATGTAATACATAGCGCATACGTCTCATAATCGCGCTTCGCTACAGAGTATCAAGTCCTGTCGTGACATTTTTTCTTGTCAAATAGAAATAATTAATGCCAGAAGTTAAGAAGAAGCAGATTTGGTTTTTAGAACTAGTTTTCATATATCTAAGAACAGTATTCAAGAGACTAATTATAATTTTTCCAGTCGTAATTATAGCTAACGAACGATTTCATATATTTATCTGAAATATAATTGAAATAATTTTAAATGGAATGAAAGAATCGTTGCAATAGCTTTGTTTGTATAATTTTATGTTAATTGTGTAAATTCGTTTACATTTTTCATTTTTATTTGCGTTACAATAAAAAATTAAAAAAAAAAAAACTTAAAAAATTAAATTTTGTGATTTTTTTTTATTGTTATGTTAAGGTGATCCTGTAGTGTTTACGTTGATTAAAAATTTATAAAATATTTACAATTACAATTCATGTTTAACAAACTGACCTATGATTTTGATATTTAAAATTAATCTTAAATTTATGGTCTTTAAAAGAAACCCTTTTGTTTGTGATACTGGTTATTTTTCTATTAATATACGGAAAATTACTGCATTATTAGTAATTTTGGGACAGGATTACCTTAAATTTGTTCTTCAATAAGTACTGATTTAAAAAATTAAAATCTTTATTGATAAATTAATCTAATCTCTATAAATACATAAACCGTTAGAGAAAAAAATAGACAATTTCTATGGTACGATTGAATATTAAAATTGCAATTTTTGGTGCAGTTTTACTTAAGAAGTATCCCCTGCCTTCAAATGATAGGGTGTTGAAAACGATAAAGGATGATCTATTTTTGTTACTCATACTTTTCTTGAATACTTTAATCCTTGAACTAGCGAATGTTGCTGGTTAAAAAATCTAGGCAACTGAAAAGTGTAACGCGTAAAATTGACGAAGTACGTTGTAACTTGTAAGAAGCAAAATTCTTGCAAAAAATATGAAACAGAAAAAATTGTATGCCTGAAAATAGATTAAAATTGTTTTTGCTTAGAGACTTTTATTTTTAAAACAAACTTTGCCATGCAATGTAAAAATATCCGATCGTGCCATACCAAAATTTTCTATAAAATAATATATTTTCAAGACAAAAGTATTAATATTATATGAAAAAAATTATTTATTATTAAAAAAAATTTATATTGTTTTGGATAAAGTTTATTATCAAAAATATACATAATTACTTAAGTTAAAATATGTTTTATTTATGTATTATTCCTACCGAGTAGTCTCAGTATTATACCCATAACGATCATTGATTCTGTCAAAACAAATCGTACAAAACTATATCTACGCCTCTAAAATGTGAAATTAAACGATAATTATTATTTAAAATTTGTGGCTTATTGGGGCGGTAATGAACTATTTTTCCCACGCATACTGAGTGAGAAAAGTACATCTTTTCTCACGAGCGTAGATAAAACTTGTAAAAAACACCTCTCCTATGCTTCCCATGTTAATTATCCGAACTTTAATTAAATTTATCTTGAGTTAGATGACGATCAATTGACTTGATATTTTAGTGATAATCTCTACATATAAAATGCTTTGTCACGAATAACTGGCTGACCTTTATTATTTCCTTACGGGACAACGTGATTTCTTGGTCTAATCTACTTTCAATTTTGCTTAAAAATACATTGAAGGATGGTGTATTTCGTATTTTATTGATACTCATCGCCTAGCAGGGTTAAAAAGGGTTAGAAAATTATTTGGGGGATGATTTGCATCGAAGTTGATGAAGTTTTGAAGCATTTTAACCATTTCTAGATTGATCGAAAATAATGTAGGGGTAAGAAATACTTGGTAGTTATATGTTGTTCTCAAATATTGGTTCATTTCCTTTTTCTTAAGCTTCTCTGGATTTATAGGCAGTAGATATCAAACCAAAGCTGTCAAGGTATTTTTGTCAATCCTTAGAGGGCAAAGGGAGTAAAATCGATTGTAAACGATGAAATGAAATTCTCCACTTGAGAGAAAAATGTAAAACTATCGATACCACATTAAAATTTGAATAAAAAGTCACTGACTTGATTTCAAAGTTAAGTCGATTTTACTCTCATAGACCGTTCCAAAAGATTTTAATAAAAAACAGAGAATTTGAAAAATTATTTAACTTTATTTAAAAAAGCTCCATTTTGAGTAGGTACATTAAAATATATAAGAAAAATTTAATATCAAAATATGAAGAATCTTATCAATTAAAAAACATTAGAAAAATATAAAAATTAATATGATGGCGTATTCAATTTCAGCTTTTTATTACTGAATTCAGCAAATAAATTACGTGATGGATTTTTTTCTGGGGTTAAAAATAATCGTAATTTTCGTACAGATCGGCGTAAATCTTTCGGCGGTGATTTGCGTGGAGTTGTCTCTTGATCTTGTGTTGATGGTGGCGTAATTTTAGCTAAATCAACAGGTGACCAAGTAACTGGAATTTTTCGTGGTCCTCTTGTTTGAATTATAAGCTCATCAGGTGAAGTCGTTGGAGTTACCTGTGGTAAATTTGCAACAGGTGTTCGAATACCATCTTGTGCAATAATTCCATCCGATTGTATTGATATTTCAGACAAGACTGAACGTCGACGTGACTCCTGAGGCGGAGTATCCATGTTAATGACCCACTCCTACAAAATAAAAATATTTATAAACAAAAATCATCTGATTTTAACAGCTGTTTTTTATTCGCAACGGTTTTTAAATAGATTGTTTTTTTATTTTTTATTTATTTTTACTGATCGGACCTAGCATGACTAACCTATTATTTTGGTATTTTTTTAGAACACTGGCATTATTTTCAGACGTATATCTAGAAGGATTTGTCTAGATTTCCCGCCTATTTAATATTATTATTCCCTCTAAAATACAATATTTCAAGCTATTTCCTGTTATTAAAGTATAAATTTTAAATATAATAATTCCTAGTATTTATATGTAAGTTTTAATATTTATTTTAAAATCAAAATATTTAACAATTGTTTATGTCCATTTAAACGAAATATTTAAAATGTTAAACATGTTATTTCGTTAACAGAAATTTACATCAATAGCTGATTATAAAGTCATTTGTTTCATCATTTACGAAAAAAAAAACCATATTAATGACCAGCTATTGACAGCTAGACTGCAAGTTGAATATTAAAGTCTGATATTTTGTAAGTGTAATTTAGTAGTCATGAATAAATTTTGAAAATTTATGTATAGATTATACTGAGTGATTTAATAAATTATTTATTTTTAAGTAGAACTAATAATGACTGAGGTCATTTGCTTGCCAAACTAATGAGTCGATATTCAATAATCGATATGTGCTTATTACAGTCCCACAATGAAGAAAATGAGTAGTTCTTGAATCATTTTAGCCACCAACTGGAGGTGGACATCTCCAGATTAAAGGTAGTGTTTTAGGCAAATGATGCAACATGATTATGTCAAGACCGTTGGCACCACAAATAGTCCAAATTTTCTCTACCATAATTGTTTCTAGGATTCATGAATCCAAAGTTTCAGATCCTAACATTCTGTATCTGACTCCAACTATTGACTTCTACTAATGCAAATAATGTACACGGAGGTTTCATCATGCTCCGTACAAGCCTTTCAAGTGGGAACATCCAAGATTCTCAAATTATGAAGATAGGATTAATTACGGGATACTTGTATAAAACGGTATTTAGAAATAATAAATGATTAAAAGACAGACTTAAAAATCATCTATATATCAAAATTGTAAATTCACAATAGAATGAGTATAGTAATATAAACAGTTTTTGCTAAATGAATGTAAATATATGACATATGCTAACTTCATGGCAGTCTGAATGAAGTGTTGACATTGAAATGTTGACAATTTCGTTTTCACTTGTTAATTAATTTATATGTGTTTATAAAAATTGTGTCAAATGATTATTTTTCATACGTATCAAAAAATATAATCCGTTTCATTGATTAATTCAAAGTGATTGAATATAATTAAACATCAAAATGGATCATTTAGCACAAGATTTGAGTGTTGCACTAGAAGAATCTGAATCTTGTGGACCAGCTACAATGCAAGTGGCGGCTAGGCGATGGGGAATGAGACGACGTACTCGTTCAACAGGCAATTTACGTAAGTTATAATTATTCGGCCAAATTAGTGAAATTTTTATTAATATGGGAAAATTATTTTAGATTTGTGTCTTGACAAGTATTTAGAAAATAAATCAGATGATAGCAGTAGTGGGGAAATGGATAATCGTGGTATTGAAATATTTCGTAAAGAATATATTTCAAATGTTCGTCATTCTGATTCTGATGATATGTCACTCATACCGTCAAATTTGTGTCCTAATAAATCGACGAGTAATTCAATCATGCGAGATCACGTACAATCGATTTTGACATTACAACGTCATAATGGTAAGTATTAAAAAAAAAATTGTTACATTATACGATATTATCGTCGGTTGAAGGTCTGTTTGAAAGTTTTGTATCACTCCAGCGCCTGTGTTTTTGATAAAGCTATACATTATAAAATTTGTATCGAGTTGGTACTAGAAACTCTGATCTTAAAAACATTTTTAGCGAACTCATTTGTTCAAGCCATTTAAAAAAAAATATTAAACAAGGTGGTTAACAAATCTTTCTGATTTTAAGGTCAGTTTGTTCAGATAATATCACATTTTAAATATCATTTTGATGTTTTTTTTACGATACTTGTTTCGAAATTGATGGCAAACTTTTTTTTTAATTCGCCAAATATAGTTTTGCTAAACACAAACAAATTTTAATGATTTTATGTACTGAAACGAATTTAAATTTTGTTATAGCCCGCCCAAGTATTCGTCGCAAACGAAAATTGAAAAGAATGTGTGTTGATGAAGTACCCGTTCTACCGAGTGGTAAACGCAAACGCCCACAACGTATTGAACCGATGATAACAAGCATATCGAATGGCAATATTTACCCAAAAATAAAACCCCTGAATCAAAGTATTGTTGATAAAATTGAAAAAATTCGAATGGAGAATGCATGCTTAACAACAACTGCTGGCAGTTTTTCAACAAGTCCCATGGAATCATCCTTTCTGGATTTAAACGTGTGCGATGCTGCGAGTGAATCTAGTCTTAGTTGGAGTGGTGACGAAGGACACGAAGGTGATGACGAGTTAACTGATTGGACCCCACAACCGGACCCAATACCAAATACAACAAACGAGCTATGGAATTTAGAGGCAACGGATTCAAGAGAGATAAGAGCGGGCTGTAGACGTTTATATAACGAAAGACCTGGATTTAGTATTACATCCGGTGCAAATGAACGAATAGCCAGATTTATGCAAGACGGTGGTCGTACTGAATTACGATTATTTGAAGGTGAACGTGATGCATTGGCACAACTCGCGAATTTGTATTCGTTGGATTGGTGGGAAGAGGGACATAGTGTTGTTTTGAAAAAGACAGGCCGTACACCGTGTATGCAACCACCACAGCGTCATCATACAGGACTCTCAACGGGTCATAAACGAATTCGTACTCATGAAACACGACCACTTTGATTATGTTATTTTTCTCAAAGAATTTGATTCTGTTTGTGAAGTATGATGATCGATTTATTTTTGTGCAAAGACGTTTTCGAAAACTTACATCTTTATGTGACGGTTATTTCTTTGGATATTTTCAAACGTTTAATTTATTTTATCCATTGAACACATTCAAATAATTGTTAGCACTGGGTATGGTGAAACAGTTTTTTTTTTTTTTGAATTCGTAAGTAATTGATGACTTAAAATGCCTTCTTAATAATTCCATATCTTCTTTTTAATTTTAAGGAATAACTTAATAAAAGAATATACATATTCAAATCTAAAAATTTTTATTTTTTCAATGGTCGAATTTTAATAGTAGGTTAGGCTAGGCTAGAGTGGCTGTCCTGGGGTGGGACACATTTAGACCATAGGGTCCGTTGTGATACCGTAAATGGGTTGGCCCATCCCCGGCCACTACTCCATGAACCATTTGGAGCTGTTTAAGAACAGCAGGAGGGTTTTGACGTCAAATTTTAATAGTAAAATTAACTTGAAAAAATCAAAAAGGTTGAGTGTGTATATTTATGTGGTACTCGTGTCTTTTTGTTAATTTCCTAGCATAAGGAAGTTCTTGTAATCGGTCCGAAAATTCAAATCGATATTTTCAACATATCTTTACGTTTCATGGTCAGGGCATTGTATTAACACCATCGAATACCAAAGGATATTGTGTATTATTTAAAACTTTTTTGGAAGATCTGTTTAATTTTTTTTTTTAAATCCCAGATATTATTGTTTAATATTTTATTCATTATTGAAAAAAAAAAAAACAAAAAGAAATCGATAATAAAACACTACCAATATTTCCTGAAACACTAAGATATTGATATTTAAAATTTATTAAATCAAGTTCTATATTATCGAAAATTATAAAGTAATGGTATTTATATCGGCTGAATTTGACCGAAATCAGCGCTCGTGGATTGACATGAGTGCTATATTTGGCAGTAATGAGTGCTATACTAAACATAAATGTTTTACTTGGTTGTTCAAAATGATCAGGAGTGCTTTACTTGGAAGCTCTTAATGAACAATTATGATTGATGCAACCAAATCACTTGCCACGATAAAGGTATATCAATTTTTTGCGCACATGTTTTATGGAAAGATTAGGGATAATTTGGATATCAAAAAATGAGTGTAATTTTAATTAACATCAATTAGGCGATTTTAATTTTTTTAAATTTTATTTAATAAAAATATCGGAATATAATTAAAATTTTGGCAGATCTATTTGGCATCCAGTTTCATAAAATTACAAATAATAAATAATATTTTTTTATTTAATAATTAATAAAAAAAAAAGTACAATTTTACGATATTAATTTTTTTTAGTTAAATAATTATATTATTTAAAGAATATTAAGAAAATTAATTTATTTTTCACATTTTTTTGAAAAGAAAAAAAATATCACATGTTTTATATTTTTTGTTGATTTATTTAGTTATAATTCTTATTTTATTATGATTTTTCTTATATAAAGATTGGAAATCATCCGATGTTGAGATGCGTAAGCCGATAGGATATTTTTCTTTTGAATCGACCAGAATAGTCCTGTACAAAACCGTACCCCTCGTCATTCTAAATTACTTGTATAGTCTATATTACTTATCTGCAATACTTATTATTATATTTTTGCAAGATTTTAAATCGAAATTTTTAAGTATTGTCCTTCAAAATTTCGAAACAACGGGAAGGGTATGTAGTAGTGGGAGCGTCAGAATAAAATAGTTATTTAACTTTTATTTAACAGAGTTAGAAAGTTAACTTAAATGAACCAAAAATTAAGTCACCTATCTGTGATACTTTTTAGCCTGTTAAATTTAAGTTAGGTTTTAAAAAGTATTGCTAGTAAAAGCTAAATTACGAAAAATGATTGTTTTTTAAAAACAGTTTTTGTAAGAAGGAAGATTTACTATTTCGATTGAAAATTGTTAGGCAGCACCTTCACAAGGTTTCGTAAAATTCGGATAATTTTCTGCATGATTCAAAAGAAAAAAATAACTATTGCGTGTTCAACTCTGGTCAATTAGCAAAGAAAATTTTTTGGATTTTTTAAAATTATTTAAAAAAAAATGAAAATAACAAATGGAATAAATAAACAAAAATTGTATAAATAGTTTTCGATTTGTTTTTATTATTTATTTTGTTTTGAATTCGATTTTGTTTCATTTTAACGTGAAAAGCATTTTTTTTAAAATTAGATAAATAAAACATTAACCATTTATTGTTGAGTTTTTATTTAACCAATAATAATTTTAATACCTAGCATGTGTTGAATGTGTTAAATTCGGGATATAATTCAATTGTTTGAGCATATTTTTGAGTTTAAAACTAAGGACTTTTGGAAATATTTTGTTTTTCATAGTTTTAATAGTAAATAAATTAACTAATCAAGAAGTTTCATTCACGCAAGGTATTAAATTCACTAATGATGAGCAACGTCGACATATTCGAAATTTTCTAAATTCTATAAATATAAAACTAAATCTATACATTACAGGTACTTTAATTGGCTTCATCACTGATGAAATTTATTTACATTTATTATAAATTATTTTCATACAAGAAAATTTACTTCATAAACACACAATCATATCTGAGTAATCAATCTCATTCGCATATATTTTAACTAAAGAAAAACGCGTACTGGAAATTATGATTCAAATTTCGTTTACATAGATCAAGAAATAGTAGAACTTAATAATAATAATAGTAATAAAACATAAGAAGGGTACCGCAAATGGATCCTTATTCCTTAGCCTAGACCAATAGTTCCTCTGTGTCCTCCTTGAGAACAACCAGTCACCCGAAGGCGAGACGTTTTCGAGTAACAGATATTTTAATCAGATGAAGCTATAGGATTCTGCCGAGGCCAGACGCCACGCAGAAACCTCACAGCTTCTCTGTCGGGATTTCTCCCAGGATTGATGGATCCAAGGTTTCGGACTCGAAAATTCCGTACTTTTTTATTTCTTTTTTATTTTTGAAATAACATAATCAAAAAATCTTTTTAGTACGTTGCAACTTGCTCTAGTGCCTTGAGACTGCATTTTTATGAAGTACGAATAGAAGGGGATGTAGCTCAGTGGTAGAGCGTTCGCTTTGCATGTGAAAGGCCCGGGGTTCGATCCCCCGCATCTCCAAATTTTTTTTCAATGAAATCAAATCTTTTTTTATTTAGGAAGACCAATTATTATAGTCAAATATTGCGTGTGTTCATTTTTTGGTTCTTTTTACTCGTGGAACAGACACTTTCACTTACAGATACAGTTTTGGCAACCTTGTATCAAGTATGTAATTTCTTTTAAATAAGATTGTATGAAATTTGGAAAACTACCAGTATTTATTTAAAATACAATAATTATACTAATAATTTTGCCATAAAATAAAGCCCCATATTACATTACTGTCTCTTAGCGTGGGAAGAATTGAAAATAAGATTCCTTATTGATTATTATCGATATGTTTTCCGATTGGCTGTAATTCTGCAGATTTAAAAACAACGCCCGTGATTAACGTACTGTAAAATTTTCTCCATAAAAACTAATTTAATATAACCGAATTATTATTAGTTTTAATTTGCATTACTGCTTGCTGGTTTGGACGATTTGGTACGAATACAACGGACATTAACGTTCTACTTGGTAAATCGGTATTCTGTTGCGGTGAATTTGATTTACAGATCAATGCATCACGATAAGCTTGTCGATATTGCTTATTCATTGTCACATAAATTATTGGATTTATGCATGCTGACAGAAATAGCATTAAATAACCGGTGATGTGGAATCCTGAAAAAAAATTATTATAAAATTTGCAATTAGAAATTTAATAAGTGATCAGCATAATTTTAATCATAATAGACCACAAGTCCATGCTGAAATTTTTCTGGTGAAATGACCCACCAGGAATCAGAAACAACAGAAACAATTACAAAAAATGCAAAAATATAAGCATTGTATAAAGTTCCAGTGTTGCTTTCGGCGTGGACGTAGCTGTCTTGTGAAAAAATCAAATAGTTGATAGATTTTTTATTTACCTGGATATGTAACATTCTCATCAGCCACTTTTACAAGGGTTATTGGTAAATAACATATTAAAAACCCTAAGAAAATTGCTAATACCATTTTTGTAACTGACCATTCACTTCGTTTTCCTTCTGATGTGGTTCTACTCGTATGCCTTTGAACTCGTGCATGTGACCTATAAAATAGAACACGTAAAATTTTTGAATTTTTAAAAGTATGCTCCTGTCGATTGACATTATCATTATATTAAGAGTATTAGCCGAGAAGGTATCAAAAATACCTGTAAAAACCCAAAGTAGAGGGTCTTTCTAGCCCCATTCTTCTGGGGCCGATTGTCTAAAGCACTAACCCTCTGTGTCCCTAGGAAAATATGTTACTAGATGTTCAAAAATCCATCGCAGTAAATAGTCATATTTTTTGTTCTTATATTCCGTTCTCGAGATTTTTACGTGTTCTCGAACATTTTCATAATCCCGTGTTAACTCTTCGAATAAATTTAAGTTTTAAACATTTTAGGAAAGTTTTTATTGATTATGAAAAGTTTTCCAACTGGGAAACTCAATTAAATTTAGATCAGTAATAAAAAAAAAAAAACGATTTCGACTTTTCATAAATTTTGAAATTTTTGTTTATAGGGTTTTAGGGGCGGCTTTCTCCTAAAAAAGGATGTTCTACCAGGTCCGTAACTAGGGCTTGGCAAAGGAGGTATCCGCCACCTACACATAAGAAATAAAAGCGCAAAACAAAACGTATGTTTTATACGCAAAACAAAAAGTTAGTAATGAATCATGTAAAAGGCGCTCAATAATTTACATAAAGTCATACAGTTAAAAC
The DNA here is from genome assembly GCF_905475395.1 of Chrysoperla carnea. Classification (NCBI taxonomy): domain Eukaryota; kingdom Metazoa; phylum Arthropoda; class Insecta; order Neuroptera; family Chrysopidae; genus Chrysoperla; species Chrysoperla carnea. Next base: position 22,652,592 of record NC_058338.1, read on the forward strand.
ATTCGATTTTTTTGATAACACAAGCAAATTTGATCCGATCTTATTGGAATTTTTTTTGAAACCCACTAATTTTGAGCCGTTCTCTTCAGCTGTGATGTCAATTTTTCGCTAGCTAGCAGTTATGTGCTTAATTCCGGGACTAGGACTCCACATTCTTGAAATCTATTAGAGCCAGGCTAATTTTGATCAGAAATTTGAAAAGTATGACCCAAATTTAGTAGGATTACATACTTGGTTTATCAAAATTGGATAAAATTTAGATGTGATAGAGCAAAATTAAATTTTTTTGATTTTGATGACGTCATAAAGTTAAAAAATTCGATTTTTTTGATAACACAGGCAAATTTGGTCCGATCTTATTGGAATTTTTTTTGAAACCCACTAATTTTGAGCCATTCTTTTCAGCTGTGATGTCAATTTTTCGCTAGCTAGCAGTTATGTGCTTAATTCCGGGACTAGGACTCCACATTCTTGAAATCTATTAGAGCCAGGTTAATTTTGATCAGAAATTTGAAAAGTATGACCCAAATTTAGTAGGATTACATCCTTGGTTTTTCAAAATTGGATAAAATTTAGATGTGATAGAGCAAAATTAAATTTTTTTGATTCTGATGACGTCATAAAGTTAAAAAATTTGAATTTTTTGATAACATAGGCAAATTTGATCCGATCTTATTGGAATTTTTTTTGAAACCCACTAATTTTGAGCCATTCTTTTCAGCTGTGATGTCAATTTTTCGCTATCTAGCACTTATGTGCTTAATTCCGGGACTAGGACTCCACATTCTTGAAATCTATTAGAGCCAGGTTAATTTTGATCAGAAATTTGAAAAGTATGACCCAAATTTAGTAGGATTACATACTTGGTTTATCAAAATTGGATAAAATTTAGATGTGATAGAGCAAAATTAAATTTTTTTGATTTTGATGACGTCATAAAGTTAAAAAATTCGATTTTTTTGATAACACAGGCAAATTTGATCCGATCTTATTGGAATTTTTTTTGAAACCCACTAATTTTGAGCCATTCTTTTCAGATGTGATGTCAATTTTTCGCTAGCTAGCAGTTATGTGCTTAATTCCGGGACTAGGACTCCACATTCTTGAAATCTATTAGAGCCAGATTAATTTTGATCAGAAATTTGAAAAGTATGACCCAAATTTTGTAGGATTACATCCTTGGTTTATCAAAATTGGATAAAATTTAGATGTGATAGAGCAAAATTAAATTTTTTTGATTCTGATGACGTCATAAAGTAAAAAAATTTGAATGTTTTGATAACACAGGCAAATTTGTTCCGATCTTATTGGAATTTTTTTTGAAACCCACTAATTTTGAGCCATTCTTTTCATCTGTGATGTCAATTTTTCGCTATTTAGCACTTATGTGCTTAATTCCGGGACTAGGACTCCACATTCTTGAAATCTATTAGAGCCAGGTTAATTTTGATCAGAAATTTGAAAAGTATGACCCAAATTTAGTAGGATTACATCCTTGGTTTATCAAAATTGGATAAAATTTAGATGTGATAGAGCAAAATTAAATTTTTTTGATTCTGATGACGTCATAAAGTTAAAAAATTTGAATTTTTTGATAACATAGGCAAATTTGATCCGATCTTATTGGAATTTTTTTTGAAACCCACTAATTTTGAGCCATTCTTTTCAGCTGTGATGTCAATTTTTCGCTATCTAGCACTTATGTGCTTAATTCCGGGACTAGGACTCCACATTCTTGAAATCTATTAGAGCCAGGTTAATTTTGATCAGAAATTTGAAAAGTATGACCCAAATTTAGTAGGATTACATACTTGGTTTATCAAAATTGGATAAAATTTAGATGTGATAGAGCAAAATTAAATTTTTTTGATTTTGATGACGTCATAAAGTTAAAAAATTCGATTTTTTTGATAACATAGGCAAATTTGATCCGATCTTATTGGAATTTTTTTTGAAACCCACTAATTTTGAGCCATTCTTTTCAGCTGTGATGTCAATTTTTCGCTAGCTAGCAGTTATGTGCTTAATTCCGGGACTAGGACTCCACATTCTTGAAATCTATTAGAGCCAGGTTAATTTTGATCAGAAATTTGAAAAGTATGACCCAAATTTAGTAGGATTACATCCTTGGTTTATCAAAATTGGATAAAATTTAGATGTGATAGAGCAAAATTAAATTTTTTTGATTCTGATGACGTCATAAAGTTAAAAAATTCGATTTTTTTGATAACACAGGCAAATTTGATCCGATCTTATTGGAATTTTTTTTGAAACCCACTAACTTTGGGCCATTCTTTTCAGCTGTGATGTCAATTTTTCGCTAGCTAGCACTTATGTGCTTAATTCCGGGACTAGGACTCCACATTCTTGAAATCTATTAGAGCCAGGTTAATTTTGATCAGAAATTTGAAAAGTATGACCCAAATTTAGTAGGATTACATACTTGGTTTATCAAAATTGGATAAAATTTAGATGTGATAGAGCAAAATTAAATTTTTTTGATTTTGATGACGTCATAAAGTTAAAAAATTCGATTTTTTTGATAACACAGGCAAATTTGATCCGATCTTATTGGAATTTTTTTTGAAACCCACTAATTTTGAGCCATTCTTTTCAGATGTGATGTCAATTTTTCGCTAGCTAGCAGTTATGTGCTTAATTCCGGGACTAGGACTCCACATTCTTGAAATATATTAGAGCCAGATTAATTTTGATCAGAAATTTGAAAAGTATGACCCAAATTTTGTAGGATTACATCCTTGGTTTATCAAAATTGGATAAAATTTAGATGTGATAGAGCAAAATTAAATTTTTTTGATTCTGATGACGTCATAAAGTAAAAAAATTTGAATGTTTTGATAACATAGGCAAATTTGTTCCGATCTTATTGGAATTTTTTTTGAAACCCACTAATTTTGAGCCATTCTTTTCATCTGTGATGTCAATTTTTCGCTATTTAGCACTTATGTGCTTAATTCCGGGACTAGGACTCCACATTCTTGAAATCTATTAGAGCCAGGTTAATTTTGATCAGAAATTTGAAAAGTATGACCCAAATTTAGTAGGATTACATCCTTGGTTTATCAAAATTGGATAAAATTTAGATGTGATAGAGCAAAATTAAATTTTTTTGATTCTGATGACGTCATAAAGTTAAAAAATTTGAATTTTTTGATAACATAGGCAAATTTGATCCGATCTTATTGGAATTTTTTTTGAAACCCACTAATTTTGAGCCATTCTTTTCAGCTGTGATGTCAATTTTTCGCTATCTAGCACTTATGTGCTTAATTCCGGGACTAGGACTCCACATTCTTGAAATCTATTAGAGCCAGGTTAATTTTGATCAGAAATTTGAAAAGTATGACCCAAATTTAGTAGGATTACATACTTGGTTTATCAAAATTGGATAAAATTTAGATGTGATAGAGCAAAATTAAATTTTTTTGATTTTGATGACGTCATAAAGTTAAAAAATTCGATTTTTTTGATAACATAGGCAAATTTGATCCGATCTTATTGGAATTTTTTTTGAAACCCACTAATTTTGAGCCATTCTTTTCAGCTGTGATGTCAATTTTTCGCTAGCTAGCAGTTATGTGCTTAATTCCGGGACTAGGACTCCACATTCTTGAAATATATTAGAGCCAGGTTAATTTTGATCAGAAATTTGAAAAGTATGACCCAAATTTAGTAGGATTACATGCTTGGTTTATCATATGGTTATATTGATTTTTTTAATGGTTTTATGAAGTATGTATTTACTATCCCCCGAAATCCTTTTGAAACAAATTTATGTTTCTCCAAATTTAGAGGTTGTTTCATCAAAATTACTGGACTAATTTGAAATAAAATTACTTACTTTTTTACAACTAAAAATATTTTTGCATAACATACAATAATAATGAGACATGGTACAATAAACGCTATTATGAATAATGCTGTTTTGGAACTTCGACCATGTTCATCCTTTTTAATTGTGCACGTTCCTAAACGAGCGTCGTATCCAAATTCACCTACAATAGAATGATGCACATTACACATTACACATTAGTTCAATATAGTAAACATTTTTTTGATAACTTACCCCAAATTCCTAATAGTGTTGGTAATTGCATTCCATAGCTAAATAACCAACAGAATGCAATAAAAAATGCAACTGTACATCGTGTATAAATTCTTGGATATAAATGTGGCCATGCAATTAATACATAACGATTGATTGATATCATTGCAACTGATAATAGCGATACACCAACATTTCCATATCGTAAAAATGGTATTAGCGAACATAACAAATCACCATGAACCCATGTACCATGTAGAAAATGACTAGCAGAAAATGGTAATACGGTGAAACAAAATAATAAATCGGCAATACATAAACTAAAAGAAAAAAATACACAAAATGTCAAGTCATTTGTTATAATTTCGGATCCCTTAATATAGGTCGGATTACGTATCTAATTATTGCAGGGAAAACTGTGGTCATAGCATTTTGATCGTCGCAGGTGTAACAAAAAAATTTGTAACTGACTTATTTGTCACAGAAAAATTTTTGCATAACCAATCATTTTGGACCACTCAATGGCGAAAATCATCAAGATAAACATTTCCAAATAAAAGCCATAACGATACAAATCGGTTTCTTTATACGACAGTAGAGTGGCTATTTAGAACTATCCAAAAGGTATAGCTTCGAATGATCAGTCATTTTCGTGAATGACTGAAAATTCGAAAATGAGTTAAAAAATTAGCCTGTTAAAATAACGCCCGTAAGAAATCTTCCTACGATTCTGACCTGACAACCAGAGCTGTAGCCATTATTTACCTTTCATTAATCAAGTTATTCAATCATTAAGGATCGCCAATTTGGATAAAAACAAATTTTTGTCCAATTTTAGTAATTTTGAACCAATACGTGAATAAATTGAATCTATTCTACGATTAACAATTTGCTCTGAAGATGACTAACAAGTCGATGTGCATAAACAAAATATTTTGATTGACAAAATCTTAAATAAAGTGGATTTTAAGCAAATAAAATGTGTTTACTTAATAAACGATTAGTTTAAAAGTTATGGACTAAAATCTTATAGAAGAAGTGATATCCCGGAGAAATTTACATAGTCGATATTTCAAAAACTTGCCCATTAATATATTATAAACTTTATATATTAATAACTTTGAAAAATTAATATTTGCAAAAAAATTCTTTGAAAAATTATTAAGGATGTACGAGCACCAAGGCAATTTTGGATAAAAGGCTTGATTATATATGAAATTGGACTAAGACTAAATTAATTCTGAAAATTTTAAGGGGATGGATACTATGTTTTCATTGATTTCTCCAAAACTAGTCGGTGGAAATTTAAAAAAAAAAAAAAAAAAAACTATTTAAATTAAAGTTAAAACCTTAATAAATTATTGAAAACAAAAAACCCGTTGTGCCCGACTAATTAAGGATGTATGAACACGGTAGTGGAGACACAAACTTATATATTTTCAAATTTGATGGTGAATTATAACTTGACAATATAAGACAAAAACAAAGAATAAAAATTTTTTTTTTTGAATTATTTAGCTTTGGAAATTTCGAAAACCAAGGCAAATATCGAAAAATTTTATTTTTCGTCTTTATTCATGAAGTTATAACAGAAGTCAACATCTATGTTGAAAGTAAGGTACAAATAATTTCAACCCTAAGTCTAAAATTGCTTTGGCGCTCGTACTACCTTAAAAATAGATAAATGATTATAACACCTGACTATAAAAGCTGCAGCCATTGTACGAATTTTCGACCGTTTTGCCAATGCAATGATTGTTAACGAATTACCAAATACACCCACAACCATTAGAGCAATTGTTGCAACTGATGCCATTGTTAAAATGGTTCTTGAAAACCTATAAAATCAACAATTAAAACAAATTTTAATTCCAACTTAAACACAAAATTTCACATTATTTATAAATAATAAACACAATATTTTCACACATTAATTTAGCACAACACACCTTTGAAATTGACCCCCATCACTAAAATTTTGTGGCACATTATAGCCAATATTATAATTCACTTGTAATTCAGGTGATATTTGCATAGTGTCTGTCTAGGTGAAGTGATGCACTTTGAGCGATATATTCTGGAATATCTATTATGATATTTTATTATTTATTAGGGGACTCTATACCTAATATATAGGATATAATTCACAAATGTTTAATGATTTAGTTTTATAATAATAATAATTGTTTTGTTCGTCCTCATTATCTCTATAAAAAGATCACCAGGAGTTACGTTTTACACATGCAATGATGATGGATGGGTTGGTTGTTTGGCTAGCTCCCACATCTCGTCGACAACACTGTACCACTAAAACTATTAATTAAATTTAATCATGGCTCATCATTATGTCCTTTACTTTGCCATAATAAATAAATATTATTATTATTATTATTAATATTGTACGTAATTTAAACTATGGTGTAGATTTATTTTTTCTTGTTGCTTGTAAACCTCAACGTTATTTAAATGTGCTTTAGTTAGCATTAGGTACCGATCTTTTTATGAAATATGCGATAATGTGATGCATTTTTGATATCAAAAAAATAATCGTAGTGCAGGAGCTACGTTGGCTACGCCAATTCCCTTAGAGATTGAAAAAAATAACACACTTTTCTTAAAGTCGAATATTGCATTTTTAATTTTTCATGAATTTTTATTTCGAAAACTAAGCGTCTAGATAAAAAATGAGAAGAGTATTTTATTGCTTAAAACTGATAAAAAATTAATTAATATATCAATTTTTATATTGAAAAAATTCAAAATTTTGTACTTTGTGCACACCACCCCCTCTTGTTTATCTGTCCATAACGAACCTGACAATTCAAATACTTAAACCTTTTTTGATAACACATTTCATTCAAATCGGACTTAAATTGCAATCCCTAGAGAGGGTACACAAAAACATAGATGGCCACCTTTGACATCTAATAGGTAGGATCGATGAAAATTTTTTTTCAAATTTCCATCATCAGTATAAAAGCAATAGCTCCATTTGCTTTGGAAATCTGCTAAACATTTTTACAACAAGTGGTTTTTGTGGTCTATTCACCAGAATTCGCCTATGGTTAGGACTACCACTTTAGAACAAAGTCGCTCTGGTGCGACCCTTGAGATCTACATGAATAATTTCCCCGTATAATAAATAAAGAGTTAAAAAAAATAAAAAATTTCAACTCATTTATACAGTGTGTCGCATTTAAGATGAAGACACCCTCACATTTTCGTTGTTTATTGGAATATCGATTTGAAATTTTGCACAGTCATACAGAGTGATATGTCCCCTTTCTTATCGAAATCAGAACTTTAACCTCAGCCTCTATATAGAATTTGCAAGAATTTCTCAGAATATTCTTAATTATTCCAGATTGTTTGAGAATGATCAGGAAATTTTCAATAATTTTTTGAAATCTGCGAGAATGATCTAGAATGATTCAGAATGCTTTAGATTTTTGAGAATAAATAATGTTCGAGAATGATATAAAATATTTCAAAAGGTTAGAGAGTGTTCTACAATATTCCAGGATACCTAAACTAAAAAGTTCAAATGAGTCAAAGATATAGAATTAGGTCTGGATTGTTTCTGCTATTTATCATATAAAACAAACACCTTGGCGTAAACGAATGATGGTTATCTGGTCGCTTTGTGAATCAGCTTCTCTTAGTTGATGACATGTTTCTTGAAATGATTGGTTTATTTAATGAATGTACACAACATTTCATCAAATATTTTCTTAGTCATTCAATTATGTTCTATATCTAGTCATAAAAAAATGTCTTAATCAAAGAAATTTCATAAATTTCTATGAATTTTATAAAATAATAATAACTTTTTGAAGAATAGAATAAAGAACATAGGTATAATAAATTAACAATCTTGTCAAACCACTTTTAATACGTAACTAAATCATGAGTCAATTTTCATTCATATCTTTGTAGTTTTAATTTAGTTAATTGCACTCTCATTAAAATCTCAAAACTGGATGACTACGTTTTTCAAGTAAAAAAAAAAATTGTGCTACCTTTGTAATCCGTGAAAAATTGCAAAATGTTCGAACTTTTTTGAGCTTTTGACTTTGGTTACTACTATCATTTTGAAATTATATTAAATTTGAACAATTTAAGGCAAATCACAGCTCCGTTTTTCTAATATTTTTTGAGATATGACGCTTGAAGAATTTACATGGATTTCAGAAATGTTAAAATTTTGAGTTTTGGGTATTTTAAACCGTTAGAGATAGAACAAAAGTTCAAATGTAAAAAATGTTCCTTATAAAAAAATAAACAACTTTTGACTGAAACAATTTTTCGAAAATATCATGTTTTCTCGTGAGGGAGCAAATTGGGGCAAAACTTTGGTGTCTATTTTCTCCAAAAGCTACTTTTTGGGTATGTTATTTGGACCCCTTATAGGAGGTGTGAAACTACGTAAAAAGGTTGTGCTTATTTAAGCAGGTAGCACAACTTTTTTTTTGCTCCCAAACGTATTTCACTTATGATGATATCGGGAGTCGGACTACCCGATTTCGGGAGAATCCCAAGCAAATTCGGAGAAAACCTCCTTTTTTCATAAATTAGACACTCAAGGCACGGTTAAAACGTCTAATTTCCTGATTATTAAGTTTTTCATTATCAACTCTCAAAAGGTGGACTAAAAGATGAAGAAGCACTGGTTTAGAAAATTATATTAGATTTTTTATCCGTGATAGTACAACTCAAATAAAAGACAACATTCCTACTAAGCACATATTGATTTAAATGTGATTCAACAATTATTATTATTAATTTGATATTTTTTAAAAATAATTATGAAAATTAGAATAAACATTATAAAAGTAATTTAATCAGCAAACGAATTGTTTTACAAATGAAACATGTTATTTTATAATAAACATTTCAAATTATTATTATTATAATTTTATTAATACATTTAGTTAGCCAAAAATATATATAACAAATCATATTATTCATTCTTACTATATTAGAATAGTAAGTGCATTTACTAGGAAAAAGCCATACATTCCCGGACAACTATGGAATTTGCTACTTGCAACTAAATTTTTTAATTTGCGTATTTGAACGCCAGAAAACCTGTCTGGTATTTTAAATGGTTACCTGCAATGAAAAAAATAACAGTATGGGAAAGGAAATTAAATACGCGAAAATTTACGTTCCCGTTACTGTTTTTTCATTGCAGGCAACCATTTACAATACTAGAAAGGTTGTATGGCGTCAAAAAGCCGCTATTGTTTAACAATTTCAGAAAAAAAAATTTGGAATAAATACTCAAAATTTTTTGCCACTTTTCTGACTACTTTGTTTCCTGACACTTTCAGACAAGAGTACCTAATGGCTACAAGTTTATGTTGCAGTGATATTATATAACACGTTTTCATGAAAGAACGTAAGCACACTTGGTCTAAATAACGTTTGTAATCTGTGAATTCTTTTGTATATTTTGTGCCTTTTAATTAACTTGTATTTAATTATACATAGCTTTTAAAAAAGTTCTATATTATTTATGATAAAAAATTGAAATAAAATACAAAAATTGATGATTATTTTTTATTCAACAACCCAATTCAATTAACTTTTTAATTTTTTGAATAAATCTTTTAAAATATCATTTTTTTTAAATATACATCACGTCACTCAAGTGGTTAATATAATCAATATATATTTTAACTATTAATAATTATAAATTATATAAAACAATATTTAATATTTTAATATACATTTTATTAATATTTTTTAAATTGATGCGGGTTATAAAAATCCATCAACTCGACCCTCACACATAGATTAAAAAAAATATAGGGTTAATAAATATTTTTAAACCATTGCAGTGATCCCATTAAAATACATAGTTTCAAGTCTGGATATCCTTAAAAAAGGCTGCAATACAAAATGAATATAGAGATGTTTTTTTGCTCTTTGATATTCTGACGAAAAGCGAGCTCGTAATTAACTTTTGATGCGTGAGACGCCATTAAAAAACGCTTCATTATGCAACAAGCATTACTTTCTTATAGACATATATTGGTAAAAGTAAAGTCATTATAAAATATCTTAAAAAGCACTCCACGCTTTTTTACGATAAAATGATTTTTTTTTTAAATTTAATGAAATTAGTTCATCTAGTTACAAAAGCGTATTTTTTAGTTTTTTTATAAAAAATTCAATATAAATATGGTGGGAGCGCAAGTAAATGTATATGCTTTTTGATATGGAAATCGTTTATCCTTAAAATCCTGATCAAGATAATCAAATAAATTATTAAATTATTGTATTGACATCGGTCCTTGAAAAGTATGCCAAATTTCGAGTTAATACGACGTTTTGAAAGGAGTCAAAATCATGTTCAAAGTTTCACAGCAAGAACTTTCCAACGAAGAAGTTATTCTTAATATGGTCGCAAATATTCCTTCTAGTAGTGTATGAAAGTATATAAGGCACTTTCGACTTAAAATTACCCAAGCTCTTAAGCTATGTACAACGAGTCACGGGACATCCTGTATTTAAAAAAATAGTAAATATTTTTTCGTGGCTTTGGTAGGAAAATTGTACAGAATTTTCGCAAACCAAGTCCGCCTTATCTAAAAATTATGGATTTTTCTCCCCTCTGTTTTATTGGTCAAAAATTGGCAGTTTCACAACGCCAGAAAAGAAATGAATTCATGTTCACTTTTACCTAATTTCCTATTCAAATAAGTATTGTTATTGTTACATTGTTTAAATATCGATTTTCCAGAATCATTTAGAGCACAAACTTTTTTTTTTTTAAATTTTGTATATTCACTCTAAATTACAAGTTTGCCACAAATTGGCTGTTGATATTTTAACAATTCACTTTTAATTACATTAATAAATTAAGGAGGCATCACTTGACACTTCACGACATAAAATTTACAAAATCCGGACATACAAACCTATATTGATTTTGAAATTTTCATTTTGAATTATAACAAAATAATTTTGACACTGAACTTTGTTATCTTTTTGGGTTACGAATTTTGCAATATTATTGGATCTTTTATAAATTACGTAAAAAATATAATATACATATAGCAAAAATAAAATTTAGTTAAAACTTACTGAGAAGTGTTGAAAGTAAACATTTTCTTTTTAGAGTTTGTATTGTGTGTGAATTTGATTTATTGTTGTTTTTTTTTTGTGCAACGATTTCAACGATTTTGTTTTAAAATAATTGTAATAAATGTGTAATGTTTATTTGTTATTTGATGTATTGTATGACGCGCAAACCGCTTCTCTTTCTAATTTGTGGTGTACCCGATATTTCCGTCTTAAAAACAAAGTTTTGTATAATATAGTCAAGTGATCATCGATGATAACCTTTACTTAAATAAGTATTCAATTTTTGGTCTGTAGATTAAATCCAGTATGTTTATTTATGCTTTTATGCTTAAACTTAAGCGTATTTTTAAATGCAAGGGAGGTATTTAAGTACTTTAATAAGGGATTAGAAGGTACTGTTAAGGAAAACAAAAATCAATTATCCAGCAAAGTAAACAAATGGCAAAGTATTTAAACGGCTACCGAAACTTTTAAGATAAATCCTTTGGAGATTTAATTTTAGAAACCCTTATAATTGTATATTATTCATATACAGGGATTCAAAAATATTCTGGCAAACTTTGGGTTTAGGTTACAAGTACATTTTTTTTCATTTTCTAAATAATGAATCATAAACTTTTGAAACTATAAAGCTGAAAATATTATAATCGAAGTTGAATTGTTTTGAGCATATGTTTGTCATTTTTGAGCGGTTTATATATACCTTGTATATATGAAATTTATCGAGGTATAATGAGTTTAGTCTCAAGTTTGTTACTTTTAAAAATATTGATGGTACGAACAAAATTTTGGATTAGGTGTTCATAAAATCTCCTAATTAGTCCATTTTCACTTGTCTGTCCGCTCGTCTGTGGACTCCATAACTCAAAAACGAAAAGAGATATCAAGCTGAAATTTTTAATGCGTGCTCAGGACGTAAAAAGTTCGTAAATTAGCAACATAGGTTTAAGTCTTGAGTCCGTAGGCCTCATCTTGTAAACCGTTAGATAAAGTACAAAAGGTTTAATGTAAAAAATGTTTCTTACAAAAATATTAACAACTTTTGTTTGAAACATTTTTTCGTAAACATCACTGTTTTCGTAAACAATCTGTAAATTTGAATTCTGCGAATACTTTCGCTTGCTTCAAACGTTAAATGTTAGTTTGACAATTCTGAAATTCGATGCAGGGCGAAAAGTTAAAGCAATAACTTTTTTTCAGATATTTAACAAAAGCTTGTAAAAAATAGATAATTATTTACCAACCAAATAATTAGGAATTTTATACTTGAATATTGTGGTTTGACCATGTGTTTAGTTAAAGTTATTGCAAATTTTTGTTGTGGCTTTTTAACATTGTAGTATTTTTATTAATGGTTCTTTCTTTATCAAATGAATTATTTCATTTCCGGGAAATTAATTTCGTTTCGATTATATAGTTAAGCAACCTTTTTACGCAAAAACTTTATTGTTTTGATTCAATAAACATATTACGCATAAAATTATGAAAAAATAACTTTTACAGATAATTTGTATGGCTTTTAGGAATAGTTTTTATTATGAATTTTTAATAATCAACATCGAATCAAAACATCGGAATCAAAAAACTTCTAGTATATCGCGGCATTCTTTATGATACACCTTTGTATACATATGGAATGAATATCTAAACTTAAAACTTCTTAGCATTTTTTTGATCCGATATACTGCGAGCGAGTCATTCCTAAGAATTTTTAATCTTCATATTAACAAAGACAATAAAATTACTGAAACTTTTTGCAGCCTTGCGTTAATTGCTACATATTTATGTTAATTTCATGCACCGTTACATACTAAGATTTAAATTCTACAGTGGAAAATTTTTAGGCTTTTGGCTATTAAGATATTTCTAGGAGGACAATGGATATTCAAGAAAATTACATCTATGATTAAATGAAATAAATGTATGTTTATTATTGTTATTATTATCTAAAATTTACATTTAAAATTACGATTTATTTTCATTACAATAAGCACTATTTTGTTTCCAGAAGTAACGCAATTTTTTAACATGAGCCATGCGAATAAGTTTTTGCATATGGAACTGATGCGATAATTTTTTTACCACCAATTTTATAATTTTAGCCCTGCAACACATTATCGATTTAAATTATAATATCGAGTATATTCCCCTTGGAGTTGGCACTTTTCAGACGATGTATTAAGCTGGTAATTTCCAAACGAAAATATGTTTGAATCAAATATTAAAATCTTTGACTTGGATTCATCTACTTCTATTGAAAAATGAAATGCCATGGGTGTTCCGGAGGGAGCATTTCAAGGTTGTTTTGCCTCCCCTTTTGAACGTGGACTTTCCATAGATTTCGTTGGTTAAATATGTGCTTTTTGCCACAATACTGCATTTATTGGACCAAAATCTTGGAAACCATCTGTACAATACATGAGTTTCAGTGGTCAAGCTTTTTGCGAGGGTTTTTAATCATTTTGGAAAGGGCTATCTGCCTATAAGAAGTGAAACTTCGCATTTCTCTAACGTCCATATACAAATAAATGTTCTCAATAAGTTCTCAATTGAGTATATTTAGTTATTTTTTTTTGCTGTTTAAAAAATTTCCAAATTTTCTCTGAAATAGTGGGCTGATAAGCTTTTTCTATAATATATGCTAATTTGAAGTAAGTGTTCTTTCTACAAAATTTTCTTGAGCATTTATTTCATTTTTAAAAGAAGAGTAAAATATGAGTAAGCTGTACTCATTACCTAGAACAAGAAATGCGAAAAAAAATCGATATAACTTATTAACCTTGACTTAGTGTGATAAAAGTGCACTTACTTTTAAAAATGATTCCAATGACATTGAACCAAGTGATGCAGCATTAATTTTAAATGCTTTTTGTGATCGCATTAACATGAATAAGATATCCTTACGTACTTTAAGGGGACATTCATACCAATTTGTATCGTATAAACAATCAGCGACACTTAGACTCTTCAAATAAATAGAATTGATTGATATAATAAATATAAACAAATATACTTACTTATGATGGTATAAAATGTTCATACAATCATATATTAGAGTTCCGTAGCGAAAATAAGAAGTCTTTAGATAGCTGCTACGCTAAACTTAAAACAAAAAGCGAAACTCACAAATGCTTTTTGTACGAACCATTATTTTGATAGGACAAATGTCGTCTCATAAGTCATATATGGTAACGCGTTCGCTGTCTTATAAAAGTGTTGTCTCAAAAGTCACAGATGGTCAAGTGAGCGAGATATTCAAAGTCAAAGGTCTCAAAAATTAGTTTTTTTTATAATATATCGTTTCCTTTGCTTTTAATCGTATTTACATTTATTATGTAGAGGATAAAATTCTCGACAAATTTTAGCTGAAACTTTTTTTTGTACGTTGAATCGTTTTTGAAATAGAGGGCGCAGAAGATGGAGCGCTCGGCTTAACGTAGGTACTTCGTCCCACTAACAGAGGTAATTCAGTGCCAAAGTGTTGGGACCTCAGCATGAGTTCCAGTTATAGAGGTTTCTTACTTATCCAGGCCCCACTTGACCATGTTCCACTGTATAGCGTTTAATTTTCATAAACCGTAGCAGTTTTGTGGAGCGCTCGGCTTAACGTACGTACTTCGTCCCACTAACAGAGGTAATTCAGTGCTAAAGTGTTGAGACCTCAGCATGAGTTCCAGTTATGGAGGTTTCCTACTTATCCAGATCCCACTTAACCATGTTCCACTGTATATCGTTTAATTTTCATAAACTGTAGCAGTTTTTTTTTGTAAATTTCACTTTCTTAAGAAGTTTATTTTGTCATAGAGTGACTACGAAACCCATTAAAAAATTATTTTAACACTCATTGTCTGCTAATGTTTTTATTCTGTTTTAATATAGCACTAAACAGCACGTGCGATTTTAATAAACTTGAATGAAATCGAAAAGACAAAACATTTATTTAAAAAAGATAATATTTTTTCTTATATTAATTATATCCTGTTGTAATTATTCAATTAATTAATTTTTATTTTAGTAAATTATTTTGTAAAATGATAATTAAGCAATTAAAATATGATAACTATATGGCTCTAATAATAATTATAAAGATTGCGTTAGTATATCCTGTGGCACAGAATAAGTTATATCCAGTTGGAATATTTTTTGACGGTATATAATTCCCTAGATATTTAGTCGTGACACATGATCGACTAAATCGGTCACGATAACGATACAATATATCGAATTGGCGACACATACATTATAATCGTTTCTTTCAAAAAAAGGAATTCAGCACTCGATAATACCTCATTTATAAGCATTTGACCAAAAAATGAGACTAAATATAATAATAAGATCCATCCAAAAAGATGAGCAGAAAATCGTAATTTATCTCCACTAGCTTCAACCTGAAATTTATGAAAATTTGTTTAGAATTTTATTGATTAGGAAAAATTAAAACTGAATTTAATTTATTCTTAAATTAAATTACCATTAACACTTCAAATCCTAATACGCTAATGACACCCGACGTTAATGTTAAATGCACAATCATTATTTTACTGAATGCATCATTCACCAAATTTATGAACCTGCCAAAATTTTTGAAAATAAAATCTTTAATAATGTCTTTATTATTCGTGAATGATTGAAAATGATCATCTGAATGAAGGTAAAAGATCTATTAAACTGCTCCAAAGTATTAAGAAACAAAATTTTTATCCAAATTTTACCTAAATTTCAAACAACTATATTTCTGCGAAAAATCATCGAATATGAACCTAGCAATCGCTCATTTGAAAACTTGTACTTTCCAGTTTTGAAAATTATCTATTACTCAAAAATTATCAAATTATCATCCCTTGCCGCCTTAGAAACGTACCAAATTTTTTTTAATTATTTTTAGAACAAATTTGTTAGTACTACTCGAAAGCTTGTTTATTTTTCTTGAAAATGAGCTATAAAAAAATTTCCGTCAGAGCTTTTTGGACCAAATATCCACTTTCTAACCAAAATTGGTACTTTTCCATTTAAAATCCTGTATCATCTGAAATAATCATCGCATTGCAATTTAATTCGTATCATTCGAAAACTTGAACTACCTCCTTTTAAGGTAGTATTGTTTTTTAAAAAATTTTACCACTCTCCGACCTTTCGATTTAAAAAAATTTCAAAAAATAGAATTTTTCCACATTTTTGACGATTATTCACCTGATTATTCACCAATGAAAAAAAGGCGTTATTTAAAATTTTATCGTGCTAATTAGAAAAGTTTTTAAATGCAAAAGTGACAATTTTGCTTAGAAAAGCAAATATTTTGGTCCAAAAAGCTCGCACAGGAATTTTTTATAGCTCAAGAAAAATAAACAAGCTTTCGAGTGGTCTTAACAAATTTGTAAAACATTCGTACGCTCATATAAAGTTCATATAAAATTTAGATAAAACATTTCTCATCTTTTCAACCCTCCGTGCAAAGCGGCAAGCGGTGATAAAAATTCAAATTGTTTGAGTAATTGTTTCCAAAACTAAAGAGCACAAGTTTTCAAATGAGCGATTGTTGGTCCATATTCGATAATTTTTCGCTGAGATACAGTTGTTTGAAATTTACGCATGGGTCAAGCGAGTTTTCTGATAAAAAAATTTTCATACTTACTGAATAATATCAATATGATATCGAATACAATGCATTAATTGGGCATGAATATTTGGTGCATTTGATTCAGTTAACGTATTTCGTAATAATAATTTAAAATTCTTTATTTCTTGTACAATATGCATTAATATTGAGCATAAAAACATTGTTATCATTAATACATTCGTTGATACCAGTAAACATACAAAAAACTGTTCAAATGCTTTCAATTCAAACCATGGTGTAACGTCAGCATGCTCAAATTTAGGATAACGTGCACGTGTTATTATACCACAATGAATACCATTTGTTGTTTTATTTGCTGATTTTAATATGGCAACACGTTCCATACATGAGTCCATTTGGTATAAGGGTAGGACAGCGTATGCTACATTGCCTTTAACAAGTCAAATTTCATTGTTCATCATCAAGGGTTTGAAAATTGGGAAACAAGCATCAATTCAGAGAAGGATATTCAAGTAATTGTCTTAAGGAATTCAACTATTTTAAGGACATTCATTCACCAACCTGTTTTGCTATGTGCGGTTCATAGGGAAACAGCTAAATTTTAAATAATTTTAATAGAAAATTGAAAAATTTTTGAAATTCTGTTTAAAGTTTAAATAATTATTAACTGGTAATAGTTTCAAGTATATTTATCGATAACATTTTTGAGATAAATCGATTTATATTTTCTATTTAGTTCCATGTATATCCTTGCTTTTTGTCACTTTTTATACCATGTATATGAAATATACTAAGGTATACTAAGTTTAGTCCCAAGTTTGTAACGCTTAAAAATATTGATACTATGAACAAAATTTTGGTATAGGTATCGGTTGTCCGTCCGCCCGTCTGTGAACACGATAACTCAAAAACGAAAAAATATATCAAGCGGAAATTTTTACAGCGCACTCAAGACGTAAAAAGTGAGGTAGAGTTCGTATATGAACAACAAAGGTTAATTAAGTCTTGGGTCCGTAGGACCCATTTTGTAAACCGTTAGAGATAGAAAAAAAGTTTAAATATAAAAATTGTTCCTTATCAAAAATTAAACAACTTTTGTTTCTAACATTTTTTTATAAACATTGCTGTTTACTCATTAGATGCAAATTTAAATAATGTATTAATATGTGGTTATCAGTTATGTATGTGTGACATGTATAGGTAAATGTGTAATGTGATAGAGTAATCAACACTGTCTGTACATGGTATTTCAACAATTAATTCAGTCAATTGTTGTTTTCACTTGTTTAATTATAATACTAATTATTGAAACACTAAATAAATATTTCATTAATTTATACCTAAAACGCCGTATATAAAAAATATTTTCGTAAGTAAAGCGGCTTTACGTTCTGTATCCACTACAAATTGACGATCACCATAAATTTGGAATTGATGTAATTGTATAACGATGTTATGCATTTCAATTTGTTTACCATTAAAACATAAAAACATATAAATCATACCAGTTATATCAATTAATGCTATTAAATTTTCTGTTATATCTGATGCATAATTCAAATCACCTGCAAATTAAATTAAAACTAATTTTTGTAGTTAAAAGATCTGGCAGTCGTCACTAATTGATAAATAGACGTAATCGTGTTCGACAGTACTCTATGACTTATGGCAGAATAATATAAAGATACAGTAATCTAATCGAACATTCAATCAACCAATTAGGTACCATGTTTGATTAACAAACGTTGGTGATTATGGCATTCCGCCCGTCCATGTCGTTGGCGAGATGAAGATAATATTTGACATTTTTAATTTAAAGCTGTTAAGATAACTTTGATGTTTTCTTCCTCTCGCCAAAGATCCAAAAAGTTTTCCTTTAAGGATATCATATTCTTGGCACTTTTTTCTAATAATATGACCCAAAAATCGAACATTAGCGATTAATTATCGAATTTCACACATCAGTAAAAAACTAAATTTGAAGTTTCAGAATATTTATTTAATTTTGTTTTGTTAATCATTAAGAGAGCAACCATTTTAAAAATTTCAATTTAAGATATCTAGCCCAATCATCTCAGGGCTGCACCTCGAAATCGAACAACGGAATAAGCTGAATACTTTTAATAATCTTTATTTTGATAGTACAAATGTTGTCTGAAAGGTCACATATGGCCACGTGTCAGTGTCTTTTGATATTCAAGGTCACATGTAGCAAAAATCGAGTCCTGGTTTGAGTGTATTTTTTTCAATTCTCTTTAATTAAGATTACTAGACAAGATATTTGTCAATATTTAGTTTACACTGTATGTATCATATTAAAATTGTTAATTATAATCGAGAGACCATGTAAATATCGTATACATGATTAAAAGTAAACAAAAAGTAAAAAAAGAATTCACCTAAAATTTGCAGTATAAAATCAACAAATATACGTATTAATGACGGCATTATAATTAATAAATATATATAATTTTTAATTGCGAATGTTGATTGATTATTATTTTTTTTAGTAAATTGATCTGAATTCGGCCATAAACATAGTACTTTTAATATAAATACATTAAATGTTAATAATTGAAATTTTTTTAATTCCATTTTTGTTTGTAATTACATATAATTATAATAATATATCTGTAGTTTATTGTTTATTATAATTATTATTGCTTCAATCAATATATAATAAATAACTATCTACAATGATTTATTTTTATTATATACCCTATTATTTGCATATTAATTTTTAATATCAGTTATAAAAGAAATATGTTATATATTATTTAAATAAATCTTAACGATGCAATATTAATTAAAAATTTATTTTATTTTTACTTTGAGTTTTGTAAGTAAAAATAAACGGAATATTTAACTATGAGAAAAAATATTTATTGTAGAATTATTTAGGTAGAATTTTCTATTTATTTTATGTTCTCGTAGGAAAGTTTTTGTTATAGGTCCGAAAATTCAAGTCTTATTTTTCAACATTTCTTTACGCATCATTTCAGTCAGGGCAATGTATTAACACCGCTTTTGTGTTAATACATTGCATGCGAATGTGCGTTCGAATTTTTCGTTCACGAAATTAAAGTGTTAGAAGAGAGGTTCCAAAAATAAATCTTTTTCTATAAATATTGAGATACTGAAAATTTTGGTAATTAGTTAAGTTGTAGAAAATTAATTATACAATAATATATCCTCTGATAATCTTATTTCTTAAAGTAATTTTATAAAAAAATATTTACAAAAATTGAATTTTGTGAATTTGTATAGTTGTTAAAATAAAAGGTTACTCAGGTATTGATCTCAAAAATTCTTGAATAGAAAGTGTGTCTTTATTAACACGCTTTTATTAGCTTGGTATGTATCTATGTATCTATATAACGGAATCCTTAAACCTAATTTTCATTCACTTCAAAACAAAGATCTTCAGGAATAACTATTTCCAAATATATCAAATTGTGTATATTTTATTTGCGGTTCCATCATATTTATACTGAAATTTTGATAAATAAATAATAGGATCGGTTTCATAGGATTAGTTTGGTTATTTTTCATTATATATTCATGGACTATTCCCTCATTCCGTAGAAATAAAAATTACTTGATTATTTTTCAGATTTATTTTTATCTATTTTCAGTAATTTCGATTGTTGTCAAAGTAATATATTTTGGTCGGTATTATTGAAATATCCATTTAACTTTAAGAAATATGTTTTTTGATTGAATAACTATGTTGCTTGATGATGATGGTACTTGAACAGGCAATGTTTTTAAATTTTACGAGGGCTGAATTTTTCTTCTTATTAAAGGTAGGAAAGAATTCTGAATGACCGGACCAAAGCGTTTGCTTTTTATAAATCAATGTGAAAGATAAATATGATATTTTAAAGCTAAATAATACAAATAGGTTTGCTCAAAATTTTTATTTTAATATTTGTCACATTTTACATTTCGAAAACTATACATAGAATTAATTTTATGAATAAAACATTATTAAAACATTTTATTAGGTAAATTATTTAATTATGCAATATTTTGTTGAAATAAGTAAATTTTATGTAGTCATTAAACTTAAATGTTGAAAACTTTTAATAAAAGGAAATACAAATTAATTCTTAAGTACTTAAAGTAATAATATCTAATGACGAGGAAATGTAATATCACTAATTTTAATTTGTTCTAGTTCACCATTTATTTAACATAAATTTTTTCATAAAAATAACTGTTTAGGATTCAGTTTAATCATGTGTTTTTAATGGCTTTTATGGAACAAGACAAATTTGCTTAAAATTAATTTAGAAAACGAATATTCATTAGTTAAAAGCATAAAAAATATTTGCCTATTAAGAAAATTATAACAAGCGGCACTTGTTTTTCCATAAAATACATTTAAAGTGATGAAATGAATGGCATTTGTGTTTTTATTTCTTCTAGAAGTGATTTTCTACTAATTTTTTGACATCAATATTTCAAAAACTAAGGTAGATCGAAAAATTTTACTCGTGATTTTCGTCAAATTTTCTAAGTTCTAACAGAATCCAACCTCCAAATTTAAAACGTAAATCTTAAATGTCTTCATACAATCATTTTGTTGGGGACCTCCTTAAATACTCGATTTTTAACAGATCATTAAATGGTATAGCTATAATAAGACAGTAAGCTATCTACTTAAGGTAGTACTATCGGTAATAGACTTTGCATTCAGAATTTAATGAAACTTGGTATAGTTGTTCATTATTATATCATAATTAACCAGATAAATTTTTAAGGGCCTTCAGAGAACTGAAAATCTGAACGTCCAATTTTGTGAAATAAAATAAAATCTATGATTTCTCATGAGGATCAATGTTAAAATATATTTAAAATATCTTTTTTTCTGTTCTCTGAGGGCCCCTAAATATATTTAACTGGTTAATTATGATATAATAATGGACAACTATGCCAAGTTTCATTAAATTCTGAATGCAAAGTCTATTACCGATAGTACTACCTTAAAGTATTACTAGTAGATCCTTTTTCTTGACTACAGACCTAAAAATAATATTGAATGAATTTAAAATATACATAATAATGGATGCTACCACTTAATATTTCGTGTTTTAAGAAATATTTCTTGTTAATAATTACTCCAGTTAACTGCATAGACTATCTTTATGATTTCATATTAAGCAAAAGTGTAAAATATGAGTATGCTGAACTTAGAACCTACAACAAATAGGTATCAATTAAACTTTTGTTATACTTATAACACAAAGGTTAATTGACTAATATACTGTTTGACATGTCGTCTATTAAGGAATGTCGATTACGGGTATACATATTAACTGCTTTAAATTTTCTTTGTTACTTAGTTTTATATATTCTGATTGGTGTTATTCCTATAGCGTAAAGCTCCAAAAATCAAAAGCGTTCAAGGACGTCCCAACGAAACCTTGAGCTGTTATCGAGAACGTGCAACCCCTTTTCATGTTTAATTTAATTGAATCATAAGCCTTATGCAAAATAATAGTTACAGTTTTTGATAGAGAATGGTAAGTTCGAATTAATGTTGCTTGGAAATATACCAGAAAATCAATCAAAATCTTTTCTTTCTTTAATTGTGCAAGACAAGATTGGATGCTATAATCTGCGACTGCTCAAGAAACTGGAAGCTTTCCGAAACACGATATTAACTGATATAGTTTATATTTAAGTTAGCAGAACCGGATAAGAAGCCCATTTTAGCCAAGGAAGAGAGGAAGTGATAATAAGAAATAAGAATAAGTAGAAACAAGCGATTACATGGCTATACAAAAACCGATATGAATACCAGAAAGGGGGAACATAGCTTAATATACCAATTAATTTCTTATAGTGCAAAATTTATAAAACAGTTTTTTTTTTCTTAACTTAAAAGAGACAAAAATTAAATAAAATAATTTAAAATTATTAAGGACAGGATATGATAATTTATAATGTCTTTTGCTATAGTGTTTAAAAAATATTATCATTGTATTTAATCTAAAATCATCTGAATTGACATAATGATGTCTCCATATTTTAATTTAAGTAAATACTTACACCGAGTAATGCTTCTAATGACATATGACCGATGAACGCTGCATTCAATGTCAAAGGTCGTTGTGCTCGCATCATTAAAAAAAGTATATCTTTACGTAATTTTGGACTGCATGAATACCAAGCAGTTGAATACATTTTATCGGCAACATCAATACTCTACAAAATACATAATATAGGCGCTCAAAATTAAGGTAGTACCTACGAGGACCATCTCCAACGGTCTCGAACGATTTTCTGGTTAAACAGTAATGATCTTGAACTCTTTACACTATGTCTTACCTCATCATGTAATTTTTGTCCAAAATAACATGTCATAGCAATAATAAAAATCCAACCACCTAAATGCATTGCAAATCTTATAGAATCGGCAATAGTTTTTACCTAATGAATAAATATTTTGTAAAAATTTTTGAATGGCTCAAAGGATTTGAATACCAGGATAAAGTATACCCACCATTAATATTTCAAATCCCAGTACACTCAACGCAAAAGATGTTAATGTCATATGAACTAACATCATACTACTAAATGCGTCTCTCATTAAAAAGGCAAATCTAAAAATATAAACAAGTGAAAACAAACAATTGACTGAGTTAATTGTTGAAATACCATGTATAGACAGTGTTGATTACTCTATCACATTACACATATACATACATGTCACACATACATAACTGATAAATTCATGTGTGCCCTCGTGAGTAAACAGTGATGTTTACGAAAAAATATTTCAAACAAAAGTTGTTTATTTTTTTATAAGGAACATTTAAACTTTTGTTCTATCTCTAACGGTTTACAAGATGGGTCCTACGAACTCAAGACTTAATTGACCTATGTTGCTCATTTACGAACTCGAGCTAACTTTTTTAGGTCCTAAGCACGCTATAAACATTTCAGCTTGATATTTCTTTTCGTTTTTTAGTAATCGTGATGACACACAGACAGACAGACGACAGACAGGCTACAGATAAAAATTGGCGATGATCTTCAAAATCGATTCAGTTTGGAAAAGGCGTGACGTATAAATAATTACTTTGGAAATGAATGGTCAAATAAACCTGGTTCAATTCATTTCAAAAAGTGAAATGATAAAATAATTAGGTAATTCAAAACTATAATTCAAAAGAACAAAGCCAACTCAAATATTTCAATTTCAATTAAAAAATTTGTCGCAAAAATAACATCTCTCTAAGTATCCTTTTCATCTCATCTGATGTCCTTGACCATCACTTTGATATCGATTTAAGAAGGAGTGTTATAAGTTTAAAGTCTTTATCTGTATGAATCTGTGTGCTTCTCAGTGGCATCGTAGCCCCTAAACGGCCGAACCGACTCGATTGAGAACATTTTATAGCAAGTTTCCAAAAATCGGTTTACAAGAAATAAATCGCATTTATCGGGGGTTTTTACTTACTCAATAATTGTAGTATGATAATCAATACAAAAATTCAAACGTTTTCTCATCTCCATATCACTAATATTCTCTTCGCATACATTTAAAATCATTTCTTTTAAATTCGTTATCTCTGCTACCAAATGTATTAATATTGCACATAAGAATATTGTTATCGATAGTACAACCATTGTAATAACCATACACGTGTATAATTGTAAACAAAACATTACGTTCGTTAAATGATATTGTTCGATATCGAATGGTAAACGTGTACGTGTTATTAAACCACATATCATATTTGTTGAATGTAATTTTGCTTTCAAAAATTCACAATCGTTTTTTTGGTATAATGGTATACTTGCATAACATAAATTACCAACAATACCATATATTAAAAATATTTTACCATATAATACGACACGTTCTTCTGTATCGTTTACAAAATCACGTTTACCTTTAAAGAAAAAGTAGCGCGCGTAAACAAACACTTTCTAGTTTAATTTTCTTGCCTGAATAGTACAATTAATAATCACCGATTTTAATGAAACTTTTTGTAACGTGTTTATAGGACCCCAAGAAACATTCTACCAACTTAATAGACTGGTCATAGACTGGTATAGGGCCCCAGCGGGAACAAATTGTCACCTAGTCGGTATTTGGGCGCTGAATAAGAATCCGATGTCAGGTTACACAGATGTTGCCACGTCTTCAAAATTTAGTATTTCCAAATTCAATATTTTGTTCTCCCAAAATAACTATATGTGACTGTTTTTTGTGCCAAATTCTTGGTCAAAAATGGAATGATTTTCGGAATACTTGGCAGAATTCGAAAAAAATACCTACTAGATGACAATTTTAAGCCAAAATGAGCATTTCAAAAAATTTTGGCTACATATGGGTTCCCATAAACACGTTACAAAAAGTTACACTAAAATTGGTGTTGTTTCCCAACTTTTTCACTATCAACCCTTTTTTCTAGCTTATTCACTGTATTTAGTCCTGGATACGAGCACCTTTTATCTAAGTCAATAATAACCGGATAATTTTTTGTGAGCAGCTTGATAATTCTGGAAGCCCCAATTATTTACTTACCATATTTATTAAAATTTTTTAAATAATTCACTAAATTTTTCATTTGATGTTGATTTTTCATAAAACATCCAGACATATAATACATTCCAGCAGCAGCAGCTAATGCAACCAAATTTTCCGTTATACCAATCAATTCTTCCATATTGCCAGTTAATTGATAGATCATGTCAAACGTAATTGGTAAACCACTAAGCCATAATGACATCATGAATATATAATAACGTATAAAAGGCCATGAACGCCAATTATTTGCAATATTATCCTCTGGCCATAAGTTCATCATTTTTAATACTTTTACATTAAATTCTAATACATTTAATTTTTTTATATTTTCTTTCATATTTTCAGTTTTTGGATAAAGACCAATTACCAAAGAAAATAAATTTTTTTAAGATAATGTTAAAGTTATCCTAAAAATGATTTTTTTTTTTTTTATTTAAAACTGGCTTTAGCTACTGCTATACAGCCATTAACAATGGTACATTTAATTTACAATGCATAAAAAAATAAAAAATACATACATTAAAACAAAAAGAAAATTATTTTCGGTAGTCCTAAAAAAAAAACAATAAAATAAAGTACTGCATTAATTCATAAAGTTTAGGACAGATTGGTTTCAAGTTATGACACAAAAAAAAAAAAGGCGAAAAAAGTTTTTAAAAAAAAAAGGGTGATGTAAAAAAAATGCGCAATTCTTATTTTATACTTATAAATTGTTAAACGAGGACACATAAGGAATTAGAAGGATTTTCGTCGTCGGGACCCGTCGAGACTTTAAACAAAGGTAGATGACAATAAAAACATAGGTTGGGGGCCGCGGAAATGTTTACAATAGAGAAATGTTATGGTGGCATTACAGTCGGAATGTTTAGAAATTAATTGTTTGTGTTTAAATTGGGAGTTGGGTCTTGTTAAGGAATGTGCAAATTGCAGAGAGGATTTCAAAATTGTTTAAGGATAGGAGATGGGGCATATAATAAGGACCAAAAACACCCATACGGGCTAAGGAGCTTAGAAGTATAGGTCTATGTTGATTATAGAGTGGGCAGGCGAAGGTGATATGATTTATGTCACAATAGTGAAAGCCACATCTACAATTAGCGTTTGGAACAATATGTATTTTTTGTAGATGGGCGGGTAAACTGTTGTGCCCCGTTCTTAGGCGACCAATTATTGTGATATTTTTCCTGCCCACATCCCATTCATGGAACCATGTTTGGAGTGCTGGTGTGGGCTGCAGGTCAAACAATTTGCGCCCTTTTGTCGATGTGCTCCATATTCGGTTCCAATCATTCAACATAGACTTCTTACAGACAGCCCAGAGATCTTGTGCTGGTGGTGGTGAGCTGTCATGTACACCATTTTGAACTGCATCCCTAGCCAACATATCAACAAACTCGTTCCCACGTATACCAATGTGTGATGGACACCACACAAAGGCAACGGAGAAACGATTTTGAATTAGATTAAGTACGGTGTTTTTAATCAATACTATAATAGATGGAGTTTTAGAAGAGATGGAATTTTGTTTTAGAAGGGAAAGTGAGCTCAGTGAGTCCGATACAATAGCTGCTTTTTTTATGTTATTCGACTCCACGTATGAGAGAGCTTCTAAAATAGCGACACATTCTGCTGTAAAGATGGAAAAAAATTCAGATATACCAAAAGAAGCAGAATGTGCGTTGGTAGTACAATGAAATGCAACTCCCACACGTGAATCTGCAGTTAACTTGGAGGCGTCTGTAAAGATGTAGGTAAAATTAGGGAGAATGGCGTTGAGGTAATTATTAAATGTGGAATTGACAAAAAATGAACCATAAACAGCATCCTTCTTGCCAAGCCCACAATCAATAAACACCGGGATTTTTGTGTACCGGGATAGAAACTCAAAGGAGAAAAAGGGTGGAGACAGCGATTGGTAAATGGGAATTATCGCAAAGACACGATAAGCCACCACAAGGAATGGAAGTTCTTTGTTTCTCCAATAGGGGGAGTTTAGACATAGGTTGTTAAACTGGATAAGTTTAGGAATTAAAGGGTGGGATAAGGAAGAATATTGGTTTAGGAAATATTTTTTTGCTAAATACAGACGACGGACGATTAATGGGGCATCCGCTGCCTCAATTAGTAGGGAATTAGTGGGGCAGGAACGCATTTGTCCAAGGGCAATGCGTAAGGATTGGAATTGGACTTTATCTAGCTTTGAAGATCGTGAGTTAGATAATGGGCATAAAAGAAAGGAGCCATAATCGATGAAACTCCGAATAGTCTGCTTATATATTGTAAGCAATGTACTTTGGTCGGCTCCCCACCAAACTTTGGTGAGAGCACGAAGGATGTTGATTCGTGGAGTACATTTACTTACAACATGGTCAACATGTGAACTCCATTAAAGTTTTTCATCAAAAATGACTCCTAGGAATTTTGAGGATGCTTGACAGGTGATAAATGAATTGAGAAAAGGAATGGATTCAACATTGCACCTATGCCTAGTGAAAACGATAGCTGAACTTTTTGTAGGTGATATTTCCAAATTGATAGATAATAAATGATTTTGTAATGTGGACAAAGCATTTGAAACATTATCTATAGCTGTTTGTAGGGATGACGTATAAAGAACAAAATCATCTGCGTATTGCAGGAGCTGGATAGGAGGCTGATTTACGATTTGTAGACCAGTGGTGTAGATATTGAAAAGGAGGGGACTTAAAACTGCACCCTGCGGCAAGCCTAAGAATGCAGTTCTAGGGCCAGATAAATGATTTTGGTACTTTACAGTGAGATAACGAGCTTTCAGAAAGTTATAAATGAACGATATTAGTCTAGGAGGAGCAGACAAAGACGTGAGGATGTTGATTAAGGTGTTAATATCAACATTGTCAAATGCTCCTTTCACGTCTATAAAGCAACAAACCAGGTATCCATTTTCGGAGAGAGCAATCTGAACATCGGTCATGAGTATAGACAGGGTATCAAGAGTAGAGGATTTCTTACGAAAGACTCGTGAGTACGGTGGGATTATGTTGTTGTATTCGCACCACCACTCTAACCTGTTTTTTACCAGGTGTTCCATAACTTTCGATACACACGAAGCTAACGCAATTGGTCGATAGGATTCATGTGTATTAGGATCTTTATTAGGTTTCAGGATTGGAACGATCATTGTGTGTCTCCATTCGTTTGGAACAGATGAATGCATAAACAGTTGATTTAGTGCTGACAAAAATGATGTTTTGGCGTTGTCAGATATGTTTTTCAACATGCTATAAGAAATATTATCTGGACCAGGGGACGCATCCACCAGACCAGACAAGACTTCCTCTAATTCATAGGTTTCAAACGGACAATCCAATGGATGATCGTTCTGGATCAACGGGATTTCTATAGGGATTGGAACAAAATCCGGAGTTAAGTTTTGTAGAAAGACTAGGGGCCAGGTTTGATTATCAGGAGTAGGGGGATATGGGTTTATTGCCCTTCTATAGATCTTGACCTTATTCCAGATCTCTTTGATAGGCGTGTTCCTGGAAAGACTTTCACAGAAAATCTTCCAGGAATTTCGCTTTTTCTCTTTAAATAGACGCCTGGTTAATGCTTGGAGCCTTCTAAAAGTGAAGAATCTCTCCGGGGTAAAATTATCCTTAAGAGATTTCAAGGCCTCCTTCCTTGCTTGAGCTTGATTTTTGCATTCGTTATCCCACCAGGGTGTGGGAGAAATAGGTTTTTTAGGAGGTTTGGAATATGGAATGGCCTGATCACCAGCAGAAGTAATAGTTTGGTGAAAAACTGAATACCATTCCAAGGGATTAATTTCAGATGTGTAGGATGGAAGGGAAGCGTCAACAGTACGAGAGTACAAATCCCAATCTGCCCTCTCGCACTGTCTTCGCGGAAAGTGTTTGGGTAGGTGAAGATTGTGTTGATGATTTATGGTTATTAAGATAGGAAAATGATCGCTACCATAGCTATCATTTAGGATATTCCAATAGGAAATTAAACTAAGGTGAGGGGAGCAAAAGGTAATGTCAATAGCAGATGATCTTTGTTGAGGTGAAGGAATAGTTGTCGGCGATCCGTCATTCATGCAAACCAAATTTTTGGAATCCATGAATTCCGTCAAAATATCACCTCCCCTATCAGATGTAGCGCAGCCCCATAGAGGATGATGGTAATTTAGATCACCGGCAATTATTATAGGTTCGGGAACATTCTGAAACAACAGGTTGAGTTCTTCAGAGGATAAAATATTTTGAGATGAATTATTATAAATGGAAACTATAGATATGCCAGCAACTCTCACCGCGATTACCTGGAAGAAAGGGTTATCCGAATCAATCGGAATGGACCGAGCCGGAACACCCCTCCTTACAAGAATCGCAGTGCCACCATAACCATCATATCTATCATTTCGGAAAATTTGATATCCACGAAATTTTGATGGTAAATTAGGTTTCAACCAAGTTTCACTAAGCAATACAACATCAATGGGATAACAAAATAAAATAAGGGCTAAATTGGGTTTATTTTGATTGAGACTGCGGATGTTCCATTGGAGCAGTTTGAGCTCTTTGTGTAGCAAAGAATGGATTATTGGGGGAGGGTATATTAGAAGTAGAGGATGATGGAAAATTATAAGCTATGGGTGAATTGGACCTACCATTGGGGCTACTCAGAAGGTTGTTAATTTGGGCCGCAATAGGGCTTGTAGGTGGGGATGCTTCTTTACGTCTCTTGAGGATAGGAGCGGCAGATGTCGTGTTAGCAGCTTTGGAATACGTCCGTCGGATTGTAGATTTATTCGTGGCGATCGGAGATGTGTCATTCGATAGCAAGGGAAATTGTTGAGGTCTTGAAGAGACATTGATTGAATTGGAGGGGGTGGCGCTGCTTAAAATTTTTGGGACTTGACCACTGGCTTCGAAGTAAGTTAGGCCATTTGAAGCCATTATTTGTTTAATTGCAAGTTGCCTTTTGTATTCTGGACAATTTTTGTAAGTGGCCGAATGGTCTCCGTTGCAACTAATGCACACTTTGGGTAGAGAGGGATCAGTTGTACAGTCGGCGGATTTGTGGGGACTGGAACATTTGGCACAACGTGGGGAACTCTTACAATTTTTTGTGATGTGTCCAAATCGACAACAATTATAACATTGGGTAACGGGAAAAGTGTACATTTCTACAGGACGGGAGCAGTAAAACAGGGTGATATAATCAGGGAGGATTGTGCCTTCAAAGGTAACTTGGATAGTGGTCGATGGTTTATAGGAAATTTCGCCTTCGGAAGATATAATTTTTCTTGACATACGGTGAACTTTTAAGGTGTTAGAATTTTTATTGTTCTTAATATGATCAAGTAATGTTTGTTCATCAATATTCTCGTCGATATCTTTAACAATACCCACTCGAGTGACACAATGGGTGGGGACATATGCGCGAAGGTTTTCTTTTTTTAGCACGGGATTGTCGAGGAATTGGTTTGCGGATGTTCGAGATTTAAATTGGACGCAAATCCTATTGCGTCCCAAATTATCAACCTTTATTATGTCTGGTATATTATTATTAAATAATATACGCCCAACTGCTAATGGGTGTAATCTACCCAAATTTTGTTCTTTAGACTCTACAAATATTTTAAAAGGCCCCAATGAGTTGGCCGCGTATTTATAAATGGATTTTTCTTTGGGGGGGATATGTTCACTGGGTGGGATGGGTATCTTATCTATATTTGCGGGGACAGCAGGATAAAGAGGAGGGTTATCCAGACCCCTCCGAGAAGGGCCTGGAGAAGGATCATCCTCAGCCACCTCCTATCAGTTGATGATGTAATATTGAAATGACTAGTATTAATTAATATCAAATTATATTTTTAAATTAAAAATGAAAAATAAAATAAATTAATTAATTAAAAAAAAAAAAAAAAAAAAAACAGCTATTATATGTATCGACTCACCCGGTATATAAAAAGGTGTCAATTCAAACACAAACAAAAATTCTTTTATATAACTATCGTATATAATTTTGTGTTGTTTTTAATAAAATTTTGTTTTTTAATATAAGAATATATATCTTGTTATTGTTGAAGAGCAGAAATTAATACGTCTGTACTCTATCAGAGTTTTAACAAGAATCTAAAAATGATTTAAAATCAGTAATTAGTCATTGAATTTTCATGAAAATATCATTATAGCTGGTTATTTTGGCGTAGATTGTATGTTCTAATATTGTAGAAATTTATTCAAGGTAAAATTCTGTATAAAACGGTCAATAAATTTACTTTCCTTAGTTTTTATTCTATAATAATGAAGTGATAAATCGACAATTATACCTATCAATAAAAAATTGAAATTTTTAATTAAGACGCGTATAAAAAATACTTAGTCTTGATTTTAAAAGGGATTGATGATCAATTCGATCTGCCAATTTTGTTTCAGGTTTTTTTTTTTCAATGGTTATCATTATTACATGTAGCTTAAAAATGGTAACATAAAAACAAAACCCTATCTAACCCAAAAAGATTATGGTGGAAGCGTTCAGAAAAATAAGTTTTGTGGTAAATGGATGTGTTCAGTGCATTTATCTGCGCTCCCACCTTTATGATAAAGACGATTTTACAAACAAGAAAAAAGCTTTTTAACATGTTAAAATGATTTCCGTACTTCAATTTAAAAATATTTTTGCATCTGTGTACAAATGAACTTTTTGTTTACTCACCTAATAAAATTGTTCCTTTATTTTTTATTTTAAAAATCACTATTCGGTATCTGATTACTGCATATAAATCAAGATTTTGTTCTAATAGTTAATGTATCACGGATTTGTTTTGGATTTTTTTTTTTTAAATACAACTTATTTTATCACGAGCAAAATATTTGGAAAGGAAATAATTTCATTTCGACATAGATTTTCTATTTTATATGAAATTTGAATAAAGTATTTTGAATTATTTGTATATTGAATTTTTAACTATAAAAATTCTAATTATATGATTTTTGTTTGAACAATCAAATGGTACAAAGTAAACATTACAAATATATAATTTTCTTTTCATTTTATATTAAAGGCTTAATTTATATTGACATAAAGATACGCCCAAAGATGCAGATAATGGTACAGGATTCGTTTAATATTTTACCAATTTTTGAAGTAATACACGGTTGATTCATGAATACATGTAGTTCAGTAAGGGCGTAGTTTGATTGTAATTCTCCTATTCATTTTTTAAATAGTTTTAACTTCATTGCATATCGACTTCAGTAAGGGCGTAGTTTGATCGTAAGTTTCCTCACAATAGTTTTAAATCCATTGCATATCGACAATTGTGATCGAGTCGATCAGATTATCGTAACAGTGAATGTTATTTGTATCCCGTTTGGGGAAAGTTTCTTCGAAATATTAGAGTTATTGGACAAGCTTTTTCCACATTTGTAGGTAATCTACACTAATATTGTAATGAGGAGAGATTTGATTTCTTTGTTTGTAATGGATAAACTCAAAAACTATCGGAACGATTTCCAAAATTATTTCACCAATATAAAGCTACATTATCAGTGAGTAACATGAGCTATATTTAATTTAAAAAAAATTAAAACCAACGAAATTGAGATCAAAAAGGGGCATAAGTGAGGGAAAGGAAAATGAAGGCTATAACACTGTATTATTTGTTTTTAAAGTAGAAATTGATCAGCAAAGTGGTCAGGTAACTGCTGGTTCTCTATAAAGAAGCAGAAAAATTCAACAAATTTATCTTATTTTTTATATGGTTTTTCAACGGTTAGTTAACGAGATACATTTATTTCTTTATCTGTTGCAATAAGTATATACCTAGTAAAATACTCCTTTTACCCAGACCATTGTGTTTAAATTTTCCAAATTAAATGAAAGCTTTACATACATTGTACATTGACTACAAAAGATGCACTAGTTCTTTGAAGATTCGTATGGGATACCAAAAAGTGTTTTATAAATAAAAATATATTTTAATGCTACTTTCAAATGCTATTTATTTATTATATTAATTACATTTTGATCTAGGAAATTTATTTTTCATAAAATTTATTTAAAGTGAACATTCAATAAAAGCGTAAAATATGAATACGCTGAGCTCATTACCTGAAATAAAATATTATATATAATAATTAAAAATGCGTGTGATACTTCTATCAATTTCTAAGAATAAATAATGCGTTCATTATATTTTGACAAAGCTTTGAGTAAAAATATAAGTTTCTTGTTGTTACAATGTTCACTAAATTTGTTGTTCCATTTAATTAGGTTTATTGGTTTACTCTTTATGGGTCATTTTAGGGTCCAGAATGAATGACATCTTATAAATAAATTTACCCGAAGAAATGTTTCTAAAGACATTGAGCCCATTGAAGCAGCTGTTAATTGTAATGGACGTTGTGATCGCATTATAATAAACCAAATATCCTTTCGTAATCTTGGTGTACCATTAAACCAGGCTGTTGAGTACGCCATTAATGCAATTTTGCTACTCTGAAAAATATAATCGTAATTTCACAAAATATTATTTAAGAAGAAAAGCTCCACATATTCATAAATAGCAAATAAATATATAGTGGATTTAGTTTTTTGAAAAATAATTACGTTCGATTGTCGAATTAGGTGGTTATCAGGAAAAAAATTGTAGTAGGTACCTGAATACAATTTTATAAAAAAATTGTCATATGTTGCTAAATTATAGTAAAATTTATTTTCTGCCTCTGTGGTTTAAAATAAAATACCTGAATGACCGAGCTTTGTTTGATATTTTTATGTAGCTTTGCTCGGTATGACAATGTTTTACACTCATTCAATACACTTTAAAGTTCAAAAACCTGGCCTCGGTAAAATAACTCGAAGAATTATTCATTTATAATCAGTCAAGTATTTTACATTGCTGAAAATATTTCAAATTGGTAGGCAACTGCTTATACAGTTGGGTCCGAAATTGCATATATGCTGTTGTTTTCACACTAAACATAAACTACAATTATATTTTGTATTATTTTTATTATTTTCTATATGCATTAAAGCATGTAAAATTTTTGATTTTATTAACCTTTTAATTTTACCTCATCAATCAACTGTTGGCCAAAATAACAAGTCAACATCAAAATTAACAACCATCCGCCTAAATGCAATGCAAAACGTAGCGAGCCAGCAAATGTTTTTACCTAAAAAATTATTCCATATTTTTTTAAGTATATTTAATTAATATTATATTTCAGGTACGCGTGGCATCCAATTATTCCTTCATATTTTTTTCAAAAATAACAGATTTCAAAAATATACAAATGACAGATAAAAATTCTTGCCCAAATATTAATGGATAATTAAAGTCTGTTATGATGTTATAATTAGTACATTAGACGTCTTGCCAATTTTTGATGCCACAAACATTTGCATTTTACTTACAAATACAACTTCGTATCCTAAAATGCTGATTGTAAATGATGTTAAAGTTAAATGGACAAGTAACATGCTACTAAAAGCATCTCGCATTTTGTCAGAATATCTAAAAATAAAACGTAAAAATTTTCTCACTTTTGATTGAATAATTATTGCTTTTATTATAGGGAAGTCATGCTTTAGTCTCATGAGTTCTAATTACTCAATTGAAGCAAGGTTGGCGTTCTAATAGGAAAGCCTGACCTAATGGGTCAAAATTACCTTATATACAAAGTTTGATCGAAAATAGAGATACGAAAAATAGAATGAATATGAAATCCTAAAGGAACTAAACATAAAAAAACTCAATTTTAATTTTAACTTACAATATAATCAATTTATGATATTCCACACAGACTTCTAATCGATTTACCATTTCATCTTTTGAAATACCATTCTCGCAGACATTAATTAACATTTCTTGTAAATTAAGTATTTCGGATACTAAATGC
Source organism: Chrysoperla carnea (assembly GCF_905475395.1). Lineage (NCBI taxonomy): Eukaryota > Metazoa > Arthropoda > Insecta > Neuroptera > Chrysopidae > Chrysoperla > Chrysoperla carnea. Next base: position 22,687,775 of record NC_058338.1, read on the forward strand.
ATTAATAACGAACATAAAAACATTGTAATCGATAAAACTGGTACAGTAATCATAATTATAGCCCACATTTGTGTCATCATTACCATTTCACGTCTTGGTGAATAATTTAAATTAATCCCTAAAGTTCAATTTAATAAATGTAAAAATGTGGAGTACGAAAAAGTTGCGACTAAGTTTAATTTTTGGCTTGAATTTGTTACTAATCTTGAACGGCATTTCTATATATTCGTTGTGTGCATAGTCATGGTAGGGACAATAAAATCGATGCCAGCGCTTCCAGTGAAAAATTTTGGCGGTAAAGGAGACTGTTATTACTAATTTACAGAGCTTTACATGTTCATGTTATAGAAAATGTCAAATTAAAATTATTGAAAAACACTAATTAATTAAACTTAATGTATTAATAATTGTGAAAATAAGAAATCAAATTGCACAAATATTATTTTTCAAATGTAAATTATCATAATTATTTATTTAAATTTGTGAGACAATAATATTAAATTTTCAATGTAAGTCATAAATGCAATCCATACAATTATATATGCATCCATACAATTCTATAATTAAAGTAGTGTATCGTTACCATGGAAACACCTCCAATAAAACTCAACGCACAGTGCGAATACGAGAAAATGAAATGTTTATTTTGGCACTAAAATAGATGCTTCTGGAAAGATTGCTCTTAGTTTCTTTACTGACTAATGCACCATTGTGGCGTAGGTATTATTCCAGAGTCGAAGTTTTCTTTGGTTACCAACCCAATTAGGGTTAATAATACCTAACTACTTTTAAAAAACAGAAACAAAGGCATAATTGATTAAAAATTAATCTTAGACGAAACTTTCTGTATGTTGAACGGTTGATCTCGTTTTTATGAATACCTGGCAATCCCGTGCGAATAATTACACCGCATGAGACAGAATATTGCGTTTTATTCATTAACTCCATTTCATGTAAACAATATTCTTTTTCGATCAAAGGTATACTTGCATATGTGAAATTACCACTAATACAGTATAGTAAAAAGAATTTTGAATAAAAAGATGCTTTTTGTGATGTCTCTTTTACAAAATCACGTGATCCAAATTTGTTAAAATCATTTCGTAATACACGCACTAAATATTTCATTTGCTGACGATTACGCATAAAACAACCGGTCATATACATCATACCAAACCATGGTGCTAATCCTGTGAAACGATAATAATTTATCATTAATTACTTAAGGTGTTAGGATTTTTCTTGACTGTCTAAAATTGTATTTCAAGATAAACGACACACTGAGAATTACACAGCCGAATATATATATATGGCAAAAATCAAATTAGGCAAAATTAAAACTTCAAAAGTTGGGCTGAATTTTGCCTATCCGGAAAGACACGGTGTGATGTGGCCCATCTCCAAGTCTTCAATCATCTCAAATATCTGCCCTAAAATGTTAAAAAAGTTATTGATAACAGGATATGTGAACAAAAATAGCAGGAAGTTTGCAACTATAGAAAAGGTTGGAAAATGGTTTTGTTGTCATTTTTTTCACACGTATCCTTTTGTCTATTACTTTCTCTTTACAAGGATGGCAGAAAAAAAAGGTTTAGAAAAACTCTATTTAAATAAATTTGAAAAACTGCAATGTCACTTTAAAAATGTATTAATTTTTAAAACCTTTAACTACCAGATAATTGGATTGGCTATTCCCAATAATACCTGTAATATTATCAGTAGCATTTATTAAACCATCCTTTGTTTGTAATTGCATTATCATATCAATAAATACTGGAACAGAACTGGGACAAAGCGATAAAATCAGAATGTAATATTTAATGAAGCTCCATGATGATATACTTTTATCATTTTCTGGCCATAAAGTAAGCATTTTCAAAACACGTACATTAAAGTCTAAGATTTCAACATCACCGTTTTTAATTTTGATTGGAATTTTTGACAATATTTTTTCCATCTTCTCAATTAGGTTTCGATAGCTTTAAAAATTATCCAAAAAAATTCAATCTATTCGAACAAAATGTTTAATAACAATTCGCTTTTTAACTGAAAAATGGCTTTATATTAAATGCAAAAATTCAACAGATAAGCGAGAGCAGAGCTTGCGTAACCAAGATTTCGTACAGTAACTTGAATTAAAAGTCCATATTATAATATAGTAAATTAGGCATTTTATTATTGGTAAAGTAGCATTTTTCTACTGTCAACTAGCTAGCGAAAAACGGACATCGCAGCTGAAAAGAATGGCCCAAAATTAGAGGGTTTAAAAAAATCCAATAAAATTGTATCAAATTTGCCTGTGTTATCAAAAAAATTTTTTAACTTTATGACGTAATCAGAATCCAAAAATTTTAATTTTGCTCTATCACATCCAAATTTTATCCAATTTTTATAAACCAAGCATGTTATCCTACTAAATTTGGGCCGAACTTTTCAAATTTGTGATCAAAATTAATTTAATATTGAAAGTTATTTCGCATTCTCTATAGTATTTTTTTCTACAAATTATGATATTTATAATATTGTAAATTAATGAGCGCCTTTTAATCCAGTTTCGGTTGCGCCGGTGGCGGGTGCCTCCTTTGCCACGACCTGCAGTTAAATGATATCGTATTAATTATCTAATGTTTTACTATGGGAATCTCAAACTTGCAATTGAGACGACTTGCATATTAATTTTTGCACATTTTTTAAGACTGTTTCTGATGAGTATATGTAAATTTGTACAAGAAAACACTGGTTGGGAAGAGTATATGTAACCCTAAACAGCAGTTAATCGAAACAAAGAATCGGAGTGGTATCACTTAATTCTTATCGTTTTCAAAAGAAGTAAATAAAAAAAATTGTTCAACATTTTTGGTTTGAGGTATGGTATCCTAAAGACGTTGTCGTGTTGTCATATTTTGTGAAAAATATAACAACTTTATTATTGTTATTCTATAAATGCATAATTTATATTAAAAATATTGTATCGGTTTCTACTTTTTAATTTACATTTGTATAGTAATTAATTATTTAATATTTATCGATATAGCGTTACTTTTACATTGCTTTAGAACATTAAGTTTAGTTTCTAGTTAAGAGCTACAAAATTTTCTCCCATAGGTAAAGCTGTGTTTCTCGTAAAATGTGAAATCGTGTTATCGAAGGCGACTAAAACTAGAATAAAAAACAAGATTCCGTTCCTAAAAATAGATCAAAACAATCATTGAAGCTGGTTGTAGGTATATCTTTTTGGTTGTAGTTTCAATTATCCGGTAAATGTAGTTTCATAGTCCCAAAAGTCCGGTATCAAAAAGAATAGTTGCAATATTATTAATTTAATAAAATAAAATAAATTGTTTTACTTAAAAACGTTTAAAAATAGTAAAAAAGTTGTTATCTTTGCTTAATTCGACTTGACGACTATGACGTCTTTATTTAATTAGCAAATTACAGTAATTTTATTGTAGTTTAATTAATTCATATTTAATATCTTAGTATCTAACAATTTAACAATAACTTAATTGTCTAAATATTATTAGATAAAACTATTTTACAAATAGAGTTTCGTTTATACGAACACATTTGCTGACCTACCTCAAAAAGTATCGTTCAACGGTTTCTTGGTATGGGATTCATGTGATAATTTTTATCGAATTTTCTGTGTTGATACTATATACTTATACATTTTCATAGAAACCTTGTATTTTAAAAACGTATTGAAGACATGAGAGGTAAAAAATATGAATTTAAATTTAATTTTTTTTATGATGTGTCTTCCAGAAAATATCATTTTCAAGCTAGCATTATCTACAAACCTTATTTCAAGATATCGCCAAACTGGGTTTCTATTAGACAACATAATCGCGGCAATTCCTAAAAAACACGCGCTCTGCATTTTAATTAATAAGGAATATCTCTTTTGATTGTCATATGGTTCAAAATGTTGTAATTTTTTCAGATATTGGGCACATGTAATAAAAAATAAAAAATTAGTAACTTAAATGTACAAGACTTCAGAAGATCTGTAAATGATAGGAATTCATGAATAAAAAGCAATGAAAAATGAACTAATAAAAGACTAATAGAAAAAGCTAGATAAAACATTTATAACTATTAAATTTTTAGGATAATGTTACGTGGCTCACTATCATGTTTTCGAAACGCAGATAGTTTGTTTAATTTGGTAAGCTATGCAATCAGCATCACATGATTGTATGTATTTGTGTATATATTTCTCATATTTTCTTGATTATTTGTTATAATAACATAAAAATAAAAAGCTTACACAATTTATAAAAATTAGTAAAGATGCGTATGATATAAAATGGCATTTACAAAATAAATAATTTAATCTAATACGTCCACATTTAATTTTAGTTAAAACTTTGTTATCAGTTTGGCTATACTCTATACATGTGGTTAGCATTAGTAGAAAAATTCGATAATTATGTCTAAAGCTTAAACATCAATCAAAAGTAAAATAAAAAGCAATGAAAAATGAACTAATAAAGACTAATAGAAAAAGCAAGATAAAACATTTATAACTATTAGATTTTTAAGATAATGTTACGTGGCTCACTATCATGTTTTCGCACGCAGTTGGTTTGTTTAATTTGGTAAGCTATGCAATCAGCATCACATGATTGTATGTATTTGTGTATATATTTCTCATATTTTCTTGATTATTTATTTGTTATAAAAACATAAAAATAAAAGGCTTACACAATTTATAAAAATTAGTAAAGATGCGTATGATATAAAATGGCATTTACAAAATAAATAATTTAATCTTATACGTCCACATTTAATTTTAGTTAAAACTTTGTTATCAGTTTGGCTATATACTCTATACATGTGGTTAGCATTAGTAGAAAAATTCGATAATTATGTCTAAAGCCTAAACATCAATCAAAAGTATAAAACGAATACTACAACTTTTCGAAATTCCGAAACATACAACATTTTTTTGAAAATCTTTTTAAATTTTTGCCTCCTTTGTATTTCTATCTATTCATTTTTTACATTCAATCTTAAGTATTGATGCGTTTTACCGAGTCCAACTTACTTGACCGACATCAAGTATAAGTAGTTATTAGTCATAAACCGGATTCCTTTTATCATCTCCACTAATACACATAAACTAACATTACTTGTTAGATTAAAAAAACGAGTGTTGAATGCGTGTTTTGACTGTATTATTAAATGTTTATTAATAAACAATGTTAAAATACCAACAAGTGCACAGCATTCAGTTGTAATTTTTTTCTTGATTTGTATACACTTTTCAATGGGAGTCAAATAAATCCTTGTGAATAAATAGTTATTTTGAGATATTAATTTAATTTAAAATCATGTTTATCAAGAAGATGAGTTTTTACATCAATATGTTATGAAAAGTATACTTTTTTTAATTTTACATATTCAGTAAGTAACACACCTTATTATTGTTTATGAGACATATATGTAATATTTGTTTATTATTATTTATTATTGGTCACAAAAATAAATATGACCTTTGTCCATTCTATGTGAATAGGTCAAATAATGTTCCATAGTTACATGTCTAAAAAGGAAGTGAATAAGTAAATGTTACTTTTTATAGCTATGAAAATGTGTTAAATTATTTTAAATGAGATTATTTTGGTTTTTATCAAATCTGTAACCATAATAGATTATTATCAAAGTGTTGTTTTTAAAATATTAGGTACTGTAAATTAAAAATATTATGTAATAATCAAAGAGATACCCGTTGAAATACATGTTGAAATGAGGAAGGAGACTTTTTTTTGTTTAATATTTTTGCAAGTTGTAATAAAAAGATTTAATGATCTACATTGCGATAGTAAAAATGAGCAGCGTGGTAAAGTTATAGACTAACGTTATGAAAAACGTGCTAAGTAGTGTAAATCTGCATAGAACCGGTCTTTTAAATGTGGATGATTCTTTATTGTGAAAATCGAACTACAAAAGCTTTCCATTTTCATTTTACTTAGTACCTACTTTGTATCGCCCCGAGGGTTGTACAATGTTTTTGGTTTATTCTGGGATAAAACTGTATACATGTCATTTTTATTTCAAATTGATGTCAATAATGAATAGTATTTGTCTTCTTAGAAAAATATTTTGGATTTGCAACCCTTTATGGCAAGAGCTTCGCATTATATATTTTCAGAATGAAAAATTAAAAATACTGCAGGTACTGCTGGACAATCTATTGAAGAATATTTGTGTAATTCCATGTCTATCGTTCATTAAACTAGAGCTACATTATCCATCAAGATTTTGATGAGTTTGAAAGCTCGTCGTGGTACCTATATAAGTCCTTTCTTTGAAATTTTGGCTTGTTGCCGCATCAATGAATGTTTTTACCCGGAAGTCCTCAATAGCAGCTTTGATTTTGATTATTTTTTTTAATGTTTCTTTTTATATATTATTTAAAATCAGAAACCTTTTAGAGGAGGGAAATAATCTAAAGGAGGGAATATACCGACTGAGCTACTATTGAGAACTTTCTAACAATGGCTATTATATGTATATTTTGATGCGACTACAAAGAAAATATGAATTACAAATTAAAAACTTGTGAAAATTTAACATTATTAGGCATGGAGTGTGGTGTCTGTACTTATATATAGAGATGATTAATAATCACTGACAAACAAGGCAATATTTAATTTTTTTTTTAAATTTTTTTTGAGTCTCAATTGCTTCACAATGATGTTGACATTACTTAATGTACAAATAATTTATCATTTGTATGAAAAACACACTTATTTTATTAAACAAGTTGTACAGTAGTTATATTTATGGAAGTTTTATTTTTTTCGTCAAACATCGGAAATGAAAATTGAATATCATAATGTATACCTCGTCCACTTAGAGACCGTAGTCGAAACATTCATTGCATGTGACGATCCTTCATACTATACAAGGATACAGATCGTCTCAGAATTTTCTTCTTTAGTTTTTTCAAATTCTTATATCTCGAAAACAGTGAGATTAGGCAAAAAGTGCCAAAGGAAAATAATTGGTTAGAATTGTCCAAAATATAAATCCAATAGTTTTTTTAAAAGTTAAATGAAAGGAATGCGGTGTCCGGAAGTACTACTGTCCCGCATTATAGCCGTAAATCGAAAAAGCACATGTTCGCCATGAATAAAATTTTTTTTGAATTTACTCTGAGAAACATTTTTCATAAAAATCTACTGGCGCGGAGTCGATTTCAGGGTCAGACTGATTTTTCGGTTTTATTTCCTCGGTGATTACATAAACTTGGAATGCATGTCCAATTGTTAATTGGTATATTTACTTGTTGTTTTATTTTTATCTTATCTAAAACATGATATCATACATAAGCACTGCCATAAACAAAAATTTAACAAAAGGATTATTTATTTATGGATTAATTTCTGGCGACGGTTATTTTTAATTATTGCTTGATATAAAATAACCGGTTAATCTTGTTTTCATCATGATTATAATGCAATATATTTAAAACAATAACATTAAATTGGTTTTTATGCTCGATTAATAAATAATAGAACACAAAGATGGAAAACACTTTGAAACTAGGTCCAAATAACCATATTCCGCTTGTATTTCATTTGACCCTTCAAATTACTTTACTAATCCCATGTGTGAAGTATGAATAATTGTTTAACCTACATAGAATTCAAAGAAAAGAAACTTAAATTGTACTTTTATTTTGTTCATAATTTTTTAAAAATTAATTGCTTTCAAGCTATTTTGGAAATTGTTGTAAAATTGATAATTCAACGCTCTTCCGTTAACTTCAACAAATATTTTTTCTTATTGGGATTATTTATGTCTAGCATTCAGACAATAAGTTCGGAAATAGGTGATTCAAAATTGATATTGTTTATTTTCATAAACAATGATAGATTAGATAAAAATCATTAGAAAATTAGATTAAGTAAATTAATTAAAGATTATTATTATGGATTTCCTAATAAATAATGAAAATCTTAAATAAATAAATTATTAAATATTAATAGTTATTTTTCTGATGTAAAAAGTATTTCGTTAACTGTTTACATAATTAATTTTTAATTATTTTATTATTTAAGGTCTAGATATGATTACCTATTAATTTACTCTAATCAAAATTCAAAGAAATTCAATGATAAAATGCTTAAATTTTGAAATAATTCTATACATTCACTAATCAACTGAAACTACCAGAATAAATGGGTAAATTGACTGCCGTTTATTATTTAAACCTACTAGTTTTTTAAGGGTGATTCTTATTCTTTTATTTGCAAATATGTTCAACTATTTAAGGTCGATTTACACATGTGAGTCAGTTGGTGGCGGCAATCTGAATTCAGTGAAATATCTCTTATCTTTTTTTGTATATTTTTCCGACTTGTAAATGTAACACTTAAATGTGCCACTTTTGTTCCTTATTTTATTTGTATATCATATCTGTAATAAAATTGCCTATAAATAAAAAGATAGTAAATTATCATTTGTATATTATTTCTCTAGCAGCTAGAGTCTAGCTTGTTTTAGCCAGGGGTACCGCATTGCAGAATTACGCACGGGTCGAGCTAGTTTTATTATATTTGTATAAAACTTATAAAAATATTTTTTAGTTTTTTTTCGAGACAATGTAAGTTATGATAACTTTTGTCCACTACACATTATCTCAAGTTTATTCATACATTAATTTGTATTTAATTCAGTTTTATTCGACTTCCTCGCGTCTAAATAGAGGAAGTTTTTATAATTTATATTTTAAAATATACCCCAGTTATGTAATACTCCCCCATATACGTCTATTTTAAAAATATATTTTAATAAATCAGTTCCTACGAAGTACGTAAGTAAGTTACTTCTGTATAGGGCTTTCCTGATCTAGATCATGTCATCTGGATCATTTAGGTATTAGATAGACAAAATTAAAGGTTTTTCATTACGAGTCCTCGATCTTTAAACTTTAAATAAAACGAGCATGCATATGAAAATTTTAGATGTCAACCTAATAATTTATAGATAATTAAATTATGTAGTTTGCTTTATTTAAGGCAATCGTAAATAAAATTTAAAATACCGTAATCTCTATCCACATCATGTTTGTTATCACTTGTGTTCCAAAGAATTAGTTATCACTAGACTATTCAAAGATTCTATAGCTAGAAAGAAGAACCTTAAGTTAAGAAAGTTTTCTTTTTTTCTAAAAATAGTAAATATTTCTTAAATATTTGCTCAATTTCAGAGTCCTTGATGAGAGATGGCGATTTGTGATCAAAGGTGAATCATCAATTGATCAATTTTCAATTTCAGTTTTGTCCAAAATGATTTTAGTTAATCTTTTACTTTCTTTGGGTCAATTTTTACTTTTAGCTTTGCAAGTGTGGTCTAGTGGGCAAAATCTATTTTCCTTTTCTTTCATAGTCTGCGTTAATTAACTTGGACCCCCCTTGGGCTGTCCTTTTCTACAAATTGGTCTCCCTCTCCCTTTTTTTTAGTCTTCGTTAACGAACTTCGTGCTCACTTTTATGCAAATTTGTCTTACCCCTTCCCCCTTTTATTAGTCTTCGTAAATGGACTTCGGATTCCTTTGTAGTGCCTTATTTCAAGGGCCCAGTGGGCAACTACTCCTTTGCCACACCTTAAATCTGCCACTGATTTTAGACCATTCAAACAGCCGTTGACGGGGGCCCTAAATTTTGAGGATTATTACCAAAGATCATACAGAGCCTTTATACTTTTTACGAGTAGACTTGAGCATGCTTGACTGATTTATTGTAGAAAATCTTATCTTTCATTTTGTCATTATTTAAGTTACTATGGTGGGGCATGCATTCCTTACTAGTAAAATAAATAAGCCCTTTGTCTATTTATTTCAAGCTGTATAGTGTATAACTGTATACTTGTATACTTTAAATCGATTGGCATAAGTATTTTATTATGCGCATCCTTCACAAAAGGTGCACAAAGTCCTTGCTAGCTGTTGTTCATGTAAACAGTATAGTCTGTAATAAACACATAATATATAGTAAACGAGTTTTTCTGACTTTTAACTGTTTATTTTATTATTTTTAATATTTTTACTGATGAGCTTTGTGAAATTACTGGGTAAAATAATGTCTCCATTGTTGGTTTATTAAATAAAGTTTATTCCCAAATTAGAACCATTAAGGCAAAGGTATTATTTTAATGATTTGAACGAATATTTTTTGGATATTGCGTTGTATATACAGTTGCGTTTAATATTTTTCGTTCAATTTGTTATTCAAATTTTTTTCTTTAAAAATGGGTGAAGTTTTAAATGATGATTTCTTATCTTTTCAGGTCTTAATTTAAGGATTTTATAATGGCGTTAACCGAAATAGACGGCGGTAAAGCATGGATTATTTTACTTGGAATTAATATTATAAATGTAAGTTATAATAATTTATTTACAAAATTCTATCTTATTGGATTCAATTTTGATTTTGAAAATTTTACTTTAGGTATCGATATCACCATTGGTACAATGTTTTGGTATTATATTTGATGAAAAATTTTCCATAATTGGAATGACCGCTGCACAAATTTCGTTAATTTTACATTTAAATAGTTTTATATTATGTTGTTTGGGTAAGTTATAAATTGCTTTTATTAAAAGCTTAGAGGTCGTAATTATTGCGGCTGCTAATTTTGGTAATTATTTTGGCAATGTTCTTTGTTTTAGGTTTATTAAGTGCACCAGTGTTTCGGCGATATACATTCCGACAAGTAGCATTTTGTGGATCAATAATTGTTACAATTGCAATATGTTGTATTAGTTTTGCCAACACATTTTGGGAGTTTATTCTATATTATTGTATATTATTTGGTAAGAAAATATTCAATTCTTATAAAAATTTAATTTGAAAATTGCAAATAACTTGATTTTCAACAACAAACAAATGAGGTTTTTTTGCTCTCACATTTTAACGAACTCATATGTTCAATCCTGAGAGAAAAATTAAAGTTATTTGATAATTTTTGCAACAAATTTTAGGTTTGTTAGTTTTGATTTTTTCATAAAATATAATATTAACATTTTTTTCAGGATTGGGTCAAGGAATATTATACCCTGCAACTAATTTAGCACTAAGCACTTATTTTATAAAAAAGCGTTCAATAGCAATGGGTATTGCAGTTACTGTATCAGGTTTGGGGCCTACAATTATCCCATACGTGTGTAATTATTTATTGGAACAATTTGAAACAGGTGGAACTGTTCTAATATTAGGAGCAATCTCTTTACATGCGTTAATTGGGGCATGTCTGTTACAACCAATGGCCAAAAGATCTTCAGATCTAAGTATCAATACTGGATCGTCTGAAAATACTAAGGTTTGTAATTTTAATTCGATAATTTTTATTCTTGAGAGAATTAGAAACTTTGTTCGAAAATATTTAAACATTAAACGAACAGTAAAATGCGTCTTTCCATCATCTATGTCTAGCATTTAGACTACAAGTTCAATGTTCATATTTTGCGTACTTCTAAAGATTTTCAAAAACCAACTTCACTTTTCTGGTCGTGCAGACTGAGAATTCTTCAACTGAATTGGTAAAAAATTTTTGTAATCATCTCAATTTAGACAGTTTTTTGCCGATGTTTGTAGATTTACAAAGTTTTTAACACAAAAGATATTAACATTTTTATTTAGCAATATTTATACAATTAAGTTATTCTTTGTTCCCAGAGGAATCGGAGCATAATTCATTAAAATCACCAGAATTAGAAAAATTGTTAAGTGGTCAAAATAGTAACAATGTGTGTTACATAAAAATACCGCCAACACCGTTGAAGTACGGCAAACAGTTCTTCCGATCAGATAGTAATATATCATTTTATAAAAATCTACCAAAGAAAGTTGATCGTATACATTTAAGGAAATCGGAGAATGATTTATTCCGTAATCAATCATACGGTTAGTAGATTAATCATATTATTACGAAAAAGTTAATTTTGTTGAATCATTCACTATTCTACTTTAAAATTATACAATTTTACTGTTTCAGGCGATCATGTTCCAAAAGCAATTGATTTTAAAGCATTGGTTGAACGAAATCGTCGAAAACAAAATAATCAACAAAATGAAGAACCAAAAAATTGTTTACAACGAATTTATTGTGCATTAAATTTAGAATTATTAAAGGATTTAGTATTTGTAAATATTATAATCGGAATGAGTGTATCATTCGTAGCGGAATTAAATTTTAATTTAATGATTCCATTTGTTCTATCTGAATTGGCGAATTTTACACGAACTGAAATTGCGTATACAATGAGTATACAAGGTACTGTGGATATTTTGGCAAGGTTTATTACACCATTTTTTGCCACAAAATTTGGTTGGAGTGCACGTTGGCTGTATGTTATATCATTATTTGGATCGATTATGGGACGAACAAGTTAGTATAAAATTTGATAACATGGATTTAATTAACTTATCATTGATTCAATATCTGGCAATATTTTTCGCCATATCTTTATCGTATTTCCGTTACTTTAAGATTATTTTGTTAATTAAAATTTTTTTGAAGAAAAAAAACTGATAAAAACCGAGAGACTAGTGGCAAAAACATGATGTTTGAAAACCTTGTATATCGATGAAGTCGTCTGTTGATTGCGCAATAAAATGTCATTCAAAAGTTGCCTTATAAACTGCTGACTATGATTAAACCGACATATTACCATAATTGAACTATATTCAGTACCGGATTAGCTACCTCGCAAGACTCACCACTCACGATTGTTTGAGCGTAGCTAATTTTTTGATGAAGGTGTAGGTAGCCGATGAAAGAGTAGATGGTGGAATCACGACGACTAAAAAAAGACTTCCTAGTAGATTTTGTGCTCTGCGCTGGCTTTATCCGACACTGAATATATTGTCTTTAATAATGGAACTCTATGTATTTCTAAAACAGTAAACACTCGCTGAAATTAACGTTATCATTTTTTACAATATTCATCCATTTTTATTCATATGTAAGAATACAAGGAATGTTTTTCTAAAAGATTTCACTTCCTAAAACTAACGCTTTCTTATTTTACCAAACAAATTTTTCCTTTTATTTCATTTCAATATTTTGTTCTTTTCAGTTCTTACAATGTATCATGGCAATGCCATCATAGTTTATTGTTTAGCTGGCTTGTTGGGATTATCGAAAGGAATTAAAGCAGTTTTTCAAGCAATTATTATTCCTAATTATGTTGTGTTGGACAAATTACCAGCTGCAAGTGGATTAGTATATCTAGGGAATGGTATATTGTCATTAATTTTGGGTCCACTAATAGGTAAATGGTATTTTAGAACAAACATAAAATTTTTATTTCATAATAAGAGCGATTTGTTACAACGATATATTTTTTATTATTGTGTCCAACGATAAAATTATTCAAAAACAGATTTGTCACTTTATCTAAACAAACTCTAAGAAAATAATCATTATTGGTTTTTTGTTCACACACAATTATTGTGTTTCGTATTTCGAACGCCTTATTAATTTCCACCTTCTATGTTGGTGTTGATGATTTTTTTTTTGTTATTACCTGAAAGTTTGCAAAGTTTTTGCATTTTAGGGACTAAATAAAACAATTATCAAAGATTATTTGGTTCGAAAATTTTCTAAATGTTTCGATATATTTCAGGTGTTATTCATGACGTAGCTGGAAGTTATATTCCGGCATTACATGCCACATCAATAATGTCAGTCTTATGTATAATACTATGGATAATCGAGTATTTAATTCATAAATCTTCAAGCACAACAAATTCAACTAGTAATGCGGAAACTACGTAATGATTTGACGGAAAATCAAATCGTTGTACAAATTAATTATTTCATTTATATCATCCATAGCTTAATGGAACGGTAAATGTTATCAAAGATATAGAAAATTAATTATACAGGTGGGGTAACATCAAGGTGGATTGAAGCGCTATTTAGATAATGAAATTACACGTATAACGTAGCTGCACTTGGTAAAATGCAAATGTCCAATCGCTTTGAAGATTGTTAAAAAAATAATAAGGATCTGTCTTTCGGCTTTGATCGTTTGATCACCATAATGCTACTTTCTCAACAATTCAAAAGATGATTAAACAAGCAATGAATTAAAATTTGGTGTTTTAAAAAAAATTTGATTTTCTACTTTCGTGATAACATTTACTAACTATAAAAGAATAATACATTTCACTCACGGATATAAAAAGAAATTTACATTTTAGCGCACAGTATATAAATAGTTCCTCTGAAGATTTGAAGAATTAAATATTGCGTTTTAAAAAATCTTAAATTTTTATTCATACATATAAAAAAAATTGATTAATTCGTTTATTAAAGATATAGTCAAGAACGCCCAAATAAATTATAATCATTTTTTATCCGCGAGTGTGTAGATATATGTACATACCATAAGTGCCATAAAATATTTACTGTATCAGTGATAACGAAGTTACCTATTAACGTAAATATTAAATAAACTAATTAATTAATGTTATATCTAAAATGTAAATTTTATTGAATAATTAATATAGTTTAAAGAGATGAATTACTTTATTGATAAGAATATAGTGGATTAAACAATATTTTACGAGGTATGAAAATAGTTCTAACGTTCGAGTGGCAGATTTTTATTTCTCTTTTTGTCTATTATTATATTTGTTTATTTAAACTATAACTATGTCTTTGATTTTACGTCTATAATTGTTTCCGGAGATAAAATTTATTGTGCTAATAAATCAAAGGCTAAGAAAAATAATTTGTTAATTTTTAACTTCATCAAGGTTAACAGGCTATTAAATGTAAATACAGTAAATAAACATAAACGTAAATACAGTAGACTGTGTAATCTGACATTTTGTGTTATTTCCTAGCAAGTACACAGACAAAACGAGTAGGTATATACTCTTCTTGATATTATTAATTCCCAAAGATGGCCTGTCGGATTATTGAAGTATATTGTTTGAATAATTTAAGAAACAAATAGATATTTTGTATTATTTGATAAATAGTTTTTTTTTTAATAAATATTAATTTAAAATTATCAGTTAATATCAATTATTTCTTTTCTTTTATGAGCATATTAAGTTACTTCCCATTTTTATCAATGTGAGTCGAATTCTGGGGAAATTTACAAAAATATATTAAAAAATTAATTAATTATTAATACTTTTCAAATAATAAACATCCTGGTAGCTTGCTATGTGACAAGATCGTGCCAATCGCAAAAATCTTGTTATTAACAGTAGCGTAGAGGGGATCCCATATCAAGATTTCAAATGAGAGTCTTTTTCATCATAATGTTGCGACAATTCGACGCCCTAATTACTAAAAATCGATAGTTAAAATAAGTTAACGAATATTTTCCTTAATAAAATCATGAAATTGAAATAAGCAAATAAAACAAATGTCGACGCACAAAAAAATACTAAAATATCCCTGATTTATTAGAAATGAATTTGTATTTACAAATTATCTTTGAAATAAATCTTTTCATTTAAATTCATTAAAAGCCCTTCTTTGTTGACGGGTATGAGTGCTTCAAATCATTGCTATCACAGATATGGCAGATATTCCCCTAGTAAGTAGTTCAATCCATTCAGTTTGCTTTTAACCTGGATAGAATTAAAAAGTAATACAGTACTGACTAAAATGAGGGGAAATTCTATAGTGAATCGAGTAGACTGACAAATGAAAATTGCTTTTCGATTTTCGAAATACTTTGAAGGATCTTCTATGTTTACCGTACGAATATTATTATTAAACCAAAAATCGGAAATATATAGACACAATAGGCACAAGGTTTCAAGTGGCAAAATGGTTAAAATAAGGACATGATTTGAAAGATATGAAAGTGAATATCATGAGGCTCACAAACAATATTGGCATAATATAATAATCTTAATTGGCGGATGGCCAAGTAAGATTAAGGGTTCCCAAATAGAGAACGAATGTTTCGCTATATTCTTCACGTGACTCTCGTAAATTTCCCTTCAATTTAGCCAAAAATAATGTTTAGGCATCCTAATCTGTCACCATCTTACGATTTACTAGACGATATATAAAATAAGTGAAATTGTTCTCATTATTCATAATTTTTATGCAACTGCTATTACAATTATAGTGTGCACTTTGCCGATAGCTATTATTTTGTCTATATAATTTTGAAAAAAAGTTTAAATATTAAGTAAGTATGTATATATCTTTTCAAAGATGAAATAATTTAAAAATATTAAGACGAACAAGGAAGTTCGATATTCTTAAGATGTTTATTTATTTTCTAAATACAAAAAATTGAGTCAATGTCGAAATAATATAAAGTAAATAAATTTGTATAGTTTTATTTACATTTTATTATTTATATGATGAAGCATATGACTTTAATAAAACACTTGAATGACCAAGAGTCATTAATTAATTCATTAAAATTGAAACGAAAAAATTATGATCAAAACGGGTCATATCAGTTCATTATTCTTTTAATTGTAAGAATATAATACTATTGATGGAATACCAGTTGAATTAACAAGTGAAACCTAACAGTGACTTGTTACATTACTTATGAAAACTTAAAACATTTTTTTTTTTTTGTAATTAATAAATAAAATTCGTTATATATATTTTAAATTTTGTTTTATTTTTTTAAATTTTCCACTCTATTTTTTCTTTCAGAACAAAATTATGAATTAATTAATTTTTTAGCAAAGGTAAGTATTAACTGAATTATATAGTTGGCTTTTTATTAATATCACGGGTGGCTGTGTGGGTATAGTACTTGCCTATGAAATCAAGGTACGCTGATTCGTATCCTGGTGTGGTTGACATTTTTACTTTTAAATTAAATGAATTTTTCCTAATGTTAAAAATTTTCCACTCTTTTTATAGTTTAAATTATCTATATAACCCGCCCTCTTGCTATAAATAACGTCAGTTACACATGTCATAAATCACTATTCTGTCCGGGGGTGGGAATTAAATAATCATAAATATTATATATGATTCTTTAAATTCCCTCCCCCGGACAGAAGAGTGATTTATGACATGTATAATATATATATATATATATATATATATATATAATCGTGTTATCCTGTTACAAAATATTAAAATATATACAAAAATGGCTTTGTTATGCTAAAATATGAAACTTTTTAATAGGAGAACATGTTATATATTTTATACTACTTTTTTATAACATATTCGCCTATTACAAAATATTTAAAAAAAACTTATTTTGCTTGCTTTTTTGTTGTACATGCTAAAATTTATTCTTGTTGAATTTTTATAAGATTTTGTAATAGGAGAACATGTCATTTCACAAAAAAAAAAATTAATTATGTTAGTCCCATTTTCCTACTTATGTCATAAATCACTCTTCTATCAGGGGATGGGAATTAAAACAACATAAAATATACCACGCTCTCTTATTATTTGTGGCTTTTGATTCTCATAACAATTATCTAAAAAAAAAGACATTATCTAGGCATAATAACTTATATAATTAAAAATTAATCGGGATATTGCTATATACGAACCGGGGTACTCTATAGGCAGAGACAACTGTGCTAGCCACTACTCTACTTTTGACATATTATACATATCAATAATGTAATATACATATCTTTTACTCACCTTTTTTTTAATTTTGTTTTCTTAAACTTAGTATTTATTTTTCTTTTACTGACCTTTTTTCATTAAACTAAACCCATGAAGTATTTCTTTTTACTCACATTTTTCAATAAACTCACCTATAAATGAATAATAGAATTAATATTTTGTTAAAAATGTAGGTTCTGTTTGATATTCCTGAAATCGATGTGAAGGATAAAAGATAAAGGTAGGTATAATATTTAATAATAATAATTAAACCAGAAAAATTGATAAAAACGATATTTTATTATATATATTGGTACATATTTCACCTAAAATAAATATGAATGAAGAATGGTTATTTTATACAATATAAAATAATTTTTCCGGAAATCGTTTTTCTTTTTTTCATAGCAGAACAAAATTGTGTCCCTTTATGACAAAGATATGAGTATCGAGATATGAGTCATCATACATCGGATATTTACAACAATTATATGTATAATAATTTTGTCATGAATAAATGTATCAGATCAAAGTACAATTTAAAATGTATTGTAATAAAAGATTCATTATAAGACTAGAAGTCTGTAATATGTAGTCTATTTTTAAAGTAACTGTGCTTTTAATAAATTTTTAACCCTTAAATACCATAGGATAATAATAACTCCATTCTGTATATGGAGAAACATGAAGTATACTTTATTTTAAAACAAGTAAAGTAAATTTTTTTATTATCGCACGAAAGAGGAGTTTATAAAAGCACGATTGAATTGAGAGCTTTTACCACTCTAGAGCATAATAGATTCACATAATTGTGACAAAATCGTACGCTTTGCAAACGAATTCTACGAACGCGGGGTCTATTTTCTCTTTATGCAAGATTTTCTGTGAAAAGGCGAATACGTAATTGTCGATTTAGTAAAATAAATTTTCTTGCCGCATACAAATAATAATTAGAATGCAGCAAGTAAATTTGAACCATACAATGGACACTTATCGCACGGAAAACAGTGAAGAAAAACGAAATTATGTTGCATGAGTAACGACAATAGATTAAACTTTGTCGAAAACTGTATGTTAACTTTATGAAGTACAAGTGAAAAAAAACTTGCATCTAATGTGTTCCCTCTTGAGTAAACAGTGACGTTTACAAAAAAATGTTTCAAACGAAAGTTGTTTATTATTTGATAATGAACATTTTTTACATTTAAACTTTTATTTTATTTTTAACAGTTTACAGGATGGGTCCTACGGACTCAAGACCCAATTGACCTATGTTGCTCATTTACGAACTTGACCTCACTTTTTACGTCCTGAGTACGCTGTAAAAATTTCAGATTGATATCTTTTTTTCGTTTTTGAGTTATAGAGGACAACCGAAAATAGACCAATTAGGTGATTTTATGAATACCTATACCAAAATTTTGTTCGTTGCATCAATATTTTTAAGCGTTATAAACTTGGGACTAAACTTAGTATACCTTGATATATATTACATATATACATTATACATGGTATAAAAATGGATTAAAATAATTTTGCAGTCATAGAAATAATTAATGAAGGTAAATTGAGGGTTAAAATATATTTAATAAATATTTAGTATATAATTTAATTTTAAAACACATATTCTGCAATCATGCAAATCATTAATTACTTTGCATGATCCCTAATTTACTTAAATTTAAAATAATTAAAACTGTAAAATTAATTTTTTTTAGTAGGTACATTTCTAAAATCATTTAAACTAATTAATTTAATTTGATGTTTTCATCTCATAATTAGATATCTTAAATAAATTAATATTTAAAATAAATTTTTATATATTTTAGTGTGCGTAATTTATTTTCGTATTTTCGTCATGTTTAGTTAAATTAAATCTTTACTTGAAATATGAAAGATTGATTTTGAGGTGAAGTTTCTAAAAATACAAATTAAAATCACACAAAGTTTATTTTGAGGTAATTACAAAAATAGATTTATTTTTATTAAATAAAAATAATTTACGAAATTTTTGTGTCTCCGTTTTGAATAAACTTCATTTCTTCAAGTTATTACCATTTCAGCTACTGCTAAGGAGTTGCAGAATTGATTTTGCCGACATCGAACTATGAGAAAAAAACTGCAATATGAAATTTGATTAGAAAATAATGTAAATAAATTGAAGAAATAGAAAATATGGAATAGGAACAAATCCGGCCCTGGTTGATATCTTAACAATCGCCTTATCGCCAATCGGTTTATGAAATTAGATATTTAAATAAATTTCTTTCTATAACACAAATATTTATTAGTAGGCATGTTAAAAAATCAAGGTTAAATACGTTGTGAAATAATTTATTTGTATATGTGATACGCGATATTTTTAAAAAAAATATATTTATTTTGCATTTTAATGTGTAAAATATAACAAGTGAAAACAAACAATTGACTGAGCTAATTGTTGAAATACCATGCATAGTCAGTGTTGATTTCTTTATCACATAACACATACAAACATGTGACACATACATAACTGATAATCAAGTATAGTACATATTATAAAATTTTCGCCTCTTTGGCGCCCTCACGGGTGAACAGTGTAGTTTACGAAAAAATGTTTCAAACAAAAGTTGTTTAGTTTTTGATAAGAAACATTTTTTACATTTAAACTTTTGTTCTATCTCTAACGGTTTACAAGATGGGCCCTACGGACCCAAGACCCAATTGACTTATGATGCTCATTTACGAACTTGACCTCACTTTTTACGTCCTGAGTACGCTGTAAAAATTTCAGCTCGATATCTTTTTTCTTTTTTGAGTTATCGTGTCCACAGCGGACGGACGGACGGACGGACAATCGGAAATGGACTAATTAGGTGATTTTATGAACAGCTATGACAAAATTTTTTTCCTAGCATCAATATTTTTAAGCGTTACAAACTTGGGACTAAACTTAATATACTATGTATATTTCATATATACATGGTATAAATAAATAAATAAATATATATGATAGTTATATTTTGCCTAACACATGCCTTTTGTCCACAGTATCTAAGATACGTAATTTATACACTACCGTAAAAAAATTTACGGAAGTATTTTGCTCGTCACCGAAAAGACGCAAAACGATCCCAGCAGGTAAAACGGACCGGGCTTATAGCTTCTAAACTAAAATGTTGATTCGGTTAACATATTAGTCACCAAGCCTCTGCGTTTGGTTAGCTCACCCAAAGTTGTAATTCATTGCTATTCGCATCGTGTGTGAGTTTTATTGGAGTCGTTTTCATGGTAACGATACACTACTTTAATTATAGAATTGTATGGATGCATATATAATTGTATGGATTGCATTTATGACTTACATTGAAAATTTAATGTTATTGTCTCACAAATTTAAATAAATAATTATGATAATTTACATTTGAAAAATAATATTTGTGCAATTTGATTTCTTATTTTCACAATTTTTAATGCATTAAGTTTAATTAATTTGTGTTTTTCAATAATTTTATTTTGACATTTTCTGTAACATTAACATGTAAAGAATTGCAAATTAGTCATAACAGCCTCTTTTATCGCCAAAATTTTTTACTGGAAGCGCTGGCATCGATTTTATTGTCCCTACCATGACTACGCACACAACGAATAGACTTTTACCGGGGTCTATGATTCTTTTTAAGTTTTGATGTAAAAGAAAGAAACTTTAGATTAGCCTTTGCTTTAATTGTGTTTCTTATTTGAACCCCCTTCGAACAATTCTTATTTTGACAGCAAAAAACCTTACGGCTATGAAGCGCAAATAAACACAAAATAGGCAGAAATTGAGTTTTTCTAACTGGTATAACAGTTTTCATTGAACTTCTTTTGTTATGTAAATAATATTGAAATTTCGATTGTCATGAAATCACCCCGAGCCTCAAAGGATATTGTAGTTTGATACCCGGTAGTCGAACAACACCGATATAAAATCGAAATTGAGAGGTTCATTTTTCAATTGATGGTCATTAGTTTTTTTTTTTTGAATTTGCGACACTGTAGACTTTGGTACCACACTTAAGATATTGGTGTTGGAAATTTTGAATTTTAAACTTCCCTCTGAATTAAACTGGTGTCACGTCACCAAGCTGCATCTCAATTTGTGCATAAATCGAGTTTGGATAAAGATCAACTTTCTACAGCAAAAGAAGTTGTATGTTTATACATGCAATAAATTATTGGTGGAAACGCAGATAAATTATGCAATATATCCGAGTTTACTGTGTATAATACTTTTATTTGCGCTTCCACCATATTCGTTAAAAAGGTTTGATATTTTTTTTTAAAAGCGTATATCGTATAATACTAAAAATCGTACTAAAATCAATTTTATTAAGAACAAATTATTAAATGAACAGAATATAAATGTTTTAAAGTTTTAGGTATGTTAATAATTTGCTTTTTATACCATGTATATATGAAATATACATAGTATATTAAGTTTAGTCCCAAGTTTGTAACGCTTAAAAATAATGATGCTAGGAAAAAAATTTTGTCATAGGTGTTCATAATCGTCTGTGGACACGATTACTCAAAAACGAAGAAAGATATCGAGCTGAAATTTTTACAGCGTACTCAGGACGTAAAAAGTGAGGTCAAGTTCGTAAATGAGCATCATAGGTCAATTGGGTCTTGGGTCCGTAGGACCCATCTTGTAAACCGTCAGAGATAGAACAAAAGTTTAAATGTAAAAAATGTTCCTTATAAAAAATTAAACAACTTTTGTTTGAAACATTTTTTCGTAAACATCACTGTTTACCCGTGAGGGCGCCAATTAGGCGGAAATTTTATAATATGTACTATACTTGATTATCAGTTATGTATGTGTCACATGTTTGTATGTGTAATGTGATAAAGAAATCAACACTGACTATGCATGGTATTTCAACAATTAACTCAGTCAATTGTTTGTTTTCACTTGTTTTTAAAAGCGTATAATACTAAAAAATCGTTCTAAAATCAATTTTATTAAGAACAAATTATTAAATGAGAACAGAATATAAATGTTTTAAAGTTTTAGGTATGTTAATAATTTGCTTTTTTATTGGTTGGGGGAATTTCTCCTGTAATAAGTAATCTTGTATGTTACATTATTTATCCAGCTCGTATATAGACAGACAAAAACTGACTGACATGAAATTAAAGTCTTTTAATGATTTTGTTTGCAGATGTATAGTCACTAAATTTTTCTACGAAACTGTAAATGTATTGTGCACGTTAGATGCACCTATACCATTTAACATACAAGTGGAACGTGATTTAATTCTAAAACGCTGCAAATAATTATTATTAGAGGAGTAGTTATATTTTGACACTTGTACTTTTAATTTCAATAATTATCATGAATATCATTTACATTTGGGGGCTCAGAAATTTAAAAAGGTCTAAGTTATTGACTTATCGTAGATGAATAGCCTATTATAAGATTTACGGATTGCCTTTTATTATAAGATTCAGTCAGAATGCTGAAACACGATTTTGAGGAACTATTATCATTTTTGGTATTTGAAAATGATTTTAGCACACCGAAAATTTTATGTGAATTTCAGTTATCGCAAAAAATTTTCTATGAGAAAAACGTGTGTTCTTTTTCAGTTTACATGTATACAGGGTGCTCCAATTTATATCAACAGGTCTTCATTATACAGCAGCGTCCTTTTCAGGTGTTAATTTTAATTTAAACACCTTTTTTTTTTTTCATTTTCACCGTTTAGTTATGGAAAAATTTATGAAAACATTTCATCCATGTACCGTTTTACCATAAAACCAATGTTAAATATGCCCACTTTTGAAGTCATTTATTTATTTAAGTAATCGGGAACCCCTCCTGAAATTTACAGAATTGATTTAGGCATAGTCCAACTTCATATAAAAAAAATCAAGCATTTTATCCAAAATTGCGCTGGCGTTCGTACAACCTTATTAACAACATTGTGCTAAAAAAAAAAAAAATTCAATTTTCAATATTTTATATACGTCTTGCATGCAGTGCCAAAGTGATATGACTCACAAAAATATATAAGAAGGATATTTTCTTTGTATTCATTGTTTTAGAATTTATGTTAAGCATGTGTTGTCAATGTATTATTTTAGGCCACAGACCTCCACTTTAATACGTTTACTCAAAATATAATGAACACGTATATTAAGAATTAGGATCCTTTATCGGTTTGTGACGATCGCAGAATGATAAAAGTTATTCGCTTATTTTGCCAGAAATTCAATAAAGGCATTTTTTAAAAACAGTTATTACTCTCTCCATCCCCATTTGCCAGCCATCTTGAAATTGTCAACGAAAAAACTTTTTTTTTTACTTATTTCAAGATGTAATCAATCCCTCTTAAGTTTAGAACTATCAGTAAATTATTTATAAAAATAATTTAGATTCGTTATCATTAGAATTAACAAATCTTATAAATTTAATGAATGGATTTTACTAATTTTCAAGAATTATATATTTTAATGAAATAAATTGTAGGTAGCATATTTGATTTATTTTTATCATAAATGAAAATTCAATATTTGCTCAACGTTGTGTAAAACTTTTAAATTATAAATAAATTTAGATGGATAATCATTTGTATATGTTTAACAAATATATATAATTAATGTTAAAGCTAATATTTGATCTTTAATCGAAATTAAAATGTAATACATGTGAAATAATTATACCCGACTGAAGGATAGAGACGTGAAAGACGTACTCGAACATCAAAGTGACAGAGATCCTGAACAGGAGCTACGTAATGCCCAATTTTTTGTTGTTCGCACGTGAGGCATGATTCAAGAAAAAATTTCTAAAAGTATTCGAATTTGAACTGTAAATAGTGTGATTTTCTGTAGAATCTGTTCATTTATAATGTTTCCATAACATTTTTTGTATAAATCTCCGGGGTGTGGCCCATAACCTGTTCATTTTCTCCCTTCAATGAGTGGATGTAAATTTCATCCGTAAGTACGTTAGCAAAAGTCGTAAGGTTTATATGGCAAGGTTTAGGGGAAGTCATAATGTCATTATATTTGTATTTTTTTTTGAGCTTGCATTTTTTTACAAGTACTAAAATAATCTATAAAAAACAGTAAGTCACAATTATTAGAGTAGTCGGTATTAATTTTTATATGTATATGAAAAATATGTCAAGGTATACTAAGTTTAGTCCCAAGTTTGTAACGATTTTGTTCAAAAATTTGGTATAGGTCTTCATAAAATCACTTAATTAGACCATTTTCGGTTGTCTATCTGTCTGTTTGCCTGTCTGCTTCTCTGTCTGTCTGTCTGTCGACACGATCAGGATATAAAAAGTGAGGTCGAGTTCATAAATGAGAAACATTGGTCAACTGGGTCCTGGGTGCGTAGGACCCATCTTGTAAACCTTTAGAGATAGAACAAGTTTAAGTGTAAAAGATGTTCCTTATAAAAAAAATAAAAAACTGATTACCCGTGAGTGGACAGTTATGTGTGTGTGACATGTATGTATGTTTCTTTACTTATATGACGTAAAAAAACAATCGATTGCCGTAATCAACATTGTCTATACATGGTATTTAAACAATTAACTCAGTTAATTGTTTGTTACCACTCGTTATAACAGAACTTAGATATAAAATCATTTATTATTATTATTTTACGATCTTTTATTTATTATGATGATGCATGAACTCCTTTCATTACTTCTACTTTAATGACTCATAAAACTCTTCTAATAAGTGAAGCGTGAATACTGTTCGAATACTAGAAATTCGAATGATTAATAGAGCGTACAAGTGTCTAATGTAATATATTAAATAAAACCAGAAATTTTAATGAATAATATATTGATCACGCAATTGTAATTATATTTATGACATTTTTCTTGTAGACTGGCAAACTTAATCCAAATCTTTTTTTCATTATATCGATATCTGTGCCCCGAAAGTCATAAACGGTTAAATTTTTTTGAATTTTATCTACGAATTGAGCTAAGAAAAATATAATTCAGGAGTAAATTAAATGATTCGGAGCACCTGAAGTTTTTATAAATGGTCATGCGTGAGTGACCATAAGAAAACTTATTTTCCACCTTTTAGTGCAATTAAAGCTTCTTTCTAGGTAAGGTTTATTTATTTAAATTTAGAGAGAAAAATTTTGTAAGGGCTTAAAAATATTTTTGAAAATTTTCATAATAAATTATATTTTGGCATTTTAATCTCTATTATCATCCACATTATTAAAATTAGAATTAAAATAAACAAAAATATATGTCAATATGATAACAACATCATTTTTTAGTAACACATTTTTAATTTATATCACATTAGATAAAATTTTTAGATTCAGTACCTACTTTTATAATTTCTGGTAAATTGGGAAAAAATTATTTTTAATAAATAGAAACGTAAGATAAAAAATAATAATTTATGAAGGTCAAATTATATTATATTCTATAAAGAAAAATATTTAAAAAAAAAAAGTGTAAAAAATATTATTTGTAAGAGCACGGTGTTACCAAGTGATAAATTGTGAGGATTATCTATGCATAGTGTTTGGGAAATTAACATTGAATTTGAAATATTAATGTTTCTTAAACAACAATAAAAATTTGTATGGTATTGTGATAAATTTTTGTTTTTATTTTTACCTTGTTAAAAAAATATAAATTTTTTTGCTTCTAACAAATGAAAATATAAAAATTGAATCCAACTATGACGCATGTGTTATCGTACATAAACATTTGGCACGACAATCCTATATATCTATTGTCAGGTCCGTGAGTAAGAATTCTGCCATCTTTTAGTTTCCATTTTCTTTTCCTAGTTTTTCCTTCGCTAAATACTCCATTAGGAACGTGGGTTCGATATAAGAGAATGTACGAACTTTCACCGATCACTGATTTAAAAAAAATTAAATAGTATTTTCTCGTATAAAAATTTTCAACATCGAAACCCTAAAAATTTGGGTCATTTTCAGATTTAGAGGGGCATTTGTGAGTAATGATCTTAGCTCTAGGATCTTGATTTTATTAAGAAAAATAATGTGATAAGGCTTTCATTCCTCCTAGCTGACTTGTATTCGTTGTGTGCGTAGTCATAGTAGGGACAGTAAAATCGATGCCAGCGCTTTCAGTAAAAAATTTTGGCCATAAAGGAGGCTGTTATGACTAATTTGCAATTCTTTACATGTTAATGTTACAGAAAATGTCAAAATAAAATCATTGAAAAACACAAATTAATTAAACTTTACTGCATTAAAAATTGTGAAAAAAGATATCAAATTGCACAAATATTATTTTTCAAATGTAAATTATCATAATTATTTATTTAAATTTGTGAGACAATAATATTAAATTTCAATGTAAGTCATAAATGCAATCCATACAATTATATATGCATCCATACAATTCTATAATTAAAGTAGTGTATCGTTACCATGAAAAGGCCTCCAATAAAACTCCACGGTGCAACTAACAAAATATAGGCCAGGCTTTCTCCAGAAAACTACGGCTTATGCCAGAAGTTGATTTGCGGATAGCTATAATATAGCTCGACTAACAATCGAGTTACTAGTGAACAGAAAGGAAAAGTTTAACTACCTACGTTATGATTAAAAGTGGTTCGGTTTATTCTAATGGTTTCCATAATTGCTTGTAATGACCATTTTACGTCGCTCCGACCTCTACAAAAATTAAATACATTTATCGTATATTTTTTTACAACTCTCTAACTAATTTTTGAAAAAATCACGTCACAGCAATTCGTCGTACTTTTTGACATGAACGACAGTAAAATAGATTACATTTGTAACTTTGTCAACATGATACGGTACTATATGGACATGCGTTACAATACGTATGAGGCTTGTATTTTTCACTGAGTGGAAAATTTTTTGATACTAATAGATTATGTTGAGATTTCTTTTATGAATGATTTTAATTGATCAATGTTAATAAAAAAAACTTTCGATCGTATCAAACATATGTTTACCTACAAATCACAAATTTCTGTCGGAAATATAATGTATATCTGGGAAAATTGCCAGAATTATTTATGAAAATATTTTCAAATTATTTATAAATTTTTATTTCTAGCCTTGAATAATTTGAAATTGTTAGATTTTTAGCGAATTTCTTCTTTGAGGAAATTAAATTAACGGTTTTGTAGTGATGATAGACTTTTGCAAAAGTTACTTCAAAAATAATTAATAATATTGTTTATGCATACTTAAGTATTCTTATATGTACTTTTTGCTTTCTTAAAATATCCATCTTCTATCATTTGTACGTATGTTTTGTACGTAACACATCTCGAATAACTCGAAAACCATTAGAACTAGATTGTTGAATTTTTGTATTCGGATAAAATCGCAAATACATATGTAATATGAAGAGTAAATTAAATGCTGGTAATAATTTATAGTTAAAAAAACTTTGACGTTTAATTTCATAATCCATCAATTGATCAAGGAATATAAAGCATGATATGTCTGCATGATTAATTACATACATAAAACTTTATTGGATAAAAAAAAAGTTCATTTGAAATGTTTATTACATTATATCTACCAGATTATTAAAAATTAATTAATTTGAATGCAATTTTTATCGCTTTGTTTCATAAAATTTCTAGTAAATATATTTTTCATTTATTTCTAAATATTTTTTTTTTAAGTCTATATCTTCAGTTCTAATGTAGAGTAAGTCAGAATTTTCCCAGTGTGTGAGATTCAATATAGAAATTTCAAATCATTTGCAAATCAAATAATTCAACTTCATGAGAAAGTGATTCTATTTCCGGCAGAAACCGTTATTGGATTTGTCAGGAATCAAAACAGAATTTTTATATAAACAATCTCATATGACTCAACAAATTAAACCTAAACCCATTTGTCATAAAGATTGTACAGGGTCCTTTACGCACAGGATTGTGCAGGGCCTTGTAGATAACAATTTTAGTTTAATTAAGTAGGTATTTAAAGTTTCCCATATTAAATGAAACAAATATTTTTTTGCTCATAGCGGGAGCTTCACAAGTAAATTTTACCTCGGAGTTAATGACTTGTTTATCATTGGACGAAAACTTGTACACAATGGCAGAATTTATTACCTATTCGTAAAAAAAGAAATACTATGAGCAACTGATGCTGATTCTTCACTGCCCACCGAAGCGGTCATAAGAGTTTTGCCGCACTAGAGGTCATTATTGTTTTCCCTTGGTTTTCAATTATAATGAGCTACCCTAACATAACATAACTATAAATTAACCATGAATGATGCTTCTAATATATTAGCAAAATAAATGATATGATATCATTTTGTAAAAATATTCCATTTTATTAAAAACTTTTCATTTTACCAAGGTTTCCTCTATATTAAAAACATACTGTTTTTGTCTGATAGTCATATGATCAATAAAATCACATGAATTTGAATTGATTATTAAAAAGAAATACTGTGACGTAGGTAATTTACCTGTACAAAAGCCTTCAAAGCAATTACTGATTACTTGATTGTGAAAGGTCAAAGTAGAACAATTTAATCATTTTGAACTATTGAAAAAAGTAAACGGGATGGTCGCGGTTAAAGAAAACTCAAAAACTTCTAAACTTCTATTTTTGCTTTGATAAAGAGGCTTTATTTTAAGTTGAAGAAAATAGTTCAGATCCGTCTTCTATATTTTAATATAACAGACATAACATAAGTTAACCAAGAGAGACATTTCTAGAAAAAGGATGGATGATTTTTCTACGGTTAACCGATTTTCTTCAAACATTGGTGAGGAATCGATCGATTAATCCTTTAAAATAAACAATTGAAAATTAACAATTGACTAAGCGGGAATTTTTTAAATATCCTATCAAGAAAGTCTAATGAATAATTGCAAAAAAAAATGTTTTCATAGAAAGTAACGTTTGACTTTTTATTTACTTTATTACCAGACATGATAGTTTCTCTTACTTCTAGTTTCTCTTAGTACCCTCAGTTCTATGTAGCCCTAGTTCGAATGTGTTATATTATATATTATGGAGCATTAACAGATTTTAAACATGAAACCAAGCTTAAAATATTTCTTTTACAGTTCAAACAGTTTTTAGTCACGCGGTATATAATGACATGCATATGTCAATAAACAGTATATTTAAAAAAAAAATGTATATTAAAAGTAAAAAATCAAATGATAGTAAGAAAAATAATAATGATTCATAATCAGCTGTCTGACCAAGACCTTGTTTAAAAACGAAAAATTTACACCACATAAATACAAAGAACAATAAAAAACTGTAATACATCGATTTAGACGATATAACACGAATCATTTTAAATAAATTCATCATTTAAATAATTTTATCAAATGTTCGATGTGCGAAGTTTAACGATATCGCATAATAATAATACCTACCCTAAAAATAGAATAAGAAAATGATGTTAATCCACTAACGGACGGGCCAAAGATTTTTGAGACTTGATTTTTTTATATTCATTTATCCAATAGGAGGTTGTTTGGAGACCATAAATCTGATTTTTCGTATTCGGGAAATTAACCCTTTCATCGCCATCTTGGAAAATGACTTTATGTATGTTCTATTGTTTGTTTTCATTTGTTTAATAGAAAAATTAACTCAATATAAAATTTTATTTGTAATAACAGTGGTGAAATACTGCTTAAAAAAGTACACGATACTGAAGTTTTTTGTCGAAGGGACGGGTGGCAGGTTCTGTAAGGGGCGCCAAATTTCTACGCCCGTGCTTGGACATAAGGAAGTCAGTAAAATAACAGTTCTAAGAAAATTTATGATATAAGTTTTACAGGAATATAATATTATGTAATGAAATTTTTATTATAAAAATTTACAAATAATCTTTTTCCCAAGAAATTTAAAAAAAAAAAAGGAAATATTATTTTTCAACGGGTGTTCCAATTCGTTTCATTCTACATATTCTGTTTGAATTATTCTGCGAGATTAGTATTATATAGTCATTGACGGCGTACAAACAGATAGATTCTGGTTGTGGTGATTTTCTTCAGTCACTCAGTATTTCACCGCTTTTAGTAGTATAATAACGCCGCTGTGCTCCGCCCGTTATACATAACATGTTTTAAGTTATACGGCTTTGGTAAATTTGTTTTAATATTATTGTGTTTTAATCATTATTGTTGTTGTGTTTTTATTATTAGTTTTTTTTATTTGATAGTGCGTTTACATTTTCATATGTGCTTAATTTTAAATCATTTACATTTTTTTGCTCAATTAGTAGGTAAGTAATTTTTATCCGAAAAATTATAAAATCCATGTAATTTATATTTTATTGTGTTCATTCATTATTTTCATTTAATGTTTTCCACGTGTTCTGTAAGATTTCTTCACTCTTTCAATTTTCCAAATAATCCTATACGTATACTTACATAATTTAATTTGTTTATTTTTCTCAAATAATTCCCGAAAATTTGATAAAATGATGTGTTGATTTTTTTTATCGATAATTTTATTTGTTTTTGATCTTAACATTTTCAACTAGCCGTTATCCACCCGCTTCGCTCCCATATTAAAAAAATCACCATTCAATATATTAATCGTGCTTTTTTGAGTCCCTTAAAGCTCTCGATCTCTCACCAAATTAAGCTCATTTCGCTAAAAATAGGCATAGGTTCTTAAGTTAATACCTTCGGAGAGAATAAGAGGTGAAGGAGAAGAAACCATCGTTTCTACAAAACAAATGTGTTGTATATAGAATTGTCAGTCAATAAGTCATTATACGATTTCAAACAGATGCACCAACGATTATATGTACATATATTTTTAATTTTTAGTAGGTAAAAACAAACTATTGTATGAAATTCTGGTAGCGATTTCATCAGTTTAATAATGATAAGCTTATGACCTTCACTTGATGGTCACTTTTAAGTTAATGCCACTTTAAGCTCGTACACACAGTAATCGGTTGACAATTTGACATGCGAAGCAATCGGGACAGAAAAATCTGTAAATAAGGCAACATATTTGCCAAGCATTGCTAAGCCAATATTAAATTTAAAGTTTTAAAGTCGTTTTTATGTCGGTAGTTTTTAATTAAAAACCAATGGGATATAATATTTTAAAAATATTATAGTCACTGTTTATGGATATATATGCATAAGGTAAAATCAGAATCCAAATTTGAATTTAAGTAACTGCATAGTTTTTTTTTTGGATCTCAATCAATTTTTTGTAAGTGTATTAAGTTATTTTCGGAGTGGTTTTAGGAAGCTTATTATTTAAAAAATATAACGATTGATAATTTTATTAAAAAATTAACATAAAACCAACAAAATCATATTTTATAATTTTTGATAATGATTAAAAAATGGTCACCATATTAACATTTCTTTAGTTTTTTTTTTTGGAAACTATAGTAAGAATTTTTCTTACACGTGTTACAAGTATAGTGATATATTTACGATTTATTACATTACCGTAATCTTGCGCTTCCACATTATATCAATCATCATATTGATCTAGAAAAAAGGTGGTCAAAGCCGAACATGATTCACAAAAGAATATAAAATTTGCATATTTCATAGATACAGTATTTGAATTCATATTTTAAAATATGTTTTTTTTTTCCTATATATATTTCGAATGACTTCATCGTCAGAACAGTATAAAATGTTTTTAATTCCTTATCGTTAAATAATATGAATGACTCATATTTACGACGCACAAATGACTGATATTTCTTTGTTTATTGATATTAATGGTTTAGCATCCACCACACATGAGTGAACATTTTAAAATGTTTAAAATACGTGTAGATA
Source organism: Chrysoperla carnea (assembly GCF_905475395.1). NCBI lineage: Eukaryota > Metazoa > Arthropoda > Insecta > Neuroptera > Chrysopidae > Chrysoperla > Chrysoperla carnea. The sequence goes on from NC_058338.1 coordinate 22,720,151, forward strand.
AAAAATATTTGTATACCTTTGTGTAAAAAAATCAGAGCCGGTTTTATACTATAAAGTATCTATCGAACCTGACATTTTCTAGTCTTTATTTCTCTTAAACAGAGTTTGAATTATGGCGACAAAAACCAATTGACGTTGTCGCTGTACTTTTCATAGAGCTTTGAGTAATTTCTCGGAGGCATACCGCAAACGGAATCGATTACGCCTTAACCAACTGAACTACTAGGGTTGGCTGATTAACCATTAGGCGGAGAAGACAACTGCCTAGGGGCTTCATATAGCTAGGGACCTTAAGGAAAGGTCAAAAGAAAAAAACGGGAAGGAAGCCAAGTTAGTTTACGACGATAAAAAAAAAGCGCCTAATTAGCACATTGCAAAGGGTTCTTGGTTAATTGCATTGCTTTGGGCCTCAACATGGAGTAATCCGGCCCTGCATATGATGAATTTGAATCCAACAGTTACCGATATTAAATAGAATATAGAACCACGCTTTCGATGCTTCGTCTGAATATTTGTAGGTTTATTTTCATAAATCCGCTTTTTAAAAAAAACATTGCTTCATTTATTTAATTTTGTATTATTTACAAAATTGTTCGATTTTGATTTAAAATGAACAAAGTAAACACGTGAAATTGACAACATTAAATAACCCCCATAAATGCCCTTTTTTCCTCTGGAATCTTTCCAAACAGAACATATTTTCTAGGGGCAGAGCTAAGAACACTCTCGAATAAGTCATATCAACCAAAAAATATCTCAGTCAAAATCAGTTTCATTTGTGTAAGAGCTACGATGCCGACACAGATAAATATGTTATACTTGTAACACCCCTCTTTTTGCATTGGGGCTAATAATAAAAATTGATGGGCAAACTCGTTGGCTAAAGTCAATTACTGTCCTTCACATATTGTTTAATTTATGGATAAATAAATATAAAATGAAGGTTCTATTGACAAATACGTCATATGTACAATATAAATTATATTATGATTTGACACTCAAAATAGATTTGCACCGCGCCGCTACGTGCGTTTGTATAATCAATAATGTAATATATCTCGTTGAAGAAGACTAACATAACATAATAAATATTTTGTGTTTATTATATTAGGATTCCGTAAAAGGGTCTTGTTTTTGACTATAAATGCATAACCAACATTGAAATTCTATTTTCCATTTCTTAATGTTTGTAGAAGATATATCTCCATAGATTTATGCGTTTTGCCTCCAATATCTGCATATCAAGATCAGTAAGGAGGAATCCTAGTGTATAAATTAAATGAATTTAGCTTTTTTTGATATTAATGTAAATTGGATATTATTAAAAGTACACTGGAGCGAGAATCGAATTCACAATCTCTGACTCTCTGGGGTAGTTCTCTACCAACTGAGCCATCGAGTGATTCGCTAGCTGTGTTTCAGTCAGTGTTATTTTTCACTTCTAATGATGATAATTTACACTAATGACGTCAAGCAGTCAATGTGGTAGTCATAATCAGGCTTAAATCGTAAAAAACAGCAGGGGTTATGGAATGAACAGCATTATAATTTGCAAATTGTTACAGTTACTTAATAATTACGCATTCATTTATTGAACGCCTTCTGAAACCTGGTTTGAGCCAGTTATCGTGGATATATTCTTGGCTCTCCGTTGTCGAATGGCAAAAAACAGCCACTACGCATTCAATCTTAGTAAACGGCCGCTATATGGTTATACCTTTATCAAGAGGGTGAACAGTGCTGCACCAGGCGCTCCAAGTTCCAGGTTGCAAGGGGCGACAAAATGCCAAATGCGAAAAACAATTTCACATTTTAAATGTTAATTATTTAAATACAAGTTTATTTTTGGAAAGAAGGAGCCGAAAGACGATCTCGCTCTGCCTTGATTTGGGGGTAGAGCCGACGCTGAGGGTGACTAGCATTTAATTAAATTTGACATTTTAGTATATGTCTGAACAATTTTAATGTGTTGGTAGGTAGTTAGTTTACAATCTGACGGAAATGCCAATCTTACTTTACTCAGAAGTGGGGAAAAGTTCTAGCCTGAAGGAACGCTAGCTACGCATTTCTCTCCTTGTAGAGCTGAATGATCATTACATTAAAAGTATTAAAAAGATGTTTTATTTTCGATACAGCCTTCTATTCATATATGTCAAACAAATTGATAAGAATTAAAATATGTTAAAATTAAATTTAAATGCATTACTTTATGTCTATGAAATTGTTTTAATGAAACAGTTTAATAAAACACTCATTCTTTTTAATAAAAATACATAATAATAATAATATGCAACACATGTTATTACTCACAAGGTTATTGTACTTGTCTCACGCAAAAACAATAACATGACGATATTGAGTGTCTTACAAAGTGAAATTTACAAAATTTAAAAAACCTCCGACAACTTTTTAACCGATTTTTGGAAACATTGCTATAAAATGTTCTCAATCGAGTCGGTTTGACCATTTAGGGGCTATAATGCGATACACACAGACTCACAGACGCACAGACGCACAGATAGACACTTTAAACTTATAACACCCCTTCTTAAATCAATATCAAAGTGATGGTCAAGGACATCAGATGAGATGAAGAGGATACTTAGAGAGCTATCATTTTTTGGTACAAATATTTGAGTTGACTTTGTTCTTTTGAATTACCTAAGTATTTTACTATTTCATTTATCGAAATGAATTGAAACAGGTTTATTTGACCATTCATTTCCATAGTAATTATTTATATGTCATGATTTTTCCGAACTGAATTTTTTTGGGGTACGGAACCCTAAGTTCGCATTTGAAACATAGTTAAGAATACTCTCCGTTAAATTACCTTACAAATGCGAAAAAAAATTAAAATCGATGGCCAAAGAAATTAAAATGGACTAATCAGGTGATTTTATGAACACCAATACCAAAATTTTGTTGGTAGTATCAATATTTTTTAGCGTTACAAACTTGGGGTTAAACTTAGTATACCTTGATATATTTCATGTATAATGATATTTTTAATATATTTATATACTTGGTATAAAAATTAAACGTTAAATAATTTTATTTTTTTCTTTCTTTCCGATATCTGTGCTTGCTTACACTTTCACAGTAAAAAATTAGCCGAGCTTAGACAATAATCAATATGTTAGAGGTTAGACGCATTCTCAGTAAAAATCCGCCCTAATGTTCCACGAATATTTCTAAGAAAAGATATGGATTAATCCAATTTTATAAAATATCTCTTCATATCAATATGTGGTTCTAGACACAAATCACTATATGTATTTTCCAATATTGCGAACTATAATCTAAAATCTGATTAAATTCCAGTATTGATAAACTTGTGAATTTGCACAGTTAAGTAACATTAATCGATAACCGAGTTTGTTTCGGTCGTCTTGTAGATTCTTAAACAACGTTTTTAACGATTTCTCTATATTTTTATATAATTATATTATTTTTAATTTAGGTATAGAGGAACATTCCACTTAATAATTAATTCGATTTGCGGTATATTTGTGGTATTTTCTCGTAACTATATATAATAATTTATAAACTCACGTAATTTGTTACTTAAATTTATCTAATTAGATTTTGAACATGAATAATTCCGCTATTTACAAAATTTAATTTTATTGTTTTTTTGATATAAAATTATTTGCTTAGAAATAAATAATTTTATAGTTGAAGCTAATTCCATAAGCTTATTGAGATTAAAATTAATACTATTTATTAATTATAGTACAAACTTTAATTAACTATTGTAACAAGGACAAATTGATCATAAAATTTTCAATGTGCATGCATATAGTTTTCTAAAATCACACATTAAATAAGTGATTTTGCGATATGGGAATGCTGCCAAGGCCACTCATTAGTACTTTTGATTATACTCTATAATTTACGGTTAAGAAAGATTTTGGAAAATTTCGTCAGATTGTGCTGGCTAGCAGGCAACATCAGTCATGAAAAAATTTATCGGAACTAATGTTTAGAGCAATAGATACAATCACACACATCCTACAAATTGATAGGCTAACGTTTCGAGGATATATTTTATAGTACTGAAGGTGCCTTTCGGTTACTGGCGCCTTTCGGTTACTGAAATGTGTAGATTTGAGTTAATAAATAAATAGGTTCGATGGAAATTAGAAGAAATTTTGAAAATACCTATTCCATTATTGGTACAAAAAAATTGCTCATTTTCCTTGAAGTGGAAATTTACTAATATAATTAATTGTTATTAGTTATAAAAGCTTAAATAAAGATAGAGCTTAATTTTAAATTTATTTTTCATAAATTATTTATTTATTTCGTGTCGGCTTACGGAAAAATTATACCCACCTACACAAAATTGATTCATGTTTCAGCGGTCGTTTCTCTGACTATTAAAAATATTAAATCGATATTACCTACTGGCAATGAACTTGTTACTGGCAATGAACAATATTCCTACAACCTACACAGAGTAGAAGGAGAGCTGATCGTAGTATATACTCCCCGAGAGCCTGATAACATGAGCTCGATTATAAAGTAGAATTTTACGTACAGGCACATGGTATTTCTAGAACAGTCTCACCAAAGCAGGAGCGGGCCATGAATTTGTGGGGTCTTGGGTTAATACTACTAAAGGACGTGCCCACTTCTATATTTTTAAGCAGAAACATTGAAAAAAAATAAGATTTTAATTGTTTTCTGAAAAAAATTACAAAGAACTTGATTGATCTCAAGTTCGATACCTTATGATCGGTTTTATTATTTTTATTTATTTTTTTTTTCTTCAAAATATCGGCTATTATTTTTAATAGAGAACTATTGTATGGGTCCCTGAGATGCAGCCTGCACTAAAGGATCAATTTAAAAAAGGTAGCAGTCTCATGTATACCTTTCATATTTCCTTCTAACTTCGGTATATTTCTCCTTCTGGAATAAGCTTAAAAATGTAGGAAATATTATTTGAGACACATTGACTGAGAACTATTTGGGTGTAAACAAATTTTCGCTTTACTTTGGGAATGAGCAAATTTAAACAACACACTATATAAAAAAGTTACAACAAGATTCTGGATAAATTTAGAAAGTGAATTATATACCTGATCATCAAAATATTTTCACCAAGTGGCTATTTTTAAGAGCACTAAAAAAATAATAATCTAAAAAATTAAATTTTAACATTTTCAATGAGGGTTTGATTAAGCTGCCAGCTCTTCTCGCCAAGAAAGGTATACTTTTCCAACAATTCAAAATCATTTTTAACACGTTTTTAATATTTCTACCTAAAATCATTATCGTTTCAGTTATGTTATAAATGCACTCACAGAACCACTTAACTAACTTCCTTTTATAGATGAAAGCAGTTTCATGAAAGTGGTTCCACTTGAAAAAGGTTTTAAGAGGTTTTACTAGTAAATTTTACAATATTGTGGAGTCAGTGGCGGTTTTATTTTTAATAGCGCGTTTGTTAAACCTTTTTTTATTCTTTATTCGGCATAATTATTATTATCAATGATATACCTACCTAAGAACAAGATCCATTCTCAGGGGTAGAAAACCTTTCTCTATGAGCCTGCCAATTTTGTAAGCATGCATTAACAAATGTAATCCAAGATGTAACTGCAATAACAAACGAGAAAACTCGTTATATAATACATCATAGTGAACTATGTGATTAGTGGCGTCTCCAAAATAATGTGGCGCGTGCCATTAGTTCGCCATCCCTGCTTTAGATAATAGTTAGAAATACTTTGTTTATTGATAAATCCTACACTGTTTATAATCGATAATTGGGTTACGATATGACGTAGTTTCACCAAATTACTTTGTGTCAGTACAATAGTACATTTCAAACTTGTCAACAACAAAATAATTTAATTCATTGACCCACTTAAATAATTTATCTTTAAAATGTGAAATTTATTTGCAAAATGTATGGAAATTATAATAAAATATATTTTTTTTTTTACAATAAATATTTAGGACTAGACTATCTTGTTCATTTTTAATTGAATTGACTTTTTATAAATGCCTTAAAATTTTGTAATCGTATTTCTCGAAATTTCTCTTAAAAGAAGTATATTATGTTAATATAACCTTTTTTTATATTATTTTTGTTCTTAAAAAAACTTTCAAGAATATACTTTAGTACTGTTTTAAAAAAAAAAAAAAAAACTATGTTACTTAATTAAAACACAATTATTTATAATTAATTATGATTAAAGTGTTTGAAATAGGTAAACTTCTGCTCCTTTTTTAAATTAATTTAGCTTTTTGTTTAGTTTTTAAATTTAAATGTAAGTTCCATACAAATTTTCACGTCATCACCAGTTAAGCATAACCTCGTATATTAAATTGTTAATTTATTCGAAAAAATACACTATATAAACTGTTTTCAGGAGTAGTATTCACTATTATAGAACTCAAAACACGTTTTCAGTTAAATTTTCACAAGGAACAGTATTAAAATTTTTATTAATCTCCAAATTCAAGCCTTTTTTTACAGAGCAATAAATTACACGTCTATACTGTAACACGTCACATCACATGATAAGTTTTAGGGGCAGAAATGTAATAGCAGTTGTAAAAAAAAAGAAATTCTATGAAACACAACAGTAAATGTCTTTGGTCTTACATAAAAGGAGATATCAAACCTTCAAAAGGACATAGCCTGGTCACCACACAAAAATGGTTGGAACGAATTACAAAACCGGATCATTGAAAACAATATTATATCCGAATTCCAATCAGGGTTTAGGGCATCATATGAAACTATGGACAACATAGTCATAATAGATGCCCTTATGAAAAATGTTTAGCAATGAAAAGGCGAAAACTTTACTGTTGTTTTATTGACTCAAAAAAAAGGTTCTCGATTCAGTCGACCGAAACATGCTATGGGAGTAGGGACGACTTATACAAATTTCATACTATCGAAGAGGATAAGTTTGTTGTTTTGATGACCAAGTTTGTTGTTTTACACACATTAAAACATGAAAACGTATAGATGAGCCATTCTGACTTTTAACTAGTAAATTGTAAAAGATTTATGTTATTTTACTTAATTTGTTTTTTAAATTTTTACATAAATACATATTTTATAATTTTGTACTATTCTGTAACACAAGCTGTAATTTTGTAATAATTGATTTGCTTTTTGTATATCAATAAAGAATATATATATATATATTATTTTTGTGTAATGAATAAGTATTTATTTATCCTTATCGAATTTTTGTATTAAAATTTAATCACCTTGTCGGTATCTCGAAATCAAATACATTTTTGGATTAAATGTTTTTCTTAATATCCCCACAACACTCTTTAACAAGGGTGGACAACCTTTGGATCGCGGCAAAAGGAAATACAAGAAACTGATTGATGTACGAGCATTAAGGCAATTTTATTGAGAACCATTTCTGCCCCTTACCAAATAAGCTCTTTAATGATCGCATAAACGTTACCTACTGCAGGCAGACATTTCCCCGATCTCTCTACTCCCAAACACCCAAAAAAGGTAACATGGTTTTATTGATATTAGTTAGGAAGGGTAGGGGGGATATTACGTGACATTTGTGTCGTCCTTAGCGAACTTATTTGACTAGGAGAAGAGACTTTTTTCAATTCAATTTGTACACATTTTGTTTCTCTCTATCCCTCTATGTTTAAAATAGCCACTCTGCCATATATATGTCCTTTAAGAGAAAATGCATCGCATCTAATTAATCTGGAGCTTATTTTCCTTGCAGCAGAAAGTTTGAGTTTATGGATTTTTTTTACATGCCATATACTAGAATATAATTGATCACTTGAATAAATAGATTCTATAATTAAAAAAATTAAGATTAAATTATAACTAAAATTAATCATATATAGTTGATATTTGAAGATAATTATGTCTGATTAATTTTGTCATATGATCCTAATAAAAACAAACAATTATTGATATAATGTTTCAAGAGACACTTAAAATTTCCTAAATATATAATAATTTCCAACACCCAAATTTGTCCTTGATAATATATCTACGTGTTAAATTTCTAACGAAATGTAACAAAAAAAAATTAATTAATCTTTTTACGAAGAATATTTCATTTTTTGTTCATTTAAGATTTGTCAACCGGTAAGTCTAGATCATATACCTAAAAAGATGTAGACAAAAGATAAAAAAGACAAAAAAGAAATCAGTTTTTTCAATTACTCAAGAGTGCGATTAATTACTTAGTTCATATGATGAAACATCTACGTCTAAAAATATTTTATTTCCGAGAGATTCCAAAATTGAAATTTTTGAAAATCCAACGTTAAAATGGCAGCATATTTGTGAATAGGTGAGGTTGCCTTTGTGTCTGTGAGAGTCTTTACGCATGCCCACGAAATATGAAAGGAATTAGTCATTGCTTCCTTTTTTTTTTAATGTGGGATCAATCGTAATAACTGGGCCATCATTGGTTCCACTACCTTATGTCTTGGACAATCTTTATCGTCCAGATATCGTCTAAGGAACTTTTGTATTTTAAGTTCCAATATTTAGTTTTTTTGACAATGAATGTTATGGTAATCGAGCTTTTCAAATCAAGTAAAGAAACGCAGTCCTTAATATTTTGTGGTATGGAATGTAGCTCTGATTTATAAGAAAATGTTTATATAATTTATAAAATGAGAATGGAAAATTTTTCTGATATTTATAATTGTCAGAGTTTATTATTATTTGTTAAATATTTTTTTATGAGACTAAATTTATCGATGTAGAACCTTAGTATTAAATGGATAACATTTATTTATATATTACGTTCATACTAAAAGCATTTTTGCGTAAAACTGATAAGAATGTAAAGTGTAGGTTACTAATGGCAACAAAAACAGTCATTGTAATATTAGATACAATCGGTGACAAAAATTTGAAAACTTATAATAAATACAAATATATAGAAGAAATTGATATAATATAGAAGAATAGCATAAACTTCGCACTAGCCCGTAGAATATTTGCTGGTAAAAATTTTGGCATAAATTCAAGAGAAACAATTCAATTCCTGAGATATCTATATTTTTTTTGAATTCTTTAAAATTTGCTGGGAAATATAGTAGATAAATTTTTTATTTAAATTCACTTGCATGTACATGTCCTTAAATTTTGCAATCAATATTTTACCCACTTCCCGGATTCCGAATGAGCTGAAATTGTAAATATTTTAGAAACAAGCTTTTATTGAACTGAAAAGTAAAAAATAATTTTTCTTAGAAGCTTTAGACATTCTGAATGATTCCTGATATTTTACATTAAGCAGGTCCAGCTTTTGCAAATAGTAATTGTATGATTGACCCATAAGAAAAATTTAGTATATCTGTTCGAGCTGGGAAGACGCTTAGTATGAATCCGAGCTCGATTTTTTCCAAATCTCTATTAATTCATTCAGTAAACTGCATACATGATATACATTTTTGTACCGTTAGTTTCTTAAAGGATAAATGGTAAATTTTTAATACGTTTGTACTTTAATCTAGACCATAATATATTTTGTTTTACATCGTATACCATCGTTGATTGCGATTTAAATCCAGGCACTAACCACAAATGATCGGTGGCGTAAAAATATTCAATGACCTGTATGATAATCACTTATTATAGTAAACATGATCAATATTTATATAGTTCATTAGACATGAAAATTTATGTATCATAGATTTTCATAGAACAATCATTTATTGTTGGTCGCCTGAAGTTAAGTCGTACATCTATACGTTAGTAGATAGGTGACTAATAAAAAAATTGTGGCTCGTTTTAGCAATGAAAAGAAAATTACTTAAGTGGATATTAAATATATGGGAATAATTATAGACTTCCTTGCCTCAACTGTTTACTTTGATGAAGTCCGTCATAAAGCAGGCGATTTAATGTTGTAATTAATAGACAAGGAACACAGACATTCTTTCTGTAAATTCCACAAGACAGTTAGAAATAGTTTGAGAATGAGGTACACGAGAGTTGCTATTAAATATAATTTTCTTTATGCCTTCGTCGAAAATACATCTTTCCAGCATTAATTTTAAGATAGAAAGTCTAAAATGCATTGGTTACTGCATTAGATACTTAATTGCACTAGATACTTAATTGACAGGATGCCCGTGGCGAAGCTCAGATATGCACTTTGGATCAGTTATAACGAAAAATATAATACACCACCATACGGGTGGCATTAAATTTAAACTATCTTGAATTATTTGTAGATAAATAGATACAATCAGCGGATGTAGACGAATGTATTAACAACTAATTAAGTTATAAAAAATAAAAACACGGATTAAAATAGATAAAGTTAATTATTTTTTTATTACTCTTATAAGAATATTTAAAAATGCGCAATCTATTGACATAAAAATTACCTATTTTAACTAATTTATGTTTTTTTTTTTAAATTCAATTTTCAGTTCCATGTTCGAGTGGATATCAAATTGAAAGATGAAGAATGCAAATGATGTGAAAATAAATACATCAGAGAAAAATGAAATCAAACGTCAACGATTACGTGTTGGTGATCCAGATTTTGAGGCACCTGACGGAGGATGGAGTTGGATAATTTGTTTTGCTTGTGGAATTGCAAATGTAAGTAAATATTACCTAATTAATAAGTAAAAAAAAAAATTGCATATTCAAGCAAGAGGCCGAAATGTGTATTCAAGCAAAAGGCAATGATCGCATACTTGTAGTAAGCACAGAAGCGGATTAAGAAATTTTGCACCCGTTTTACAAATTATGGTGGCGGTACAATAATAACAATTTTTATTATCATGCTGAATAGAGAATTGTATGCCCTTTTAAATGATGTATGACAAGATAGGGGGTGCCACTTGAAATTTAAAATTTTGGTGGCATGGTACGAAGGGTTGAAACTTAAAATTCTCTAGGTACCATTTTTGAACTTCCTCTTCGATATCTAAATCGATGTGTTGTAACTCAAAACAATAATCACTTCAGGTCAAGAGTTATTAAGGTTGGATATTTTTGAAATAATCGCACTGCATGTTGTTTTGATTATGAATAAAATAAAACCTGGAACAAAAATTTCATGAATGTTCTGAAATTTTTTTTGTTTTTTTCAGTTATGCTTATATCCGGTATTACAACAATTTGGTTTACTTTTTCGTGATAAATTTGAAGTCTCAGGCATTACAGCATCACAAACATCAACAATTATTAATACGAATACAGGTCTAACATCTTTAATGGGTGCGTGAGCATCATGGTACTGAATATGGTACTTCAAGAAACCATTATTATTATTTTAGTTTTATATTTTATTATTTTATAAATGTTTGGAGTTGAAAAGGATGTGTATTAAAACGTAGCAAAAATACTGACGGAGCCAGATTAAACAACATATTTTGAAAAAAAATACCATTTAATCATAGTAGGAATGATGACTAAATATTTTTCATGAATGAATTAATTTACAGGAACAAAAGTGTAGTTTTTTTTTTTTTGAAAATCTTTAGAAGTATGCAAAATATGAACGTTTAAAGCTGCTTATTAAATAAAGAAGATTATAGAGTAGTGAGTAGAGATTATATATAAAACTTTGTTTTGCAAAAAAGAGACGGGCAACAATCTTTGAATGCTTACAACTTCATTTATTCATCAATTTTAATTTAACTTTCCAATTTTGTTTTTGTTTTTGTTCAATCTGTTTAAGGTCGATTAAAAACTTAGTCCATCTGTGTCAGTATTTTTGCTAAATCGTATCTATTTAGAATCTATGGTCTATTTAAAGTCACATACTGCCAAACGCAATCGCAAAATGGCCTTTACAGAATCGCGTAATAGTAATTTTGTCACGTAAGACATAACCGTTATAAAAACAAAAATAGAAATATTACAGGAAAATTGATTGGTAAGTTTTGAACAATTCCCTATACGAGACACTTTCCTTAATTCTGATGGAATTGTCAATCTGACAATTTTACTTGTGATTCGACTAAAAGATCTTGCGAATTCAATCGTGCTTTTGAATGAATAGTTTCCAAAAATTGTTTTTAATTCTGCTTTAAGGCACGAAGACAAACAACAAACAATAATGAAAGTAGACAAATAACAAATGGGTATATAATATTATGAATACTTGCATATCTTTATTGCTGTTTGATGTTTAACCTTCGTGACTGTTAGCAACTTTGCATCACCCCAAAAATTTTCTTAAAAAATTTAAATGTAAGAAATTATGACAAAATTCTGCACGACATTGTGAGGAAAGAAATCAAATATAATTACGATTTATTTCTTCTTTATTGATTACACATGAAATCACATAGAATTAAAAATTGTTTGTTAGTTGATTTATTAAATAATGATTTGTCTTTTTCCGAACTGTAGGATTAATGAATGGAGCATTATTTCGAGCTTTTACATATCGTAAAGTGTCGTTGTTTGGATCAATTATATGCTTTTTATCCATTGTATTGTTAACATTTTCGGATTCATTTGGTGAATATATTGTTGTATATTCAATACTTTATGGTAAGTATCTATAATATTCTCAAAATTTCTGCCGAAATATATTCGAAAATTTTATTTTCACTTCTCTGTTTATATAAAAGAACATTTTTTATTTGGGATAAAGCAAAGAATAATTTCCATTAGTTCCATAATATTTAATTGAATAATAACCATTAATTATAACAATATTATACTTTTAATAAATTATAATTTTTATTGAAAGCATTCTTACTGATACAAAAAGTATTCTTACTGGTACGGGGTTACATATGAGCTAAATATGTGTTTTATCATTGTTTTAATATTTTTTAGGTGTTGGAATGGGTTTTACGTTACCAGCAAATGCTTTAGCATTAAATACATATTTTGATAAAAAACGACGTATTGCTACTGGATTTTCATGGACAGCTACAGCTTTAGGACCTGTTATAATGCCACATCTAATATCGTTTCTGTTAAATCAGTATGGAGTTCAGGGTTCAGTTCTACTATTTGCTGGTCTTTCTGCCAATGCAATTGTTTGTGCATGCTTGCTACATCCGGTACATTGGCATACAAAGTTTCGAGATGAGGTAAATTTTCAACAAATACTAATATAGATATTTTTTTTTGTGATAGTTTTACACATGCCCACGAAATATGAAATGAATAAGTGATTGAAAGCTTATAAACTTCCCATTATAGGAAGTTATTATAATAGGTTCGGTTTTCGAAATCGAAATTTTCAACATATTTTTACGTTTCATGGTCAGGACAAGGAATTAACATCAATTTGAAATGGAAGTGTGTGTGTGTGTGTACGTACGTCCGTTCTTCTCGTAGTTTTTTAATAATTTCTTTTCTGGTCGATATCGCGTGAGCAAAAAATTATATCGACTTTTTTCAGGCGCCAATCGAAGCGTATTAATGGTAAAATGATTCGAAAAGTATTTCTTAATATTCGTTCGAATCGTTTCGAGTCAGTTGAGTTTTTTACTTTTTAAAATTTTTTATTATACTGGGAAGTTATTCGTATGGATTTCAAGGGTCGCACAACACTCTATCCACGTCTTTTTTTTAAATTTTTTTTTTTAAATGTGGGCTTTGACTATGACAGGACTCTGGCCATCATTGGTCATACTACCAATTGTGTGTTATTTAATTGTTTGTTATTCTTTATAATTAATAAAACTTTTTTTTATAGTTAAAACCAGAAAATACCAATTGTGTCACGTTAGTGATCGAAGACACAGACAAAAAAATTGATTTTTACATACCGACACCCGGTACAAAAATGCATAAAAGTGCCAGCTTTATATCAGCCCAATACATATTCAACGAAAATGACGCCGAAACACCAGGCTATGAAATTATTGACCCTGGTACACCAATGTTATGTAGCGGTAATGATGGCTTATTTACACCAAAACGTTCTCTATATGGTTCCAAACAATCATTAGCGTCTCAATCAAAACGTTACAACACAAATTATTTTGACATTGATTCAAAACGTGCTTCCACCCAAAATTTGTCAATATCTAGAAATATGTCAGCGAATAATATTCTAACAACATACACCAAGGGTTTACCATATTCAGAATCGAAAAAAGAATCAATGCGTAAGCGAAAACGTTCTACATCAAAAAATCCAAAAATTGAAGAAAATGCTGATGAAGAACTTTCTGCACTTCAACAAAATGGTACAGAACAACCGAAAACCGATAATGGTGAAGTGTTAAAAGAAGCATGTGCTAAACTTGAAGAATTATTATCGAAGCAAGAAAATGGTGAAAATGAGAGTTTATTAAAGAAAAACGGTGACACTAACAATCATAAACTGATCGAAAATGAACCAGAAAAGGAGGAAGAAGAAAAACCAACAACATTTTGGCAAAAAATTGTAATATTTTTTGATTTGGATTTATTGAATGATCCTATTTATGTTAATATTATGGTTGGAATTACTTTAGTATGGTTTGCTGAATTAAATTTTTCAATTTTAACACCATTCGTGTTAAAAGACTTTAATTTTAATAAATCAGAAACGGCAAACTTTATGTCTGTTGTGGCAACCGTTGATATTATCGTAAGATTTTTAATTCCATTTGCATCAGCTAAAGTTAGTTGGGATAATCGAACATTCTTTATGATTGGAATAATGAGTATGGCTACAGGTCGAATATGTAAGTTACCTAATATTAATCTTAAATTATCAACCAAATCTAGTTTCATTTCTCCGAATAATGCTTTGCTCTAACGTGGTTTTCTAAAAAAGCGAAATGCATAACGAAAATTCTGCATGTTAGAAAAAAACCTCCCTAACTTAAGCGTAATACAGTGCTAGGACAAGTTCATTTGTCTGGTTCTCTTTTGTTTCTAAAAGCCTCATTTATTTTATTATTTTATTAATTATTTTATTTTTTAACTTTCAGTTTTAATCGCAACTAAATCATATTTAATATCTCTACCAATTGCTGCGTTAATTGGTTTTGGAAAAGGACTTCGAACAATTTTTATGGCGTTAGCGATACCTTCACATGTACCATTAACTCGATTACCAGCTGCGACTGGACTACAATTATTAGCTGGTGGATGTATGTCGTTAATATTAGGACCGGTTGTTGGTAAGTATTATCAGGACAAATTTTTCCTAATTTAATTGTGCTAAGCGGCGTAGACTCATGGATCGTGCAGATTTGCAAGTTGATTAATTGTACCTTATCTATTTAACTGAATCTTATTGGATCGTAACTTTTTTTTGTCTGTTGCACCGGTTTCCATAAAAAGTTGGAAAACATCAAAACAATGAAAATTGCCGCTTAAATCATTATTTTTAACAATGAAGTCGTGGATCTACAATTTTTTTTTGTCATAATTTGATTTAGCGCATTTTTATGTAAAAATAATAAAAAAACTGGCCTATTTAATTTCCTGGCAGAAATCGATAATTTTTCCTTCCATAAAAATCGGCTTTCAAAAAAATTAAGAAATTTTGAACAATATTCCTTTTACTAATTACTAACTGTCTTCTATAAATAAATAAAATCCATTTTTATGATTACAGGATGGATTCGTGACTCAACCGAAGACTATACTTTAACATTACATTTAATAAACGTTTTTGTTTTTGCCACGACAGCATCGTGGACAATAGAAAAGTTAATAATGCGTCATAGAAATAAAAAAGAAAAATTAAAAGCAGATCTAGCAAAAGGTGGTATTGTAATTAAATCATGACATTTCATTTTAATTAGGTCTCATATATTAATTTCATTTTTTTCTTCAAAAATAAATGTACTGAGAAATATTTTATTGTTTTTATTAAAATTATTTATAATAAATAAATAAATAAATGTATACAAAAAGATTGTAATTCATATTTTGAATCATTATATTTTAAAGCATTTGTGAGTATTAATTAATTAATTAGTAGATATTTATAAGTAAGTCATTTATATTTAAAAAGTATTATTAATTATATATTTAGTATATATTTTATTGTACCAATATTGTATAAATAAATTTATTTTAATTATCGTCGAGTTTTTATTTATTTTTGTAATTTGTTCGTTTATAGACAATGACAATTTCTCAATACACATATAGACGGGAAAGCTTTCTTTGCTAAAGTGTTGAAATTTTCATAGAAAAGTATTTTTTATACCAAATTTTAACAGAAATTTCAAAGTGATGTTTCTGAATGAAAATTTAACAAATCTGGAATTCGAATAGTTTTTTCGATAGCTATTACTTTCTCAAAATATTTTGCTGCTGTTGTCACTTAATTTTTTATGAAGTTCGGAAACCTACAATAAATCTAAAAAATGTTTACAATATATTCAATATTAGGGATTAAGGGATAGAGCATTTGATGGAATGCCCTTGAAAATAATCTCACTAACATTGCATTGCCATATGAGCTTTTTTGATCCAGTTATTCAATGTCAAAGCAAAATTGACACTCTTTATTTTAAATTGCAATCTGACAGTTTCTTTAGGAAAAGATCTAAAATGATTGATTGCATTTTGAAACATACCAAAACTTCCTTATGTTTTAGTCTTACCGCCATTTTGACAAAAATTGAAATATAAGTAATATCACCATAGTTTTTCTTTTTTGATAATGTTCCTAAAATATATCCCAAAAAGCGATCTAGAGAAACTCCTTTCTTCAAAATATGCGTTCATTATTCATTAAGTAAAACAAATACACTACTATCACGTATTTAGGTCGTACATCAGAACGAATACATAAACTATTAAAAAAAGACTACAAAAGATACAAAGAAGGAACTAAAAATTTGTGGAAACTTCTGAAACTGTTATGTGGAATCTGAAATTAATAACATTTGAAATATTTTATTATTTTATGAATTATTTTTGCAATTTTGTGAGTTGAATTATTCATTTTGGATTCAGGTGTTGATTTGCAATGCAAAAATAATTTATAAAAAATAAAATTTGAAATTTAAAAAAGTAAGAGTTGTTTAAATTAAAAAATTGAATGGGAAATACTAATTAGTTGCACACAGGCAATCGCATTCCAAATCGCACTAATTAGTTATGCACAGGCTATCGCATAAAAATATTTAATTAAACACGCTGATTATTTTATTTATTGATACGAGCTTTACTTTGATTTTTTTGGTATATGTTGAATCCAAATTGACCTCCTGCCAAAATTCGGTTTAGTCACAGGTAGGCCTGGCCATAGATATCTTTGAGAATAGACACAGAAACGCTAAGTTAGATATTAATTTAAACGCTTTCTCAGTATATCTGTTGTTGCTATAGATTGTTTTTATTTACTTCTCTAATTATTACATCTGACGAAGCCACAGCGAAGGGTAGCTTGGTTTAGCTAATAGTATCATAAAAATATTGTTTAATAACTTTAAAAAATTCGACTTTGGTGTTCAGTAAGACGTGTAAAATTAATATTCAATTAAATTTTGAAAAGTCGATACAAATCTATTCCAAAATTATAGGCAATTTGTTTTACATTTATGTAATATATACATAAATTTACATATTTTGTAACTTTTGCTATATACATTTTTCAAAATACAGACGTGAGCCATATTCACTGTTTCACTGCATGCAACTATATTCTAACGGTACTTCAAAAGCATAAACCATTAGAGACAATTGTGCTTTTGCAATCTTTTTTGGGGGATATATCTGTCCTGTTAAGCGAATTATTCCGAAGTTAGAAGCCAAGTTTCTAACACTTCATTTGTTGAGATCAGTTATAAAGATTATGGTTGGTCACCACAGTGGAAGAACGAAAATGGAAATATTGATATTTTAATCGTTTTTTTGGCAAAAGTCGGTAAACAATATTCATAGAAGTATATGTTTTCGAAATCTCTTTGAAAATAATGAAAATTTTGTCTTTTAATACACATTATTAATCAAAAATACTTTTTGCCATTTCGATAATTTTAGGGCAGACGACTGTCGTATTTGTTATTTTGTAATACGCCTATCTTTTGTTACCCTGACTGGCACCATGATTCTAACAACAAGACATTTATTTCGATTAGTTTAGGCTATTGTTTAGGGATCTTGGTTCACAGTGTAACAACTAAAAGGCAAATTGAATCACATATATCCCCGCTCATCGCATGAAAAAATCTGAACGAATTGTAAGATTTAAAATTTTGTAATAGTTATCTTTATGATACAACGCCATTAAAGAATATATCAGTAAAACTTATCATTTCAAGTGCTTATTGTCTTTCAGATTATCATCCCACCCGCAAGGCTTTCCTGTTTTTAATTTTTTATTGACGCACTTTAATTATTTTATTACTTAATAATTGCGAAAACATTGATGTCTATGATTAAAACTTATAATTCGTAAATGAAATTTAATTTTTAGTTAAGTGGTTGAATGTGATTGATTTGCCAATGGTTGACAATTTTTTGAAGATGAAGAACTTTTAAGCATGATTTATTTGTGAAATGATTAAAATTCATTGCCATGATGAATATATACAGAATGTTCGATTTACATCTAGGCAAATAAATATCACGAATATGGCAGAGTATACATGCGATGAATCTAAGTAAGAGGTATGATAGGTGTTATATGAAATTGCAAAAGTGACTTGTATCGTGGCTTATCTGTTGTAGTTCATCTATTCAACTAAGAAACTCCCACTCTCCAAGCGTCTTACAACTATCTCAACGAATATCGAAGCTTCAACACATGTATATATAATACCACTCACTTAGATGCATTGCTTAACGCATGTATTCTGTCTTACTCGAGATATTTATATGCCTAGATGTAAATGGAACATTCTGAATACCTTAAAATACACAAATATATAATATTTTTGTCATAACTTTATTTTGACGGGTTGACAAAGAAAAATTTTGGGTGGACAAACGTGAAAAAATCGTTGCCAAACGAATAACATCTGTATTTTGTAAAAATTCGCATTTGGGAGTGCTGATGTCAAATATTAATTTCCTTAAAATTTAACAGTGAAGATCAATCCACCCACGGGTAGTGACGTTAGAATACAAATAAATGCTGGGATTCAGTGATGACTCCATGAGAAAATTATTTACCTTAAATAACAACTAATTCAAAAATTTTTCCCGTCAAGCATCATCAAAAAATTTTCAAGTTAAATTCTTTGCAAAAAACGAGTGCAAAGGATTTTAAATATATATATTTACAAAAGTTTTAACTAATGATGAAAATTAATGATTTATTGACAGTTTAATCAATAAAAAAAAACTAATTTTAGTTTCGCTGGTGGGAGTCATAACAGAAAACATTAAAATATTATAATTAATTGTAGGGTATTCATTACTCATTTGGAATTATAATTTTATATATTTTATAATGTATGTGCTGGTAAACTGGATATTTGTTTTTGTGTTGTCTTGTATTGTTTTCAGATTTCTATTGTGTGTGCTCGACTACATAAAGAGTTATTAGTTAGTCTTTTCATGTTACAAGGTTGTTAGAACGTAGTGAAAAAACTACTTATCCAATTTTGATAAATGAATTTCCCTAATTTGCTATTAGCGAACGACAAAAAAAATTGTACTCAAGTTGTCTTTTTTTTTAATTCCAAACTTTTCTGAATTGCCTGTCCGTAAGAGCAATTGCTATCTAGTAATACAGCAAAATTGTTCTAGTATAATTGACTTGTTAATAAAAAAAAAATTATTGATAATGCATTTTATGAAAATTATCATAATTAACATATGTAAGTTGTGAAAAACTCAATGGAATAAACGTGTTGTAATGAAAAATTGTTGTAATATTACCTATGTTGTATTACTATTAGGAAATTTATATGAAGAACAATTTTATTTTTCATATTCTTCAACAACTTGATTTTAAAGTCAATGTCAAGGTTTGGTTGTTCGGATAATACCGGCTATTTAGAGGTCGTAATCTACATATACAAGGCTATATAATATACAAAATCTATGATACTTTATAGGATGGCCCATCAGTTGATATCTTTTTAAAATGGGTACTATTTCTCAAAAAAGTGTTGTGCCCAGCTTCCGCTTTAAAAAAAGTCTCATTTAACGCTTTAACAAATTTGGAAAAAAAAGACATTTCATTTCTAAAGAGATTATGTGTTTAAGCTAACTATGAGAAAGATAAGAAAAGCTATAGTGTAAAATACCACAGAGAAAGGTCTAAGTACCACAGTAAAACAATCAGTCAGGAATGAGCCACCGCCAATTTTTTTTTTGAGTTTTCTTACATTAGATGCTTCCAGTGCCTCATTTCTACCATAAATCTTTTGAAGTTAAAAAATAAATAATTAAAAAAATTAAAAACTCGACTGCGTTAAGTAAAATCTGAAAAAAAGAAACAAATCCAGTTGTTTTCATAACGACTTTAACGGGCCCATTATTAGGAATATTTTGATATATTTTAATAATTTAACTTTATAGTATGACTGTTTTGTAAGCCTTAAAATAGTATAACATAATTATGAAGGTTAAATGTAATCGATATTCTAATAATCCTATGTTTAGTTAAGAGTAGGTGTATTAATATTTATAGTTAAAACATGTCGATTTTTTATTTTCGTTGTAAAATATCTTAAGAAACGAATTTTCCTGGATTTAAACCTTTTAGACGAGGGTTTTCGATTTTTCTGGATTGTATTAATCAATATTTCTATTAGCATTATATTTTATTTTTCATTCTAATAAAAAACAATTCCTGAGAAATTTAGTATCTATCTACGAAAAATTTTTATTGGAAGCTTTCTCCGAGTTATATTATACTTTTGTGAGTTTTGAGAGAGTGTCATAGCCAACTTTTTATACGCTGCTGACTTAAGGCTTAGACTGTCTTTGAATTTATATCAAGATAAGTAATACCTACAAACTGGTAAAATTTGAGTTGTTGCCTCTAGCCAAATACCTACTTGATTTTAATTGGGAATTGTAAACAAAATTTAATAAGCGATAGATTTTAAAAAAATATTAAGCAACGTTGAACTTGTATTTTTCAAACTTCGTTTTTGAGATACAGGAATAAGGAAAAAAAAAAACTCCTTAAAAATTTGCTTACATTTTTGTCGTTTTTGACCTGCAGCTAAACTTAAAGGTTAATATGTCCATAAAAAACAATATTAGAACCTTGAAAAAGTTGTATATAATATCAAGTAAAATAATTTATTATAGGTATAGTCATGAAACACTTATGCAGGTAATTCATTGATTAAAATCAAATGTCGAAATTCAAAAATTTTTAAGCAAATGGTTATCTAGTGGATAGCCAATGGATATCAGATTACCTCCATATACAGATATAATTACATTATGAATCGTTAAATTTAATATTACGTTTGGCTTACTATTCTAATAAAATAATACTGTATAGAGACGCGACACTCGAAACTAATCCGGTATTTCAATCAATTTGTATGTTCCAATATAAAGTGCTTTATTTTAATTATGGGGAATTTTCTGGCACGTACTAGCTTTTGATAGTGTAGAATAGGATACTTTCGGTAGTAAAAAATAAATTATGAAATTTTATATAATTAAAATTTATGTAGAAATATACTTAAATAGACTATTATTTCAGTCAAAAGTACTATCATCGGAAGGCTGAGGTCAAAAGTACTTTTGCAAGTTAAAAGTACATTGCAAGTTAAAAGTAGTTTTGACCGGTAAAGATTTTTGACTGTAACATATACATGTACATTCGTTGAATAATTATAGCCGATACATTTATAACATATAAGTACTTACGTTTATATAGGGATTCAGTCGGGAACTTTCAATTTCATTGGTATAAATGTTTCGATGTTATAACTGATTTTAACTGTTATTCAAACAAGTGAAAACAAACGATGGACTGAGTTAATTGAAGAAATACTCTGTATATAGAATGTGTTGAATATCAGTACTTGCATAATATTTTTATAAATTAGATGAGTATAAAAAACCAATATAATTATGACGCCCTTTCGACCGACATTTATTTGGTTTTCACAAGATCACTAGTTGAAGCTACTCGAAAATTTTCAATTCTCTATCTTTTATAGTTTTGGAGAAAGTGGACACCAAAATTTTGTCCTAATTTGCGCCCTCACTGGTAAACAGTGACGTTGTTATGTTTCAAACAAAAGTTGTTTATTTTTTTATAAGAAACTTTTTTTATATTTAAACTTTTATTCTATCTCTAACGGCTTACAATATAGATTCTACGGATCCAAGACCTAATTGACTTATGTTGTCATTTACGAACTTAGCCTCTATTTTTACGCCCTGAGCATGCTATAAAAATTCCAGCTTGATATCGCTTTCCTTTTTTCGAGTTATCGTGTTCACAGACAGAAGGACAGACAACCAAAAATGGACTAATTAGGTGATTTTTTTTTCACTACAAGATTATGAAAACATCTAAAACACTTGCTACTTGCCTAGAACGGGTGTTTGTGAAATGATTGACCGGCAAGGCATTTATTGAATTTGGAAGATATAATGTTTGAATAATTTTTCCAATTCATGTTTTCCATGTTGAATAAGAAAACAAATAAGTTCATAGAAGTGGTGTAGCATACCTTTTTAATTCGTTCCTATTCAAAAAATTTTCTATATCTATACAGTACAATAGTAAAATTAAAAAATATAATAAAATCATTAGTATACACTTGTTCGTGTTCAGTGTGTGTCTGTGTGCATTAGAACAACAGTCCACTAATATAATCGACAATTTTTGTTGCTATATTTATTAATTATTAAAATTAAAAAAATATATTTTTATTAAATAGTCAAACTTTGCAATAAATAACATTACGTATTGTTTAGTTCAATTAAATCGACACGCTATTTAATTATAACTCTCAAATAAATTAAAAACCATAAGTATTCAATTAAATAATTGTTTTTAAATATAAACCAATCGCGAAACTATGTTTAGTGAATTAAACTATAAAAATTTAATTTGGAAAATATTTTGTTCTGTATATATTTAAAGTGCGCGGTGGTGTGTGGCGATTTGCTTGCGAAGAGGGTGCTATGGTTTAATTTTCAAATTATTAAAAATAATTATTAATTTATACTATGTTCAATAAAAGTTTTTAAACAGGTACGATTTTTATATAATCCTATAACTTTTATTTTTGGGCATAGGAAATAATAAATCATGAATTCAAAATATTAAACACGCATACAAAGCGGATTTCATAAAATAAAATATATTCAGAAAAATTTTTGAATTTAATTTTCAAATCAATCTGGGTCATTGACCCAATGAATTCCGGCTTTTTTGGATAAATATCAAATTTGATTGGATAAATATAAAAATCGAGTGAGGTGGAAATCGAATTCAGTGTATTAGGAAAGGATTTGCCAAATTTTAAAATTGGTTTTTTTTTTTTTTTTGCAAATTTTTAATTCTGAATTATACTGATTGTGAGTTACATCTAACAATTGAAACAGGTGCTTTATGAAGTCGAAAATATGTCTCCGAAGACCACATCTGTCGGATCGGTAAAACTATAGAACGCAGATTTCTTTCAGTGCATGCTTAAATTACTTCAGCTAGAAATGAAAAGTGGAGATATTGTTTTCTAAATGCAAACTTGCATATTGTGTGTAATACTTACGTCGAGTAAATTTTTATATATTCTTTTAAATCAAAATCAAAATTATTAATCCTCATCGTAAAATTACACCAATTTTGTTTTATATAATTTCTAGTTATTATCGAACACTATTTTAAATGTTATAATTATTTTAAATGTCAATATAGTTTTAAACTTTTACTAGTTGCTACAACGAACTGACGAAATTAATATGTCTTCGACCAAAGCTTATTGTCTTGCTCAGGATCGGATTTACACAAAGCGCGCACTTGGATCATGGCAAAAAATGCCGCCCTAAGTCTCTTCAGCTAGTTCTAATACAAGAAATTCCCTATACAACTTGAACTGAAGAGAATAATTCCACGATAATCTTTTTTATCGATGCTATATGCTTAAAAATGCTTCGTCACTCTTTTAGAAAGCGTTTGAACCGGATTTAAAAATTATCAATTTGGTTGAGAATATGTTTGTGAAATTCAAAGGTATAAAATTATTTCAATATATTTAACATTTTTCGTATCTAACATCAAATTAATATGTACGCAAAAATATTTTGACTTTTCATTCAATTTACTTCCTCCAAAAATTGGCACTAAGGGCACCATGGTCTCTGTGACCCAATATGTAAATCCTAGCCTGGTCTTTCAGTGCGTTTTCTTATTGATAAATACACCAACAAAAATAATTATGTAACTTAACTTTGCTTAGCTTGGCAATTTTTCCTTTAACGAATGTTTCATTTAGGCGAATTTCCCTACAAAAAATCTTTAGTAAGAAAATTAAGTTCGCAGTTATGAAATGTCGCCGTAAACCATTAATGCTCTTTTACAGGGCATACCTCGAATGATTAGAAAATCTATGGTCAAAACTTTTGCATTATGACGAAGGCTAGTGACTATATAAAAAAAAAAATATATAAATGTAATTTCTGATAGAATTTCTAAAGAATAATACTATTTCCGAAAGAAATAATAATAACAAAAATAGTTCTTTTAATTTTAAAATGATAATATGTCAGTATATATACTTCATAAACTATAATCAAGGCAAGCAGAAATTAAGTTATTGTTTTCTTTTAGTGATTGTTAATGAAATGTCAATAAAAATCAAATAAAATAGTTATTAAAGATGATGTAATTTTACAGGTGTTCTGTCGTTGATTTGAAACACACACTTAAAAACACCTACTTATAGTTCAGAATCAAAATTCTGATGAAATATGTAAAAATTTTGAATGATGTGAAAAAATATCCCCCAATATAAATTGAAAATATAAACTAATTTACATAATTTTGGAAGCAGTTGCCCGAAGCGATCTTAAATTTTTAACTTAATTCTTTCCTAATGGTATTATTTTGAAGTGTAGAATGTATGAATGCTAAAAATTTTAACGATAGTATAAAATCTATTTAAGATTGTGTCACTGTCACAAATACTTTATGTCAGTACTTTCGTGTCTTTCATGCCAAAAATTCATCGCGGTTAAGTTTCAAGTTCAAGGTATATGTAAAAAGTTTTTTCGCGGCCGGTTTATTATACCATGTGTATATGAAATATAACAAGGTATACTAAGTTTAATCCCAAGTTTTAAGCTCTTAAAAATATTGAATCACCTAATTAGATAACTCATAAATGAAAAGAGATGTCAAGCTGAAAATTTTATAGCGTACTTAGGATGTAAAAAGTAAAGTCGAGTTTGTAAATGAGCGAAATAGGTCAATTGGGTCCGTAGGACCCATCTTGTAAACCGTTAGAGATAGAACCAAAGTTTAAAAGTAAAGTAAATGTTCCTTATAAAAAAATAAACAACTTTTGTTTGAAACATTTTTTTGTAAACATCACTGTCACATGCTATAGTATGTATTATCTATGGGAATATCAGTTATGTGTGTGTGGCTATCTAAGAGTGGATATCTTTAGTTACTTACATGACGTAAATAAACAAATAATTGCATCATCAACACTTTCTTTACATGGTATTTCATCAATTAACTCACTCAATTGTTTGTTTTCACTTGTTTTTCTTAGTTTTAGTTTACAATTTTGACTTTATTTCGGTTCGATAAATGAAATTGGATTTGTTCTGATAAAACTAATAAAGTCTCTGATAAAACTAATAAGTTTTCTGATAAAACTAATAAGTTAATGAGAAAATAATTTATGTTAATGCTTTTGAAACGTAAAGGCAGCGATAAAGTTGTTACCTTGACTTAAAATAGCTGAGTGAAGATATGTATTGTCAAATGTAGTTTTACAAAAATAAATTGCTTTGGCAGTTCGGTGCTTGACGCCCTTTTAAGATTGTATTCTAGTTTAGACGCACAAAATTTTTGACATTCAAAAAATTTTATTTTGTCACATTGTCGTGGAAATACATACACGCCATATTCGGAGCATTTAAATGTAGCCTTGAAGATGACTCATAAACAATCATCACGTGGCCATAAAACATCAAAGTAGTTATTAACCAGTCACAGTGCTGGTGTAAAAGAGTAGGGAAACATGCAAATTTGAAGATGAAGGTTTCATCTACTTATACTAAAAGTTATTATTAAAATTTTACGCAGTAAGCGACAATTGTGAAGAAATTTTCAAACCTCTTCTATTACCTACGGAAGCCTGAATGGCTCACTGTCAATTTATGAGAAAGTGGCGCTACACGGGGCTAGTTACGAATTCTGGTTGTGAAACGAAGTATAGTATACAAACAAATAAATTTTTGGAAGCTTAAAGCTCATTTTTCCTTTATAAAAAAACATTTAAAAAAAATTATTGATGAGAATAGTATAATTTCTTTAGCAGTAGTAATTTTATAAAAAAAAAACCATAATCACTGTAGTTAAATGAAAATTTTAAACGGAAATGAATTATTAAAAATTACCAACATGGATAAATAATCAATTGCAAGAAAAATAAACAAAAATATAATTGTAGAGATTTGTAATTTTACGATTAAGTTTTCTTCCTCTATTTAACTGTACAGTATGTCCCAGAATATCTTTGCCACCTTTTAATAAGGTCTTTCTTTTAAGGCTGTTCGTATCAAAGTTGAGCATCTTGGATTAAAGGTTGGTTTAAAGGGTCAGTTAAAAATATACTCGATTTCGTTACAAGAAGAAAAATTTAAATTAGAAAGTTGTTCTTTATCAAAAGGTAATAACTATTTTTTGAAACATTTTATTAAATATGAATGATTCGGCAGGAATTGATTGTAAAAATTTATCTTTACTTATCTTCTAGGTAAGCCATTCTGCATTACGTCTAAACATGTCTAGCAGTTTTGTTAAACGTAGCGGAATGGTATTCGAGTTGAACGTTGCACACTGGAGTATTTATACCAAATTTCTGGTCAAAAGTCAGAAAACTCAACTCTTTTGTTTTGCATTGAAAGTAGTTTTTTGGTGTTGTTAGCTAACCACTCCGGTAATCCATCTGCAAAATATACAAACTATGATGTAATTAAAAAATAAGGTGTGTTCGATTCGGTAATACCTATATAGTATCTGACTCATTGTAAGTTAGAGAACGATGTTTGAGGATGGTATATAGAGTAGTAAATTTTAATCAGAATAATTCTTTAATAGTTTGGTTGCATAATTCGTATATTTCTTCTATGTGAGATTTTTGGTCAAGGAACATCTTGAGTTGATATTTAGATAGCCTATTATAAGAAGGCTATTATATTCCTCCAAGATACAAATCATAAAGAGGAACATTATTTTGAATGCATGTTAGTTTAAAACTAAGGAAATTCCTGCCGTAATATTGTGGCTAAAGATTTAAATAAATAAAAAATTATTAGTGAAATTCTGTACAATCCCTTCATTTTCGAAAAGATTTTTCAACCAAAAATATTTGGTTTTATTACAAAGAACAACTGTCTGATTTAATGTGTATCTCTATGAGCTGGATTTCGGGAAAAAATTGACCCGTATCTAAAAAATGCCACTCTGTATGACGCAAAATTTCAAATCGATATTCCTACAAATAACAAAAATATGAGGATGTCTTCATCTTAAATGCGACACAGTGTGTGCTGGTGGTTTAAAAAATCTTGTATATGTAATTAGGTACTCTATTCGTCTTTGAAACTATTCAAATTCACAATAAACAACATTATCATTTAGCTAATTTAAAAAAATGTAATTTGATAACATGCACATCGATTTTGCTTGCTTGAATATAAAACAACGTATAATGAAATGTTGCCCTAGTAATATTTTTTGAAAATGAAATTTATTAAAACACACTCACGTATTCAAATACTAAACACGTGTGTATTTCATAAATTGGTTTCCAGACAGCAAATTTTCAATAAATTTGAGAATAGAATAAATTATTTACAAAGTTTTAAAAAAAATATTTCTATTGAATAGATAAGATATCGCTGTGACTGATTGAAATAATTTTCTCATGACAAGTACACAATATTACGTAGTCGTACTGTTCCAAAAACATGTGTATATTATCCAAAATAATCTACACTAATCTACAATAATTATATAAAGGACAGACTGTTTTTCACCGACTTCAAAATGAGAAGGTTCTCGAAATTCGACTGGCCCAGTTTTGACGATGGCATCCATGAGAAAATCATATGAGTTTTAAATTTGAATTGAGTATGTGCGTGACAAATGGACGAATAACTCAATATCCCGCCTTAGTGTACTTCAGATCCACTAAATATCACAACATAAAAAACTTAAAAGAAAAAAAGAAAACCGACTTCGAAAAAAAAACTATTCCAAAACAAAATAATATGCACTAAAAAGTAAAAAAATTATGATAATATAATGTAGTTACATTTATTATTATTTTTGGAGTCGGTGTCAGCCAAGTTAATGTCGCACACTGTTCTGTCACAGTTGTTTCATTGGCTGACACCGACTTTTTAGTGTATATTAATTTGTTTTGGAATAGTTTTTTTTCGAAGTCGGTTTTCTTTTTGTTAAAGTTTTTTAATTTTCTTTTAATATAAAGCTACATTATCAGCGACTAGCATGGGCTATATCTTATTTTCTAAAAATTAGAAATCTCTACGAAAATTGAAAAAATGTAAGCCAACCTCTCAAAAATTTGCCTATAAAAAAAGTCATTCCCGCACCAAATAAAACCCATAACATTGTGATGAACAGGTGGTGGATAAACATTCTGCTTTTTTATTTTTTAAATTATTTATTATTATTAAATTATTTATTTAGACGTGTTTATACATCAATAAAACTTCATAAAAAATATGTCTCATGTAGTTATCAGATGTGTGAAATTCGTCCTTATACCGTCTCCTTTACTATCAGGAATTATAACAGCGATGAGTGCATGATAGTCTAAACTAAGAGTCAGTTTCAATCTTAAATAGCTTGGCATGTTCCCGATCACTCTGTATACATTTTTTATTCAATTTCAGAGAATTTTAATGATTTGTAATATGTTTTTATAAAAATAATAATAATATTAATTATACATTTAAATTATTTATATATATATTATTAAACAGTTTTATTTTATAAAAAATTGAAACCCTTAATGAAAATGTCATTTTAATTAATAACAATCTCAGAAATAATAGATTCTATTTTTAGAATTTGATTCATACATTTTTTTTCCACAATTTAATATAGTCATTGCCCAATTAAAATTTGCCTTGAACATAATTTTTTTTAGTAAGTCTTAATTTGAAAATAATTAATACAATTTAATCTAAGCAATGTCTGAGTACCCCCGCTGAACTTGGCTACTCGTCATGAAATCTTTTAAAAAAGGGTCTTAAAAAACCTTTCTTTTTCATTTTATTCCCGAAATATTTCAAGATCCGTGGCAAAAAATTAAAGAATTTTGTTACTAATCTACCCCAAATAATACAGGACTTATTAATTGGGCTGATGATCGCTCCAATTAGATACTTAGACATTCTTCCAAATTGAGTTATAAAGTATACAATTAGAAATTTGTAACTAAACTTAAACTTAAGATTATGCTTAATGATACATATTTATAGTAATTAATAAGAAAAATATAATCTTTAAAAGAAAATTCACATGGGACGATAATACCTAATAACAATAATTATCGCTTTGAAATTTTCAAGTACAAATATTGGCATTGTAACTACGAGTATATTTATTTTTAATATTATTAGACTAGTCAGTAAAACATTTTCATATGGTATGGATTGAACATTGATTGTGAGATACAACTTATTGTGTTCTAAGTTTATTGTAGAACAAGTGCAGTTAAATTGTTATTATCCTGACCCGTCTTTTAACACTTTAGTTCGAATTAGACGCATGAGTTGCAAAACTATCGTTTTTTTAAGAATGTGAATTAAGTTCTCCATTTACAATTAACTTTGCACGATTTTCGGAGTAAGTCGCTACACGCTAATCCATGCAACGGAAAATAGCACGTAAATGGTAATTTTAGTGCGAAAATTAAATATGGTGCTCGCATTAGGAAATTAGCCATTTGTTAAACGAAAAACAGTGCGGAAAGAAATTAATTTTCCGATATGTGTTCTTGTCATATTAGCTCCTAAACGAATGAACCGATTTTGTTTTTTTGTTTCTTTGAAAGGTAATTTCAAACGATTTTGACTTTGTTTGTTTGTTTAAGGAAATCTGCTCAGTCGTTTGAAGTTCAATTCAACATTGAAACATTGCCAAAAACACTATTGTAATTAATCGAAAAGAAACACGCTAAATACAGAAAAATGCTTTAGCCAAAAGTTTTCAAGGGCAAATTGAGGACATTCATCGGTGTCCATGATTTTGACCTATAATTACCGCTAAACTTTGAACGTATTTTCTTTCGATAAAATGCAATAATGACATATTTTTAATCCACTTTTCTTCCGAAAGCTTACATTTTTCGAAAAATTAATTTGAGCAAATATTTATTTTTTTAATGAGGAACACCTTTCTAATTTAAGGTGTTATTCTATCTCTAAGTTTAGAATCTAGATTGGCTATTAAACAACCCGAAGAACTTGATCCAATCTGATGTCAGAACACGATGTCCTCCATCAAACTCTCTCTATAATATTTATTATGACATTAATGATACAAATAAAGCGTGAAAGCCTAAATAAATAATTTGTTCGCTGAATTCGGTTTTGCACGTATCGAATATCATTTTTATGAACAAAATTGTGTATTTTTTGCTCTAACGACTGGTTTAAAAATTTTCTTTGTTATATTTAAATATTTCAAGAATATTTTGGCAGAAAGTATTATTTTGTTCAGAATGATGTAGGTACTTCATCATTGTTAACAAGGGACATGTGATCTTTATGCGTTTGTTTACGAGTGATGTATTATTAATTGTATAACCTGGCTTACGCACAATGTTCCTCGTGTAAGGAAGTTATTCATCAATAAATTTCATTGATTAGAAATGTTAAAAAATTGTGCTTGCTTTTATGTGTATGTGTAAATAAATATATTTTCTAAGATTTAATAGAAGGGCATAGAATTACCTTTTATTGAAATTGCTTATAAAATAAATGGATCAGATTGATAAGAAATTTGAATCGCCAAGACTGCAGGTCTAAGTACCTATACTGTAAGGGGTTCTAAGGATTTCGAAACGTAATACCTCAAACTGTGAGTAAAAATATGTCTAAAAGCTTTTTTCTGATAAAGTTTAAGAATTTCGTTTTAGTTTGAGATTATCTCTGCCAAGTCAAGAATATATTAATCTAACTAACCTGTTTAACATTGACGTGAACTTATTTCAGACACTGTGAAATT
The DNA here is from genome assembly GCF_905475395.1 of Chrysoperla carnea. Lineage (NCBI taxonomy): Eukaryota > Metazoa > Arthropoda > Insecta > Neuroptera > Chrysopidae > Chrysoperla > Chrysoperla carnea. Next base: position 22,751,452 of record NC_058338.1, read on the forward strand.
TGACAATTCTTTTTAAATGTTTCTTGTCGTAGATAGCCAATAGGGGTGAAAAATAAATTATGAAATTTGATAAAAATTAAAAATGTAGCAATATACTTAAATATTCTGATTTTGAGTTATAAACCACATTATTGCTTTATTATATTAAAATTAAAAGTCGTAATTTTTAATCTGTATATCAAGTGACTTAAAACACGAGTCGTCATAATGTGACCTCATATAGGCAAAAATAAAATGCATTATTTTTTATAGTACATATAACTTCTTAACTATTAGATTTTGGATAACAGTATAATGCACTTTCAACTTTAAATTGTCGTTTTCTTGGACAAAGCTCTTAAAGCATGTCCATCGAATAACAGGCTATCAGTATATCAGCAAAACAATGTCCAACATTTACAAAATTTTCAAATTCATTAAGAGTTAGAATAAAATTAAATATCTATTAAAAAACATTAAACTAAAGGTCTAGAGGTGTTTCATTAATAAAAATATTAATTTTTTAACTTACTTTTCATATTTATTAAGACAAGCCCATTTTAAAACTGTAAATTTAACAGAATTACAGAATGTTAATTTTATGTTATAGTGATAGCAGTAACGAATATTACAATGACATTGAAGATTGAACCGGGTTTTACTTATTTGGCCATGAAAAATACAATCGATAATTCTAATATTTTAATAGTAAGCCGCACCCATGATTCCAATTTCCATTCACGCAAATTTTAAACGTAAACTACGTAATATGTATTACAAAATTTTTCAAAAAAGTTATTTTGGGGATAGTTTTTCATGTTTTTCTAGCCTCTAAATAGAATTCAATATTTTTTAACCATGTCTACTTCAAATTTAAGCCAAAACGAACATTCAAGAATGCAGACTTCCGTTTCGAAGAATGCAGACTGTCTAAAGAAATTAAAATTTGTTTCTTACTTTGTTTGGGAACAATGCTCACGGCTGGCAGGCCCGTTTCAACTAGTTTGACCTAAAACCAAAAAATGATTGCCATAAGATCCTTGGCCTAAACACTTATAACTGTTAATAGTTGTATCCTGATAATTTTCGTTTTTTTTCCAGATTAGCTTAATTTCAAATGATCAACAATATGAAATCTATCTCAGGGTCAACGAAACATGTACCACCCGAAGGGGGGTGGGGCTGGATGACAGTGTTATCTGTAGTAATATGTAATGTAAGTAAAAAATTTATTTAACATAATTTGATTTGATTAAAAAGTTTGATGAAATGATTGTAATGAAATTGTAATCTGATGGTTTGATGAAGTTCATGAAATGATTGAAGACTAACCTGCGTCAAAATATGTTTAAGACACTGAAACTTAAGGTACTATTTTGCATATGGAAACGATATTTTCTAATTTAATTGCTTTTGCCATTTGACTAAGGAACCCTAAAATCGTTGACTAAAATATTTGCATAGTCTATTATGATGTCGAATTTTATCACATGTTCTCTAGTACTATTTTGTAAATAAATAATTTATAACACAACTGTATTAATTATGTAAATATCATAAAATTATAGTGTTTTTAAATTATAATAACCTTTTTATAATTATACCGCTTTGATTTACAATTTATAAGTAGTAATTATTATTTATCAGCGGAAAGGTGGTAAAACACATATATGGTAACACAATGGATTTTATAGCCTAAGGCTGTCCTTCGTGGATAGCCAATATAACCTATCCTAACCTAATTATTATTACGTATGTTCAATCGAGTCCATATTTTCTGCCGAAATGAAATCGATATTTTGGTTTTGTAAATTGAAATTAAGGCTTGTACAAATACTCAGTTTGAATAAGTTTTTGATCTATATTTTCAAAAATATAATTTTTATTAAAATTTTTAATTTAAAACTGAAAAAGGAATGACTATCAAATATGGTGGAAGCCATGGGAAAGTCAGGTCATGGTTACCATAAAGATTCATTGTCAACCGGTTTACATTTGTTATTCGTATTCTTCCCAGCAAACCTTTTAATTTGATACCCACACCATAGGAGTGCTTAAAAAATAATAAGCCTACCATTCTGTCCCCCACATTGTATTTCGAACGACCTCACATGGCCCCGCTGTTATCCAAACTAAATGTGCATACAAACTTTCAGCTCAATTGTTTGATGATAACGGCTTTAAAATTCAATTTCAAGATTTTATCCGAACAAACGTACACTAGCTTACATAAAACAAACATTGAAAGTTAAATAAAAGCTTGTAAAAATAATTTCTATTGTTTCAGATTGCCGCCGTTCCACCAATGACATTTTTCGGTTTTATATTTAAGGGCATATCAGATGAATTACATTTACCAATGATGCAAATAGCATTAATTATAACAACAAATATTAGTTTAGGTTTAATTTTAAATGTGATAATTGTACCAATAATTAAAAAGAATACATCGTGTCGACGTAAAATAGGATTCGTAGGCGCAATTATGGTAGTTTTAAGTTATATTGGTGTTGCATATTCGCAACAACTTTTACATGTGATATTATCATTTAGTATATGCATGGGTGAGTAAGTATAAATTTGTTTTAAAATTTTTAATAATTTTTTTAGAAAAAGGAGGGTCTAAACGTAGGTATACACTGGGACTCATTGTCCTCTCATATACGTTCTTCTCCGAGCTTATATTTTTTTTTGTATTAATGTATCCTGCGACCAAATTAGAAAATGAACTACAAAAAACTACGAAAATAGACAAACTGGTTACGATATTATCTAACCTGATGCTAGATTATGTCTCTTGTTATTCGTTGCTCGGCTTCGGGACTGGCCGCAGAATTAAGTGGAAAAAAACCTAAGTGTTCTCTTGGAATTTAATCAAAAATTGTAAAATTTGAAACTAAACCTTTTCTTTCTATCAACTATTACTCATTTTCCACAAGTTTATCGAGTCTTTCGATTTATTACAAAGACATTTTTGTAACGATATTTAACAAGAGAATTTTCGTAAAATATTATCAGTCATACGATCCTACAAACTAAGTCCTATAAACTAAGCATTAGAATATATCTTTCAGGCACGTTCTATGTACAAAATTTATAAATTTGTAAATTAAACATAGCACATCCTAAGTAACATATGAGTAAACATTTGTTTTTGCAACTCATTGAAAATTGCTTTGAAGATTGTTTAAGTTGTTTAATACATGGTCAATATTTACTCAAATCAATTGAATTAAATTAGTTACCCGTGAACTGAATTAACACATACCTAAACTAAAAAAAAAGAAGAAATTTTAGTGTTACAACTTTTAATATATGAATGGTAGACTTTATAATACAGTGTGTTCATTTCAAAAGTATTCACCCTTAATAACTCTTAACCTGGTGTGATTTATTGTCTTGAGTGAAAATACGTCAATTGCCTAATAATTTGCCTAATTTATTATACATCATTTGAAATTTGTAGTCTTTTTTAAGAACTAATCGATCGATTTAATTTTTGGATCAGGGTTGAATAGAGAATTTTATGCCCTTTCAAATAATGTATAACAAATTAGAGGGTGTCATTTGAAATTTTAAAGTTGGTGTGGCCAGGAGTGAAGGGATGAAACCTAAAATTTTCGAGGTACCATTTTTGAACTTTCCCCTCGATATCTAAATCGACGTGTTATCACTCAAAACCATAATCACATCATCCCAAAGCTTGTTAAGGGCGACTTTTGAAATTAACACACTGTATACCAAATTCAATATAAACAGTCCAGTAGTAAAAACTGGTGCTAAAGATGCACTTTCATTATAAAAAGTTTACATGGGTCCAGAAATTTTCATACGTAGATCCATATTGATAACAAAGTTTGCGAAGAGTCGATACAAATTTAATAAATTGACTATTTCAATTAATTTAAAAGATAAATGAAACATAAACTATAGTACTATATATTTGAAACAATAAAGATGATTTTAAGATTTGTTTTTATTTCATCGAAACTCAAAAGTTTTTCGTGTTAAAAATGCATGGATACAATAATTTTATATTCTAAAACAGATTTTACTATAGCGTTATCGGAGAAAAGTGGCCTCATGGCTGATGTGACGTCTTTTAAATAATTCGTGCCACAGTACTGATTTTATTAGTTTATAATAGATTACAAACAAATTTTTTTTAAAATACAAAATATAAAATAACTATAAAATTCTCTCGTTCAAATTAAAAGACAATTTAACCACGAGAGCGAAAGCTTAGTTTTATTCTGAAAAAATAATTGATTTTTTTTAGCAATCGGAGTAAAATTTATAACAACTGCATCAAATGAAACAATGAAATCGTATTTTGTGAAAACTCGAAGAAAAGTAAATAAGATTACACTTTTAAGTACAGCATTGGGTGCTATAATTATGGCTCAATTAATGGCCTATTTACTTACAGTATTAAATTCTAGATTAACAATGTTAATTATAAGTGGAGTATCATTAAGTTTAATTTTGGCGGCATTATTTTTAAGCAATGTTAAGTTTCATTTAGTCGAGGAGATTATCGATCAAGAAATGGAAACATTTGTTGTTCCAAATCATGAAAATAATGATGGTATTAAAAATGGAAACAGCGAAAATAAATCCCGTGGTAAGCTTACATTTAAATTTTTTATATAGATACAAATCAAACACGAAGCTGTTATATCTCGACAACTATAACTAGACGAACGGAATTTTTGAATGTAAAAAGTACTGACATCAAATTCAAGGCCTTGAATTTTTTTTTGTTTTGATGTTATATTTTATAAAATCAGTAAAAAATTATGAACAGATAAATCATTGTTTAAATTATTTTGTACAAACATTAATTATCAAAATTTCCAGTTTTTTAATATTAATAAAAAAAATTCGTAAAAAGGAGCTGCGTTAGCGAAGCAAATGCCCTCAAAGATGGAAAAAAAACAAATTTTTCTTAAAATTGAATATTTAATTTTTTTCAAGAATTTTCATTTCGAAAACTAAGCGCCTAGAAAAAAAAATGAGAGTAAATTTTGTACCTTAAGTATAACCCTCCTCCACTATTTCTTTATCGATCGATTTTTCTAATTAACAAACTTGACCTTTCAAATACTAAAACTCTTCTTGATACCAAATTTTATTCAAATCGGATTTAATTTGTGACCGTAAGAGAGGGTACAGACGCATTTCAACATCTATTAAGTTGGATCGATGCACATTTGAGGAAATTTTTTCAAAATTCCATCATTAGCACAAAAGCAATAACTCCATTTCCTTCGGAAATTCGCAAATAATTCAAGTCTTATTTTTCTTACCTTCTTCCATAACAGACTTCTGTCTAAAAATAGGTAATATTAAGTAATAGCTAAATACATTATCCTGACCATGAAACGTAAAAATGGGTTGAAAATTTCGATTTGGTTTTTCAAATCGATTACAACATTACTGAAAAGTTTATAATAATTTTAATCCACGTTAATGAATATGTTGTAGTGAATTTTACAACTTATACCTAATCTGTTACTAATAGAATGAATTATGTTTCAGTGAATGGAATCCATAAATTGACAACTTCGAATGATAAAATTGATAAAAACGAAGTAAAATCATTAATAAATTCCAAAAATAAATATATAATTGTGCCATCTCGAAATATTAATGGCAAAGATAAAAATTTCGATATTGCTAATATAAGTTTATCACAAGAAAATGTTGAAGATACAAAGAAAGGAGAACCAAAACGTCGTAATATTTATGTAAAACTATTAACGAATCCATTATATGTTTGTGTTGCAATCGGAGTTATACTAAATACATTGGCTGAAAGTCTTTTTGGTGCTTTATTACCATTTATGTTGTTTCAATTTAAATTTTCTGCAATGGATGTTGGTACGGGAATAGCGTGTTTTGCAACAGCCATGGTTGTTATGAAATATGTTGCAGTCTATTTTCGACCCAAAAAGAATATTCCACCAAGAATAGTTTGTATTTTAGCTATTGTGTTTTTAATTGCTGCTCGAGTAGGTAAGTTAAATTTTACCTTGGCTGCAAATCACAGCATTATACGCGTATAATTATGCTAATAATTCAACATCTGTTTTACTTAATATTATAATCCTTATTAGCGACCCCGAAAACCTCTGGGTATACTTTTTCTGGCCAATTTTGTCGAATATTTACATAATGTTGCTGTTTTGAACCAGCGGGAGGCGATTACCTTGTTAGGAGTGTATATCAGAATTCTGACTTCGAAATTGTGATCAGCGACCTCGAAAATCCCCGTGTATACTCTTTTGGCCAACTTTGTTAAATATTTTCAAAGTTTTAAAATTTTCAAAAATCATCTCAGAAATATATTCCAATAATTGAACATTAAAAAAATGGCCCCATAGATTGAGATACAAAAAAACTATTCATTTTTTGTCTGAAATGATTTTTGTTCATTTACAGGTATCAGTTTGGGATTTTTAAGCAATTATAGAAATTTATTGACAGCAGCTATCGTTATTGGATCTGCAAAAGGCTTCCTTTTAGGATATATTGAAGAAACGATTACCGAAATAATACCTCCAGAAGAAGAAGATCATGCAATGAATATTATAAATTTTACTAGCGGAATTTTGCTATTTATTATTGGTCCAGCTGCAGGTAATAAATTAATAATTAGCCATAATAGATTAAAAAGGCTCACAGACATTTGAAAATAATTTGTTAATTGAGAAAAATTGTTCTTGTGATAGATTGTGATTCGTGATAGCCCTTATTTGAAAAACATCAATCACAGTAATTGGTAATCGCGATAGACTGTTTTAGTAGCCTTAAGTGTAAACAAAGTCACAAGGCTCTTGAATTGGCTAATCCATACGTCAACACGTAGGGGAAGTTAATATATTTATCACTAAAAAATTTCAATTCTTATTCTTATCAAACATATTCTTATCAAAGTAAAAAGGAGTGGGTAAAATTCAATTTGACAGTATTTTTTAGCAATCACTCACAAAAATTAATGTACCTTCACATAATCATTCAGAATTATTAAAAAACTGTTAAAGAAAATGATTCAACAAGCTTGTTTTGCCTACGCTGTAATAATAATAATTTTTTTTTTTTTTTTTTGATAGGCTATTCAAGAGATTTCACCGGAAAATATCAAACAGTTATGTTGGGTATAAACGGTTTGAACTCAGCTGTAATTTTATTATGGACAATACAACTTTTATTATCGGCATGCATTGAATTATGTAAAGTAACCAGAAATTATCATGGAAGAAATTCTCAAAATAATAATGTAACATCATAATTCAGCAAAACTGTCTATACAGTCGCTCAATTTTAGTGGTATTACTCGAACAATTTCGAGCTTTAAATAATTTATAGATCACAGCAGAGACGAAATTCGAAAATATACGTGAAACAAGTTTAAAGTTTTTGTACATTTTTTAAACAATGACTGTAGTATTATATTTTTGTATTACACACCTAATTAGTTCCGTGCGTATAAATCACCCAAGAAGAGGTTCAAAATTTTTTTGTTAATGTTAGAAGTCAATAAAAACAAGAAACCCTTCCTTCGAGAAGAAGAACATTTCATTATTATCAGTCATTATTTTTCAGTGAATTCTGCAAGGTACAGAAGAAAAAAACTTTTCAAAAACTCTGTCCGCATCGACCTCTACACCAGAATGAATATTAAGCCACTTAGCCGATCTTCGGACATTGTTGATCTAGGATTTGTTTTGAGAAAGATACCAAATCGATACTCCCACCCTCCATCCCTTGCGTACGAGTCTGCTATTTAAGTACAGTTCCGTGACAGAATACTGTTAATAGTAAATTTTAAAAATCAAAATTTTTAAAAATAGGATGTTATAGCTACATTATCAAATTTCGAACTTGCTTGCAACTTTTCTGATTTCTTATGTTGAGTTGCCTATTCTTCGAAAAACTAAAATACTAATATATTTAATATTCTATCGAATTAGTTATATTAACATTAATATTTAATAATCGATTTTTTTTAATTGGAGTATTTTTCAAAATCTAATCACGCAAGATGAAAAGCTTATGACTAAAAACTATTTAAATCAATGGTCTGCTAACATTTAGACATGATTAAACTCGATAAACATTTAAAGAAATTCTCAACATACTTACCCGTTTGGAGATGATTGCCTCTTTTCTGGTTGTTTCGGGTAGAGAATTCTCAACTCGCGCTTAAAGCATACCTAAAATCTCTCTCGATCAAATCTTTCAAACAATAGCTTGAAAAAAGCTTATTTTTTTGTTTGTTTGAAAGATTATTTGATCGTTTTAATGTAGGAAGTTGTGGTCTTCCACGATTAGAACTACAAAAGAAGTGATTATATTCTAACGGATGAGCAGGTTTTCTTAAAACACAGGTAAGAACACTCTCGATTAAGTTACTTATCAAACAAAGAAAAAACAAATCGGTTCATCTGTTTAGAAGTTAAGCTGCCACAAAATCAGGTTTGATCAATTAGTTTGTGGCATCGCGTAGCTCCTAAACGAATGTATTCCCTTTTCTAGTTATTATAGGGAACGGAACCTTAAACTCGCGCTTGAAACATAGCCCAGAAAATTCTCTTACAAAGTTACATTTCAAATTTCAAAAATCATTTCAAAAATCAACATCGATTCAAAAAATCAACATATACAGATTCGCAGACATGTTGTTAAACTTATAATACAGCCCTTTTTATTCGGTGATTAGAAAACCGATTCATACTTAAATCAAGTATTATACCTCAATAATATTATTTTTTAAACATAAAAGACGCAAACTTAAATTATGTGATCATATTTTTAAACTGTATTCTTTGTTTTTGTAGAATAGTTTCGTAATAAAAATTTAGACTGATTTGAGTATTTCACAATAAACATTTATTTTTGTAAAGAAATTAATTTTTATTTACTTGTACCCAATAACACCGTTAATTTAAATGACCAAAGCGATAATGCGTTCGTTCTTTAACATGGGGATAAATTGGATTAAACCCACGACAAAATTTTCGGGTACGAAACTTGCTTAACTTGCACTTGAAACATATCTGAGAACACTCTGATTTATATTATCTTTTTCCATAAAGCCTTTTCCAAACTGAAACGATTTTGAAGATAATCGCCAATTTTTTTAATTTTAACTTAAGCGCACATAAGTAAGAGTAAATACGATTGGCTAATTCATACTGATGATGGCTACTTGGTAGTCGAAACACTTATATATATATATATAATACAAAAATTTATTTTTGAAATTGGGTCAAATTTCATATAAAATATGTTTGATTAGACGAGCTATCAGACGGGTGAAGATCGATTTTATACCTTGTCTTAGACCATAATACAAAAATTGCCCTAGGAAATTGGGGAAAACATCAAAATATCCTATAATTTTCATTGTCGATTTAAAGCTCATTTTCTTTAGGAAACTCCCTTCATTTAGGTAGAAAGTATTTCACCTATCGTGAAAGACACTAAATCTTAATCATAAAAATTTGGTAAGTTAAGATGCCACAGCGCACACCGTTTATTGATTTTCATTACGAAAAATTGGTGATTCTTATAACATCGGCATGGAATTCTCATGTGTATAGGTACAAATAAAAATGTTTCCTAACTTTTGATATTCATGGAGAAACGTTTATTACTAAACAAACAAAGGTAAATGAAATTCATAAAAATAAAATTAATTATTCAGGAAATATTTTTTGTATAATAAAAATATTAATAAATAAGGTACTGTATATGGCGATACCATCATGTGTCGTAATTATGCATAAATTATATTTTTACAGTCATATTAATAAAGAATGATTCATGTGAGTCATTCAGAATGTTTAAGTTTGTGATTAGTTGTTTTAAAAGTAATGTGGTGTATTAAAAGTAAAAAGGTCTACATTTGTTTGCTATATTTCTAGCCGTAAGATCAACTTTTTTTCCGTTGAGTACGGAAACACGGCCGCAAAAAACAAATTTGAACTTTACCCACGCTTAGAAAAGCCGTTGGTGCGGACTAACACGCTTTCGATTTGTAAAGAAAACGGTAAGATAGCTTGAGTTATTCGTAGTTCAACCATACTTGGAAATTTCTTTCCGACTAAAAATCAAGGAAATACGAACGCGTGGGAGTCCTGATCCACGGCTTGATGAAGCGGAATTGGAACAGTTTATTTTAAAAAGGAAATTTAGAAAAAATTTTTATTTTTGTTTACAGTCGCTCAAATATCTGCTCTAAAAATCTGCATATAATAACCATTTGAAAATCAATAGTTGGATGTTGTATCTTCTAAGAAGATGGACCAAAAAGCATAAATTAATTGTATAAGTATTTTTACTTTTTCTCAAAATTTCGTACTCTTAGAAAAGAAAACGGATGGAACGTTAAAATCTGTCACTCTGCATGATTTTAATCCCTCCTTCTCCCCAAAAGCACACATAACATTTCCAAAACCCCTCCCCCTTCTTACGAAAGATTCAATCTTGTTTTTCCGAATAATAAAACATTGTTAGAAAAGGATCAATTACGCACCTAAACTCACAGTTTGACGGAATTAAAAGATTTTTATTGTTTAGCAGATAATTTATTTTTCAACTCATAACATCTTACGTAAGAACGGGTTTTATCACCTCTCCCCACATAAGGGCATGTAAAGATTTTTTAATCAAGCCTTCCCCCCCCCCACCCAAATGGTTTCATAATTAATGAATGGTCGCTTACAAAACAAAAATGATAGGGTAATGAATTGTAGTCGAAATTGTAAAGAAACTCCCTACTTCGTATGTTTATCTTACTCCGTAAATACATTTCTTCCTAAGGGCATGAAAAAATACTTGGCCGGGGTGGGTGCGCAGTTGATATTAAACATTAAATCTGTTCACGAACAAAGATTAGTTTTTGATCATAATTTTTTTTTATTATTTTTCGAAAAAAAAAAAAAAAATTAAGGATAGTTTACTTTTTAAGTATACTGTACTTAATGCGCTAATAACCTTATTACAATTTACAACCTTTGTATTGTAATTGCAAACCTTGAAAATAAAAATAAAACATATAGGTATAGTAAAATCATTTTTATTAAATATTTTAATGCGTAATTAAGAACACACATTAATTAAAACACTTACATAAACACAATGTCTTTTACCAAGAGCATCAGAGAGTAAATCATATATAAGTGGAGTTTCTGCCTACTTGGTGTCTAATAACAACAACTTGGGTACCCGCTGACTTAAAAACAAAGGTGAAGGGCAGGTTGCCCGTCATTTGTCATCTTTTGAACTTTATTTTATACAACTTTGACTAATATTAGTATAAAAACTATCTAAATTACAAACGATAATTAATCGACTTATCTCGGAAATGGTACAATGAACAGGTCAGAGCTACTCACCTTCTCTGAAATCTTCAAGACCAAATAATCTTGTTTTGCTCTCCTTTGAGGCAAAAGCTCGATACATAAGAAAGAGTGATAAGCAAAAGCAACATTGACTAAGTTACATTACATGATGTTAGAGTTAGAAATCCTTATATAACTATAGGTACTCAAAACGAAACTGATGCAGACGATTGAAATAGTTTCCAAAAATTTGATTGTTTTTGTAAGTTTTCTCCCACCATTATAAATAAGCCCAAACATTGAATCATGAAATCACTCTTTTTCGAAATGTTGTGCATATATTATGCACGTTTATACAAATTTTTACGGAATCACTTGGTTGATCAAAGCAATGAAATCATGTTTTCAAGTTGGGTCTGCCCCTATTATTCTAGAAAAAGAATGTAATATTGAATAAGCAAATTTAGTCATAAACAATTTGTTGGCTTTTTGGAAATAAGAAAAGTTATTAAAAGTTAAGTAGGGAAACAATATATAAGTTTTAAATAATTTTAAATGAATAGAAAATTGAAAAAATTTTTGAAACAATCGAAGCTGCAATTTTTGAAAGTGTAAGAAAGCAAATTATTTGACTGTACGCCACATATACGCCACATGCTGTTATGTATATAACTCTAAACTACTTACAGCTTCACCTTCTAGAGGAAGGTAATTTCAAGTTCGCTTAATCAACTAATCCTAACATAACAGAAGAAATCTAACTTATTCAGTGAAAATTGAAAAATCACATAAAAATAAATCTAGTAGAGATGCCAACCAATTCAATAAATAATTCTATACCACAAATTTATAAACTCTAAAATAGATGGCATTCAAAGAATAAAAATTTAAAAATCCGTTCGAGGAATACTAAAAGATAATATTAGATACATAGATAAAAGATTTAGTTATATTGATAGCCCTATATGCAACACTGTTATATTACTTTTGCTAACATAGATACTTATAGTATCTGTCTCTATACCATAACAGCATTGTAGTAAACGCTATACATTTCTTGCCGTATAGTGTTCCTACCAATAAGAAGCATGAAAGTAGATATCGTGAAACTCTCAAAAAGTAAAAGAACCAGGTCGGCAAATGGGTCGAAACGTGAAAAACGAATTTTTCGATATATAAACTATATGGTTCCAATTATTTCGTTCGACGTATTTTAGTTAGTACTGGAACATTTTCAGCCTTTTTGTCGCTATTTCACGGTCAAATTAAAAATTGTGCTTCCAAAAAAATTTCTAAGAAAAAAGTGGGTATATTATTTTTCAAATCTACGTATTTTGAAAAGACTATTTACAAACAAAATTTGATGATTCTCATTTTTAAAAATTTGGTAACAATTTTATATATTTTCCTAAAAAATATTTTTGTTATTATACGTCTTGAAACGAATTTTGTAGTTGGAGGTTGCGTGAAGTTTCCACTAGAATTTTTTTATGTCTGTTTTAAATAAATGAAGATGATAAAACCAAGTGACACATAAATTCGACATACTTTTTTCATCAATTAGTCGCATCAAAGAATATATAAAATAGCCATTATTAGAAAGTTCTCAATAGCAGCTCCGACTTTGATTGAAATATACACGTAATATATTTTTAATTTTCCATTTTACTAATGTATAACGTGGATAACTGCTAGTAATGTATATTGTTTGAACAATATTTGTGCAGCTTACAAAAAGAAATCACTTTTGCATGATTTTTTCCCATATAAAATGCATGCATTTTAACTTAACATTTTAGAAAATAGAATTTGGTGATATAATTTAGCACTCTAGAAGTGCAAGAATTCTTAAAAACGATGAATATATTTTCATATAAACTTTCATCTCATATTTCACTCATTCAGGGCTTGAATTTCGAAAAATACTTTCTTAAATGATACCTTCAGTATTAAATCAATATCCTCTCGAAATTTCAAACTTCTATCATAGGAGCGATTTAAGCTGAGCGTTGATATATCAGTCGGGACATTGCTTTTTCCTCTTGCAAGGTTATCCCCCCTCCCCTGAAAGGTTTCTGATTTGAAGTAATATATAAAAACATTAAAAAAAAGGAAAATCATTAAAATCGGAGCTGTTCTGGAGGACTTCCGAGTAAAAACATTCATTGATGCGACTAAATACTCAAATTTAATTGAAAACTGATACTGGTACAAATCTCCAGACAATACATCCCAATAACATTCAATGTACCATTAAATAATATATTGGATAATGTCGAGTGAAAAAAAAAATGTACTCTAAGTAAACTTATTATGATTTTTTTTATTAGGATATTTAAAATAATAATTCAACAAACACATAGAAAGCAGTGCAGTGCGCATATCATAGAACAACAATATTCTCATGTGTACGTTCAAAAAGTTTCATTGGATGAGTGGGGGGCGGCGAAAACTATACTATGAATGAAATAACATTTTATCAACAAAAGATATACCGACCGAAACATTTACTTTGTTGTACCGTACGTACTATACACACCAATACCTTTTAAAACCCGGTTAAATATAACTTTTTTCGGACCATGATTATTCCTCCGTTGTTGGGATATACACAAAAGTCGTACAGCAAAGAAAATATTAGATTTTATTAGATTTTTAATACTTAATTATTTATTTGAAAAGTTTCAGTTTTATGGTAATTAAAGATCATTTTCCTTGACTTCAAGTCACAAGGATATACTGAATTAAAATTAGAATAAAATAAGTTAAAATTTTTTTTAGTTTACTGTCGTTTAAAAGTTAAAAGTTAACAATTTATTTAAACTAAAATAATAATTCTGGTGCTTTATCTTTATATAATTGTTAAATCATTATTTTTTTGGTGATTGTTCCTTCTTTAGTTCCTTAAAATTTTGTCATATGACAATTGTAAAAAAAGTTAATTAAGTGTAATAAGTTTTAGTTTTAAGTTCGTGTAGTTTGTTCCCGATACAAAATCTTTTATTTTATGGTGATAAGTGCTTATTTTCTTGAATTCACCGGTCTGATACTTAATTCATGATTAATAAAGTTGTGCTTTTGCTTAGACGTTAAACCCATAAAAAAATTACTGTGAACTAAATTAATTTGAATGCGATTGTGTGTATAATTGTTGTGTTAAAATTATTTGATGATTTAGATATGTGGTGAAATAATTATTCGCTTAGATTTGATTTGAAAAAATAAAACTTAATTGAAAACAATGTAAAGTGAGTAATTAAGAATTGTTGAAAAATTTTATTTCCTAGAAATTTCTGATAATGTTTTTCTATTGAGGGTGTATTGTTTAACAACAGTGTTTTATTAAAAGTTTACTCTGCCGCCCAACGAGGACCTTACTTTTGGAATCGAATAAATTAATAAGGTAGGATTTTTAAAATTGTTAAATACCATAAGATTTTGTATTACTCCCAGTTACTTAAAATCTAAAGTAAGAATTTCAAAATGATTATTTTCGCCTCCTTACTATGATGAATAATTCATATTGGTCATAAACGAAATTGTGTTTGCAATAAACAATCCAGATTAACGAAGGCAAGAAAAACAGTTCATTGCTAAAATACTGTAAACTATCGAATCCTGAATTCTGAGTAAATATTACAAGATATAGGACTTTTATTTGCATAAAAAGGATACAACCACGATCTTGAGTTAGGATGCACATAGTCTATTCCTACCTTGACGAAATTAAATGAA
Source organism: Chrysoperla carnea (assembly GCF_905475395.1). Lineage (NCBI taxonomy): Eukaryota > Metazoa > Arthropoda > Insecta > Neuroptera > Chrysopidae > Chrysoperla > Chrysoperla carnea. Next base: position 22,766,517 of record NC_058338.1, read on the forward strand.
AAGTTTGTTAAAAGAAATAATTTGTTCGATATTTGGCTTAGTTTTCGGAATATTGCTGATTGAAAATTTTGGTTTTTTAATCTTCGATGTCTCGAAAACTAAGCCAGATTCCGTCTAAACTCGTCGAGCTATAACATTAAAATGGAAAATCTAATTAAAAACTATATTCATTTTATGGACGGAGACATCAGATTAATTTCTGTGTTTGTTTTTTTCATTTAAATTTATCAAAAACTCTCAAAATATGTCGTTTTTGGGACTTCCGATAAGAGCAATGTATGAAAATCCAAAATTTAACCATAAATAATTTTACAAAGATCTGGACAATCACCTTAGAAATTCCAAAAAATTAAAGCTACAGACACCGTTGTAGTACTACCTTAAGAACGATAATGTTTAGTGAGTTACAATTGTAATGATTGACATTCTTTTTACTTTCAAGGAAATAACACTTTGTATAAATAATTCTTGATTTGCATATTACTATTATTTAGTGAATTACTAAAGTATTATGAATATTCAATTTTTTTATTTTCATAAAATGTAATATCAAAGCTATTTTACTACAATGAATCTTGTAAATAAAATTACATTTACTTGAATTACTTCTTCATTCTAAATTCTTTCCTTTGACGAACTATACTACCTAGTCTTTGATTCCAACTTTATTTCAATGCCGCCAGCCATAAGTAGGAAAATTGTCTCATGTGCTTGGTATTGCTATGCAGTTTGACAATATTACACTATTGAGAATTGTTACAAAGAGTAGAGATAAGTATTTATTTGTAACAGCAGACTAAACTCAGAAGATTCGTACTATTATATTTCGAGAAAGACGTTACATGCTATGCAAGAAATTACTGACAGCATAAGGCGTTTTTACAAAGAACGCTATTATTTCTCTTTAAAAGTCCGATTTATTGTAAAAGTTTCTGTGGTTTCGTTTCAAAATGCTATTGGTCACATTATTGTAAAAAGGCGATTTTAATTATCAAGAAGTCTTCAGGGATATATAAGAATTTTATAAAATAAACAAGTGAAAACAAACAATTGACTGAATTAATTGTTGAAATACCATGCATAGTCAGTGTTGATTTCTTTATCACATTACACATACAAACATGTGACACATACATATTATAAGTATAGTACATATTATAAAATTTCCGCCTAATTGGCGCCTTCACGGGTAAACAGTGATGTTTACGAAAAAATGTTTCAAACAAAAGTTGTTTAATTTTTGATAAGAAACATTTTTTACATTTAAACTTTTGTTCTATCTCTAACGGTTTACAAGATGGATCCTACGGACCCAAGATCCAATTGACCTATGATGCTCATTTACGAACTTGACCTCACTTTTTACGTCCTGAGTACGCTGTAAAAATTTCAGCTCGATATCTTTTTTCGCTTTTGAGTTATCGTGTCCACAGACGGACGGACGGGCGGACAACCGGAAATGAACTAATTAGGTGATTTTATGAACACCTATGAAAAAATTTTTATCCTAGCATCATTATTTTTAAGCGTTACAAACTTGGGACTAAACATAATATACTATGTATATTTCATATATACATGGTATAAAAAACCGACTTCAAATTCTCCAAAACATTGATAGAAATATCAACACTAAACAAAAATTATTTCGATTTTCTTAATAAATTTCTAAAACTGAGATCGTCGCTACTATACCATAATAACTTTGGAAATTCAACTCTGGTTATTCGAACTTCTAAATTTGAACGTTCTAGAAGTTTTGAAATCGTTTAAATAGTAATGAAACATTTTTGAACTGTTTGTATAGATGATTATTATATTCCGCAAATAAATGTATTTGATTGGTAGGTAGGTATAAGCAACTAAAACATTTCTGCTAATATTCATGTTTGTTTAGTATAAATTACATCCATTTAATGAAAACATTATACATGTGTGTATATCTACTTAGATTATTTACTACAAAGAAATATTTGCTTAGAAGAGATTTAGAAAACATTGAAATTATATTTATTGCTTAAATGAACACCCAGATAACCGCACTCAAGTTAAATGTTTTATCATTAGATATATACGGTGTTCCAAAATTGTACGGTACCTATATTAGGTGCGTGATATTTAGTTCAAAATAAGAAAAAGAAGTCATATGTGCGATATTGAGATATTGGAGCAAGAAGATATTTATTTTACAATACAATATATCTAAATTAATCGTTAAAAGAAGCCGTAGTTTTGTTCAAGCATGCAGCATGACGTAACCATGCTTATTTGGCGCTTAGTTACAACATCGAGATGATTATTGAAAGTTGTTGTGGATATCACGATAGGATTTCTTAAATTTCCATGGTATCTTTGAAGAGCCGCATCATTTCTTTGCTTTGTCGTTCTATAAATGAGAACATCTACCTAAAATAACGCTATGTAATTTCTAAAATCCGTGCATATAGTAGTTCAAATATATAGTACACAACTTTTTAGAACGAAAGAATTATTGAACTATCTTACCATAAAATTTCTGGGGGGAAAGTATCTTTATATTACTTACGTATATTAGACCAATAACCTACTTATTATCTGTATTTTACTGCAGAAATGTTTTTCTTGTTGGAATATTCCTACTCAAGGGTATACCACGAATATAAACCCAAGACGCCGTGAGGGGTAGGGGGTGATTCGAGCATCAGCCGCCATCTTGGATAACACGTTTTAAAAATAGTAGGTATCATTTTTGTAGATAATAGTATTTTCTATAACTTTTATTTGAAACTTTTTTCTGTATATTGCATAGGTTTTTATTAATAGCGTTCCTACAAAAATGATCCCTATACTATTTTTTTCGTAGGGTGTTTTCCAAGATGACGTCTAGAGATCGCGCCTCTCGTGCCGTCAACTTGGGCCAAAGCTCGGTGGACACTCCTGACCATATTCCAACATGAAAAATATTTCTTCAATAAATTTCATTATGAACCCACGTTCCACCAAAAAACCTTCTTTATAACTATGATTCCATCAAATGGTCAGCAATAAAATGAAAAATTTTTTGTGGAGTTGTGTATGCTCTTACTTCTGAAACATTTGTATTGATGGTACCTTGCCTCGACAATGTATAGCGTATCCATCTGTGACAAGTATCATTTGTCAAATGAAATGGTTTGTAACAAACAACGCTTGTATTTTTATCAAAATTTTATCATTTACTAAATCGATATTATAATGGACACAGGCTAGGACTAAGTTGAATTATGTAACGCTACTGGCCCCATCCATTAAAAAAGTCAGAATTATTTGAAAATTTTCTACGAATTTTGATCACTAACTTTTCTTACTATTATATTTCGATAAAAACGGTACATACTAAGAAATTATTGGCAGGTAGCATAAGGCGTTTGTACAAAGAACGCTATTATTCCTCTTTAAAAGTCCCATTTATTGTAAAAGTTTCTGTTTTTTCGCTTCAAAATACTATTGATCACATTATTTAAAAAAAGGAATTTTGATAGTCAAGAATTCTCCTGTGGTATGTAAGGGTTTTAAAGAGTAAAAAACCCTTCTTCAAATTCTCCAAAACATTGATAGAAATATTAACACCAAACAAAAATTATTTCGATTTTGTTTGATAAATTTCTAAAACTCGGATTATCGGTTCTATACCAAAATAATTTAGGTTATTAAATTCTGGTTCTTTGAACTTGTAAATTTGATTCTGATACAATAAGAACTTTTAGAATTTGAACCTTAAGCATCTCAGTATCATTTGGGGCATGACCAACGCAAGGGGATCGGGCGAACTAAGAGCCAAAAACTCACAGACACAGTGCTAACTCGACATTATTAGAGGCATGGCAAATCCATGGGTCACAGGGTTAACGCCATGATTCGGTGAACGCAAGGACTAAAACTTCTCGGGCTAATTTGACCACATTAAAGGCATGGTCAACCCACCGATGACAGAATGAATGTAGGAATAGGCTGAACGCGAGGGACTAACTTAACGGCGAGTTTTTGGTCCGTTCCATGTGAGAACGATCACTTTGTAATAATTTTAATTGCACAAGGTTACTATCAAGTTGTAAAAATTCCATAATACAACTATACAAGTTCAATCGAGACCATCGATATTTTGAAGATAAAAGTAAATTTATGTATCTTCAATACGATTTTCAGGCCTGGCTCTTGATATAATTATTATAATTTATGGTTTTATTGGGAATGCATTATTTATAGTAATCGATTTTTGCCTATAAAATTAATAGTTCAATGACTATTAATTTAAAATTACAATTTTGATTTATAAATTGCAATGAAATATTACTGTTTACATTATATATGCAATATTTTATAAATAAACTAATAACGATGATGTAGTTATAAACAAAATTAATATTTTTGTGTAAAGAAAACTATATGTAATTATTGACGAGTCCACCAATCAACCAACAGTTATTATATTAATCCACGATAATTACTTTTTTTTTAATATGCCTTCACCTTTAAACAAAAAAAATATGTTTTAAAACCTTCACAATGTCTAATGGAAAAAAAACCCCCAAGCTGTTGAATATTGAAATTTGGGATAAAGGACTACTGTGATATATACACCTTTATATTTGTACTTCCTGATACGTATCGAAATAGAAAATATTTCATATTCATGGTATAAAAAGTGATTGTAGTGAACTTGACAAATAAATTCTCTAGAAAAGTAATTATTTTGTGTCCGTCACCTTAATATAGACATTTCTTTGTGAATTTTAATTAAAATCTAAAAATATTTCTATAAAAGCTAAGTGTAAGGAAGTTTGTAAATATTATTATGTTGTCAGGAATTAAATATGTTCAGTAAATATGCGCAACAATAGGTACAGCTTTTTATTTTTAATTAACACAAGAATAAAATATATTTTAATAACAGGGGAAGATGCTGTACCAGTAGTTCCAACCAATTCGAGTAAATCGAAAAAGCACAAGTTTGTAGGAATATGCTTTTGTTGAGTACACTCAAACAAACATTTTCCACCGGCTAACATAAAAATTCACTGACGAGAAGTCGACGTCTGTGCTAAATGCTTCGTTTCTTACAGTAAAGAACAATTATAATTAAAACTAATACACAAAAATTACATGCACCATAATAAGGAAATGGGAAAAACCATGAACTTTTGGGTTATAAAATTAATAATATTTGGTCATGGCTAACGATTTGCTCATGTATGTACCTATTATCTTATTATACCTTGATTACATGTAATTAGATAATAATAATTATTATTTCGCTAGTACTTACTTAATGTTGCCAGACAGACATAACAAATAATATATTTACAAATATAACAACAGTGCTTATAAATCAATTAAAAAAATACAGTGATTTGTTCACCTCAAATAAGTTTAGGTAGTATGGGTCGTCAACAGACCATCTTTTTTTTCAAAATTGTAAATAGCGTACAAAATTTAATACACACATTACCATAATTTATCATAATAATTAAACTGATTTTATAATAATTAATAATACATAAAATTCTAATACAAAAAAAAAATAGTATTTTGACCATCCATTCAGAATATTACTTAAAACTTTTACATACAGTCAAACCTGAATGAGTCAGACCTGGGTAAGCGTGAAAAATTTATAAGCAAGAGATAATTGGTGGTTTGCTTAGCTTAGTGCCTATATCGGTCCACAAACAAGAAAACATAATTACTAAACGTCTAACGAAGCTTTAAACTATCCTTATTTGCAACATTTTAACGTGCATGCATATATAGAATTTTAGGAAAGGTCTGCTTGTTTTTCGAAATTTCAAATTGTAAGTTGTTTAAAAAACCATAATTAATACAATAATTTACAGAGTCAGAAAATTATTGGTTTGGCCACCAGAATATTTTACAAACCATAGCTTAGTTTAAAAGCTATACCAATTAGAAAATATTGTAGTTTTATAATGATGTAAACAACTATGCTTATAAATAAATATTTGATATCAATATTTTTGTTTTAAATAAATTCATAGTTTATCTACCATAATAAATAATAATTTTTGTATATCATGTATATTTGCTGGCTTTTCGAAGCTGCTGTTGTTACAAAGTTTTGTTTATGTTATATTTACATAAGCGTTAATAAACAAACTTTGTTCAAATATGGTGGGTTCAAAATACAGTGTGTGTTTTTGAAATTTAAGTTCAAGAGGAGATTTGATGGGATAATTAAAAAAATATTGGTTGTAGTTAGGTGATACGTTGTAAACCTGCCGTTTCTTTTCTGAAATAGCATACAACGAGTGCACTGCTAAATTTACTGTGGGAGCGCCTGCACGCAATAGCAAATACAGATAAGAAAGAGAAAAAGTATATTCACTGACATCGATGTTGTTGAAAATGTTGGCTCTTTTTAGCGATCAATAATTCACATATTGCGTTTCCTATGCTTTCAAGTCTTTATGTTATATACCTCTTTGGTATTCGTACACGTAGATGATGGTAAAATTATATTGAAATGGGTTTATTTGAACGCGAAGCGGCACATAATTGCCTAAGAGAGGACTCTTTTGCGAGATAAGGGATATAGCTCGAATTTATATCTTTTACCTACATTATTGATAACTGGAAGTTGAAACTCGTCAACTGGCGATAATAGTTCGCACAAATTAAAACAGGAAGCGGGTCCGTTTACAGTAGTTCTAATTTAGACTACCAGATGGCAATAACTGTAGGTACTTACCATTTTTAAAGACCAATCAAAATATTCAAATTCAATTCAGATAAGTTTCACCAAGTAAAATAGGAAGTGGCCCGCTTTTTCAGTAGTTCCAATTTAGACTACCAGTTTACTTACCATTTATAAATAGAGTCCGAAGGATTTAACACACACGTGGTATATGATAAAATTTGTAATTCAGATAATCTATTAATCTCTTGATAATGAATTATTAATTTCTTGTTCGAAAAAATCGAATTAAAACGAACAAAATAGTATTGGATGTTTATTTTTTTATTATATAAATGCTATAATAGGATATTTAAACAAAAATTTTAATATATATTTTTTAAGGAACAAGCTTGTATTCTACTATTTGTAAAAGCCTCTTCTCCACATGCCTAATTATTTTGCTTAGGATAGATTAGTGACGAAAATCAGGACGGCGCAGCCTTACCATGCATTGTCATCCAAACTAAATGTGCATGCAAAAGTTCAGCTCAATCGGTTGAAGACATCTATTTCAAAATTTAGTTCAAAGAATCCACCGTAACATCCTCACATACATTGCAAGCTAGATAAAAGCTTTTAATTTAAAAGAATTTGCTACAATAAAAATATTACCAAAGATAAAAGAGAACTAAATCGAAGGTTATCATTTTATGTGCGCAATTACTCCTGCATTTGATTTGTGTAGTAATATTCCTTGAGAAATGCGTTCTTTTTGAGATGATATAAGTTAGAAGAGACAGTTTGAAAACCCTTTCCGACAACCCTATACATACAGACTTGTATTTAGTATGTGCATAGAAGTTGACTGGCGTCTCTATATACATTTTTTATAGACACTTCATGTTCGAAATAAATTCACCTTTCAAGAATTGAAAAAATAGACAATGTATTCTGTATATAAATGAATTTATACGTGTTATGAATTATTGTCATTTCCAGATATACAAAAAAAATTTATTGCTTTTTATATAAAATTAATTTTTTTTTAAATAACGAATGTTCAACAGTTTTTGTTCGGAATACGCGAATGGGATCATCTGATTATTTGTTATGAATAAGAGGTAAGAATTTTTTGATAGAATTGAAAATCGCGTTAACTTCAAAATTTGTGTACTCAAGAGATAAAAGGATGTAGGAGCGCCAGGACAATTTTGGATACAAGGCTTTTTTTATATGAAGTTGCACGTCTAAATCAATTCTGAAAATTTTAGGAGAGATTTCCCGATTATTTAAGTAAATAAATGACTTCTAAAGAAGGCATATTTAAAATTGGTTTCATGGTAAAACGGTAGATGGATGATATGTTTTCATAGATTTCTCCAAAACTAGTCAGTGGAAATTAAAAAAAAAACTATTTAAATTAAAGTTAAAACCTTAATAAATTATTGAAGTAAAAAAACAGTTGTGCCCGATATATTAAAAAAAACAGTCTTTAGGAAAGCTTGCTACTTTTTGTCGCTCACCTCTTAAACTATGTACCTATTTTCGTATAATATATTAGAAAGAGTACAAGGGTGCTACAATGAAAAAAAAAAATCTGTTTTTAACGCTTCGAAAGCTTCATACATACAGAATTCTTTAAAGCTATACTGTTTTTTTACTTCCATATGAAATACGGACCTTTGATTTCTTCTATTCATCGAGGGATTTCCAGTGAAACCTATGTTAACACAAAATTTTCTAAACTTAACAGCAATAGCGGACATTTAAGTGAAAATACACGATTGATTGAGTTAATTGTTGAAATACTCTGGAATGTCAGTGCTTGAATTATTTTTAATAAATAAGAAAAGTTTAAAAAAACAAATTTATATATACACATTTTTGGCTGCCTTCTGGCCTACATTAGTTCTAGTATTGAAATTTTGAAAACTTTCAAAGTAATTTTGGTATAGGTGCTCATAGAATCACCTAATTAGTCATTTTCTGGTTGCCTGTCCGTCTGTCCGTGATCACGATAACTCAAAAACGAAAAGATATATCAAGCTGAAATTTTTATAGCGTGCTTAGGACGTAAATAGTTTGTAAATGAGCAACGTATTGGGTCTTGTAAACCGTTAGAGATAGAACAAAAGTTTAAATATAAAAAATGCTCCTTATAAAAAAAACAACAACTTTTGTTTGGAACGTAAACATCAGTTTACCCGTGAGGGAGCAAATTATATAGTTTGTATTATATGAGAATATCAGTTACGTATGTGTGACATGTATGTATATGTAATGTGACAGTGTAATCAACACATGGTATTTCAACAGTCAACTCAGTCAATTATTTGTTTTCAGTAGTTTTTATTAAGCTTTGTTGGGTATTAAATGCAACTTTATAGTATATAATGCAATCGGTCATAAACCAATGAACATAGTTGTGTAATGTAATTACAAACATAGTTTGTCTGAAGTGTTTTTTTAAGAATTTAATAATAAAAGCTTGTTAAATATTCATTTCCTCGAAATTTAATTATCCTATTCTCAGTAGCTACTGAAGTAGAATTTTTATCAGATAATGTGTTATGATACAAGTATGTAGATGAAATAATATAATCCAATAAAAAAATGTGCAACATCCAGTCCGATTTAATTATAAAATAAAATATAAATACTTTAAATTGTAATACAGATTCATTTAAAAATAGTTTACCCAGAAATGCAAACTAGAAAATTTGTAGAAATACATAGACTGAGGGACGGTGTAGTACTTGTCGACTTTTTTTATGAAAAATGCAAATTATGCATTTTTAACTATAGAAGCAGTGTGAAAAATATTGTTAAAAAGTCACGATATTTGAAATAATTTCTGATAGTTTGACAGTTACATTTTGCAATTTTCGTGTAAACTAAAACCTATGGCTTTCATGCACACCTTTGGCATACATTACTAGTCCATCACAACTATACCGATTGTAAAGTATCTCGTTAGCCATAGAAAAAATATGAAGTAAGAAGAGCTTTTATGGTTATTCTTATATATAAACTTACCCTTATACAATCCCTCTTTGTTTTATACATAAGAAAGTCCGTAAGAACTCTTCTTACTTCATACAATATAGGCGGGGAGCCGGTAACACTGAAAGTCCCGTCATAGCGGAATCAAAAAATATTTATTTAAATAAATAGAACGTAAGTATAGGAATAAATTAAGCTCGGTATGCGTGGATTCCTATTGCCGAAACGATGTGAAAAAAAAAATTATTTAAAAAATGGAAAAATGTTTTACCGTCATCGCGGATGTTAATTTTTTTTTATGCATTCGACAGTAAATTTTATTAGCTTTTAGAAAAAAATCACGCAAACCACTTTTTCTTGCCGGAAGAGTCTGGCATACCTATTTGAAGTGTGTGATGAGGGCTAAAATTACTCCATCATGCCGGAAACTTTTTTTTATTTTTTATTTTATTCATTTTTATGTATTTTTTAAAAATAGCTTGGTATGCGCGCTCAAAAACTGCCGGAAAAATCCCGCATACCATCTTGAAATGCATAAACTATATTAGCATCTACTCCAAAATGTACGATGTTCAATACATTTATTTTGGAGTAAATGATGGGACAGAATAGCTTGTACCTTCTAAAATGCCCAAAGACAACCCTACCTGAACTAGAGAAAAGTAATAAATATATAGATAGAAACCATGGAGACTATATAGTCTATTCTCTATAAACTATATTATGTATGTAAAAAAACATTCATCAACAAGAATAATTTTACAAGAAACATAATTATTATTGATGTAATATACGAGATCATAATAATTATGTAACAACGGTAATTCGACAAAAAGCATTTACTCCAAAATAAATGTATTCGTAAAACCATCGTTATAAAAACATCGTACATTTTGGAGTAGATGCTAATATAGTTTATGCACTTCAAGATGGTATGCGGGATTTTTCCGGCAGTTTTTGAGCGCGCATACCAAGCTATTTTTAAAAATTACATAAAAATGAATAAAATAAAAATAAAAAAAAAAGTTTCCGGCATGATGGAGAAATTTTAGCCCTCATCACACACTTCAAATAGGTATGCCAGACTCTTCCGGCAAGAAAAAGTGGTTTGCGTGATTTTTTTCTAAAAGCTAATAAAATTTACTGTCGAATGCATAAAAAAAATTAATATCCGCGATGACGGTAAAACATTTTTCCATTTTTTAAATAATTTTTTTTTTCACATCGTTTCGGCAATAGGAATCCACGCATACCGAGCTTAATTTATTCCTATACTTACGTTCTATTTATTTAAATAAACATTTTTTGATTCCGTATGACGGGACTTTTAGTGTTACCGGCTCCTGGACTAATATAAATGGCCAACGGCTTACAAACAGTATACATTTACTAAATGGGGAGCTAACTATATCGATGGGCGGTAAAAATGCGTGAATATGGTATAAAACAAAAGATAATACTAAAAAGAACTTTCGTAAAATAAAAAAACATTGCTATTAAAAGCTTAGAAGCACTTGAACCGATCAGAAGTGCGAACAACTAGAGTTGTATGATATAAACACTAGTGGGTTGCTTACACATCTATTTGTTTCGATTATATATTTAATATATTTAGTTGAGTTATTTGTTTTACACCGAAATAGAATCTATGAAACAACAAAAATAGTGTAGACGGTGTGTGGCTTGTGGGTGATGTTTATGATACTTCAGAGAAAATAATATGCTTTGCTTTCAGGTTAAATCACTACAGTGTCTATCTAATTTCATTTTATCCCACTGTGTGCGAAATATACTAAATAAATATATATTTACAATCTGACAGAACACCGGATGAAAATTTATTGGTATGGTTTTTTTGAAGAAAAGTTTGTACTGTGGAAAATCACAAACTTTTAACATAAAAAATAAACTCTAGTTATATTTTTTTTCCTAAACTAATAATATTAAAACTTTCGCCGTAACTAATATCTATACTGTAAAATATTTATTTTACTCCAGGTCAATTATTTTAGAAAAGCTTAAAAAAGCTTAGGAAAATTTGAGTTAAAATGTAGTAAATTGCAGTTATTATTTTAAAAGACACATCAAGAAGTGTCTTTCTTGTTCATGGTTTCAAATGATCATAAAAATTTTGAAATACGATAAGTTTTTGCGAAGTTATAATTATTTGAATTTTGGCGTCATGTGTTATTATTCTAGTTATGTAAAAGTAAATTTCTCATGAACTTTTAAGCTTGGCTCTAATCTAATCATTCCTTTGAAATAAGATTTTTTTGTATGCAAAAATTCAATTTTCTAGATGTCGTGAATTTTGAAAAATAAGAAAGTATGATGCAAACAAGTGCAATTTACAAAATTTGAAAAACTCCCGACAAATGCGATTTAATTCTTGTAAACCGATTTTTTGAAAATTAGCTATAAAATGTTCTCCATCAAGTCGATTCTACAGTTATTAGGAGCTACGATGCCACTGAGAAACGCACAGATAAACTCTTTAAACTTATAACACTCCTTCTTAAATCCACATCAAAGTGACATCAGATGAGATGAAAAGGATACTTAGAGAGCTATCACTTTTTGGGACAAATTTTTGGAAATATTTTAATTGAATAACATAATTATTTTACCATTTCACTTTTCAAAATGAACAAGTAGCCAGCTAGATTTATTTGACCATTCATTTCCACAGTAATTATTTATATGTTAAAATTATACGTCATGCCTTTTCCAAACTGAATCATTTTTAGTTTTTTCGAGAACGGAACTCTAAGCTCGCACTTAAAACTAGCTAAGAACACTCTCCGTTAAAATACCTTTCTAATAATAATACACCCCGTATTCATTCGTTATAATTTGATTTCGTTATGATAGTTGAATGATTTATTAGTTCATAAATATTATATTCTTTTCATATTTAAATATTTTAAATTTTATTTATGTAAATGTGACTCTGAATTGAATCGGTTTCAACAGATCTTTGAAATGTGTGATTTTGACATGCTATCGATGAATATGATTTTGGCATTCTCGCTATATTTAAAATTAATTTATTTATAAGGTTGATCTTCACTTATTTGATAACCTGATGAGGCATCATTTTTAGAAATTTATTTTAATTTTAAATTCTCCTATCATATCATCCAGTCTATCGAAAAGTGTTCATGGCTATTTTTAATTAAATTGGATGGTTTTTTAGGCAAGTTCATACCATTTTCGTCCATAAATTATCTTTTTCTTTCTGATCTACACCGATCTGTTAACCAATTGAAATTGATATCATAAGAAAGATAATTTAATTAAGAAAATAATGGTATAGGCTTGCCTGAAAAAAACTGTTCATGGGAAAAATTGATTAAAATTAATTTAATTACAAATAGCCGTGAACACTTCGGCAGTAAAACTATGGTACGAGTATTTAAAAATTAATAAAATTTCATGTCTCGTCTGGTTATCAGATGGGTCAAGATCGATCTTATAACGGGATAATTTAATTATGAAAATAATGGAAAAAATTGATTAAATTTAATTTAATTAGAAATAATGAACACTTCGACAGAAAAACTATGAAAATAGTGTTTAAAAATCAATAAAATTTCATAAAATACATATCTCATCTGATTATCACATGTGTGAAGATCGACTTTAATATGGGTCTTAGACCATACCTATACTGTTGAGAAAATTGATTGCCAAAACACACCATTGAAATTAGTCAAAAATGTGATACCTTTACACAAAAATATGTTGTGAAATATAAACAATAAGCAGTATATCATTTAAATATGTCAGAAATATTTTCATAGATTAATTAAAAGCCACTTATTTGACTTTTAAATAAACAGCCTAAAACTTTTTGTTATAAAATTTACATATTCAAAACATGAAATTTATTCTATGCATACATTATAAGAAAAGAATCAACCAATTTTACTTACACATGTTAACAGGTGCCATATTCATGAATTTATATAAATAGGTGTTTGGCATGTTTAAATTTCCGGTGAAAGAAAACAAATTTCGAATAAAACACATAATATTTAAGGTAGTATTATCGGTAATAGACTTTGCATTCAGAAATTAAACTTGGCATAGTTTGTCCGTTATTATATTATAATTAACCAGTTAAATTTTTGGGGGCCTTCAGAGAACTGAAAATCTGAACGTCCAGTTTTGTGAAATAAAATAAAATCTGTGATTTCCCATAAGAATCAATGTTAAAATAACTTTTTTTCAGTTCTCTGAAGGTCCCTAAAAATTTAACTTGTTAATTATGATATAATAATGGACAACTATGTCAAGTTTCATTAAATTCTGAATACAAAATCTATTACCGATAGTACTACCTTAAATCGAAAATAATACCTAAATGCTTTCATGTTTTAAACAATATGTTTTTGTTAGTTTTTTTTTTTGGCAAATTATAACATGCGTTAAACTTTATTTATTGTTCTTTGAATGAATGTATACCTTTGGCTTGCCAGGGTCGTAGTTTACCATAAATGCTACTGAATTGAACAATAAACAAGTGAAAACAAACAATTGACTGAGTTAATTGTTGAAATACCATGCATAGACAGTTGCTAATTGCGTTTACATTTTACCCAAAATTGCTTTAATCTAAGATCCCACTTTCCCAAATGAAAGCTTACCCTGATAAAAAATAGAAAGAGTATTAAGTCTGTTTGAGTCTTGAATCACTTTTGTAAGATACTTGAACCATGTGAGGCGTGCCATTGAATTACACAAGAAAAATTTAATTAAGATAAAAATCAAAGTATCAAAATATTTGGAATAAATAAAAAAGATATGTATCTAGGACATATCGACAAAGAAACTGAATTTGAAAGAAAACAAATAAAAAAAAAGAGTCTAGTAATCAGATTAAAGTAATTATCTTGTAATAAAATTAAAAAATTGTTTAACTGTTGAAAACAATACGTATTACACCGCTAGTATGCCTCTGCCCCGTAGAACAGTCATGCACAATGCCAACGGTGGTCGATCGACGTGCTATGAGTGAAAGTAAATAATTTTGTTAAGACCTACTGTGTTGATGCCGGCTCAGCTCGACTCGGCTCCTATTTATAAATTCATGATATTCATAATTACATATTTTGTTTCAAGTATTAAATAATGCCCTTAATTTATTACATGTACTGCAACTCTGCAAGTCATTTTATTTAATATCAAGTATTTTATAACGCAATTTTACTGTAATTACCTGTGAATGACATCGGTAAAGATCGATTTAACACGATCTTAAGAATTCAGTGCAAATTTTAAATAAAAAAATAATAAAAAGTTTAAAGCTTGTTTCTTTCTTGACAATCGAAGATACAAATAAGGTTTTTTATTTCGCATTTTATACTATTTTACGCATATAGGGACTGATTAATCTAGTTGGGAAAAGTGTTCTGGGAACATGAATTCTGGATATACAGGGTAGAACATTTTAATCTATTATGGCTAAAATAGTTCGTTCAGATTGAATCTAGTTTTTGGGGTTGCTTTATTAATCAATTTTAATCCTAAAATGTAAGAGATAGCATAACACATTAAATTAGGAAATTGGTTGAAAATATTCTTTCGAAAATTGTAAGATTTCGGAGGAAATACGACGAAATACGAAAAATATATCATTGTTGCATTGAATCGAAAGAAAAAAAAACGCAAGATACAGAAAAATGCTTAAGCAAAAGTTGTCCAAATGTTAAAATAATAAAATAATATTTGCAACTAATTTAACAGCACTTAGAATTATTAATTTATAAAGAAATAAAAAGCACAAATTTTATTACAAATTTTATATTTTCCGGCATTGAAACTTTATGATACCTTCAAATATAATTTATATGAAACAAAATATTGAATCACGAAAACCATTGAATCTTGTTGAATTGGATAAATGTTGTTTTGGATGACTTATTTACAAGAAACATAAAACAAATACTCACGTGTGCTGTTAAGTCTGTTGTTTGTTTAAATGTTTGTTGATATTATTTATATTCGATGGATATATTTGAAATTTTGGCAGATCGTTGCATTTTTAGCCAAGATTGTCATTTGTAACCCAAAATCCTCACTGTAAAAGAAAATCATTATAAAAGAAATTTGTATCCGTTTCCACACTACCATTGAGGTAGGATACATCAGCGCGTTTTTTTTTACGTGGTATCCCCTATAGGCCTAATCCACGATCTTTTCCTTCTATTTAAGTGCATCCGGTTACATTTAAACAGAAGAAAAAGATAAATAATCATCCAATTTGTCGTGACCGGAACATGACAAATTGGATAACATTATCGCAATTCCTAAAAAAAAAAAAAATTCACAATCCCCAAATACTATCAGCCTAAATTTGACATCACTTAATATAATTACAGGACAGGTATTCCTAAAATATAAGAAAGAGATAAAAAAAAACATAAATATCCCTGGAAAAAAATTCAATTATTTCAAAAAGAAAAGGGATAAATAAAAATTGCTTAATTTACAATAATCTTTATGCATAAATATTTCTGAAGGTCCATTTGAATTAACCATATCAACCTAGTTATAAGTAGACTTACCCCAGAATGAAACCAATCCAAAATATCACAGGCTATAACACAGGCGAAAAATCCATGTAATCAAGATCATTTTTTCCGTACATTATCTGTCTAGATATACCTAACTCACTTTAAGTGATGACTGCGCACGTTGCAAGTTCCGTCTCAACGTCATCATGAGTTGATACAGTCCCCTATCGAGGCGCTTAGCTTCAGACAGACATAACGAGAAAAAATTGATTTTTGACTACACAATTTGTCATAGTGTTATAACACATGCAACAAATCGAACGAGTTTTTCCTGAGAAACATCATACTAACCTTAGTTAGTCAACGTCGCTTCTCAGAATTTAGGGCAGACCGAATTTACAAATTTAAAATAATATATTTAAAAAAGAAAATTAAAAAAATTTAAAAAGAAAAATTAGGCAATTTTTCAACCCAGTTATAAGTAGACTTACCCCAGAATGAAACCAATCCAAAATATCACAGGCTATAACACAGGCGAAAAATCCATGTAATCAAGATCATTTTTTCCGTACATTATCTGTCTAGATATACCTAACTCACTTTAAGTGATGACTGCGCACGTTGCAAGTTCCGTCTCAACGTCATCATGAGTTGATACAGTCCCCTATCGAGGCGCTTAGCTTTAGACAGACATAACGAGAAAAAATTGATTTTTGACTACACAATTTGTCATAGTGTTATAACACATGCAACAAATCGAACGAGTTTTTCCTGAGAAACATCATACTAACCTTAGTTAGTCAACGTCGCTTCTCAGGATATAGGGCAGACCGATTTTACAAATTTAAATTAATGAACTGATATTTAGAGTAAAATAAATTGAAAAAAAACCAAAAATATCTCTGGGCATAAAAGTTAAAAATTGCTTAATTTGCAATAATATTTATGCATAAACAATTAAAGAAAGTTCTAGGATAGGATATGATAAAAAAAGATAATTCTAGGATAGGATATGAATTTTACAAGTCACAAACACAGAATTATACAAATGAGAATGTCGGAGATGAAAAAGCATAAATATCTCTGGAAAAAAATTCAATTATTTTAAAAAGAAAATGAATAAATAAAAATTGCTTAATTTACAATAACCTTTATGCATAAATATTTCTGAAGGTCCATTTGAACTAACCATATCAACCTAGTTATAAGTAGACTTACCCCAGAATGAAACCAATCCAAAATATCACAGGCTATAACACAGGCGAAAAATCCATGTAATCAAGATCATTTTTTCCGTACATTATCTGTCTAGATATACCTAACTCACTTTAAGTGATGACTGCGCACGTTGCAAGTTCCGTCTCAACGTCATCATGAGTTGATACAGTCCCCTATCGAGGCGCTTAGCTTCAGACAGACATAACGAGAAAAAATTGATTTTTGACTACACAATTTCTCATAGTGTTATAACACATGCAACAAATCGAACGAGTTTTTCCTGAGAAACATCATACTAACCTTAGTTAGTCAACGTCGCTTCTCAGAATTTAGGGCAGACCGAATTTACAAATTTAAAATAATATATTTAAAAAAGAAAATTAAAAAAATTTAAAAAGAAAAATTAGGCAATTTTTCAACCCAGTTATAAGTAGACTTACCCCAGAATGAAACCAATCCAAAATATCACAGGCTATAACACAGGCGAAAAATCCATGTAATCAAGATCATTTTTTCCGTACATTATCTGTCTAGATATACCTAACTCACTTTAAGTGATGACTGCGCACGTTGCAAGTTCCGTCTCAACGTCATCATGAGTTGATACAGTCCCCTATCGAGGCGCTTAGCTTCAGACAGACATAACGAGAAAAAATTGATTTTTGACTACACAATTTGTCATAGTGTTATAACACATGCAACAAATCGAACGAGTTTTTCCTGAGAAACATCATACTAACCTTAGTTAGTCAACGTCGCTTCTCAGGATATAGGGCAGACCGATTTTACAAATTTAAATTAATGAACTGATATTTAGAGTAAAATAAATTGAAAAAAACCAAAAATATCTCTGGGCATAAAAGTTAAAAATTGCTTAATTTGCAATAATATTTATGCATAAACAATTAAAGAAAGTTCTAGGATAGGATATGATAAAAAAAGATAATTCTAGGATAGGATATGAATTTTACAAGTCACAAACACAGAATTATACAAATGAGAATGTCGGAGATGAAAAAGCATAAATATCTCTGGAAAAAAATTCAATTATTTTAAAAAGAAAATGAATAAATAAAAATTGCTTAATTTACAATAACCTTTATGCATAAATATTTCTGAAGGTCCATTTGAACTAACCATATCAACCTAGTTATAAGTAGACTTACCCCAGAATGAAACCAATCCAAAATATCACAGGCTATAACACAGGCGAAAAATCCATGTAATCAAGATCATTTTTTCCGTACATTATCTGTCTAGATATACCTAACTCACTTTAAGTGATGACTGCGCACGTTGCAAGTTCCGTCTCAACGTCATCATGAGTTGATACAGTCCCCTATCGAGGCGCTTAGCTTCAGACAGACATAACGAGAAAAAATTGATTTTTGACTACACAATTTCTCATAGTGTTATAACACATGCAACAAATCGAACGAGTTTTTCCTGAGAAACATCATACTAACCTTAGTTAGTCAACGTCGCTTCTCAGAATTTAGGGCAGACCGAATTTACAAATTTAAAATAATATATTTAAAAAAGAAAATTAAAAAAATTTAAAAAGAAAAATTAGGCAATTTTTCAACCCAGTTATAAGTAGACTTACCCCAGAATGAAACCAATCCAAAATATCACAGGCTATAACACAGGCGAAAAATCCATGTAATCAAGATCATTTTTTCCGTACATTATCTGTCTAGATATACCTAACTCACTTTAAGTGATGACTGCGCACGTTGCAAGTTCCGTCTCAACGTCATCATGAGTTGATACAGTCCCCTATCGAGGCGCTTAGCTTCAGACAGACATAACGAGAAAAAATTGATTTTTGACTACACAATTTGTCATAGTGTTATAACACATGCAACAAATCGAACGAGTTTTTCCTGAGAAACATCATACTAACCTTAGTTAGTCAACGTCGCTTCTCAGGATATAGGGCAGACCGATTTTACAAATTTAAATTAATGAACTGATATTTAGAGTAAAATAAATTGAAAAAAAACCAAAAATATCTCTGGGCATAAAAGTTAAAAATTGCTTAATTTGCAATAATATTTATGCATAAACAATTAAAGATGGCTCATTTAATCTTAATTTACCTTTATTAACATAAACTTACTTAGAAACAAACCCGAAAATGAAATTTAAGATTTTGAATTCAAATGAAGGGAATAGATAAATGTCAAATAAATAAGCTATTCATAGTGAATAGTAAAACACACACTCAAATTAATTATATTACTAAGAATAAATTATCACATGAGATTTAGAAAATAAAAATAAAAATTTTACTTACCTGGATTTTGAACTCCATACCTGTGTAAGAGGAGTAGGACTCGCTATACTCTCTGCCACACGACTTGATGCTTGTTACAATTTAAACGGCCATAATCGGTGATAAAACTGGACCAACCTAATGAATAAATATATTTTAGTGATAAATAATTAAAATAATTAAAAATAATTTTATTATTAGTGTATGTACAAATATCAGCCAATTAATTCTCTGTAGGTATATGTTCAATTTTTAAATCATCTTTTTTTAATTCTGATCGAATGAAATGGTATTTAATACCACTATATTTACTTCTTTTACTTTCCCAATTCTTAACTTATTGAATACTTGATTGATTATCCTCAAAAATTACTGGTTTAACGATCATATTAAAACATTCATTTTACAAACCGCAGCTAGCTAATGCAACAATATTCTGTTTTTTAGATTTTCAAAATATATTATTTCCAAATAATTGAAGGGCGTACATGCGTCAACGATAATAGTAGAGAAATAAAAAACAATATGGTAATGCGATAGTTTAAATGATTTTCTATGATTTAAGACAAGAAAAATAACCTGTTATCGAATTATTTTCATTGAATTTTAAGTTTAAAAAATTGACTAAAAGTAAGATTTAATATGGGACTAAATGGAAAATATAAATACGATATTTTTCTAAAATTATATCGATACCAATACTTTTTTTTACAAGCTTTTACCAGGTAATAATTATTTAAACTTTTAATAGAATTTCAAAAAAATTTCTATTAATTTAAAATTCTTTAAAATTTACATACTGTTTCCCTATGAACGCACGTAGCAAAACAGGTTCACGCATGTACGTGAACTTAAATAACATTTCATTCTATCAGAATTTTTAAAAAAATCGATTATATACCTACAAAAAATGAACTGGCTGATATTTGTACCAAAGGTTTATCAAATCAAAAATTTCACAAATTTGCTAAGTCCATAGGAATCTGTTTTGTTTGAATTGAGCGGAGTGTTGAAATCAATTGAATACAAATTTAGTTTTATTTATTATTTTGATAGAATTTTTTTCGATATTCAGTAACGGAGTTGTTGATTAAAACAATAATATTAAAACATTTCATTAATATTATGAATGTTCAAGTGATTGTAGAGTTATTTAGTTATTCATTTAAGGACGTACATTCATGAGACTTGTAAGTAGACAAATAAAAATAATTATGATGATAAAAAAGTTTAAATGATTTAAGAAAGAAAAAATATACAATTATATAAATTAATCGAAACGCAATTAATGTTAAATTTTAAATTCAAAAAGTGACAAAAATTAATCTTTAACATAGGTTTAAATGGAAAATATAAATCGATATTTCTCAAAAATTATATCGATAACTATACTTGAAACTTTTATCAGTTAGTAATTATTAAAAATTTTAATAAAATTTCAAAAAAAATTTCAAAATTATTTCAAATTTAAATACTGTTTCCATATAAACGCACATAGCAAAACAGGTTGATGAATGAACGTCTTTAAATAAAAATTATAATTATTAATATTAAAACTGTGTGTTTATTAGTAAAGTCTACATCTAAAATAACACTAACGTCAAAAAATTTTATCGAACCATAGTACATATTCATTTTGTTATATTTATTATAAATAAATTTTGTATAAATGAGGTTGAATCTCTTGGGAATAAACGCAAGCTCGAAAAATTTTGAAATCAAATAAAAATACTTGTAGTCAATCACTAATAATAAAACAACTAATTCTAGAATGTGATTTCAATTGGAAAAAATAAACAAATGATTCAAACATAATTTTTTTAAATTAATATTAAAAGTTTTGTGTAAAAAAGTATTTGGACAAAATGTGAAACAAATTAAATATAATATAGAACTTTACAATGTACAAAAAAAGAATTAGAAAAATGTAAATTAAAACAAAAACTTACTCAGAAACAAATTCGAAAATGAAATTTGACGTTTGGAAGTCAAATGAAGGTGAAACACAAAGCACAAATGTAACCAACTGTCCACTATGAACGATGAAACACTACTGACATAATGAATAATTTTGATTGACCACACCCGAAAAAAGCGCGGAAATTTAACACGCATTTAAATTAATGAAATTAATTTGAATAAATCAGAACATGAAATGTAGAGAAAAAATTTAAAATTTTTATTTGCCCAAGCTTTGAACCACAGACCTTTGATCTACGAGTCGCACCCGCTTAACACCGAGCTGCGACACCTCTTATATGATGAAACAATATCAAGAGACATTATGGGTGATAAAGCTGTACAAACCTAATGAAAAACTTTGAGTGACTAAAACACCTGTGGGATTGTTACACAAACTTAAATTAATAACGTAGGGAAAAAAAAAATTTTTACCTTAGTGGGTTTCGAACCCACGATTTTAGTACTAAGAGTCGGACTCGTTCACCACATCGCCATATGACCCGACATATATACATACAATTTAAACAGCCAATATCAGTGAGAAAATTATATTAACCTAATGAATAAATAAATTTAACTTATTCCAAAATAAATGCGTATTCAAATTAATTTAATTGATTTGCAAAAAATCATATTAATAAATTCATTAAAAAAAAATTAAAGTTTATACTTATCCGAGATTTGAGTGAGAAAACCGAATAAGTATAAACCGAAAACACATGCTTCTAAACCGAAACACATTAAGTCATTCGGATACAGTGTAGTAATAACTATTCATAGACCCTATTTATTAAGAATTTTTGGCTTCTATTATAAAATATTCTATTACAAATATCAGGTTTTTCCTCGGTTTTTTTACTACATTTATGTTGTAGTTAATCTCTTATACGAAAAGTTTTTTTTACAGATTTCACATGATTAATGCTTTTTTTTCCACTGTAAATGATTAACATAATGATTATCATTAAAATTTTTCGATATGTGGAGTAATTTTTAAAATATCGAAAATTGAAAATTTTGTTTAATTATTTAGCTTTCGATATTTCGAAAGCTAAATTTTAGGAACCGGACTCTCTTAGGTCAAGGAAAATCCCAAATCGTTTGAAATATTTTCTAAATCGATATTAATGTATTATTTATGTATTTTTATTTATTCATATTCCAAAGTATTTTTCTTATTTTAAATACACAGTTCGTTAAAAACTTTTCCTTCATTCAATTTTTTTTTTCTTGATACAATTAGAAAGAAAACCAATTATTTGTGCACTTCCTTAAAAGGGATGACTTTCTCCAGATTACATACCTACACTACGAATTAATTAAATAATAAACATTAATTAGTGGGTATTTAAAAATACTTCGATTCGATCAATGTATACAGTTAATTAGTGTATATAAATTAAAATAAATTATATAAAACGTTATAAATTTATAAATTAAAAAAGTAAATACTTCACGCAATATTAAATAATTAACATAAATCTTAAAAACAGATTCACTTTAATACAAATTTAATCATTAACCTAAAAAAACAAAAAATGGTATGCAATTTTAAAGACACCATAAACAATTGACTGAGTTAATTGTTGAAATACCATGTATAGACAGTGTTGATGCGCAATCGTATAGAAAGTGTTATGAATATATATGAAAGATATTCACTTTTAAAAACACAACACACACACAACTGATATTCCTATATTAAGTAATACATGCTATAAAATTTGCACCTATTTAACGCCCTCGTGGGTAAACAGTGATGTTTACAAAAAAATGTTTCAAACAAAAGTTTTTTATTTATCTATAAGTAACATTTTTTACATTTAAACTTTTGTTCTATCTCTAACGGTTTACAAGATGGGTCCTACGGACCCAAGACCCAATTGACCTATGATGCTCATTTACGAACTTGACCTCACTTTTTACGTCCTGAGTACGCTGTAAAATATTTCAGCTCGATATCTTTTTTCGTTTTTGAGTTATCGTGTCCACAGACAGACGGACAACCGGAAATGAACTAATTAGGTGATTTTATGAACACCTATGACAAAATTTTTTTCGTAGCATCAATATTTTTAAGCGTTACAAACTTGGGACGAAACTTAATATACTATGTATATTTCATATATACATGGTATAATATGCTCAATCTATATACAGAATGTTCGATTTACATCTAGGCATATAAATACCACGAGTATGACAGAATACATGCGTTAAGCAAAGCATCTAAGTGAGAGGTATTATAAACTTGTGTTCAAGCTTCGATATGCGTTGATAAAGTTGTAAGACGCTTGAAGAGTGGGAGTTTCTTAGTCGAATAGATGAACTACAACAGATAAGCCACGATAAAAATCACTTTTGCAATTTCATATAACACCTATATTACCTCTTACTTAGATGCATTTCTTAACGCATGTACTCTGCCATACTCGTGATATTTATATGCGTAGATGTAAATTTAGGTGTTTACAAAGAAACAGATCGACGGACAACCGGAAATGGACTATAGTAAGAAAAAGTATTTTTAAGCCGTTGTTTCTAGAAGTATTTTATTTCACGACACGTCAACCACTTTTATAAGTTGATTTTAGACTGAGCATCCTTTATAATAAAAATAAAATCATTTAAATTTATGAGTAATACATGCTCGGTTTTTTTGTTGGTGAAAAGTGTTCATAGCCTCCAGAGAATATATTATAATATACTACAACTTGGACTCAAGTTAGTTTTACGATACCTTTGATTAACGTTACATAGATACCTATTTATTTGGTGTTCATATACCAAATATTAGACTACATTACGATGTACTGAATACATTAATTATATGCGAATTTTTTGTTTATAGACCTGGAGTTTTTTTTATTGTTGACTTGCTAAATTTATAGTTTTAAACAGTTTGGTAATATTGAAGATAGAAAAACAAGCAGTACAGTGTAAAGAAAATAATTGTATGCACCAGGTATTTGTAGACTACCTGTATTTGTTAATCAATCGATTGGTATCAGAAGAAAGGTAATTTAATTACGAAAATAATGGTATAAGCTTGGCTGTAAAAAACTATTGATTAAAATTAATTTAATTAAAAACAGCCAAGAACACTTTTCGATAGACAGGCTATCATAGGTATAAGAGTTTGCTCTTACATCTGAAAACGATAAAATACGAAATCTTTTGAAGATAATTAAATTGTATTAATTTTCGGCAAAATTATTCCCTATCGTCGTTACAAGGGATATCGATTGTATATTCGTCTATGAAATTCAAATAATGAAAATTGCGATTTAATAAATCCTCATTTTTAGTATAAATAGCACTGGATAGAAAATTTAGAGTTGACTGAATATAAAAATTTCGATTCGAAACAAAATTATGAAAATTTTTAATTCCGTAGAACATTGCGCATTTAATAAATTTTGTTTAATTAACTTAAAAGCAAAAAGTTGTCGTGCATTCAAGGATAAACACTTCGCTGAACTTATCTGAGAAGTTGATTCAATGGAGCCAAAATTTCCCAGGAATTTGGAATGTGTGTACGTTCAGTGGTAGAATGCTCGCATGCCACGCGGGTGGCCTGGGCTCATTTCCCGGACGATGCCAAATTTGTCAGAGTTTGCTCTTTTGTTTATTTTGTCAGAGTTTGCTGAAATCTAAAATATGAAATAAAACCAAAATATACGAAATAAAACCAAAATATGTACTATGTTTGAGAAATTATTCCGCAATTATATGGAGTACAAATAACAGGCGTTGCTTGGTAATATTTGTCTACAAAGCAAAGTCGCATATATCGAATGTACATACATTCGATAGGAACGCAATTGCAATGTCGTTATATAGGCGTGTTTACCAAAATATGTTTCACCTGGTTATTAAATGGGTGAAGGTCGATCTTATACCGTCTCAACAGGCTAATAGCTATTTTAAATACCATAACACATACCTTTATATCTTGGTGAACGTTGGAAATAATAAAGTTTACAAAAATCTAGATAATAAATTTTTTCTTTTTGTTCTGATTGTTAAATCACTTGAAGTTATTTCAGGTATTTTATTCTTCATAAATTTATTATTTTTTTAAATTTACGTAGGCGAGTATATTATGTATTATTTTTATTTATGTTATAGAAGTTTTTATTACCTTTAAAAATTTAAGAATATGAAAGAAACTTGATCGAAAAATTTTCGTAAGAGGTAAATTGAAAGCTACAAAACTAAACACAAAATGAATTGAATGTTTGTAATTCTATTAAAACGTATAACAAAAATCATTATTTTTTCATTTTTCTATGCCTATAGTAAAAAAATTTGGCAAGTAAAACACATATTAATGAATAATTACATAAAAAACAGTTATATGTACATTTAAAATGCAGCTAGCTGCAATCGATTCAATAGCTCGATCAATTTTATCAAAATTTTAGACCGAGACTTTCTTTTTTTCGGATGCAAGAAATGTCCTACGAAAAGTACCTACATTGCAAAATCATGTGCGCAAAAAAATTATTCAAGATTAAAGGTGGCGAAAATAGATTTTCTATCAAGTATCTCGTAAACAATTAGGTTCATGGCAGCTATTATAAAATTTATTCGTGAGTTAAGTTTACATATAAAAGATTCTTTACAAAATTTTCGAGGAAACAATATTTTACGAAATATTTAACTGAGAAAAGTTGGAGTAAGTAGTGGCTTACTTTACTACACGAAAAATATAATATCAAAGAAGGATAATATTTACTTTACCATGTTAATTTTTGTGCAAACATTTTTCAATTCCTACCAACCCTACCAACTTTTCTTAAATTATATATACTTTATCATGAAATTAATTGAGAAATAAATAATAAGCTGAAAAAAGTATACTATCAGAAAAATTGGGTCTTAAGGCAGCAAGTAAATGCTAAGATTTAAGACAAAATTTTCTTGCTATAATTTAATTTTTAAGAAATCAAATACTTATTTTATTGAATTAAAGAGGTTCTTTCCCTGCCAATGGTTATTTAAATAAAAGTGTACAATTTACTTCTAGCCAGTGAAAGGACTACCTAAATCAATTTTTGTATATTATTAAAATACTGTATCACAAATAAAATTGAAATTTGACCAGAAATTTTTTTAAAAATATGTGCAATAAATTGTATAAATTAATTAAAATAAATTGGACATGGTTGTACCATTCGTGACATGATTAAAATACCTTACATATGTAAATTTTCACTATGATATATTTCTATTCATTACAGTTATGATTCTGGTGTGTAAGCAGCTAGTTTTCCACTCTATGCAAACTTTTTCAAATAAAAACTTTATCAAGTAATCAAGTTCCTTTGATCATTACATATATATATATCTGAAATTTTCTTACAAATCCAAATCAGTGAAAAACATCGATACCCACTTGTAAAATAAATTGTTTGTATAGTACCTTGGAATAGGTGTTTTGATATAAATTCCTCCATTATTTTATTACCTAATAAAACAAACAAAATATAATTGCCTCGTATTATATTGTAATTAAGTAATAACCAAACAAAAATACCAAATGAAAATTATATTTTGTATACCATGTGTATATGCAATTTATTTTAACAGACCAGATAGCAAATCTCTTGAAAAATTTCTACCATCTCGTCTCGTTTCATAGTAGATTCTCGTTTCTCGTTTTATAGTAGATTCTTACCGCAAAAAAAAAAATTTTTGTCTAAAATTGTTTTTTTCTAGACCTCATTTTTTTGGCACCTGATTTCAGGTATTTTTCCTACAAAATTGTTTTCCTGTACTCTTTTTACATTAAGGAAAAACAATTTTCAAATATAACTTTCTAATACAAAAAGTAGTTAAATAAAAACGCTTTTATAACTAGCTGAACTCAAAGTAAAAAATCATTTCTATAAGTTCAAATAACAAAAGCGTCTTTTTTTAAATTATTATTTATTTTCTACTTTTTAGTTCAGCTAGCTACTACAAAAGCGTGTAAATAAAACGGAATTTTATCTACGCTTCTACCATCAAATATTTTTGAATTAATCGTTAATCTCGAAGAGCCTGTTTTGCATAGGATTATCGAACAAACTATTAAATTATTGTATGATCATTGGTCCTTGATAAGTGGCGAAGTTTCGATTTAATTCGACGTTTTTGAGTGAGTGTAAAGCACGTTCAAAAATTCCATTAAATAGATACATAGATGTATACCAAGCTGATAAAAGTGTGTTAGAAACAAAGTTGACTCTGACTCAGCACTTTTTTTTTTTTGAAGACCCGTATTTTGCCAATTTTTAATAAACCAATCCGTTTTTCGAAAAAGTTGCTCAAAACTTTTTTAAAAATCACCTATATAATCAGTACTTACATATACGATTTTATTATATGAAATATAATTTTATTTTTTATGATTTACGATATGTATTTCGATGTAATTTTATGTTAACACAATTTACTTCCGAAGCGTATAGGCTTTATATTAATATTATTACATATTAAGAATTTTTTTTTATGTTAACAAAACACATCTGTGGTTTTTGTGGATAATTATTATTTATTATATATAGAGTGTTCGAACAAGACAATAGTCTTCGAAGATTACAGAATATTGCAACATTAAATGTAGATTGGAATATTTCATTTCATTACTAAAATCAAGGATTGTTCACGTAAACGTAATCACGTTTTTTATAACATTTGAATCAGGAAGCGGGAACGAACAAACCTTGTCTAATTCTACCATGGTTTTTACGAGTAAATCCGTAATATTTTAAAGGCACAGAAACAGGCCTATGTTCAGTAGCGTTCCCAAAGTGGAAAATTACAGGCAAAGATTACTGGAAGGAGTACAACGATGAAGAGGAAATAAATTAATATTTGAAAAATAATTGGAAAAAATGTTTTGTCATAATAGGACACAATCTTAAGAATTCAGTAGAAATAAAAGTCAAAAGGTAATGAACTTTGCACATATTAGTTCAAAATACTTTAAGACGAAGAACTAGAACACAAAATACGGACCTTGTGATAACAAGGATATCACAATGGATCTTACGCCTCCTAGGAAACAACTTTTAACTTCCATTGCTCGTACTCGCATCCCAATTTCAATAAGCCCTCTGTATCATATATTTTAGAAGTTTTTATTGGTTTCTGTTATCTTTTAAACAAGTTACTTTATTTCTTTTCTCTAACAATATAGGAATATATTCAATTTTATGAAAACGTCTGTTATATTTATTTTATTTCTTAATAAATATAAGAAATTGAATAATATTATAACGAAAGTAAAATAATAAAATTTATTTTATGAACGCAATTTTGTAAATCCTTTACGTTGGTGTATATCACCAACAATAACGTTTTTAAAAGCTCTCTTTAATTTAAAAAATATCATGAGGATTAAAATGTGATATTTACAGCTTATTTACATATTCTTGTACAAATATTTTTCATCTCGAAGATACTTTCAAGTATTTAATGTAATCTTCAAACAATAATTGGAAATAATTCTGGGAAAATAGTCGAAAGTAAGTTGACTTTTTATGGGCTTACAAATTTCTTTATTATCTCGTATCTCCCAAGCGGTTCGATTGATTTCGACAGTTAGGGCATCGTTATATTCGTCTTAGAAACCTATATTAGTACTAATGTTTAGGGTGATTATGTGGGAGCCATCATTTCTATTTTAGGGTACGGATTCATCGTAGTCATTTTTTACAATTTATTTGCCTCGTAAATAAAAACATAATTAACAAACGATCTGAAAAACAATTGTACGAGATAAAAAAAATAAACATTGTATTACGAAATGATATTATGGGAAATTTTTTTACTCTCAGTAAACGACAAAAAATCCACTTTCTATTGTTTCTAGAAATAAAACCTTTTCTCATTTAATTAAAACGAATAAAGTTGTATATTTCCTATTTTTAGTAATAATATGTAATTTACGAGTAGAATGTGGACCTTTTATACACACCCATTTAAGCTGTTAGATTGTGTATACTGGTGGTATAAAATTTATTTATAAACAAGTTCTTTGTTTGATGAAATGTGTAGACATATCATAGAGAAAATACCATGTATAGACAGTTTTGATTACTCTGTCACATTACACATACATACATGTCACACATATATAACTGATATACCCATATAATACATACCTTACAATTTGCGCATAATTTGCGCTCTCACGAGTAAACAGTGATGTTTACGAAAAAATGTTTCAAAATTTTGTTCTATCTCTAACAATTTAAACAGTCATTATCGGCGGTGGAAACTGGACTACCCTAATGAATAAATAAATTTAAGTAGTCCCAATAATAATTGCGTATTCAAATTAATTTAATTGATTTGCATGAATCATATTAATAAATTCATAGAAAAAATTAAAATTTATACTTAACAGGGATTTGAGTGGGATTCCTTCGAACTGCTAGTGAAATCGATACACACTAAGCCATTTGGATACAGTGTACCATTAACTATTTACTATGAGTTTTTGGCTTCTATTATAAAATATTATATTACAAATATCAGGTTTTTCCTCGATTTTATTACATTTATGTTGTAGTTAATCTCTTATATGAAAAGTTTTCTTAAAGATTTCACATAATTAATGTTTTTTTTCCACTGAAAATGATTATTCCTATAAATCGATATTCCTAAATAATGAAAATATGAGGGCGTCTTCATCTAAATGCGACATACTGTATAAAACTTAATAGTGAAATGTGCTTTTTTCTTAATTGTTTTCTAACTTTGATTTATTAATGATATCATTTGCTTTGTAATGAAATGTTTTTCTTTAAAAAAATATTTTTTTTTTGTAACAAAACTCATTAATTTTATTAAATGATTCTATAACAAAAAATTAAGTTGTTACTATGCTTCATAATTACTTTTTATATCTAAATAAATATTGGTATCCAACAAGCTCATTGTAATTTGTTTTCATTAAAAAGAAATTTAATATTTTAAACATACTTGTAGCACAGTTAAAAATTTATCCTTCGCTACGCATAGCTTTGAAAACATTCCTTCCTTCCTACTTCCTCTATAAGTAATTTCAATATCTAATATTCCTAAATATAAGCCAGTTCGTGCTATAGAACGTGAAATTGATCCATCCGTGAATATGGAAACTCTTTTAAAGCGTTATTCCATCTCATATTTGTTTTTGAATGCATGCCAGAGTAAGAAAGTATTTTGTGCATATCACTAACGGTGTGAGAGCCATAGTGATTTGACCATTGAGGGAATAGTAACATAAGCAATAATTATGATGAACACGTCAGGCCCATACTGGTTGGTGATATTCACCACAATACTGCTGGTGGATAGCCCCATACTAAAGCAGCTTTGTAGTAAACGCCATACATTTCTTACCGTGCCTATTTTGGAATCTATCAATATCACTAAGTAATTTGCCAATTATCTTGTACTTTAGAATAATTACTTTAAAATAAAATCAAATTTACAGCGAGCTCAGTATAACTAGGTTGTCTTAAATGTGTTGTAAATTTCTATTCAAAGTTTGTCTCAGAATCTAAGAAAAATACATGATATACATAAATCATTAGCAAGAAAAAAAAATTTTATGAGACCCAGTAGGCGATCAATTAAACTGTTTTATTTCGTATATGAAACGATAAAATAAAACGAATTAAAAGTCAGCAATTGTAATACATGTTTCATTTTTAATTAATTGATAAATTATCCTTATACGAAATATTATTTATTTTTGCGAATAGTTTGCTATTAATTATCTTCCACCAGCATGAGGCCACCCAGGGATAAAGTATTCAAAAAAAATAAAATATTTCATCTTAATAAGTCGATATACCACAGTTGTGTCTACTATTTTCTTCAAAAAAATCGATATGTGAACAAGTAGAATGAAAAAACTCCATCTCTAAATAGGTCGTATCGGAAAATTTTTATCCAAATGACAAATTAAAAAGGATAGGAAGTTTACCTCCATTCTACATACAATAAACCCAAAGAACTTACTAATCCACTAACCCAAAAAGATTACTAAATCGCATACTGTCTAATGCAGAGCTGTAAAAATAAAATATTACTTGCAAACATTAATTGCAAAAAAAATTATAGTATGATAAGTTGGTTAACTTGCTGCCAGATAATTTTTGCACTCAATTCATTTTAGACACTATTTCTCTGATTACATAATACTCTTTCAATTAATCCGTTCAATTTAAAACTTTCTTCCAACTTATAATAAAAGAAGGTCTGGCTGCGAGCTAAATAAATGAAAAATATCACAGAAAAGATGACAAAAAGTTGTAAATATTATTATTCCTCGTTTAAAATTTAATTTAAATGTAATCTTCTTATCAGATCGAACAAATACGTTACTGCGTTACAAAAACAACACTTTTTTTTATATTAGAAAAGTTTCCCTAGGCTGTTTTTTTAAGCATGAATAATAATTTTTAAATATAATGAAAGAAATACAATCATTTATTTTCTTTTTGTTTTCTAGGTTATTTTATAACATTTTTAATTATTTTTTTTTATTTCAGTGATCATTGTTATATTTTGTGTTGCTTTTCGATTTGAAGGTTAATTAAGCTATATATGGTGACAATTTAATTTGATATAAATATAGTTATTTTATTCGCTTCGTCTGTTTTAGTATAGGGTGTTCGCTAATTCAAACGCCCCCTTAAAGGTGTTAACACTCCAGGTAATCAACAATAAATTTTGCTAAACAAATTTTTCAAATTTTCTAACTAGATATAGTCACTAGCTATAAAAAAATCATTACACTTCGGGCAAAGGTATAGCTTGGTGTGATCTTATAGCTATCAAGCTTGATATCTTCTTTAAAATATTAATAACATTGTGAGAAATGTAGCCCAACAAAACACATAAGTTGTAAAATTTTTTAACTTGTGAATATTTCGAAAAAAATTTATCTTGGTTGGAAAAACTTCCACTTAAGTTGTTTTTCAAAAATGTAAAATAATGTAGATTTTTTCATGGAAATCGGAAAATCTGTATAGCATCTATAATAAAGACAGCTTTGGAAAGAAAAATCAGATCTAGACAATCGAATTTATAAAGATCGAGTTTTTCGATTTTAGTGATTCGAATTTCGAAGATCTGCCTACCGTTTGTATTTAAAAAAGTCATTGAAAATATTTTATTTATACAAAAGCGCAGGTTTTTCAATACGATTTTTCGAAACAACTTTTTAACTATTCTGACAATTTCATTTGTCTTTAAATCTCTTCGAATTCTGTAGTTCTGTAAAATAACTTTTAACATGCCAGGTACAATTATCGAAAAACGAGAATTGAAACAAGACAACGGTATCAAGAAATTTATTCGTTTATTAAAAAACTTATCAATCCTTGAAATGACAGATAATAAGAATCATAAAAATTTTGCTTCTATATGTGTTCACGATCTAATATTTTATTTTTGCCATCAAATTCTACATGCTCCCACGCAAAAGTTAAGAATTTTCATACGAATCAATTCAAATTGATTGAAATAAAATTCAATCATAAATTACAATACTCAAGGGAGTATTTTCAATAATTACTCAAGGGAGTTTTTTCACTTCTTTGTAAAAATTAAAAGAAATATTTTAATAACAAAAAAATTGCTTTCGAACATCCCTGAACCTATTTTGACTTTTTTATCACCTATGAAAAGATTGTTATAAAATTGCGTAAGTGCCTTAATTTTTTCATATCTTAATTTTCATATTTAAATAATTTTGAAGCCAGAGTACCCGTTTTCGCTGTTATTTTCCGGAAAATTAGAAATATTGGTACTACAGCTCGTGGAATAGGGACTTTTTTAAGTAAATTATTTTTTCTCTTTTCAAATTTTTTAGATTTTCTAAATTTTTATTACTTTTCGAGGGCAAAAAACTAAGCCCCTATTTTTTTTAAACTAAATTGTTCAATTGCAATTTTTGCAAGCAGTACTTTTCAAAAATCATGATATTTCAAATTCGATGATACCTTGTTCATTACCCTGTATAGAAAATTGTTGCCAGTTCTTGCATTATTTTTAATAAATTAAAAAAGTTAAAAAACCCAGGACAACCATGGTGGGCTTTCAGCAGCTATTTCTTTTGATTTTCGCAAATTCCTCTTTCATCTTGATAGAATTTAAACTGTCTGGTAAAATACATTTATTATATGTTTTTTAAAAATTTGGATCTTATTCAAGACATCAATATTTGTGTTTTATTTAAAGATACATCAGAACTATTTACTGACGATCCGTAAATTCAAATAATTTGTCAGAAAATCATTTCCTGCAGAAAACAATTAACCATATTAAGATTAAACGCAGCAACAAAAATATTTAAAAAAATTGAATTTTTTCAATGAACTTCTAAAAATTTTGTAATTATATATAATTAGATATAAAGAAGAAGATAATATTAATATATCAATTTGTTATAAACAAAATTATAGACATGTTTTTAAAATTAACCGGAAATATTTCCAGGTCATTTAACACATTTTTATATTTTTATAACATTTCAATTAAAAATATGAACATTAATCTTATCGCCGAACATGGATTATAAATTAAATACAATGGCAGTTTAATAGAATTAACAGCGATTGTGTAATTTTTCACTTTTTCATTATTGCTAAATACAATTCGCACGGTGATTCAAAAGTCACTACTCATGTTTGTATTGTATTTAATTGTTTGGCTCACCCTGTACAAAAATGAAAACTTAAATTGTAAAAAAAAAGATGCTTGACTTGAGAAGACGAGCGTAGGTGATGAAAATCTTCTTAGAACAAAATGGTAGAATCAAGAAAAACATGAAAGAGGATCTACTTATTATAATGAACCAGCTGGAACAAGGAATCCATATGTATAACGTCTACATTCATATGAGATGATAGGGTCTTAATTATTATTCGAATTGAAACAACCTGTAGTTATTTCTTTTTTCTTAAAGTAACTGAAGAAATTGAAAAAAAACAATCAAAAATGTATTGACCTGAAAATCATTTTGTCTGTAAAAAATTAAATATTTTATGTTTTATTTAAAATCAAAACGTTTAATATGCAAATATATAAATTTTTGTAGATATCAAACTATTTTCTTGGAATGAACTTCTATATGCTTTTAGAATAATCTAAAAATAACTTTTTTTATAGATCTGTCTGCAAAACTTTTACGATGACACTGTTAACAGACAATTTGACTGATGAAGTTAATAAATTTTAAAATGTTTTTTGTTGTTATAAATGTAATTTTTCATATTACCGTAGGCGTGTTTAAAGTTATAAAATAATAAATAATATTTATTTAAAGTACTATCAAGCTTGGTAAAATTGATTCTCACCAATAAAAAAACAAGCAAAAAAAAAACGTTTTCTTATTTATAGTTTGGTGTATATTGGAAAGTAATTGTTTACGGTGTCGATCCATTTTCGATTTCGAGCTTATTATATAATTCATTTATAAGTAACAATAAAAGGAGGGTCATTTGCGTTATGGTCAACCAATGGCTGATTTAAGAGGTGGAAAATGAGCAGTTGTTCACTGGGTTGTCCTCGAAGTAGTTTAAGAGGGCACGGCAAGGGGGCTCGAAGTTCATTAAGGAAGGCTTAAGAAAGGAAGAAAATAGACAAATTTGCAGAAAAATACACTACAAGGGAAGCACCAAGTTCATTGGCAAGGACTAAAATAAGGAGGTAAAAAGAGAAATTTGTATAAAAGGGTACGAATATGGATAGGACCCATCTTGTAAGCAGTTAGAGATAGAACAAAAGTTAGGACGTACAAAATTTTCCTTATAAAAAAATAAATAACTTTTAATTGAAACATTTTTTCGTAAATATCACTGTAAATATCACTCATCTCAAAAAAAAAACTACTAAAAATTGGTCAGAAACATTACATAATATGTAGACAGGTATTGTATATATTTTTAATTTATACGCTACATATATTATGTTTATGTTTGTTTGTTATAACATATGCTTACTATATCCACTGAGGAAGTGAAAAGAAAGATACTATTATTACTTTGTATGTAAGAGTGGCTATATTTCTTTACTTATCTGACATAAAAAAGTGAACGATTGCGTAATCAACACTAAGTTTACATGGTATTCCATCAATTAACTCACTCAATTATTTGCTTCCACTTGTTTTCAATTTTCTTTAATTGTGATGTTGTATATTTTAAGTGGAAATGGTGATCATCAATTTCTTATTTGATAAAGTAAGCCTCAACTCTGTTACTGAAGTGACATTGTCATCGTCATTGATAATCAAGCGGTAATAAAATCGACTGATTGAGGAAGTTTACGACTATCCATATTTTCAAAATCAATTATCAGCTAGCGAACTTCAGAAGACAATTTTAGTGGAACAACAAATAGACGATAAAAATATCCGGTCGCCTATTTTGAGTAGGTAGATACTTCAATCATGGGTGTAATGCATATTTAAATGTAAAACAAATGATCATGCAAATATGATAAATTCATGAACTATGAATAAATTTTATCGTTATATGCCATTTAAGCAAAAGGTCGTTGAAAAATTAACGAAGATAACGAAATAAAAGCCCTAGTCATGCAATAATCTAGTTTTCTTTAGTGCTATACAACTTTTTTAAAGTAATTAGTGATTCATTTGCAATTTATCGTTAATATATTTAGTGGTTCATATAGTTCAACAAATCTCTAAAAAAATACGAAAATATAAACAAGCTTTAACGACGATAACGAAATAAAAGCTCTACTCATG
The DNA here is from genome assembly GCF_905475395.1 of Chrysoperla carnea. Lineage (NCBI taxonomy): Eukaryota > Metazoa > Arthropoda > Insecta > Neuroptera > Chrysopidae > Chrysoperla > Chrysoperla carnea. The sequence continues at coordinate 22,802,912 of NC_058338.1, forward strand.
CAGTGATCTAGTTTTCTTTAGAGCCATACAACTTGTATATATTTTGTATATATTGAATATATTTTGTTATAAAGTAATTAGTGATTCAAAATTTATACAAAAATACAAATTCAAACAAGCTGAAAGTTATGTGAACAACATATTCTATATATAAAGTGTTGAGCGATAAAATCTAAATAAAAACATTGTCATTGACAAAATTGCATATACCGGGCGTTTACTGAGTAAAAATTACTAATACAAACGCTAAAATTATATTAATTTAAACGTTAATAGTTAAAAAGTCATAATACGTACTACTTAATTTTTATTTTATACTAGCAGAAACCCACCCGCTTTGCTGGGCATTTTTGCCTTTAGACTATCACGTTATAGCCCTCACTAAACCACCCTTTTGTTCACAATTTTATGGATTCTACCTTTTTTGAAAATGAATTTTTGTCCATGAAAGTCTATTCTATAGGTCCAATCATTAAATGAACCTGATTTTTATACTTCTTGGATCAAAATTACCCCATCCACTGAGTTTCATCAAATTTCAAATGAAAAATTTTTTTTTGCGATTTTCTCGATTTTATAAAAGGGGTATCCTTTAAAAAATTGCAAAAAAATCGAGAAATTTTGTTTATCTCTAATTTCGATAAAACTTGGTATATAAGGTAATTTTGACCCAAAAAGTACAAAAATCGGGTGTATTTGACGACTGGTCGAATAGTTTTTGAGATACGGACTAAAATCGGTCTAAATATTGCGATATCTCAGAAACTCTGCATCCAATCATTAAATTAACCTGATTTTCATACTTTTTGGATCATAATTACCCCATCCAATGAGTTTCATCGAATTCCAAAACAAAATTTTTTTTTTCGATTTTCTCGATTTTATCAAAGGGGTACCCCTTAAAAAAATTGCAAAAAAATCGAAAAATTTTGTTGTCTCCAATTTCGATAAAACTCAGTATATAAGGCTATTTTGACCCAAAAAGTACAAAAATCGGGTGTATTTGACGACTGGTCGAATAATTTTTGAGATACGGACTAAAATCGGTCTAAATATTGCGATATCTCAGAAACTCTGCATCCAATCATTAAATTAACCTGATTTTCATACTTTTTGGATCATAATTACCCCATCCACTGAGTTTCATCAAATTCCAAAACAAATTTTTTTTTGCGATTTTCTCGATTTTATCAAAGGGGTACCCCTTAAAAAAATTGCAAAAAATCGAGAAATTTTTTGTGTCTCCAATTTTGATAAAACTCAGTATATAAGGTAATTTTGACCCAAAAAGTACAAAAATCGGGTGCATTTGACGACTGGTCGAATAGTTTTTGAGATACGAACTAAAATCGATCAAAAAATTGTGATATTTTAGAAATTCTGCATCCAATCATTAAATTAACCAAATTTTCATACTTTTTGGATCAAAATTACCCAATCCACTGAGTCTCATCAAAAGTTTGTATTTCAGAAACTTTGTCAGTGCAGCATTATTTTTATTTTATTCTTTTCATACTTAATTATGTTTCTTATCCATTAATCTTTACGAAAATAACAGTAATACTTGAGCAAGATATATCTAGTTGTCTACGTACAAATATTCTAAAATTTGAACATTAGTAGTTTTTTTTGTCATTCTCGCTTGTATGGTATTGTATCAAATGATATTGGATATCGAACAGACGACAAAGATTATTGGATATTCAAGAAACTAAAATATTGATATCGTATAAAATACATGATTTATACATTTCCATGAAAGTGTAATATTTCAAGCCAGTAGGTAAATAAATAAAATAGTATTATATTCACAGTACGATATCTTGTCTACAATCATACTGTTAGAGAAATCAATTTATCATATACGGAAAATAGAAGTTCTGAAAGCCCTTTTCATTCGTTTTTCACCAAAACAACTTAATATTTTTGAAAAATGCAATGATGAAATGAAAATACTTATTATTATATTATTTGATTTAAAATGGCACAAAAAAAAAAGTGAAAACAAACAATTAACTGAGTTAATTGTTGAAATACCATGTATAGACAGTGTTGATTACACTATCACATTATATATATATACATGTCACATATACATAACTGATATTACCACATAGTACATACTATACAATTTGCGCCCTCACAGTGATGTTTACGAAAAAATGTTTCAAACAAAAGTTGTTTATTTTTTTATAAGGAACTTTTTTTACATTTAAACTTTTGTTCTATCTCTAATGGTTTACAAAATTCAATTGACCTACAATGCTCATTTACGAATTGAAAAATTATTTCCTATAAACTATCACTCGATTCCCGTTACATTTAAAATAAAACTTAATGAAACTTATTTTTACTTGAACTTATTGAAAGTTATTTGAGGAATGTAGAACTTTTTCACATCACTGTATAAATAAAAACAGTTAGATAGATAGAAAATTATGTGTATTTCATAGTTGATAAAAGGTCTTCTGTTAATTCTGTTCAATTGTGAACAATTTGACATTTTCCCCGTATTTATAATGTACCATACCCATGAATCAAGGATCTTTTGTTAATAAATTACATATTGTTACAAGTACTTAAGATAGAAAAAAATTTCCAATCTAAAATTTATTTGTTCGTAAAAAGATTGGTTTTGCTTGACTGGATATTATTTTGTATCTAAGAATACTGTCTAATATTGCACTATGTGGGGAAAACACCTCAAAATAATTGTACCCAAATAAATCAGAAACAAAAGTTCAAGATATTATAATAATAATGGGGGTTTAACCTTCGTATTTGTGACATACGCCTTATCACAGAGTCCACCCACATCATTATTTGTTAATCTTTATTTATTCAATTACAAACATATTTTACAGATAACATTTTTGATGTGGGTGGAGTCGATTACTTCGTTCTTATCCAAGCGACGACAATGTGATCAATTTTGCACTCACATTAATTATAAATTGTTCACACTGCCGCTGCGTGGATTTCAACCCGCAACCTCAGTCTAAATAGTCCAACGTTCTATGACTAACGCCTTAGATCGCTCGGCCATTTAGGCTCTCAAGATATTATAGTGCAATCAAGTCTTCGTCGTCTGTGTTCTTTGTTCGATCGCAATTTACTTACCTAAATTAATAATTAATTTTTATAGTTGAAACCGAATTTCAACGGAGGAAACTACCCTAAATATATACATTTCTTAAAGTTTTGCCAGAGTTTCAAGGATCTCTTGGAGAGTGCAAGACTCGAAAAATTCAGTCTGTGGAAATTTACTTAAGCAACCTCTTTTGTTAAAATATATCCCCTTCAGGACCCATAATAATTTGGTGCCCAGATCAAAGGAGCAGTTAAGTTAGTTTTCTAAATTATAAATCTAGCTAAATATTTTTATTGTGGGCTATAATATTATGGATTAGAGAACTTTTATCGTCCTGGCGTGAATTTTATATACATTTCTTTTATGGTATTAATAGATAATAACTGATTTATTTCTATTCGGGCTTTTAATTTCCATGTAATATGAATTGACCTAGTTCTGCATCTTCTTTTTCATTAAAAATCGAATGATGTGCTATTTGATTTGTTGTGTAATTAATTTCTTTGCGAACGAAAAATACTTTTAATCAGTTTACAAAATAAACTTGACAGGTACCTCCACTTTAATGTAAATCGATACTCTTCTTTATTCATCTTAAATTAAATTGAAAAACAATTCTGATTAAATAACTATAGGGCAGGAAGTTATCTTAAAAAATGTACATAAGAAATGCTTATAATTTTTTTAGCTTTAATCATAGTTCTTATTAGAACTGATAATAGCTAAATTAGGTGGCTAAAAAAAATTGTTCTTCTTATCTTATCTTTAGATGATCATGAAATTCATGGTCATATTCAAGGTTTCGAAAATTTGTCCCTTTTTGAGCTCAAATTTTTTGGTTTCTTTTATTATATAAAGGTATTAAGAATTTCTTTTTTAAATATTTTTTTACACTACAAATAATAATGAATAATTTTATGTCTTAGATAGTTACTATACTTTTATAGGTAAACAAACTCCATTAACCTTGTAATAAAATCAAATGTGAGACCACAAATTTCATTTTTAATATCACTCAGACATAAAATAACCATACATACCGTTTAGTACAACATGATTGACCATGTTTTATGAGACCTTCCAAATTAAATTACGCATGAAATATTAATAAACGTTTTTACAAGAACATTGACGGTTTTAATTTTAAAGTCTGTTTTCGGCGTCGATGATACATGTTCATTTTTCAGAAGTTAATTTGGTAAAGTATTTTAAAATTTTTTGATAAATTTTCCAGTGCAAAGTCTAAACAATTATTGGATTTAATGATCAAAAATGTATATATTAGATCAATAATTTGTATAAACTTGATACTCCTGTGTATTGATACAGGATATTACCTAAGTAATAGGACGTTTAACATATTTGGAGAAATCCATTTTTTTAATGTTTCATTAAGTAAACATATTTCGGAGAACTTGACATAAATGACCAAGAAACATTTTGTAATTAACTTCATAATTTTAACTAGAAAGGTTTTAAATGGCCGATTAATTCTTAATTATTAAACCAGCCGTGGATAGAGTCTGGTGAGACCCTTAAGGTCCACAAGAATAACTTCCCAGCATAATAAACAGTTAAAAAAAACTCATCCGACTGGAAACGACTCGACCGAATGTTATGAAATTCTTTTCGATTCATATTGACAGGGCAACATGTTTTTGCTATCTCATGACTGATTCAATATATAATAATTCACTGCTTTAAAATCACTAAATCATCCAGTATTAATTCCATTAAATATTATTTTTTTAACATTCTATTTCGATTAAAACCACAAATTTTAACGCGTTTGAAATGAAGATTACATTATTTTTTTATTGCTTTAGAAGAGGTGTTTTTTACTATAATTTTTTTTTAACGGAAATGAACCGTGGATGAATGATATATTCAATTTTTGTTAAATTATAAATCGTTACTACACTCGTGTGTATTAATTATAGGGTTCCGTACAACAAACGACATTTTTTTTTGCGTTTGGTTTTGTTTCAGATAATAATCATTGCGGATTTTCTTTTTGTCAATTTAGCACCCGTTATACTAGCTGTTAGAAATATTCTGTAACAGCAGGAAACTCTTAAAAGAAGTTCTGATCTTGAAGAAGACCTTGAAAGGAAGACCTGAGAAAATTTCGAATTAAGAATTTCTTTCTCATTCAAGAAACAAAAACTGAAAATGAAACAAAACTGATCTAATTTGTTGATTCAGTTCAAACTCTATCTATGGCTGTTTTGCAAACATGATAATTGTTTTTAAGAACAGCTTTTTATATAAAGGTTCCCTATACCTCTTATTCCTGTTAAAAATTAAAGTTCATATTTCAGTAAGACTTTTTTTTCTAAAAGAATTGCTTTTTTATGAGATAAGAAAGAGATACTTAATGTATTGGAATGGTAACTTCATAGGAAAGAAAATAATTGTGCCAAATTCCAAATACCTACCATTTTGACTTTATTTAACACGAGTGACAGATTATATGGCTCTATAAATGCCATATAATCTGTCATAATTTCCAGAAACCAGTCAAGTATCCTCTTATATTACTGTCTTTATTCTCATTCGAAAGTAAATGTTCTCTGATGATATATATGATATATATCTCATATTTGTGGTTGGCGCCTACCATTTTCTTTTATTGACATTTTCTATTATTAAATAATCTCTCTTATAGAAAGAAAGTTACGTGATGAATTCGAATTAGAATTTTTTTACAACCTAATATAATGTTGAATGCCTTAAAACAATAATTTTTTATAATAATAAATAATTTAATTACTGAATATATTAACAGCATACAAATCATTTTTATTTTACATAAAGGTCCGTAGAAATAGTATTGAACCTATTTTGCCGTTCACTTGCAATCTCCTTTTTCATTAAACTAATTTTACTTGACCATTTCTTAAAATAGTATTCTTAAAGTTATTTTATCATTGTTTTAGACTTCAAAACACTGTGGAAGATTTTTCGCTGTTACACCATCACCCATTCTGAGATTGAATAAATGTAAGTACAATAAGAAACTGGGTGAGATATTTTAGTTTTGGAAAAGGAATGTCTGTTATTCCTAGTGTCGAGCTCTGAATATATTCATATATCCCTTCTGTAATCGCTCTGCATCGTACATTCCATGCACAAGAGAAATAAAAATATATTTTCTTACCATATGCGTCCCTAGGAACAAGTAGGATCATAATAATAACTGAATTTTTGAAATTTAACCTTTGAATTGAAAGCTGTTAAAATAATGTAATTTGTTTTTCGCAGTCTATAAATCATCTTCTATGTGGCAATAAAATAATTTTTATGTAATATTGATAGCAATTATCTCTATTTTTTGTTATTGCAGTAATTTTATGTTATTTTTTATACTATCAAGTCAATTATGACTAATTGTATTGAAAATGTAAATTTTAATATAACACATCTATAAAATTTATTACGTGGAATAGTATTAATATAAATATAATTTTTATTTAATCACACTTGTTAACTTTTTTAAAATTTAAGTAAAAGAAATAATAATAATAATAATAATAAAACAGGAATAAATCAGGTCACTTGATGGCACAGGGCTTTCCTGACACACGCCATTGCATTTCATTGTAAATCTGATCACTAGAAAAATACCAATACTGGAAGCACACAAGTATTTTTCATTTTTTTTTCATAGTAATGTGTATATCAGTTTTGAAAAAAATGTTAAAGGATATTTTCATTTTGAATAAAAAAACGACTTTTTATTGGTCGTGACGTACTTATACACTTATTGAGGCTATGAGTCAATTATAGGGTCATTATCACGACAAATTCTCATTTTTTGGCTTGTTTCTATGGAAAATTACTTTATAATATAGTGAAATCAAGTTGAGAAACAAACCATTTATCATTCTATATAAGTTTTTATCATTTGTTCGTGCGGTGGCGTAACTAAAGCGTTGGGTTTGTAAAATTACATAAAAAAAATCAAATAAAAAAATTTTTTTAAAAATATAATTAATAAACAGGCAAATTTTCTATTGCGTTAAGTTGACGAAAAAGTGTTAATCTTTTCAATATACATGTTATTAGATTTAAATATCTTTTGTTTCCTTTTTTCTCGTACTTAAATAAACGTTATCCTAAATGTATAACAATATAAAAATTTGTACATTCTTTAATTCTATTCTTATTTATTTTGGTCTCGAATCCTTTTTTTCTCGTGTTCAAATAAAGCTTTTTATCCTAAAGTTATTACGTATTTAACGTTTTAACAACCTGTATATTTTTTTTATCCCTTATTAGTAGAGCTATATGTGTCAATTATTCTCTCTACAGGATTTTATTGTTTTATATACATAGTTATTATTTACAATTAATTAACTTTTTTATCAAAAACAGAATTAACTTTTTAGATAGGAAGAAGTATTCATTCCGGGAGAATTTGTTTTAGTAAATACTGGTTAATTTATTATTCTGGGGTGAAAATGAATAAACATGGGTCATAAACGTTTCACTGGTTTTATTTATTTTATTTTAATTGTAAATAATAACGCGTTCATATAAGGGTATGCGCACACTAGAGCAGTAAAAAAAAACAAAAAATTTTCGGACAAGTTTGGAACAAGAAATTTGTCGATATAACGATCAGAAATGGTGTCCCTCGTTTTTAGAATTACCGTTCTGGATCGAGAACCGTGTCTACATCTGTATAACGAAAATCATCGAAGAGGAAAGTTTTATAATTTATGATTTTATGGACAATTTTTAAAAAACAGATCTGTTCAAATCTTAAATTAAAATTTGACTTAAGAATTAAAATTTGACTGCTTTAAAATTTTATTTCCACTTTTAGAATAAACGTGAAATTTGCAATTTGATTCTTAAAAGTTTTCTGTCAAACAATAAATGATAGTACCTGTCTCTCCAAATAGTTTTCATTACCAAAATATAGATATGACTCATTACTCAAAAATAACAATTCTAAAAACGATTGCCTTCCTTTTTTACCTTTTTCTACCTTAAAAATTATTATTCTAAAATATCGTTCACATAGAGATAGTACATGTACATCAATTCCTAGAGTTTAGTCCGATAGGTTCTAGTATATCACTTCAGTTTAGGAACCAGCACTTAAGAAACAGTTTGATTTTACCCACTTTAAAACGTCGGATTAAATTGAAACTTCGCACACTTATCAAAGACCGATGATAATACAATAACTATAAGTTTGCCAGATTATCCTATTCTATTAACTAAAAATCTTTGATGGTGGAAGCGCAGATAACTTTCCATAATATTAACAAATAGTGAAGATATTTTATAATGACTTTACTTTTACGAATATCTGTTAATAAAATATTTACAATAAGTGAAATCTAGCACTCCATGCTTTTTTACGATGTAATGAATTTTTCTTGATTACTCAATTTCTTGTTTTTTTTTTTTTGAACTTTTTATTACTTCCTACGTTTTTGTTCAGCTAATTACGAAAGCGTGTTTTTTTGAACTTTTATTTATTTTTAGATTATTTATTAGGTTTCTAACAGCTAAGACCGTCCTCTCTAACTGTATAAAACTTACAGAATGAAATCATGATCAGTTGCAGTATTAGAACGAAAATTATCTTGTATTCTATTCAAGGTGAGTCGACACATTAAACTTTAGTTGCTTTAAAGTGCTTGAGGTGAAACATAATATAATGTAACAAAAAAACAAATAAAGAATCTTATTGTTTGTCCAAATTTTCGTCCTCGACCATAATATATTCTTAAAATTGTAGATAAAAGAATAATGTCTAGAAACTTTTGTAGTAAAATGATATGTCGCTGAAAGTTTTGATAAAATGCTAATAAACATTAAAGTTATCTTGTTATATTTCATCTGCTACATAATGTTGCTTACTTTCTAACAATTTTATTCAAATGATGTTAAAGAAATTTGATTATCGCATTTTTTTTCTTATGTTCACTACACGAGTGATGAAATTAGTATTCTGTTCAGATTCAAATTTTTATTGAAATTTCATAATGCCGGATTTATGTTTTCAAATAATCAAAAAATTGGACATTAATTTAAAAAAATTCAGGGATATTTTTGTGGATTGTATTCGTGATATGTAAAAATATACAAACACACGCAGAATATTCAAAATATTACAAACAGCTGCTTTAATCACCCGGTCTTGATGATTAAATCAGCTTTAAGCTTATTTAAAATATGTCATTGTGATAACACCATATTTTATTATCCCTGTAATCTATATGTACAGTGTGTCTCAGATAACTACGGGCACAATAATACAGCAATTCTATATAGAGTTTACACCAAAAAGTTCCTTTGCGAATATAACGATACCTTAACTGTCGAAATCCATCGAGCCGTTTGGAAGAGGTAATAAAGACATTAACAAAATAAATAAATATACATACATACATACATACAAGATAAGCGAAAAACGTAACTACCCCTTCACAATCGGGTAAAAAATTTTTCAAACTAACCAAATTTTATTTTGATAGATGTATACTGATGTTGTTATACTGTCATGATATCTTCAAATTATAAAATATAGAAAATAGTCCATCATGTACGAAATCGGAGTGCAATTTATATAATCTAGGGTAATGAGAAAATTTAGAACCAATAAAAACTTTCATTACGTGTTATAGGCACATTACTATATAAATAAAACAATGTCGAGCGACCCCGTACTAAAGAATCGTGTTAAGTTTAACATAAAAACAAATTGAGATGTGGTATTTTGTTATTTATGTGTTCCTAAAAGCCGAATGTTTTTATGCTTATATACATATTTACAATAAAAAAGGTTTTGTATATTTTGATTTACATTTGAGAATATTTAAATAAATAATATAGGTAGTTCGAGGGTTTTTGGTAAACGAGTTAAGTGTCCTTGCGGTAGAATTATTTTCCAAAAAATAATTTATAATATCGTAACACAGATAGCGTAAGTTTGGCTGTGAATCCTTAATAAAGATAATTATTAAACCATACATTATACCTTCGACCTTTCACATAAGATTGAAAGGATTGAAAGATTTTTATGGAGAGATTTAAGGATATATATGGTATGAGAGAAAATGCTCTACATCGACTCATTAGCTTATTTACCATGCGGCAGAAAGTTATGTCCTGGCGCTCGTACAACCTTAAAACGTTTAGATTCTTTAATGTAATTTTTTCTGTGATATTAAGTATATGGCTAAGTTATTTTTTATGACAAAGAACAACATGCTGTGTATTCGAACAACCGCAATACGGTTTTTCATTAAATATAATTAGATGTTGACAGTTACTGCATAATTAGCTAGCTATTATTAATTATTACTTAGATGGTTGTAAAAATAACTGAATACCTATAAAGTTTTTATACGTACCTACATAAAATGATATATTTCTTGTAGTTGTTACGGTCAAGACTCTTGACCGATCAAAACGCTCCACAGTGTATTAATTTTTGATTTTTAATTGAAATTTATCATCTCAACCCATCGCAGTATTATTGGGTGCTAACAGCTTAAGAAATTCCACAGTAGTATAGCTACACACTTCAACGAAGAACAGGAAAAACATATAATAGAAAATATTGATTTAATTTTTACACACATATAACCTACTAATTTAGAAAATTCTTTAAAATTTAATTTAGAAAATTCTATAATCTATTTATTTAGAGAATTTTTTTTAAATCTCCGGAATATAGGTACAGGCTTGGAAAATTGTTCGTAAACAACATTGTTTGCCCGCGAGCGTTAGTTTTAGTTTAAAGTTCTATAATTTTAAATAGAAACCCTTTATAGAATTCGTCCCTACCATTAATTAGCAATTGCAAATAGATTAAGTACCTAATTAAGTACCTAATATGCTTGTGAGTTTATACGATAATTCATAAAAAATTCATATTTGCTATGGCATTATATTAATGTATTTAAAATTATTATAATAAAGTACTGATTAGTTTATTATTATTCAATTTTTACTAGAATTAAAAGCAGACTTAATCATAATTGCAGAAATGCATGTCATATTTATGGTACTTGTTTATACAAATGGTGTGATTGATTCTTTTATCCTTGTTTTACAAATCCTTCTTTATTAAATTACTAAAGTAATTATTGACTTATACAGAAAAAAGAATTTCTTGACGCAATAAATTTTTCCTTGAATCATCGAGACAAAATATTTTAACTTTTTGTCTTGTATCGAAAAAATTTGCGTTTTCCTTTTAGTTCTTGAGCCTAGAAAACTATTTTTTGTATGTATGATAAACGGTGTTTGACATGAATGTTTTAAGTATGAAGAAGCTATAAAGGTGACATATAGAGGAAAAGTAAGTGCTGGGCCAACACTCCAATCATTGGAGAATCTGAGCTAGTGGAATCCTACAGTTGTGTTACAATTGTTATTCAACTACTTCTGAAACCACGAATAGTTGTAGTACCCGATAATTATATCAAAAGTCTCTGTAATCATAGTTTTCAAATTCAGGTACTTGAGATTCAAAATCAAACAAAAGATTCGTCTGAAAGCTCAAATTCGTTATATTCGCGAGAGCAGTAAAAATCACTTCAATATTTCGAATATTTTTTAGAACGAAAATAAAATTGATAGTTTTATGGATAAAATTTTCTTTGATGAAGTTTTAGGTTTGATGATTAGTCACTCAAATTGTTCAATAACGTGCAGCTCGAAATTAGTCTAATAAATACAACAAAATGTCCCGACTTTCCTGTACGTGCCCTAATACACAATAATTACATTCATTACATTATTACATTTACATTCATTTGTAAAGTTTGTTCTATTATTAATAATAATATATTGTTTACTTTTCCTTATGATAACAAAACTTGCGTTTTTTTCATAAGAAATATGGTACTTTGAAAACTTTACGAAATATATCAAAATTTGAAAGTTTTTGGTGCGTAACAATCACTTTCATTTTTGTTCATTTACCTTTTGTGGTTTTGATTTTCCATATAAATTTATTAATATTTATGAAAAAATTATCTTTCACGGCAGTGTGTATAGAAGGTATCAAACAGGGAACTATACGTAAAAAAGTAAACTGAAATTTTGTAATTTGAAATTCAAGTATTAAGCCAGTAAAAAACTAAGACCGATTCTTTTTCAATTTGTATCAAAAAGATACCACTGATTCATCCAAAGGTTTCGCCTATCATAAAAAAATGTTTTTGATTTAGTAAAAAACGTAATTAAACTTGTGATTGTTTATCGCATAAGTAATTTGACAAAACACATGGCTATTTAATTCCCTTATGAATAAATTAATAATTAAAATTGATTAATGCGTTTTAGTTTAAAATTTTTATATTATTTGTTTTACATATTAATTGGATAGTTTTGACAGCTTATGAATTTTAATACTTTATATTATAATAAATACAATATGAACAAAAAAGCACAATTAGGGAAAAAAGTTTAGGATATTAATTGTCCTAATTGACGCATCGACAAATCAATTATTGTCAATTAAAAAATGGAATTCAACAATAAAAATTTTACGCGTTTCTGTACAACTTTCATATACGGGATGTCGTTTTGAAGTTAATGTATGCTGGAAACAAACTCGATAAAGAAACTTGGACCCCGCAATATTAGAAAAGAAAATAGAAAACATTATATAAATATCGTTATTTTACAGATATTTCCTGTACGTTAAAAATTTATTTGTCAAAAATATTGCAAATTGTACATTTTTTTAAAAATACTATAAGAAAATCAATCGAAGGTTTTAGTTTTATATTAACCTTTTAACCTTTTTTAACCGCATATTTTAACCTTATATTTGTTGAACTCGAAACAAAATAGTTTACTTATACGGGTTGATTTATGAACGAACTAAAAACTTCAAGAAGTCCGGGTTCAAGTCCTGGTTCGAGTGTATTTTTTTCAATACTCTTTAATTTGTTATAACTATTTGAAACATAAATTAGAATTAAAAAAATAATAATATCCACCTCGAAAGATGATCTTAGATATTATAACTTTTAAAATCACATGATACTTTAAAAAGGGCAAATTGATTTTTATTTTGCTTGATGAACACCGGAGAAAGGACTTAACCCAATATCAGAGAGCGGAACTTCAACGATATTGTCTATTGTATTGTTCTTTCCAACATTCACCCAATGCACAACAATCTCCAGGTAGACTTACCATAGACTAGACAAACCGTAGGTCTAACATTAAAACTTTGGTTAAATCGTTGTATGAACGTTGATACGATGTTATTATTCCACGTTTGAGATTGAGCCAATCTTGGATTCCAAGCTTGACTTATTTTTAAACTATCGTCGCCCAGGTTTGAATCAATTTTAATCCAGTTATTATTTCCTATATAAGATAAGCTTCCACCAAGTAGAATAAGTTTTAATGGGGGCTGTTTTTCAAAAATGCTTGGTTGAAAAAATGTTCGCCTGCCTCAAATATAATGGATCACCGTATATATAGTACATAGATATGATATTATTAAACATTTTTTTTTAAATATATATTTTGATAAAATACATTTTTATTCAAATTTCAAATAAAATTATACTAGAAATTTGCATAAAATATGTATTTTATACATATCTCAAGTAAGTAAATAAACAAAAATCTGCACATATTACCTATCACTTGCCCTACGAGGTTACATACTTTTAGATTTCCACCATAAAATTTTATTATCTACTTCAAGAAAAAATAAAATAACACGATTAGTCCAGTTCCTTCTTCATTCAAAACACAAGATAGCAAGAGGCAATTCTGGCTTGAAATCTGAAAAAAATAATCAGAATCCAAAATATACTTGGATATAAATTTTTAATTTTTAATCTTTATTTATTTAAATCAAATACAATAGAGCAGACAAATGCAACCATACAAATACGACATCAAATTTCATCTATCTAAGTGAACAAATTACACAAAAACATGGACTATCAGTTTTAGTTAATTGTTTTTTCAAAAACTATGGTTATTATGAATATTTTAATTTAAGTAACATTCATCAGGAAATTCTAAAAAATTTCAAAACGATAATTGACAAAAATTTTCTTCACAGAATTGTACACAGTACTTAAATCACTCTGCACCTCATAAAAAATAAAAAACGCAAAGTAATGAGTAATATTATTGGGTAATGTTGGTGGATAAATGAAGATGAAGTAAGGAGTGATGAATGGTGAATCATACTGAACTTCTCCACTAAAACTTCGTGGGTCTGCTACGCACAGTCACTAAATAAGGTACTCTTTCCTATCACTACCTTAATTCAATTTATATTATGCAATTTTACTAACCTGCGCTTCGTTTTTTTTATGTTTAAACTAAACATATATCATTTCTAACATTTTCCTTGGATTCTAAATCACTCTAATATAAAGAGTAGTAAAAATTACGGAAATAGCAGCTTTCTATGAATAAGAAACCGCACTATATACAAAAAATATCTTACAAAACTACATATCCAATTCGAAATACAATACAAACATTTCGCTATTCTAATAGATATACGTGTAACTCGATCATGTTAGTCAAAAAAGTGATCAACCTCGGAATCTAACGGAATAAGTAGAATTTTTACACAAACCTTTATTTTGAACGTATAAATGTTGTCTCAAAAGTCACATATGGTCACGCGTGCTCGTTCTTAGATATATTCAAATTCAAAGGTCGCGAAAATGAGTTTTTTATGAATATTTCGTTTTTTTTTCCCTTCAACCGTATAAACATTAATTATAAAAACTGTAAAAGATAAAAGTATCTACAAATTTTATCTGAAATTTATTTTTGTACATTGAACCGTTTTTGAAATAGAGAGCACAGAAGATGGATGAAGATGTAGGAAATGGAGAAGATTTAAATTATTTTCAGACAAAATTTTATCTTCTACAACTTTCATAATAAATGTTAATGTTAATGACTTTGACCTTGAATATCTAAGGACGCGCACTCGTGACCATATGTAACTTTTGAGATAACATTTGTACTACTTAAATAAAGGTTTATTCAAAAATTTAGCTTTTTCCGTTAGATTCCGAGATGAAACCCTAAGATGATTGGAGTATTGAAGAAACGTCGATAGAACACCGTATTGCGTTTACAATTCTTTTGGTGTAAAGTTTTTGGTATAAACTTGATGTACGTGTAGGCTTCAGATTATTGTTTTCGAAGACGTGAGTTATCTAAGAATTGTAAGTTCGATATTTGTTCAATAAAAAGTTTTCAAATAACAGATAAAAGCTGTATAATTCAGAAATTTTTACCTATCTTTATTTAAGGTAAAAATTTTAGATGTAAATTGAATTTTAGACAGTTTTCAAAATTTCATCACAGAATTTGTAAGCTCTGGAGACAAGTCAAAGAAAATGCCCTGCTTTTTAAATCTGATAAAGCAAGATAAGGTAAGCAAAGATACTATGTAATTGCGCCTTTATTCCAGGAATAAGCACGTGAGTATACTACTAACCGAAAAATTACGAAGGATGGAAAATGTCGTCATGTTATGTTATAAATATAAAAAAAAACACGCTTTTTCTTAAACACCACTGTTTACCCGCGAGGGCGCATATGAGGTGAAAATTTGTAGTATGTATTATATGGGAATATCAGTTATGAATGTGTGTGGCTATCTAAGAGTGGATTTTATCTTTCTTTGTTTACATGACATAAAAAAACAAACGATTGGGTCATCAACACTGTCTTTACATGATATTTCAACAATTAACTCAGTCAATTATTTGTTTTCACTTGTTATTATTGAATTATAATGGTAGTACGTAAGAGTCTTAAAACTACTGAAGTGTATTGAATGTTGTTATGAACAACTGCTTGTTTATCAGAGATGTTGGTTCTTATTAAAAACGCTGGATCTCTCAGCTGGAAAATCCAATAAAGTATCTAGAAAACTGGAACAAATATATACGCTTGGTTTCAAAATAAAATAAAAAATAAAAAGGATTTTTAAAACTGAATATTCTATAAAATTGTTTTGTTCACGACTTTAATTGTTCGAGCTCCTTCATAAGAATCAAAATCTATTCTACATCTTCTACCTCTTTTGCACGACGGTCAAATGTACCTACGTGAAACCATATTTCACCGCCAACTTGAAACAGTAATAATATTTTTCACATTGAAATTACGGTAGTTTGGCCGTAAGGCTACTTATCTTAGCATTTTTATTAAATTAAATTATAGTGTTAATCAAGGACATTCTAGGAGTATTTAATTTGTCAAAAGAATAAAAGAAAAAAACTTTTAACAAAAAGAAAACCGTCTTCAAAAGAAAAACTTTTCTAAAACCAATATGCGCTGAAAAGTAAAAACAATAACGATAATATAATGTAGTAACAATTATTGTTATTTTTAGCGTCGGTGTCAGTGATGTTTACGAAAAAATGTTTCAAACAAAAGTTGTTTATTTTTTTATAAGGAACATTTTTTACACTTAAACTTTTGTTCTATCTCTAACGGTTTACAAGATGGGTCCTACGGACCCAAGACCTAATTGACCTATGATGCTCATTTACAAACTCGACCTCACTTTTTACGTCCTGATAACGCTATAAAAATTTCAGCACGATATCTTTTTTCGTTTTTGAGTTATCGTGTCCACAGACGGACGGACGGACGGACAAGCGGAAATGGACTAATTATAGATAATTCTATGAAAACCTATAGCAAAATTTTGTTCGTAGTATCAATATTTTTAAGCGTTACATACTTGGGACTAAACTTAGTATACCTTGCATATTACATATATGCATGGTATAAAAAATACAGTCGAATTGATAACCTCCTCCTTTTTTGTTTGAAGTCGGTTCAAAAGAAGAAATTTTTCAATTTGCAAATTTGCACTTTTGCGTATAGATATTCACCCTACGTCTAAGTATTATGTACAGTAACAGGCCTGTTGTCACAAATAGTGCACGTACGTATGATCATGTTTTTATGACCTTCACTATAAATTATCTTAAGGCTGTTAATTACTTTACACATCGATAACGTATATTGTTTGCAGTTTACATCCTGTATTTTACTATCGTATTGTTTATATAACATTATGCGGGAAAATCAATCAATTGTTGATATTGCTACATAATGTGTTATTAGGTTGGTAATATTTGTATAATTAAAATCACTTCATTAACTTACCGCAAATTGGAAAGTCATTTAAAATCATTAGCATATGTGTTCATTAATTACCTATATTTTCATTTACGTATGAAGTTAATTTCCACATATTCAAATTATTATTTTAATTTCTACGGTTATTTATTATAATACTTTATTGGAAAAAACCACCTCAATAAAGAAGCAAAAATTCAAACAATTTGAGCAAAGATACGACTATTTTTGAAAACAAAGTACAAAATTTTGAATTTTTTGTATTTTTGAATCAGTTTCAAGCAGAAAAGTAATCTTGTGATTTTTTCTCTAGATGCTTAGTTTTTGAAATAAAAGTTCTTGGAAAACTAAAAATGCAATATTCGATTTTAAGAAAAATGTGTTATTTTTTTTTTTTCAATCTCTGAGGGAATTCGCTTAGCTAACGCAGCTCCTGCGCTACGAATTTTCTAATACGATAATGGATTCATATAGTTAAACAAAGTAGTTAGTTAATTGCTTGCAAAAACTTTTCATCCAAATTGATAACAAAAAATCTTACATTATCAGTTTTCAAGATCAAAACAAAAATAACAAAATACATAGGAGATTCGAAAAGCAAATTATTTCTAATTTTCTAAATTAAATAGGCAATTCAATTTATTTTTACATATGAAAATCTATTTAGTTGAAAATCAACTTTAATACTACAGTAATTTAAAACAGATTATTCAACCAACTTTTTGCAAACAAGGTAGTGAGTTAGTTTAATGATAATAGTAAAACTAAATACAAAAAAGTTTTTTAAATGAGCCCTACTCAAAAATTTTGGACTCTTTCTACCCAGCAAAACTTTGGTTGTAAATATATCCAAAATTGTTTTAAATAAAAAAATGGTCATCAAACTCTACATTTTACCAAAAGCTTACCTTGTTTGTCCAGAGAACCCAAAAAAGAAAAATCAATGAATACCCAAGATGAGTGTACTATTAAAGACATTCTCTTTTATTTAATGTAAACTGAACAATGTCAGAAGTACATAGAATAAATTCAACTACAATAATCCATTTAAGAAGTTTAATAGTAAGCTCGATCAATATCGTTTAAAAGGTAGATATTTCCATAATTGATTGACTTTGTTTTGTATATTTTAAAAGCATTTACCTAAAAAGCGCATAAAAGTTTGAAAAATACATAGTTTATTTTTACAATTTAGAAGAATACTTAATTACCAGTCACAACTGGTATGGTATTACGGATTATTGATTATAACTATTACAGTTGGATGGTATTATGAAGATAGGAATATCATAGCCTAATTCATAAAATATAGCTTCTCCACTTGACAAAGAAAGAATATACAGGGTGAGTCATTTTAATCTATAATGGTTAATAGCTCGATTTGTAGCCAAATAATCAAAAACTCAAACAAAAGTCGCAGAGTTTGATGGCGGACATCATGTTCTGACATCAGATTTGACACCGTAGTTGGCGTGTTTTCTGTCAATTAAATGCAATAATGACATATTTTTATGTCGCATTTCCTCCGAAATCTGATGATTTCCGAAAAAATGTTTTAGATGAAAAATGCTAGTTTTTTTATGAAGATCAACTTTCGAATTTAAAGTTTTATTTTATCTTTTATCGCTTAGCAGCAATTGTTTGATATATTTTTTGATTGGTTAACGACTTTCTTAACTGACCTTGAAGGTCAAAATCCAATCCAAGGTGCCTATGCTATACCCTCGTCTGATTATAAACTTTTTGTATCTAATCTACTTTAAAAGAAAAATCTCATTAAAGGATGGCTAAGAACTTCTAGGATCAAGTTCAAAATTCTGGATATAGATACGACAATTTTTCTTTAAATATATTAAAAAGGCTCAATAAAATTATTAACTATAAAAAGTGTGTGTCAGTCTGTGGCATCGTGGCTCCTAAACAAATGAACCGATTTCGATTTTTTCTTCTTTTTGAAAGGTAATTTAATGGAGATAGTTCTTAGCAATGTTTCAAGAAAATCGGTTCAGTTTGGAAGGAGCTAAAAGGAAAAAACCGCATTTGTTAGGAGTTCTTAATTTAAGTAATAATTTTTACAACAATATCTTCATAGAGAGAAACAAATCATTGAATGTCTTGAACCGTTATCTTTTGAGGATTTACTCTTCGATTCTAGGTAGGTAGTACTTGTTTATATCGATAAGTTTCCAGTTTTTTTTTGCATTTTTTTTTTTTTCAAAATATATGTGGGATAATAACACGTAAGTCGTTTCTGTATGATGCCATCACTTATTGATTTTCCTTTTTGAAATATGCATTACCGTTGGTTGCATTCTGAAAGTTTTCTGAATTATTTAGTATACTTGTTGTCTGTATTATTTTCTAAATAAAATACATTAAATAAAAACGTTTTTTGTTTTTCTCATTTTTGGACAAAAGGTTAGTCCAAGAGTTGTTAAAATGTTCAACCTACTGTCTGTCGCATTTAAGATGAAGAAACCCCCATATTTTCATTATTTATAGGAATATCAATTGAAAATTTTGGAAATACAGGGTGGTGAGCCACATTTTTCTTAGAATCTTAACCGATATCTGAACTTTAATATTTTTAATAAAAAACAGTTAATAACTAAAAACTAAATTTAATGTAAAACAAGTGAAAAAAAAAAACAATTGACTGAGTTAATTGTTGAAATACCATATATAGACAGTGTTGTTTACTCTGTCACATTACACATACATACATGTCACACATACTGATATTCCCATATAATACATAGTATACAATTTGAGCATAATTTGCGCACTCACGGGTAAACAGTGATGTTTACGAAAAAATGTTTGGAAAATTTTTTACATTTAAACTTTTGTTCTATCTCTAACGGTTTACAAGATTGGTCCACCGGACCCAAGACCCAATTGACCCATGTTGCTCATTTACGAACTCGACCTCACTTTTTACGTCCTCAGCACGGTATAAAAATTTCAGCTTGATATCTCTTTTCGTTTATGAGTAATCGTGATGACAGACGGACAGACAGACGACAGAGAGACAGACAACCAAAAATGGACTAAATAGATGATTTTATGAACACCTATCCCAAAATTTTGGTTCCCAACTTTTTACAAACTTGGGACTAAACTTAGTTGGTATATTGGGACTAAACCTTGGTATATTTCATATACGTGGTATAAAAATTCATCTCAATCCGTATAATTGCGGATTTTGTCAGAACTAGTGAGTACATCATATATCTATTACCTATTTGTGTTCGTGCTTTTTATGGTTCACATTAAGATTACTTTGAAAGGTAATTTAAATAATAATTAATTTAAATAGAACAATATATGTTTCTTATCAGTCTATAATTTTATTTATTTGATATAAAATGAATTTATTTACAACCCATAGAAGTACTTTTGTTCAATATAGCATCTGTACCTATACTTACTTTCTAAAGAGTTTATTTTGAAAAATATGTTCATTTTCTCTTTGACATTTTATGTCAATCATGTAATCCGATTTTATGCTTGACATTCAATTTATTTTAATGCGAATTTAACAAAGCTCTGTGCATTATTATCTCTACGTGTTCAAGCTATAGTATTAGTAACATAATTTATAAAATTGGGTAAAATATATTACCTCGAGTCCTCGAAATTATTTGGAACGACTCTATAGTTCGAATGAACGACTCTCAATAATTTAAAATTTCAACTCACTGAGAGAATATATCAGGAATAGAGATAGAGTGAAAATAATAGCTATCGATAGATACCTTAGAGAGTAGCTGATGCGACGAGTAAACTTTTTTAACGTCAGAAATTTAAAGAAGCCAGTTTATTGACTATTTTTATATAAAAAATGCGCTGAATACGATTGTTACAAAAAAAAATTTGCTAAACTTTGGACTTTATTGTAAAAAATTATGATTTTGAACGGTCATTTCGATTAATGAACAGTCATTCACAATTTTGGCTTTAGTCCCGATTAAAATGTCGAATAACTTATATTTGAACTTGTTAAACGCCTATAAATTTTCCATAGAAATCTTTTTTTTCTAAACACACTTGTATAATTAATATGAGAGGAAGCATTAAATAAATGAGATAATTACAAGTTGACAAAGCCTTAAGATTACTCTTTAATTAAATCTAGGTATAATTTGCAAATAATATTGAAATTACAGGGTGACTTAAAATGAATTTAAATTGTTCAATGATACATTTTTTTTTTTCAAAGAATTTTTTTTAAAAACATATACAATATTCTCAACAACAAAATAATCCAATATTTTCTCCTCTGGATTGACATTACTAATAATTTATTGATTTGAACTTTATCCTAAACATAACTTCAGAGATAAAAAGTATAACAAGTCCCTAGTCATATTCTTTTTTTTTTACCTGTACGAATTATTTAGTTTATACAAATTTTCAATTTATTGATTTGTACTTTATCCATTATTTAGTAAGAAAATAATAACAGGTTCCGAGCCAATAGTTCTCTTTATCAATACAAATTATTTAGTTTTCAAAAATTCCAATGTTGTTTTCTGAAGTACCATGCTTTTGAAATTTCTGCTGCGTGTTCTTTTGCACTCCGTCAAAAATTTATAATTTCGTCATAATTGTTAAAATGATCGGCTTAAAACAAAGCTTTTTTGATAATTTTCTTAAAGAAACAATGAAAGTATCTGCTTAGCAATTTAGCATAATGAATTCACATACACAGTTTAGCAAGTGAAATTTATAAAATATAAAAAACCCGCGACAACAGAAGCCTTTTTCGGCTACGAAAGCCTAAGCTCGCATTTGAAACATATCTAGGAACACTCTCCATATAATTACCTTTCAAACTAATCCAAAAAAATCGCAATCAGTTCATCCGTTTAGATGCTACGATGCCACAGACAGACAGACACACACACACAAATGGTGGTCAATCTTATAACACCCCTATTTTTTTACTTCGGGTGTTAAAAAGATAGCTAATTCAATAAAAAATATCAATCATACCTTTTGTGGTTTATTAGAATGCCAGCTCTATTTGAGACATCCAATATTTCATGTAGGAATGTGAGGTATAATAAATGCTTTTATTTTTGTTCTTATTCCAAAGTGTTTATTTTACAGTTCTCTACTACATGCATTTGAATTGTAACACATTCCAAATTAATATTTTACGTGTATATTATAAATATTTCTTGTTCAGTTCAGCAGCTGAGTATTTGTTTTGTGTAATTCTAAAATGTTTTGTGTAATTCTATTGCTATCAAAATTCAAATTTCTGTATATATTCTGCTAGAGTTCAATAAGTCAACAAATTGATTCCACGAGTAAATGGAATAGAATATGCGATATTTACTATTAATTACATACTGCAAACCTTATATTTGGTCTCTTTGTTATGAAAGTCTTTTGTCCACTGACATAACGCGACAACAACCCGACTTCGCAAAAGTCGAAAAAGTCGCTTAAGAGTCAATGCGACTGCAACCTTGATTCAACTCGAGCCAGACCTACTCTAATTAGTATCAGTTCATAGCCGCTGCAAATAAAATACGTGTTTTGCGACAGTAGGATAATAATAGTAATAATCAAATATGGGTTTTTCAACTGTCGCAAAACACGCCAGTCTTCCAAAAGTTTGCGCAAATTCATGTTATTTTTTTTGCTTGAGTTTTGTTTTGGTTTGTCCGTTTAGTGGAAAACCAGCATAAGACTTGGACTTTGATCTTTGTCTTACACATTGGTATTGGGCCTTTCATAATCAACTGCTTCTGCCTAGCATACTTGGTGTTGTACTTTGATCTTGCTCTTACACTAATGCAAGACGAAATAAGACTTGCAAGATCAAGACAAAGATGTTACGTTCATTTCACTAAATTCGTTAAACAAAGATAGTCAAATACAGTTTTGATTCTGTTCTAGATTTTGATCTCATTACTAGATTTTAACAAAGCACATTATTCTCCATGTCCATTTTTAAAAATATCTAAAATTTACGATAAATAACTGACAATTATATTCATTTTAATGTCTTTTAATCCAATATTTTAATGTCTGGCTTCTAGTGGCTGAACTTGGGAGACAAACAGTAGTAACATAATTTTAATTAACATAGAAAAAGTTTGATAAATGATTCTTTTTTTTCCATCTGTCATTTAACCTAATTTAATCTGAATAAAAAAGTTTTCTCGGTTTATGTTGTAATTTATTTCCTCTATTTCTTCATGCGTACATGTTTTCAACAAACAATATGTACCTTTTTTGTTTTGCAAAAGGTTGGATAGTTCCTCGGTTAAATAAAAATTATATATTCCTTAAATTTGATGGTAGCCGCTTTTTCAAATAACACCTTTATACTATGATAAATGTGGAAGGAATAATATGTAACTCTAAGCATTTGGTTCAAAAAAAGTGGTTATCTGAAAAGTTTTCCGAAAGTTTTGAAAATGAGTGATTTTAAAGTTTTTAAGATGCTCTTGAGGTGTTATTTGCCACATTCCAATTTACTTTATTAAGGTTATTAAGGATATATATTTTTGAAATATTGGAATTTATTCCCGCGGTAGATTCATCAGGTTTTGTGCTGCAAAAAACCATCTTGTTTTTCTCCGTGACGGCTTGATAGATTGATTTTATCTGTTAGGGCAAAGATTTTTTACATTAATTTGCTAATTTCCTAAACCTCAAAAATAATTAGAAACACTGCTTCGTGGTTCATACATTTAACGTGACTAATTTTAACCAAAAATAATTTTGTTCACTTTTCACAAATTCCCACTACTTGGCCACCGCGATCAGTGAATCTTTTCCATGTGGATACATGTGAAGAGTCAGTCTTACATATATTTTCAATAGAAAAATCTAATAATAGAGAGCAATTTATCCAGAAGTTTCATGTAATGTTTTATGAGATGAACAGCAATATGAAGAAAAGCTTTCTTAAAAGCATTTATTAAAATAAAGTCGCAGAATTTGTATACGAAACTTCTCGGATAACTCGGCGTATATTTAACATAATTTGTCATTTATATTTGGCTTTCAGCGACAATTATATTGCACGTCTGTTTTAGTCTATCATATACGTATTTATTAAATATTGCATGTGCCATGATATTGCATCAACAACATATAAAAAAATTATTGCATATAATTTTTATGAGTTCATTCACGGAAATATTCAATAAACTGGTATTGGGAAATTCCTGGAAAATTGTTTATTTATTTTTAGATTGATAATACATAATTATTACTTACATATATCACACTTTTTTCCTTCGAACTTTAATTATTATTTGAATTTAGCAGATACCCGCCTGCTTTGCTGGGCAATTTCTCCTTTAGCCTATCACGTTATAGCTGTCATTTATCCACCCTTTTGTTCACAATTTTATGGATTTTAATTTCTTGGAGGGGAACTCTAACTTTTCTTGAAAACGAAGTTTTGCCCATGATACTCGCTTTTTCTCGATTTTTTCAAAGGGGTTGAAATTAAAAAAATTGCAAAAAATCGAGAAATTTTTTGTATCTCCAATTTTGATAAAACACATTAAATAAGGTAATTTTGACCCAAAAAGTACAAAAATCCTGTGCATTTGATGGCTGGTCGAATAGTTTTTGAGATACGGACTAAAATCCATACAAATTTTGCGATATCTCAGAAACTCGGCCTCCAATCGTTAAATTAACCAGATTTTTATACTTTTTGGGTCAAAATTACCCCATCCACCGAGTTTTATCAAATTCCAGAACAAAAATTTTTTTGCGTTTTTTTCGATTTTTTCAAAGGGGTACCCCTTAAAAAAATTGCAAAAAATCGAGAAATTTTTTATATCTCCAATTTTGATAAAACTCAGTATATAAGGTAATTTTGACCAAAAAAGTACAAAAATCCTGTGCATTTGATGGCTGGTCGAATAGTTTTTGAGATACGGACTAAAATCCATACAAATTTTGCGATATCTCAGAAACTCGGCCTCCAATCGTTAAATTAACCAGATTTTTATACTTTTTGGGTCAAAATTACTCCATCCACCGAGTTTTATCAAATTCCAGAACAAAAATTTTTTTGCGTTTTTTTCGATTTTTTCAAAGGGGTACCCCTTAAAAAAATTGCAAAAAATCGAGAAATTTTTTATATCTCCAATTTTGATAAAACTCAGTATATAAGGTAATTTTGACCCAAAAAGTACAAAAATCCTGTGCATTTGATGGCTGGTCGAATAGTTTTTGAGATACGGACTAAAATCCATACAAATTTTGCGATATCTCAGAAACTCGGCATCCAATCATTAAACTAACCAGATTTTTAATACTTTTTAGATCAAAATAAGCTTGAATTATTATATGTAAATATATAGATTTATATTACATAAGCACAAATAATTGTGCGAAATGATCATTACTCGAGCGATCTAATTTTTAACCGAGCTTTACAGTATGTACGTTTTTATTATTAGGTCGGAATTTTTGTGGTATGAAAAAAACAATTTATGTAAGTATAAATAAGCATAATTTACATTTAAATTAAAAAATGTTTAAAATACTTTGTATAGAAAAATGTAATGTTTATGTCAAGAGGTTTATTTCAACAAAGACATTTATATTTTTAATAATATGTCAGAAAAAAAAATATACTAGGGTTGACTAATCTTCAAATAATCCACGAAATAATAATAATAATAATAATAATAATAATAATAATAATAATAATAATCTTTATTCAAAACACAAAAAAAAAAAACTTTGCATAGAATGTGTCAAAAATATCTCATATACAATGATAATAAATAATTACAATGATATAAAATAAAATAAATTAAGAAATACAATTAGAAAACAATAATAATTAATAGAAATGAAATCTTTCAAACATCCAGCAATAGGGCTGAATTTGTTTTTCTACTTTTATTACGCTCATCTAAACATAGTAACCTATCAACAAGGGGGAAAAAATTGGTAGAATTTACTGCTTTAAAATTATTGTGTTAAAATTATAACTGCTTATTGGGGCTTAATTGGGTTTTCCTTTAGGGACAGCACCTAGGGACTTGACGACACGCAAAAGCTCATACGCCCCTAAAGATAAGAATCCCATTTGTGTCTCGATGAGGAAATTTTGATGAGAAAATCCGAATTGGCACCCAACTGGGTTGCCCAATTGGGATTCCAAATGGGAATGTAACGTAGATGCGTACTTGGATTCCAATCGGACAATCCCAATCAGTTCCCAATTGGGTAATCCCAATCAGCTCCTAAAAAATAAAAAAAATTGTTTGCATTCATATGCACCTACCAAGGTTGTTTCATGCTTCCAAACAAATTTTTTCTGCATATATATAATTACTATTTTTATTCAGAAATTATGTGTCGGGAAAATGCAGAATGTAAGAAGGTACACTGTACTCTTGGTACTACATCCCATTCTACTTATAAAATTTAAGATTGACAAAGTTTGCTCTCATACTATTATTCTGTTATTTAACCAAAACAAACTCTGTCCTTGTGATATACACTTAGACGAAGAAACGAAACCCAAAAAAATGATCAAAGTTCGAAAAATTTGAGCAGTAAGTAGGATTTGATTGCGGTTTTCAGTATTCGATTCGCTAGAGCGTCAGGAAATTTTGTGACCGAGTCTGATTTATAAGAAATTAAAAATATGAAATTAGCATAATTAATATGCATTTATAAATGCATTTTAAATTGACCGTTAATATTAAATTCACAAATTAATATTGATGTGAAATGATTTCAAACTTTGTACAGGGAGGGTTTTGGGGTCGCTGAACAAGAATATTATGACAGAATTGGTCTCAGAGTCTAGTGGAGTTTTCGGGAAATTTGTTATATATTCAGGCCAAACTCGTTACACGAGGATTTTGAGGTCGCTGAACACAAATATCGTGACAAAATTGGTCTCGGAAATAGCTGGTGCAACCAGGTATACCTCTGATACAACGATATTTGTGTTCAGCGACCCCAAAAACCCCCGTGTTATAGGTTTGAAATCATTTTGATCACTATTAACCGAATTGTGAATTTAATATTAATGATCAATTTAAAATGTAATTATAAAATACATATTAATTATGCTAATTGCATATTTTTAATTTCTTATAAATCAAACTAGGTCACCAAATTTCCTGATGGCCTAACGAATCAAATGCCGAAAACCGCATTCAAATCCGACTTACTGCTCAAATTTTTCGAACTGTATTCCTTCGTTTCTTCGTTTAACTACACGGTTCTGTGGTTTTAATGGATTCATTAATAAATTGCATGCATCTTTCGTTTATGCATACATAATCCTTTCCAACAATACGTCACCCACATTCAAATAAACTCAGCCACAAGAAATGCACATCGGATTATTTGAATAATTCCTTTATAGCTATGTTAGAAAATAGTAATTATGCTTTGTAATTAACAATTTATAATTACTATTTAAGGTAAATGCTTCTGTTGCCAGATTCGACTTTATTATCGTATTTACATTTTTATTAAAAAAAGACCTACTTATATTTAAAAAAAAAGCTTATTTTAAATTATGTAAAAAAAAAATCTCAAGGCTTTTTATCCACGTAGGAAGCAATTGTTACCATACCATTTCTCACGATAAAGAAAAACAATTTGATAAGAAATACTAGGTACACTTAAGTAAGTTACTCTAAATCTATGGGAATATTTCAAAGACCTCAAAAGGAAGATTACAATGGGTCTCACAATATTAGATAGGAAAATGTCTTTCTGTGAAACTTTTTCTAACCCACCCTAAAATGTTCATTGAATCATTCTGATCAAAAACACTCATGGCCACAAATATTTCTAACGGGTAGTTTTCGAGCTAAAAAAAAATTGAAAACTATGCATATATTTTAGCTGTGTTGAACAATTCCTTCGAGTGTTATGAAGTGGTTTTTAATTTTAAGCGCAGTGAAGCGAGCGGGTATCAAGCTAGTATCTCATAAAATTGTTACATTAATAGTGCAATGTAATATGTTAATAATTTATAATAAATAATAATAATAATATATGCATTTAAATAACATTTACATACTTATTAATAAATATATAATGTATGAAGTGCAAGGACAAAATATTTACATTATCAAATCACTTACAGCAGTATACAAGTGTTTATTGAAAAAACTCGGTATTTAATGTTTAACTCTGGTCAAAAAAACTCAGTCATTACAACTACGGCAAAACGAACTCGGAACAAAAACAACCCGATACCAAAACAACTCCGATCAAAACAAATCGGTACAAACACAATTCACGACCACGTTCATTTACTGATCCAAGAGTTGGTCATGCGAATAATGTGGTCGAATTAGCACGGGTTTGTGGGTTTTTTCGGGATTTTTGGCTAATCCTATGATTGCGTTCAACCACGAATCTCTGCGTTTTTGGTTCTTACAATAACCCTTTAATTGCGTTCCCTCAAACGATTTCCCCAATGCCCGTATCCAAAATGAAAAATAATTGCCGCAGTTGCTTAACCGAATTCGTTTTTGATCGAGTTGTTTTGGTATGTAGCCTTTTTCTAGATACATAGTGTTAAATGGGGAGAGCCACAGGTTCACAAGTCCCCCAACAAAAAATTAAAATCCATGAAATTGTGAACAAAAGGGTGCGTGGATAAGTGAGGGCTATAACGTGATAGTCTAAAGGAGAAATTGCCCAGCAAAGCGGTCGGGTATCTGCCTATCTAGTATATTATTTCTTTATTAACGAAATGTGACGGGTACAAAGTTCTAGATTTGTTGAAATCACGTATTAATATTCTGAGAATAATTTCCCGTGACATATAATTAAGTATGAACAAAATTAGAAGAAAAAAAACCTATCCCAATGATTCATGACACATACGGTCGGTATGTCTAGTGTGTATAACATATTATTACCCATAAATAATTGTACATATATATATTACAATAATAATGTACTACTGTAACACCTCTACATTATACTTTGTTACTTGTAGGTTTCATTTGCAAGAAGAGTTCATGTTTTATGTCAAGGTAATTTATAGTATATATTTTTATTTTGTTTTGTTTTTAATCAATTTTGTTACAAATCAATTTTAATATAATCAATTAATCATTATACATTTATTTATTATAAACCAATACATTGATTAAATGTAGATATTTATTATTATTATTTTGAAATACGAAGTACAAGGTGTATAAATGAGTTGAATTCATTACCACTAACCTGTAGAAAAATCAACAATTATTCAAAAGTTATTTAAGCTTTTTTTATACTATGTATATATGAAATATATCAAGGTATACTAAGTTTAGTCCCAAGTTTGTAACGCGAACAAAATTATGGTAAAGGTGTTCATAAAATCCATTTCCGGTTCCTCTTTCATCTGCCCGTCTGTCTGTTAACACGATAATTAAAAAACGAAAAGAGATATCAAGCTGAAATTATATTTTATGGCGTGCTCAGGACGTAAAAACCCAAAATAAACCAAATCTTGTAAACTTTTAGAAATAGCACAAAAGTTTAAATATAAAAAATGTTGCTTATAAAAAAATAAACAACTTTTTTTTAAACATTTTTTCATTTACATCACTGTTTGCTCGCAAGCAAAATTGGAAAACCAAGACTTGATAAAAATAGCAAACCAAAGTCTTGGTTCATTGGGAAAAGGACTTGAATACAAAGGCTGTATTTAGTAGTTTGATATTTGAAAAATATCTATCTGTAAAATCATATCAGACTTTTGTCTTTTTGTGATATTTAATGCTACTTTAGCCAAAAAAAGTTGGCTTCACCTTGATTTTTTACTGTCAAGATTGGCATCAACTAGAGATTCTCATAAATTTTATTAGTATTAATCAATAAATATCTGAATGACCTAGCTTTGTTCGTTTTGTTTTTGGTAAATCGTGCTTTTTTTGAGATTAAAGTTTCAAAGATAAAACGACGTTTTCTAAAAATAAAACCTAGCTAGATCAATTTTTGGCCCCCGAAACTCCTTGCATACTTAATTTCATGAAAATCGCTCGAGTCGTTTTCGAGATTTAAGTTTCCGAAATAAAACGACGTTTTCTAAAAATGAAACCTAGCTAAATCGATTTTTCGCCCCAAAAAGGAGCCGTATCCGAGATATATAAGATTGCACGGATTAATATAAGCAGAGGAAATGTAATATATATTTTTTATAGCATAGGTATTAGCACATTTATTTTCCTAAAATGAGAAATATTTACATTAATGCGTTATCGAATTTTAATTTTGATCGTGATTTTCTGATATTCAATAATTTATTCTATTGTTTATTTTTTATATTGAAATTATTTATAAAAAAATTTGATTGATTGAGCTTTCACGTGATAACCAAATGAATTAAAAATTCGTATAAAATAAAATAAAAAGTTTTCGTTGCGTGCACAAACGGATTTAAAATTTAACTTTGGTCCAGAGGGGTGCACAAATCAGAAACTCTCTATTCTTCTTATCTTCGTTAAACGGCTTGACTTCAAGCTTTAAGTAGAATAATCAAATAATTCTTATATCAAAAAATTATTTAGATTAAAGTTTTGTCTTATCAATGATATCCCTGTATAAGGGTAACAAATTGCTTTTAATACAGAACCTTTACAAAAAAATACATTTAGAAAAGTATAATTGTATTTAAAAAAAATCATTTTAGAGGCCTACTTAAAAAACACATCTGTCTAGAGGTCTAGACCATTAATATAATATGTTTTCATAAATATAATATGTTTTACAACATAACAAGTTATATATTAAGTATAATTAGTATGACGGAAATACGCGCAATATATTTTTCCAGAATTTGAAAAATATCACCATTATATATGAGTACGGGAACATACAATTTGTTCAGTGGCGATGTTAGATCAAATTTTAACGGCGACACGCATTTACTAGTCCCTATCCCTATCCCTATATATATTATAAATGTGAAAGTGAGCATGTTTGTTTGTTACGCTTTCACGCT
Source organism: Chrysoperla carnea (assembly GCF_905475395.1). Classification (NCBI taxonomy): domain Eukaryota; kingdom Metazoa; phylum Arthropoda; class Insecta; order Neuroptera; family Chrysopidae; genus Chrysoperla; species Chrysoperla carnea. The sequence goes on from NC_058338.1 coordinate 22,834,111, forward strand.
AAAACTAGCCAATGGTTTTTAATCAAACGGCCACATGTGCCGCACTGAAGACAGTATTTTATATTAACAAAGATCCAACTGTTTTTTGAAATGTCATTTTATTTAACAAACAAATAGAAAACGTTATACGTTTGCTCTTCTTACTTTTAAAAGCACAGCACCCCCAAAGGCACAAATAAACTTTGTCAAACGTTCAATGCATTTTTAGATTTATTAAAAAATCGGAAAGCAAATAAATCTATAAGGGTACTTTTTAACAATTTGATTCTTGAATGATAAAAGCTGTATGGAAATTGTCAACATCAAAGAACAAAAGTGCATCAGTGTTTATAAAACATGGGCGTTAAATCACCGAAAATTTAAAAATATTTCATTCAAAATGATGGTGATAAGTTATATGGATTTGGCAATGTTTGATCGTAGATTTTATACAAATTGATCTATTTCAATATAGATATTTCTTTTATTCGAACGATTATTTAATTTCAATCGCTCTTAACTATGTTTAATTATATTAAACTCAGTGATATAGTGACCGTGACGGATAGATTTAGACAGTAACGGCTAAATTCATCGGCGGTCATTTCAAACTACCAAGACTAGTCCTTTTTAGTACCCTATTGAACATTTTTACTACAATCCCGAATACCTCCACTGATTTCACTAATATTACATTAATTTATTTCATTTAATTTGTCAGTTTAATTAGCTTACTTTCAAACGGTATTAATCAAGGATGCTTACCCTTAACCTTCCTACCGCCGATCAAAGTCCAAACCAAATCCCATTGTCAGTAATAAATTTAGTCTTACATTTTCTTTACTATAGTTAATGACAAATTTACATAGTAACGTAGGGTTGGAACTAGAATTAGATTCTTGTCAAACTAAATAATTTAAAAACTACTGATTCTTCGAATTAAAAAAATTCCTTCGAAATGAGATATAGTTATTGAAATAAATACAATGAAACTCAAAAAGTAGAACTTTAGAAAGAGCATTTTCTTTAATAACAATTTATTTTTCTTTGTTTGCCTAGATCAAAGTAATACCTATAAATGTATACAAGGAAAATAAATTGGTTACGCCAATGTTTTACAAATGTATATATTTTATAAGCATGAAGACGAAAGCACTAGAATGCTATCTGTTGCGAAAGATAAATTTAGAGAATTTAATATTATAGTTATCATAAATTTTCTTTTCACTTTACGATAATTGTTTTAGTAAAGTAAATTATTCGATGTTTAAATTTTCAAGAAAACAGTTTTATATGGAAATTTGTTTATCTTCTTTTTAAAAACTAGTTTTCTTACAAAGAACCTATTCAAGAACTAAATTGGGTAAAATTTTTAGTGAAACTTACTTTTCTAAAAGACTAAGGTGTTATTGTATTAAAGAGTCAACCTTATTTGACTATGTATAATATAGTTTATAGTAAAAAAAACACGCTTGTTGCTTGTTCTGTATATGTGTATAGAATGATTATCGGTAGTATAATAAATGTATATAACTGATGATGTCTTATGCATGGATATGATATTAGAGAGCTACATACAAACATTCAAACATTCATACATACATACAAGTGAAGCTAATATAAGCGTGTTAAAAAGCTGAGACGAATTTTGAGGGTGGATTCTGTTAAAACTTGGGAAAATTAGACGTAAAATAAGAATAAAATTTTTCGATATCTGCCTTGGTTTTCGAAATACGAAAGCTAAATAATTACATAAAATTTTCAATTTTCGATATTCTGAAAATTATTTTATTCTTACTTTACGTCGTCTATAATTGTCAAGTTGTAACATTCACCATCAAAATTAAAAAAATGTATTTTTGAAATTTGTGTCCCCACTACCGTGCTCATACATCCTTAATAAGTAGGGCACAATTAAGGATGTATGAGCAATTAGGACAGGTGTTTCCCATAATTTTTTAAGCTTTTCACTTAATTTAAATAGTTTTTTTTTCCAATTTCCACCGACTAGTTTTGGAGAAATCTATGTAAACATATCATGGCCATCTACCGTTATCCCTTAAGACCAATGTTTCATTTATTTATTTAAATAGTTGGGCAACCCACTCAAAAATTTTCAGAATTGATTTATACTTAGTCCAACTTCATATAAAAAAATCAAGTCTTTATCCAAAATCGCCCCGGCGCTCGTACAATCCTAAAATAGCTTACTCTTTTGTAAACTAGTATGTCAACATCTTCAAAGATAATCAAATTTATAACAATAACCTATTTTAGTTATGTTACAATACTCTTTTTCCAGAAAATAGTATTTTCACTAAAATGATTCATTTTTAGAAACAGGACAAGATGTAGTACCCTTGCCCTTTTTAAGTTTTCAGAGTTTCAAACAGTGCTTAAATTTTACTATTACCTAGAGTGGACTTTAAATATATAATGTTAACTTTCGGTAACAATCGGGATAATGTCATATATACATTAGGGTTTTCTCCGGTACATTATGATCTTGTACTATGGATCAAACGTCTTGTACCATGAATAACACATTTTTATTTATAGTATAATATTGAATTTATTTTACAAACAATACATGGAGTGGTAGGATATTGGAGTTGTAATAATAACATAGATGTTAATTTTAATCCCCGGTACTACACGTTTCCCTACAGTTTAAATAATTGTTAAACTTTAAATAATTTACGTACTTGCTTTAGTCTGTGTTGTATTAATAGTAACATTAAGTACTTACTCGTGAAATGAAATTAAACTCTAGTTATGTTAAATATTGTTGTTATCTTTCAAGTACTGAATTGTCAATTTGTACCTACAATTTTATGTCTCAAGAACTATAGTTTAAAGTAACACATATCATCATCGTATACTAAAAATCATTTTTAGGGCTCTGTAGCGAAAGCTTTAATAAGATTTTTAAAGTTTTCTAGTTGATTGTTTTCTTAAAACTAAAAAGAGTACGATGTGAGAAAGAAGTATGGATTTAATTTAATATTATTTCATACATATGACGGTGAATATCCACGTGGGCAATAAAACATCAAAAACTATAAAATTTGATTAAAATATGAAACTTGAGATGGTTGGAGCAAGATATGGTTTGATTTAAAATAAAACATTCAAAGAACAGTATTGACGATTGTGTTGCGAAAAACAATTTAAGGCTTTTTTTATTCGTATATCTCTTAACGTTATAGGCCACGCATAGCTGATGTCATACATTAGATAGGAGATGTCATCTCTTTAGCCTGAGAGAAAATGTAGCTACAAACTCAAGTTTATCAAACTCAAGTGTTGTTAAACTAAGAAATTGGATTCAGAAGAAATATAATTTAATTACGAAAATAATTAATAATCGTAGGTATAGGCTTGCTGGAAAACATCACGAAAATTGTGGCTACAAACTCAAGTTTATGCGCTTATCCAAGTAAAGTCAATTTCGCTTGCATTTCATTGGATAGTATGACGTTACGGGGCAAAAAAGTCTTATAAAATTGTTAAACTTTTTCCTATGAACAGTTTTTTGCAGGTCTATACCATTATTTTCGTAATAATATAATCTTTCTTCTGATACTCATCTCGATTCGTAAACAGATCAGTGTAATTACCTATATTCACTTACCTGTTCATATAGAATGAACAGATCTAATCCCATCTGTTGTTAAACCAATCGAAATTGGATTCAGAAGAAATATAATTTAATTATTTTCGTAATTAAAATTTTATATAGGCTTGCTGGAAAACATCATGAAAATTGGTTAGAATAAATTTAATTAAAAGTAGCCATGAACATTTCTTCGATAGAAAAACTATGATAGTATTTAAAAATCAATAAAATCGTATACAAAATATGTTTCATCTGGCTATCAGATGGGTGAAGTTTGACATTAAAGAGTCTCTTGTACTATAAATATAATAGTATTATTAAGATTTCTTTTAAAATTCCAAAGTCAATAATACAAATTAATAAATAATCATTTTTTCATATGCCAAAAATTTAATCATATAAGCACACAGGTAAATTATTAAAAGATAGTCTAGACAATTTTTATAATCGAAACTCACGAATGCTTTTTAAAATTTGTATATCAATAAAATCTTGTTGACAAAAGATTTAATTTTTCCTTAATAAGAAATTCCTGGTATTTCTTCATCTCTTATGAAGGTATCTATATACTGAACGTTCGATTTACATCTAGGCATATAAATATCACGAGTATGACAGAGTACGAAATATGTATGAAATATATATAAACATATTCTACATAAAGTAGAATAGAGTTTTTATCGAACCGTGTTGCTCAAGGTTAATACAAAGACGACCGATTTTTCTTTTGTTTTAGAATAGACAATCTTAAATAAAATAACACTTCAATCCTTTCTTGACTTTCTTTATGTTCATAAATTCATAAAAAAAGACATTCCTTCATAAACCTTTTATTTCGTAATTAAAATTAAGCTGCATTTGTAGGCTAGCAGCGTAACACATATTAACGCAGATATTTTTATGAAAATGAATAAAATTTTCTTAGAATTGAAGTTGCTTGATAAAAATGTTGAATAATATTTTATAATACTACCTACAATAGAAACTTTTCAAGAGATTGTCTAGACAATTTTAATAAACGATATTATGAAGCTGAAATATGTAAATATTTCTTTTATTCTGATTCTATCAATTGCCAAACGTAGATTTTAATCATATTTTTTTCGAAATGATTGGATGATTGGATTATATCATATAGAAAGGAATTAAAGCGTTCACGGATTTTTATTACATAAAACGTTCACTTGGTTTTGCGGAGTGCTATTAAATTAAAGAGTGGAAATTGAAGATAGGGGTGAAAAAGCACCCCTTTGGTTTTTTTCCTAATATCTCGTAAACTAAGCAAAATTTCCAGAAGTTTTATAATAAACTTTATCAGATTATTTTTTCTCAAAAAATTAAAAAAATGAATTTAGACATATCGCACTTGTTCGGCTTCAGCAATTTTCACAAGCAACAAAAGTTATCACAAGCAATATTCACAAGCTCATTGGCTGCCTCGATTTTATTAAATAGACAATTATATTATATCAATTAACGCAACCATTTCTTAATTAGAAAAGTATTAACCTCTTCTCAAAAACTTATATCCATACAAATTTGTTCAGAAGTTCTGATTTGGATGGTTTAATATTATTTAAAAATATTTTCAAATATTGATATATTTCTGTATATATTCTGAAGTTTCATAGTATTAATAAATATCATAAAATATATGAAATAACCTTTTGTCTGAACTCTCTATAAAATAAATTTTCCACATATTAAATACAGAAGACATTTAAATTGATTCAAAAAGGATATTCTACAAAGTAAAATAAAGCGCTTGGAGCAAAATTCAGTTTTATACATTGTAGTGAGTTGTTTTTTTAATTTACAGGTATAACATTCTTATATATGCTGAAACATTTTGGAATTTCTTACAAGAAGCCAATTTTCCGATTGAACGAACTGGAGTGGAGTATTACTTTATAAAAAAATTTGTAGAAGAAAAGTAAGTAGCTGCTCCCCAAATAAACTGCCACCCAAATAAAGTGATCCTTTGTAAAATTTTGTTATTATTTCACTTATTTCGAACGGAACTCTGACGGTGGAATGGAAAAAGAGAAAAAAGGTATATCGTATCTTAAGATTGTTATCTCGCTATGGGCTTATCCACAGAAAATTTTAATTAAGTGTATACTTATTATGAATAATACCATAAATATTTGAAATCGATTGACCGTCTCTAACTGGAGATAAATTCAATTAAAGTTCGGATAATTACCACGGAGAGCATTGGAAAGTTTGTGTTTTTAACAAGTTTTTGAATTCTAGAAATAAAACTAGACTTAGGATAGTTTCGAAAAACTAACTAGAACATTCATGTATTTGTTCTGAGTTTAAAAAAAAAAACCAAAACTATTGAAGCTTCATTCTTGAGATATAATCATTCAAAGTTATTTAAATTTTTTGTATAACAGAAACAATTATATTTGGAGTATAAGTAGTGTAAGAGAGATGTCTATCATATACAGAATCGCGGATGTTTATTATTATTATTTATCATACAGAATACATACAATATAGAATACAGTACATTACAGTATAGTTAAAATAATGTTTAATATAATAGTAAATTTGAATATTTATGTGTGCTACGGATGTGTATACAGCATTTTTACAATATTGTACGGAGACAACAACCTAAAGAACAGAAAAAATCCGAAAAGAATAAGTAGAAAACTGGAATCAGTAAGTATTTTATTAGTAACCTTTGATACACTTTGTGATTGCCGACTAGAGCCACATTTGATTTGAAGCTAAAGAGTCAACAGTATGTACACCTCGTCAGAATAATGCAACCCGAAACGGTAGATATGTTGTATTGGGGGATAATTCAATTCTGTTCTTACATAAAATCTCTATTTTCATATTGTTTGTTATATCACTTTTACTCCTCTATGGTAATACATTTATTGTTACATTGAGAATATAAAAAATCGATTTCGTATTATAAAAGTTTAACTTTTTTATAGAAAATAAAAAAGTGAGTTAGTGTTACAAAATATATTACAACCGTTTAAAAACTTTTCATATTATACGTGAAAAGTGAACAAATATGTTTTCTAATAGTATGCAAAAAAAAAGTTCTGAGGTCATTTATTGAATATTATTAACTTATTTTATGTAATCTGTTATAGAAAACAACTAGTTGTTATATATTTAGCGTCGCTGTGATAAGAGTTTCATATCTTTTTTTTACATTATGTCAAGTTAAATTAGTTCAATAGGGATTATTGTTAGTCAAAAATAAATTATGAAATTTGAAAAAAGTTAAAATTTATATAAAAATATAGTTAAATATTCTGATTTCGAGTCATAAAAGCACATTTTTCTTATATAATTTTAATTAAAAATCGTTATGGTATGAACCATAGACCAGTATAGACATCAGTTAGTTCAGTATAGACAGTTGGGTATAATATATCCATAGATAATAAGTATTTATATTTATTATAATCAGTTGTCTATGAATATATCTGTCAAACTTATTTGTGTTATTTCGTATAATGATACCGATATTACGTCATCAAATTGGATGCCCGCGTTTTTGACAGTTTAAAAAATGTTTAAAATTTACTTTAATTTAGGTTTAAAGTTTTTGGCAAGAAAGCGTGTATATTTTTCCGAAATAAATTTTTGGTGGCTTTTTATTAGCAAAACCAACATTTTGAAGTACTTTTTCAAAAATAGTAGAATACCCTATTGTTATACACTTTAATCCAAAAAGTGTCTGACACCAAAGAAAATTCTGGTAGTGAAACCATTTTAGAATACGCTAAAATACTTTGGTATTTTTTACAAGAAGGCAATGTTTCAATTGAACGAACTAAAGTGGAGTATAACTTTATTAATAAATTTTTATAATCAAAGCAAGTTGGTAAACTACTCTCCAATTTAAGGCGCCCTTTTTTTTCTTATTTTTCACAAACTTCAAACGGAAATTTGATCGAGACGAAACTCATTTCCACTCTTGTGATTCCTTCGAAAATCACTTCTACTTTACTCCAATAATTTTTTTGATAAATGGCGTCTATGCTAGTTACTTATCTTACATTTAAAAAAGATTTTAAAAAGGGTAGAAAATACCCTCCTCAAACACTTTTATTTAATAGCCTACCTCGCCTTAAAACAAATCCTGAAGCCATTTATTCATTTTGTTTGAGATTTTTATACATTATCGTTGGTATAAATTCAGATTCAAAATACGAGTCAAATAAAAAAAAATCATTATATCGTTATTTTTAGAACTAAACGTGACTGTGATTTATCACAGTAGGCTATGAATGTGTTTCAAAAGTTGCGTCCTAACCCATTTGTCGGACTAAGGACCGGTCTATAAGCTCTTACATTTTGAAAGTGAATTAACAATATGTTGGCTATTAAGATGTACCTACACTCATTTCCTTAATTTATATAGTTATCGTTAGTAATTACAAGCTACAGGCTACACTAATCATTAACTAGATTGCTTAGTCTTTAGTTTAGATTTTGATTAATTAATACTTTACACAGACGTTTAAAAACCCTACGGCTATCGTGCTATAAGTACATTCGTATTACATAAAATTAGTTTACTAAATAAAATAAAGGCCATGTCCTTCCAGTGAATTTCATATCCTTTTATTTACTGTCAATAACTAAATACAAAAATATCAAGAAGATCCGTGTACTTTAATTATAGCATCATATTTTATTTGAACAAAAAGTTGTAATTAGAAAAAAACGTAACACAGAAAATAATAATAAATCAATTAATAACATGTACTATTCGAGAGTGTATTTTTTTTGTGTGGACTAGGTTAGAAAATTAAAAAGAAAATTTATTTTCTCGGATAAACATTCACTAAGAATGTAATTGTCAAAGTTGGAAAGATCTTCTTGAAATTCAGTCATGAATTTGAATCGTGAGTCATAATTGTTATTTTCGAGTAAACTTTTCTTAGTAACATTTTGTCAACTTATAAAAAGAATGGATAGTTTACCAAAAAAAAAGTGACACCAATTTTTTGGCTACCCTGTACATTATTTAGAGGTTTTAAATATTCCTACATACTTAAAACTTACAGAATAAGCAAAATTTTTTATAAAGAATGACTTTTTCTTAAAATTCAAAATAAGAAAATTTACAAGTATAGTTACTTCTATCCGGGGACATACTGTTTATATATATATATTAATGTATTTTATTGACAGTAATCGAACAGAACGTGCTTAGTTCATCAATTTGATTGACGTTCCATTATTCTTCGTGTATTGGTGCACACATATGAATAGCAGTCTTCAATCATCTAATGCATTTAATCTAAACTAATCTTTACTGCAAGTACCTACAATATTGGTTCACCTGTATATTTTTCCCTTAGATTTTACTCTTTCTATTTACTATTTTTGCTCAATTTTATTCTATTTAAGATTATTATTGTAAAAGCTTTAATAATATAAAGCTTTTTAAAAATAAAAATTTTATTAGAAATTTCTAGGAAAATATGTAATTTTAATCTATAAAATGAGAAGCTTTTTTCTATGTATAACTGTTTATGATTTACTGAAATTGTATGCCTTTTGTGTTATTTAGTATTTGATGAAAACTGGACTATATAAAAACTTGTGCTCATGTTTGATAGTTATTTTATGTAATTTTTTTTTAAGATTTGACATTTTTTTTATGAAATACTGTTATACGTAAAAGGTTTTCAAATATGAACGCTCTAACCATGACAACGTAAAAAATCAAGATGAAGATGATTATGATGATGAGAAGTATAAAACAAGAATGAAAATATCATCATCTGAAATTCTTATAAGTGAAATCGTCATTACAGTCAGAGGACCTCTAAGATTAAAAGTTTTCCATATAACGATTCCTAGGACTGTAATGACGATTTTACTCATCATAAAAATATCAGGTGATAATATTTTCTCTCTTGCTTCACACTTTTAAGAGCGTGATTTTGTAGTCGTCGATTTTTTAGTTTTTGAACTTTGTTTCATTTAAATTATTTTGGGTATATAATTTCGCGATAAAGTATACCACTATATAAGTTTTTGAAATGTGATAATTAAGCCCTGTCATTTGATATCAAACTCTATATTAAAATTTGTTTAGTTCATATCTTTATGTTCTCTAGAGAGCACCAAGTTCAATTTAATGCAACGTCACATACAAGCGGACGAGCAAGACTCTTCCAACGATACATCATTTGTTAAATTATAATAAGTAGTTTAGAAGTATAATTAGGGAACAAATGAACCTACATACATACCGGTCAAACAAATACCACATACCCCTCACCATCATCGGGGTAAAAATTGTATATAATTTTGTTCCATTTAAACTTCGCGCTATGAATGGAAAACCCCATTAGAATGAACAACAATAACGACCATTCACCATGAAAATCAGTGTTGTATGATTAATTAAACTACAAAATTTTCTTGTAAACAAAATAATACAAACAATAATAAAAGCTTATAGAAATGTGAAATCGAAAAGGTTTTCATGTTAATGAAACTTGAAGTGTTTTACTATTTATTTTATTGTTAATAAGGGGAGATTTTACAATGAACAATAAAGGGCAAGGTGATGACCGAATTTGACTTGTGACTTGTATCATTTGTAAATAAAGTGCCTCTATAATATTTTGTATAATATAACATTTCATGTAGCATCTTATTATCAAAATCGGAAAATTGGTTAATTGAAAGAGTTAGCAGGGATGATAATAATCTCTGAAATTGAATTTAATAACACTTAGTTTAACGTGTTAACTTTTTTAACGAAAAAAAATAAACTTAAGATTCCAGGTAGCAGAACAATGATCTTGTTATAATAGTAAATAATGGGAATTATCTAGTAATAATGAAATATATCATTGGTCTAGGAACAATCCAAAAACATTTCTGCGTACAATTTTAATCCCTTAATCTTTATATGAGGCTTGGTCATTTAAAAAAAAAAAAAAAATTCCATACTAATAATCACGTAAATATACGATAGTAGGTATATTAAGATAGTTCGAAAATAAATCAGTATCTGTAAATTTTGTATATGTTATTCCATATGAAATAATAGATGTCTTGAAAGTTTCTTAAAATAGTTAACTCTAGTTAAGTACTACATAAATGACTTACAGGGAGAAACTTTTCGAATGTAAAGTATTAAAATTATTATTATTAATTAAATAATATTACCTACTTAGGTAGATACTTTGAATGGAACATAATAATGAAAACTAATTTACCTACACGCTAAGTAATTTCGTTTGGTAATGAATGTTAATTATCATTTGAGTTAAGTTCACAAAGTCAAATTGATCCAAATTTATTGTTATGCAGGTAATACAATTATTTATCATCTGTAGAAACTTTTCGTATTACAGGAAAACCTTTCGAGCATTTTAATATAAACAATAAGTCATGATAGTAAATTCTGCTTAATAGAACATTAGATATTGGGAAAATTATTTACGATATTACATTTTCCATTGTGTACTTCTGATGGCTTAAAATATAACTGTGATAATAGGTTTAAACTGGGTCTCGGTTAGCGTTGAAAAAAATATGATAGGGAGTTATGGGTCTGCCGACAGAAGTAAAAACTTAAAACCATAGAAAAAATGTGTTTTTTTTTTTTTTAATTTTTTCAATTAATTATAACATGAATGAATAATTAAAATTTTAAAATGTGTAAAACTGAAATATTTACATCCAACAGTGGCTATGGAAAGCTATTATAAATAATAAAAATGCAACGGCACACAGTGTTCGTAAGCGGTCTCTCATCCAAGTACTGACTGTCCAATTTTGCTTAACTTTAGTTACCGGACATGAATCCCAAGTGACATTATCCATGTCACTTGGTAATTTATGTCATTTCATGTCATAAAAATCGTTCAACGCGAGTAAGAACTTTGAATGAGATTTTTCAAACCTTCATTACGATTTATTTTAACATTTTTTAGTTTCATACTTTTTATTTTATATTTTCTTAGAACAATTTGCAATGTATTTATAAGATTTTGTTCCTGCTTATAAAAATGGGATAAGTATCGTGTCCTATTATTGTTTTAATGGTTACTATAACTAACTAACGACATTATAGTAAGGTATTTGTTGAATGTTTAGGCAATTCACATATAAATTTATTTTATAATATAGAAATAGATATCAGAGATATTTAATATAGGTAGGTTTATTTTAAGCTATCTAAAAGGGTTTGTTAGGTAGTTGTTCAACTATTTCATGAAAACTGTTGGAATGCAAATTGTTCATAAAAAGCAAACTGTTCGAGTACCGATTATACACGCTCTTAGGAGGTTTTAACCACGTAAAATTTATAGCTCTTGTCAGTGACAAATCGCACAGGGCAGCATAATTGCATATATTTAGGAACAGAAACCAAGTGTTTTTTATGTGTTTCTCTCCGTTCCGGCGTTGGAAAAAGTTACTATTCTATGTGTGATAATAGTTTCAAAAAAATATCTAGCTTTGTCAATTATTAAACTATAAATCAGTTCAAATATTTTAAGTGCTGCTTTTGAAATAATTTTATACGATCGTGAATAAGTGGCTATTGAAAAATTGGCACTCAACAAAATTATATAAATGAAATAATTGAACAAATACTTATTTTCTGTATTTTAAAAATTTTTGTAGAATTTAATACGTAGTTACTAATACTGATACCTATTCGCACCGTGCGTGAGTTTTATTGGAGGCGTCATGGTAACGATATACTACTTTAATTATAGAATTGTATGGATGCATACATAATTGTATGGATTGAATTTATGACTTACATTGAAAATTTAATATTATTACCTCACAAATTTAAATAAATAATTATGATAAATTACAATAAATAATAATATAAAAATAATATTTGTGCAATTAGATTTCTTATTTTCACAATTTTTAATGCATTCAGTTTAATGAATTAGTGTTTTTCAATAAATTTTAATTTGATATTTTCTGTAACATTAACATGTAAAGAACTGCAAATTAGTCATAACAGCTTCTTTTATCGCCATATTTTTCACTGGAAGCGCTGGCATCGATTTTATTATCCCTACCATGACTATGCACACAACGAATATTAGAGATTCTCTAAAAGATTGAGACAATTGCAAAATTAGAGAGCAAATTGTACCATAGATAATAAATATTTGCATATTATAATTAGTTGTCTATGAAATTGTACCATGTGTATCGTATGTAGCCATGATACGATACGGAATGGGAACTGTATATTAATATTGTACATGATGTTGTTTATGAAAGAATTGTTTAAGGTAGTACCAGCATGAAATCACTTTTCGAATTTTTTTTCTCGGGTTTATAATAGCTTTATTTATGAATTCCTAAAATTTCATAATTTTTGACCGTTTAGATCGCGAGATATTTAAAGACAAAGTTCGCGATTTTGAGGGTCATGTCCCATTTAAAGCATGTAAAATGTCCGGTCTCTCCAACTATTTTTTATGATATTATTATATATTGAAGAAAAAGTAGAAAAAAATGTTTATACAATAAAATTCTAAAAAAAAAATTTAGAAATTAATTTTCACTTTCGAGATATTAATTTTGACGTAAATTGATCGAAATTGGGACGTTGGCATAATTATTTCCCATTTTAAACGGTCAAAATTTCTGAAACTTTGGGAATTAATAGTAAGCATTATTAAATTCTTAAATTTAATTTTTCGTTAAATTCTGTCGAAAAAAAAATTGTACCATTGCTTTAACATAGAAACTGCAAATACCATGCTGGAACTACGTTAATATAGAATTCTTGATGGTAGATATCATATTAAATTGTGGAAACGTGGGAATGAAAACATTCCTGTGAAACTGTCGAAACATTATTTAAACTAATACAAGAAGAATTATAAAGAAGTCTTGATCAGATAAAATAAAGTTCAAAAACTAAAACCCCGACGACTACAAAATGACGAAAATATTTTCATATGAAAATGGGATTCCTAAGTTTCCAATGTAATTAAAGCGTGTATTTTATTACTTTATTTAATAAAAATTCAGTTTTTTTTTCACAAGAGTAATGAAGCCAATCAAAAGTATGATGCTATGATAGATTCTTCATGATAAACAATAAATTATTGCAAAATGAAAAGTTTTATCGTTTTTTATGATCATATAAGCTAAAGAAAAAAAAGTTTCATTTCAAAATCAACACAAATTGATTTCGAAATACACTGGGTATTTCAAACAAATCATGGTACCGTTTTGTTATATTTGTTGGGGAAAGTTTTGTTCATGATACTCGCTGACTAGGTCCAATCAATAAATTAATCTGATTTTTAAACTTTTTGGATTAAAATTACCCTATCCACCGAGTTTCATCAAATTCCAAAACAAAATTTTTTCTGCAACTTTCTCGATTTTTTCAAAGGGATACCTCTTAAAAAAATTGCAAAACAATCGAGAAATTTATTTTATCTTCAATTTCGGTGAATCTTAGTATATAATGTAATTTTGACCCAAAAAGGACAAAAATCGGGTGCATTTGACGACTGGTCGAATACATTTTAACTATTATGGGTGAAATAATTTTTAAAATCGGTAAAAGTAGTTAATTCGAAAATGCCGAATTTTTCACAGTTAAAAAATAATCACAATTTAGAAGGAATACCCGGTATTTTCATAATAAAAAATTTATAAAGAAATTATGAGTCTATTTTTACGACACATTAATTAATTTTAACTAATGATTTAAGTATCAATAAAATATATGGCCGTGACAAAGTGTCATACAAAATTTTACTACTCAGCAGAGTTCATCAACATAGTGTGATGTATTTTCAAAACCATAACATAAAATATAATTGAACATAAAATATTATGACTAAGAATATAAATTAATCAATTTATGTTAAATTATAAACGTTTATAGGTGATTCTACAAACAAAGGAATTTCACTGGTATAATTTATTTTTTACTTACATGAAACCCACTTATCCTCCTTCGATAACACTCGACTTAATACTTTTAAAATAGAATATCTTTATAAATTGTATCCTATCTTTTATTATGATGTATCAGCTATATTATTGTAAAGTTTCATAAAAATTCATTCAGTAGTTTTTGCGTGAAAGTGCACAAATAAACAAACTCACTTTTGACTAAATCTATTTTATGCAAAACCCTAGTTACTGCGCTACAAAAAAAATTCAATAGTTTTCTAAAATTGAAAAATGCTGAGCCTTCGGAAAAGAAACTCAAAGATATTACCTTCCAATCTTCAAATCAAAAGGTCAAAAAGATCTTTAAAATAAATTTAGAATCATTTGGTAGCTGAAGACACGTACGACACGTCATATGAGCTCGTGGAAAAAAGTACCATCAGGCAGGTGATTAAATATTTTAACGTAAAAGAACTTTACCAGCCCATATTTCCACTTTACATAGAATATCCCTCAAGTTTGTATCTTGTAATTTCATATTATTCTTCAAACTATCCTTAAATATAAAGATTATTGAAGCAGAAGTTTTCAGTTTAGTTTACTATTTATTATATTTATGTGTCTTAAATATTTATAGACAATAAACATATACCTGTTGTATACATGTTTCATCAGGTGTACCACAAAAACTATATCATTTAATATAAAACAGTTTTAAATTATTTATTATATTTTCGAATATAAACTAACAATTTTATAATTCCCTGTACTATATTATTTTATACAATTTTAAGTACAAACTATACCTGCACAAATATATTTATATTGTTGTAAAGTTTATAAATATCTAAAATACCTAGTTTCAAGTTAAAACTCTTTATTATAACTATCTAGAATATGTAGCTCATATTGTTTCCAAAGGTAGAGTGTAATTAATTTAAGAAAGATTGGTATACCAAAATAACTTAATCTTTATAGATGTGTTAAATTTTAATGTATATGTCGCAGTCAACTAGCTTAATTAGCCATTCAGTTAATAGTCTAGCCGTTTAACTAAACGCCGCCGTTCAACTGGCGGCCTGAATGAAATTCAACCATAGCGTCTAAGAAACATTTCTAGCTGGCTGGTTGTTGCATCAAAACTGGGTGATTGTTGCTGGAGCCATCCATACAATAGGGTGGCAATTTTATAAAAAAAAAAACATGAAATATCGCAGGTTTAACTTCCATGGGGATCCGCAAAGAACTTTTTAAAACAAGCACATTTATTTTTGGGACACTGATTCACAGCAGACTCCCTTGCCACCAAAAAGGAACTAACTTGACACATCCACTTTCAAAGAAATTGGACTTAAAAAAACTCTAAAATTTCGTCGTTATAGTTTGCATCTGAGTACTACCTAAACCTCTTACAATGAAAACTAATCAAACTGCAAAAAACACCAACAGTACTGTTCTTTGCAGAGGTCATATTGACAGTGTGTGAGATTCAGAGACAAGTAGCAGAAAAGTTTTCAGTGTCATTTGCTTAACTGTTCAGGAGGTGCCGTTTAGTAAAGAGGCTAGTCAAATAAACAGCTACTTAAGCTATTTGGCTGCGACATATATAAGTTAAATAACTTGTAATTGTAGTTATTAAATTATTTGCCTAATTTTCCCTGACTTATTTCTTTACTTTTTTACTTTAATAGCAAACAGCTTAAAAAAGCGACACTGAACTATATCTTAAGAAATTAAAATACCACATTATTTCCAAATTATATTTTTCCCCAACAACTAATTGGTATAAGATTTCGTATTTGATAATTTCTCTTTATTTATGCATATTCACTTGAATTCAAAACCGTAAAATGTAAGACGTCTATAATTTATTTTTCTAACCGTGTTTACTGACATAAATTATCTATTCACAAAGACACCGAATCTATCTACAGTTGCACACATTGAATTTAACCCACAATGGGTCATTATAACTTCGATAACAGAATGTGACTTTTTTTTATCTTAGTTATTCTCGAATGCAGTTATTTGGATTGAATATCGATCAAAAACCAGACATCAAGGATGAGAATAATTAATAATATTAAAAAGTAAAACTGGAGAAGGATGGAAGAGCCCTGTGCCTAAGCGTTACATTAAGTAAATTCTTTTTTCGGATTTAAATCTCGCAGTGTAATGTAAAATTTTTTAACACAAAATACAAGACATCGATTATTCGCTTTATGCCTCAATGATAAGCCGCATTTTTCTTAAGTTCGAACATCGATAATGCCTGCAACTTCATCAGCTCCGTAATGCGAATACGTGATTTAAACGCCTACTGAACTTTATTTTGGCCCAATATACGAAATATTAAAATATGAAAAATTGTACATAGTTCTTCGTTCGTGTTTCATTTGATTCGTAAGAAAAACACGATAATTTGGATAAGAAGTTTTCTTGTTGAGAATTTTAAGTTTTCTTTGCACTCAGTTGTAATATAATAAGTGGGATTTCAGAAGTTTACCTAGCGACTTTAACAGTCGGGGGCCCATTAAAATCTAAACCGACTCAATCTACCCTGTAACGGGTCCCGTCTGTTAAAGTCGCTATGTAAACTTCGGAACTTGTTTCTTTCTTTTCAGATTTTGTTTAACGCAGTCGGGTTTTTTATTTCTATATAAAAAGGTATGTCAAATTCAGTAAAAGACAATAATTAATACTTGAAATCAACCTACGAGCAACGAGCAAGAAATTCATGCCTTCTTTTGTAAACTTAGGGTTAAATCGTTTTTATTTATCAAGGATATTCTATACGGTGTAAATAAGAATACATTTTACAATAATTTATTACAAAGTAAATAAAATGAAAAATATAATAATATATTCTTTATTATATAAATATTACCTAACAAAAATTTATTTATATTTTAACGGAATCGAAAAGTCATTCCACATCATTAATTTTTCGCTCGTATTTTCGAACGAGTTCATAGGTAGATAGCTATAGACAGCTTTGACATAAATATCTTATAGTATACACGTTTTAAAACTCTATTTTCATGCATTTTGGGACAAAAATTTACTTTTAATATGAATTTTTGCATGGGAAAACCAACCGATTTCATTTTTTTAATCATGGTTAAAAAAAGAATTTGATGCCCATTCAAATAAGGTATCATATAAGGTAGAAGTGTCATTGCAAATTTCAAAGTCGGGGTGGCTAGGGGTGAAGGAATTAAACCTCAAATTCTCTAGGTACCATCTTTGAACTATCCATTCGTTCTCTCAATCGACGTGTTTTCACTCAAGGGTTATTCAAGGTGGATACTTTTGACATGAACACAGTGTATGTACGATAAAAGTCAACAGTTTTCTACAATGCTATTAAAATTTCGTACTATAAATGATAAAATTTTCGAAACACATTTCGTTAATAAATTTTCTTGCTTATACTTTATTTTATTGTTTTCTTTTTCATTCTAAAACAATACTTTTCAATAACTTCACCTATTTTTATACACACCTAGAAACCTTAAATAGCTATAAATAAACATTGGTTTTTATCTCTATACCTAGTTATAGACCGTGGGACACCACGTTTTTTTTTTAAATGTTGAATATTAACTTGAAATTTCGTTCCTTTATGACTTTTTTACGTCATACTTGAGTTATCGTTCGGAAAAAACACAGCAGGGAATTTGTCGGCCACTATGACCACTATATAACAGTAGTAATTGTTAAGCAATTCAGCAAAAGTGAAACAAAAATATTTAGGTACGGCATGTTCGAGGTGGTATTCAAGCTCATCGAAGCAGTCCTTTTGTCGGGCAAAATATTTTATTGTTTAATAATTATTAATATTATCATAGTGTCCGTCAAATTTCGTGTTGCGTTTTTTCAGAACGATAACTCAAATATGACGTCTATTTAAAAAAGTATTCTTTTTAATAATATTATTTATGACATAATATTCAACATTTTTCACATAATAGAGAAGGAGGTATATGCTATGTAACAGTTTATGAATATGTAATATGGAATCATTTACATAAGAAAATTCCTTAATCATTGAAAAATACGGTAAAATTGTTCAACATAGAACAATAGATTTTTAATAAAACAAATTTGAATGTCATATGACACCAATTCATACAACAGAATTAAATAACACGAAAATATTGATTTTAATGTCATCAGGTGGAAAAAAAATGCCCTATAATAAATTTCAAACATGACAATTACCAGTGAAAACAAACAATTGATTGAATTAGTTGTTGAAATACCATGTGTAGACAGTGTTGATGATGCAATCTTTTGTTTTTTGATGTCACGTAAATAAAGAAAGATATCCACTTTTAAATAGCCACACATAACTGATATTCCCATATTAATACATACTATAAAATTTGCACCTCATTAGCGCCCTCGTGGGTAAACAGTGATGTGTACAAGAAAATGTTTCAAACAAGTTGTTTATTTTTTTATAAAGAACATTTTTTACATTTAAATTTTTGTTCTATCTCTAACGGTTTACAAGATGCAGATTGAAGACCTATGTTGCTCATTTACGAACTCGACCTCACTTCTTACGTCCTAAGCACGCTATAAAATTTCAGCTTGATATCTCTTTTCGTTTTTTAGTTATCGGGCTTACGGACAGACAGACAACCGAAAATGGACTAATTAGATGATTCTATGAACAAATTTTTGTCGTAGCATCAATATTTTTAAGCGTTACAAACTTGGGAATAAACTTAATATACTATAATATATTTCATATATACATGGTATAAAAATATTTTAAAGCGTGTTATCATCGAAATGCATGAAGCGAGCAAACTGAGCTGAGCACTAAGGCCAAAATCCGTAAGATTGAAGACTTGGTTTCAGCTTGAAGTGGAGTAAAGAAAGAGGAATCGAGAAGGTTAATTAGAGAGATTATACATTTTCCATGCATATCCGACTCATTAGATGATAATGTCTAGATACTAAAATTATTTGTTCGAATACAATTATAAGCAGATATGAACAAATGAATACGAACTAAGTATATATACCGACCTAAATTATGTTATATCTTTAATACAATTTTATCGCCTTCAAAAAGATGACATATCAAATGTCCACATCTTTTGTGCAAAGATAATTTTAATAATACTCCACCTAAATAATGTCTTATATCATAGATTCCAGTTTACAACATCGAACGATTCTGCTTTTGTCCTTTTTTTATCTTATATTCGAGAGTGTACGAATGTGCACTTGTTTCATATTTTTATAGTATCTAGAGATGATTATATTGTAATATGAGCGAGAAAAAGATTGAATAAATCTTACAAAATCACATTTCTCAAACTAGTTTACTACTGGAAAATTTAAGTATCCAGTATATCATTCTAGTTGTGTATGTGTCACAACTTTCGAGTTAGTGACGTTTTTTAAATAGAATACATGCCTCAAACATGACACAGTATGAAGTATAAATGACATCACATGAGTATCACAAATTTTTTAACATATTTTTTTGCGGTAAGATTGTTTGTGTGTTTCAAGAAACACTTTCTTTTAAGTGATAAGCTTTTACATATTCAAGAGCGATATTATTAATACAAATAAATTTTTGAAATAAACTGGCAGTACATAGTCGGTGTGGTACTAAAGTTGTGTTAGTGCGACCCCTGTAGTCCACAAGACTAACTTCCCAGAGGGGGAAAAACATTAAAAAATATATCATGTTAGCCTTCATAGATTACTCTTCGAACATGTACTGCAGCTTATGCTCGGACGATAATTATCTTCATAGATAAATGATGTATTTATCCACTTTTCATATTCTGTTTATTCTGTTTTTTCTAATTTTTTTATTACTATTACACTTATTCTGCTGAAAAACTAACTAACTAACTCTTTCAGTTCTTAAATACGCGATTACGCGTCGAATAAGTCTAGTCACGTGTTAATGTCATAACTGCTTCGCAAGATAATCGAGGCGAAAGAATCCGAACGAACATACGCACATACGTACATACACACACACACACACACATCACATTAAAAAGGTTTGATTCGGATATGATTTGTATTTGATCTCGCATAGGTATAAATGTAATAATATTTATAATATTTATATTCGAAAAATTTTGAAAACGCCTAAAATAAGCAAGATATCGAAAATTGTATTCTCAATTTTCGTCCAACCTTACCGAGTTTTATAATAAACCATTATCAAATTTTATTTTATTTCTTTAGGAAACCTTTAACTGCTAAAGTAAAGGATTTGATAGCAGTAAATATTAACTTGCCAAAGATTCAGTGAGACTGAACATTTGTGGAATACTTTTAAGTGATCAAACCAAAATAAATTTGTTTTCGTACAAATTTTAGTCAGTTGAAAATTACGATACGTATTTTACTATAGAAATTTCTAACAGTGTATTTGAATCTTAAGAGCGTCTTCATTCAAACGTAAAATACATGACAGCTTTCAACTTTCATTCAAATTAAAAAAATAATAAAAATTATTTGAAACAACAATAAATTGAATAGTGAATAGCTTATCCACAACAGTGCATAAAATGTCTTTTAGTTTTAATTTCTATTGGGAAATACATGACATTTTCTATCCCATTCAATTCAAAATTTCATTACTTCCATATAAAACGCAAGCACAACCATCAAATGTAGGTTGCCCACAGAGTATTCGATTACAAATACAAATATTTAAATTAGAAATTTCCATTATCGAAAATCTTGTTATAAAATTGAAATATGATATATAAATACTAAAGGAACAATTCTTAAACAAAACTTCGATGGAATTAAATTCTTGTATCTTCTGAAATTTGTCTCATATCATTCGAAAAAGGCACTAAGCCATTGAAAAAACTTTGAAAAATTGTTTGAGACGTTTTTGTATTTTATTTTTCAATTTTTTTATTTCCTATTCGCATCCTATTCGCACCGTGCGTGAGTTTTATTGGAGGCGATTCCATGGTAACGATACACTACTTTAATTATAGAATTGTATGGATGCATATATAATTGTATGGATTGCATTTATGACTTACATTGAAAATTGAATATTATTGTCTCAAAAATTTAAATAAATAATTATGATAATTTACATTTGAAAAATAATATTTGTGCAATTTGATTTCTTATTTTCACAATTTTTAATGCATTAAGTTTAATTAATTAGTGTTTTTCAATAATTTTAATTTGAAATTTTCTCTAACATTAACATGTAAAGAACTGCAAATTAGTCATAACAGTCTCCTCTATCGCCAAATTTCACTGAAATCGCTGGCATCGATTTTATTGTCCCTACCATGACTACGCACACAACGAAGGCTTGTTTGCGAAATGTGCTACCATTTCTAACAGTGATAAATTTCGCAAAATATTTTCTGTAATTATAAAATCTTGCATATAAATATGGAAGTTTGTTTTATATTTTTAAATTTGAATCATAAAATTTTACATCATTCTTCTAAATATAATACTTTCGTATAAAATAACAGTAACGTAAATGACCCGCATATAAACCTTTTGAAATCCCTATAGATATCATATCAGATACCTAATATATACATGAAGCGTATATATTTTGTAATATACGAACTATTGTTATCTTAAAATAGATTTCAATCCGTAGCCTCAATAGGTCTCGCTATAATTGAATCGACTGACTTGTTAACATTTTCTATCATAATATATTTTGTGCTTCTCACATGTATTTTCATCTTCAGTATCCTTCGATACACTTTTTTTGTTGACAAAAAGTCATGTATCTCCTCTTCAACTGCTGCGTTTGGTAAAATAAAAGACACTCGTATATTATACCGTCGTAAATTTATTTATTAAGAAATAAAGCATACCAGTGGGAAATATGTGTGGAAAAAAATGTGAAATGTGAAAAAAGTGCTGTCGAATTCATTGTATTTATATTTTGTCATAATCCTGTACAGCCCGTAATATATTTAAATAATAATAAAAAAAACTTTTAACAAAAAGAAAACCGACTTCAAAAGGAAAACTTTTCCAAAATATATTAAAATGCACTAAAAAGTAAAAAAATAACGATAATATAATGTAGTTAAAATTATTGTTATTTTTGGAGTCGGTGTCAGCCAAGCTAATGTAGAAAACTGTTCTGTCAGAGTTGTTTCCTTGGCTGACACCGACTCCAAAAATAACAATAATTTTAACTACATTATATTGTTATTTTTTTACTTTTTAGTGCATTTTAATATATTTTGGAAAAGTTTTCTTTTTGAAGTCGGTTTTCTTTTTGTTAAAAGTTTTTTTTATTTTGTGATTTTTAGTGAATCTGAAGTACACTCACTAACTTGTCACTAAAAAAAGAATTATCGAAGTGATATTGAGTTATTCGTTCTCTTGTCGTGCATACTTAATGCAAATTTAAGACTTTTATGGTTTTCTCATGGATAACGTTGTCAGAACTGTACTAAAATGAAATGGGACCAAACAAGAAGTACTAGCTTTCAAACAGATAAAGAATCATCAAAATCGGTTCACCCAGTCAAAAGGTCTGAGGTAACAAACATAAAAAAAATTAAAAAAATACAGTCGAATTGATAACCTCCTCCGTTTTTGTTTGAAGTCGGTTAAAAAACCAAATAAACATGCATATAATATTGTTGCTCGGAGTGTCAATAGATGTGAAAACCAGATTGATGTTGATAATTTTAATTCAATTTTTCACTTCTAAATTCTCTCAAATCCTTATCTTTGTGTTCACGTATTAGCAAATCGATAGATTTTTTAAAACATATTTTTAGTCCGTAGTTTAGTCCAAAAGTTAGTTTTAGGCAGAATAAAACAAATAATTTCGTTAATACAGAATCATTACTTTTGGGTTCATTAAACAAGCATCTAATAATCCTTTTATGTTTTTCTAATAATTACTCGATAGTTAAATATGAAAATATGAATAGATATTAAGATATATTTATTTTACGATTCAACCCATTATTATTTCCGGTATCCGCATGAGAATTTTCAATATTTTATAATTTTAATAACCCAACAGCCTTTATTTAAATTAATGAAGATTTCCACTATAATCATTGTTGAAAGGGTATATAAATATGTATGTTTACATACGTTACCTAAATATAAGAAAGAGATCTATCTTATGCCTACGAATAAGCAGTAACATTAAGTTAATATAATTATACCCTGTATATATGTAATATATATCAAGGTATACTAAGTTTAGTCCCAAGTTTATAACGCTTAGATGTAGGTGTTCATAAAATGACCTAAATAGTACATTTCCGATTGTCTGCTATCTGTCTGTCTGTCTGTAAACACGATAACTTAAAAATCAAAAGTGGTATCAAGCAGAAATTTTTAAAGCGTGTCCAGGACGTTAAGAGTGAGATTGAGCTCGTAAATGAGCAACATAGGTCAAATCGGTCTTGAGTCCGTTGGACCCATCTTGTAAACCATTAGAGAGCAAAAGCGTGAGGGTGCAAATTAGGAGAACAGTTTGATGTCCATTTTCGCCCAAACTTTTAAATATAGGCAAGTGATAATTTGCAGGTCTTGTGAAGCATTCTCAAAAAAAGCAAGAAAATTCTAGAAAATACTTTCGCCAATTTCAAAAACTTTGGTTTTTCAAACTATTCTAATTTGTTGAAAATAATGCAAGCACTGACATTCAACACTTTCTGTACAGGCTATTTCAACAACTAACTCAGTCAATTTTTTGTTTTCACTTGTTCTATGATAAGTTTTTCACAAAAATGGCACAAATTATGAACATTTTATTATGAACTTTTTATTAACTTCTTTTTCCAACGTGAACGGGCAGAACATCCAGAAAGAGATTCCAATAAATTTTTAACGAGTTATTATGATTTTTGTTTTATATTTAAATTTTAAGCTTATAAGTATAGTAATAAAGCTTTAATGTGATTTTATTCTGAAAGCAATGTCAATGAAAATATTGTCAGGCACGAACAATTTTTATTTCAATTATTATTTTGTTTTTATTACTTTAACTTCTGTTTGTATATTTCTTAAAGGTGGATTTTTATACACAGAATACATATAAAATTTGGGATTATCTAGAGAAAGAACAGTAAGTAGAAAAATATGACTTCAATGGCTATCTCTTATCACAAATGGCTCACTGCCATCTTTGTCTCGAAAATAAAAGCATTCAATGCAATTTTCATTCAAGTTTTAAGCAAACTTTAATTGTACAAACTGCATTTTCCCGATATATTATACTCCCATCCCAATTCAATATAATTTTATTACCAACAAAATGAAAATATAATTTGTATGTTTCATACATTAATCCACTATTCTGGTCGGAGCACCCTATAATAAATTCAACTAATTTCAACCCGTTCCCAAACGCTAATTTAAGGTATACGTATAATTAAAATACACATATTCTATAATAACAGCCATTAGACCACGTATAAGTGATTTACGTTTTTGTGCAGTAAAAATTCATCGAAATACGTGACTTGCAAATTAATAAAATTAATATAACAACAAAAAACAACAAAACACGCATTAAAAATAATAATATGCAAAACAAGAGAACTATATTTCCTTGCGTGATATTGTATTTAAAATACCTACCTCTAAACATTATATTTAAATGTTATTTAATAGTAGATGAAATCTGTTGAAAAATCAATCATATAACTAAATATGTTTTAACAAAGCAGATAGGGACATCATTTTGAAAACAAATTTTCAAATTAATTTTTCAATTTTCTAGTCTCACGATTTCCAATCAAATGAAGATATTTAAAACACATGAAATTGCTAGGTTTTTTTTTATTAATTACTATCTGTATCCTGTCAAGCTTCGCTGTGGGACATTGTGGTTGCATGGAAATAGATGAAAAGTATCTAGTAAATTTTATGAAATTTGATAAACCCCCGATAAGAGTTCACAACTTTTAAACGGCTGAACTGTGCGAGCTACACATACAAAATTTCATCCCCACTTTCAAACCGACTCTTCCGCCCTCTGGGGGCTAAATATAGATAAAAAGCATCCTCGGAGCAGGTTGTTTATAATGTAAAAATTTGAGCTCAATCGATGCAGAACTTTTTTAGTTCATAAGCAATACACAAACGAACAAAACATTTTTTTTCTCTATTTCTATACGTTGTCTAAACGATTAACTCATAAATTGCTTCTCATTTTAATCAACAGTGGCTTTGAATATATTTTTTTATTAATTGAAAAAGTATTATTCTCTATTTTGGGAGTGAACCATTGTCACGATATCTCCCACTATAGACCTTTTGGACGATTGAGGTAGAATTTAAGATTTTTGGACAATTGACAGAAGTCAGAGCATATTTAAAAAATATAACAAAAAATAAAAAATACAAACATAATATTGTTTTAGAATTTGATTAAAATGCACTTGACCTCAGTGAACTGCTTGGGTGTTGAAAAATTATAATTTTCCGATAATTTACAGTATATTTATCATTTTGTTTACACGTGTTCTTTCAGGTGTCATTTAATTATTCCAATTAATTTATTTACATAACGTATTTATTGAGATAAAAATATGAAGTATATTGATTTAATGGCGCCAGCCCTCGAGTATAATTTTTTTGTCTTTATTAACTACGCCTGGTATAAGTAAGGATTAAAATCATTTATTCGCTAATATATTGGAATTGCCATAATTGGTAAGAGATAAGAGAAAACCACTCGATAATCGTCAAATGTTGGTAACAAAATTTTAGCCAAAGAAGTGATTTTTTTTTAAAACGGCGACATCTCGACAAACTGCGAGACTAGGTCCATTTTTTTTGAACGCTCGTACCTACTAAAACGGCGAGGTTTATAGAAGTGGAGCTTGTGCAATCACGAAGCAAATTTTAAAATAGGAGGAATAAGGTTATATAGTGAATTAGGTAGTTTGATTACTTTTCCAAAATGTCTATAATATCGGCCAGTGTGATTTGTTATTATAGCTAATTACCTAAAATTTAATGACACATCTTGTAAAAAGGATCAATAATTTAATACCACACTAAATGGCTGTTTTTATTTGTTTCAGAATGAAGAAATTCAATAACAAATTAATTAAAAACCAACACATGAATTGCTGATACCCAACTCACAAAACATAAAGATCTAAACGCTATGAATATTACAAGATTACCAACGATAACAAC
The DNA here is from genome assembly GCF_905475395.1 of Chrysoperla carnea. NCBI lineage: Eukaryota > Metazoa > Arthropoda > Insecta > Neuroptera > Chrysopidae > Chrysoperla > Chrysoperla carnea. The sequence goes on from NC_058338.1 coordinate 22,860,788, forward strand.
AGATCATCAGAATTTTAATAACTCAATAAATAATAATAATAATGCTGATGCTGATGATATAACATCAGTATCAGCAGCTGCTATTTATAAACATGATTTAAATATATCAATAAAATATTTAACACCATATACTGGTAATGATTTAATTGGCGCAGTCGGTGGGGCTGCTACAACGAATCAAACCGAATCGGATGGACGTGATGAAGAATTAGCACAATTTGAAATATTAACATTAGCAATAATATTTGTAGTAACACTAATTGGTAATGGTGCTGTACTATTAGCATTATATAATCGACAAAAATGTACGGGTCGTAAAAAATTATCACGAATATATTTTTTTATATTACATTTAAGTATAGCAGATTTAGTTACGGCGTTTTTAAATGTTTTACCACAATTAGCGTGGGAGGTTAGTATGACATAATTTTTATCTTTTATTTTACGGGGAAAATTGTAAATATTCCAAAATATCATTTTTCACTTCGACTTAATGTGTGTCAAGAGCCAGAATAGGTGTTAAATTTAGCTTATCTAGTATTGGATGAAACTTTCATGTAGAGCGGGCGCTGGATGTAGTTGATCTTGAAAGATATGAAGGCCACATTTTGTCAATTGATATTGCCAAAACTTTATTGGTTCAATTTCAGAAACAGTTAAATGTCATTTTTTTAACCAACTAAAAGCTACCTTATTTTCTGGATCATTTAACGTCGAAAATGCGCTTTTGATTGTTTCGTAAAGTTCTTCGTTTTCGAGATATTAACTTGTTGATTAGAGTAATTTTATCTAATTATGAGATAATAAAAAGTGTTATTTGATAAAATATAACCCAAACAAAACAATAAATGCACGTCATTATAAGAAAATTAATACATGTTTAAATGAAAACCGTAAACAAATAAATCTTCACATGAACTATTCACTAAGCACCCACGAACATCTTTGGATAAATTTACTATGTTCATTGAAAAATCATCTTCACATGAGGCGTGCAGTGAAGTTGCCAGAGAACAAAATTATCTTACCGTTATAATGAGAATTGCAGTTTTATGATATATAGAATGTTTAATAGTAATTTTCTTGAAAAACGTACCAGAAAGATGCAGTATTCAAATCAATGTTTGGATTATTACTTATTTGAAGTTAAAAAAAAGCTAAGTATCTACCTGTTAGCCTTGAGAATAAATCTAATTTTTGTAACAGAACTTCCTTGGGCAATTGGGTTTATTTTGAGTCATACTATGGCCAGCGTGCTATGGATTGAGAAAAAAAAATTTTATAAAAAAATTTTTCGGGATAAAATTGGATTTCCGGAGGGAAATAAAATTCATTTTCACTGATACTTTTTGATCGAATGGGTGTAATAAGCTTAACTCTTAACGCGTAAGCGTTAGATACTTTTTGCAAAATTTTACGAATTTCCGAGACCAAAAAAAAATGAAAAACGACACCTATGGTTTTTTCCCCAATTTTAAACAAAAAAAATTGTGTTATTTTATCTAAGCGTTTGTCTTCGTTTAGATTTTGTGTAGCAACGAATCGTTCACAGGAGTACTTTTTGCACAGTAATCGAGTAAGTACTAACTGAATTATCACAGAACTACAAAAATCTAAAATCCTACTGTAAAAATCATAACGCTAAGATAATTTTTCTCTGCCAACTTCAGAGGCTTCAAAAGAGGATATTAAATTCCAGCATGGATGTAACTACGTGCAGACAGATCAAAATACAATGCTATAAAATGTTCTTTATCATAAAGCATAACATCCATCAAAATTTTTCTGGCTTTATTTAATAGGTATAACCGTCAGGTTTAAATGCTCTGTACCGTACATTACATCTACAACCTGTGATACTTGATATTTACAGAGTAACAGCAGTCTTGCCAGAAGGTTACAATTCTTACATTTTACGTAATTTTTCATCTACTTTAACTTCAACGTTAACAAAAGTTAAGGGCACTTTTGTGTAACTTTTTGAAAAATCATATTTTTTCGTTATCAGAACTATTTTGCAACAGTTTCGGTATTCACAATTATTAAATGAAAACTAATTGAAAAAAATAATAAGAACTGTAATAATATACAAATACAAAAATTTTATCTAGATCAATAATGTTTGCCAATTTTGTGTGACGTTTATGCGGTCGTAATAGTCGTTATTAGTTATTTAGCAAGCGGAAGAAATTTTTTTCAGTTTTTACTTACTTTTTTTCACAGCAGTTTGAGGGACTTCTTCCACGCTTGATTTTAAATTACCGTCATAATACCAGTCTACAGTGTCTGCCACTATTTTTCGATAAGAGTACATGTTTTAACAAGAAAATTGCACTTGGGTTTTTCTGGTTAGAATCCACTTTTTTCCCGTTTACTTCAACCCCATCCCCCTCCAAAACCGCTTTTGACTTACCTTTGCTTCAACATGGTTAGAATCCACTTTTCCCCCCATAATTATACACCCCCTTCTATCTTGGAAATGATGTCGTATCCGAATCGACTCAAGATTTTATTTACTATGCGGAAAAAAGTTAGGGTTCATGGATTTGTTTACGTGCTATATCCTAGAATACTATAAAATTGACAAAGATTAATTGAATATCATTTATTATAACTTCATATTTTTGTAACTCTCGACGAAAGTAGATAATTCTCCCCTAAAAGTATAAAAGATAAATTTAAAAATTATGAAAATATATTTTTCAAAATATATTTTGTGTTTCACATTATTTAGAGCAGCAACTGTCATTTATTACTAAAAGATTACAAAATGGAAGAAATAACAATTTTTTTTGTTGAATAATTGTTTGAAATTTTACAAATCATATGGTGCATGATGAAGTTATTTTTAAAAATACATTTGTATTATACTCATAACTATATTAGCAGAAGAAAAAAAGTGTAATCACTTTTGTAATTTAAAATTCATTATGTGTACGGAAAATGAAAGTTGGAAAATTGGTTTCATTTTTTTATTAAATCCATCTCTCCACTTGAATAAATGATGCGTTATAATTTTATATTCAAGTATATGTAATAAATATTTCAATGTATAAAAATATTTGAAATACAGGGTATTTAAATTAAAATGCAGTCCTTATTTAAGTATTTAGGACTCCTAGAAAATGATCACCTAAGAAGTTGATTTGATCAATTAGGAACATTTTATCAATTAACCAGTTAGCGTCTACATAAATAAGAAGTGATATTTACAAAATTTAATGAACCCCCGACAAATTTTTCGGGTACGGAATCCTAAACTCGCACTTGATAGCTAGGACCACTCTCCGTTAAATTACCTTTCCAACGAAACCAACAAAATTAAAATCGGTTCATCCGCTTAGGCGCTACGATGCCACAAACAGACAGACACACAACATTGCGGTCATACTTTTCAAATTTCTGATCAAAATTAACCTAGCTCTAATGGGTTTCCAGAATATTGAAACTTGGCCTCGAAATTAAGCACATTAGTGATAACTAGTGAAAAACTGACGCAACAGCGGAAAAGAATGACCCAAAATTAAGCGGTGTCAAAAAAAATTCCAATAAAATCGGATCAAATTTGCCTGTGTTATCAAAAAAGTGTTCAGAATCAGAATCCAAAACATTTAATTTTGCTATATCACATCCACAATGAATCCAATTTTGATAAACCAAGCATATAATCCTACTAAATTTGGGTCATACTTTCCGAATTTCAGATCAAAATTAACCTAGATCTAATAAGTTGCCAGTGTGTTTTCTGTGTTATCAAAAAAATCGATTTTTTTTTTTTTTTGATTAATTATATAAACGTACAAATAAAACCTCAAAATATTATTCGAATAAAAGAAAACATGTATTGATTTTCTATAATATACACTTTTATAAACTTTTCTCTTTAGAAACGATAATAGTTTAATATATATATTTTCTCTTGCTTTCACTTTTATAGATAACGTATCGTTTTCAAGGTGGACCAGTTGTGTGTAAAGCAGTTAAATTTGGTCAGCCACTTGGGACATATTTAAGTTCTTATATATTGTCAGCAACTGCAATCGACCGTCATCAAGCAATTTGTTATCCATTAACGTATTGTTCATGGACAAGTCGCCGTTCACAAGTAATGGTATGGACTGCATGGATAATATCTCTTATATTTTGTATACCTCAAGTGAGTTGTTATTTTTATTTACTGTTATAATAAAATTTATAAAGTAATTACTTGTACGCTAACGTTTAGAAAATTATAAACTTTACGTGATAGTTACATTGATGTCACGGGGAAAACATTTTTAAAAATTAATTAAAGAAAAACAATTTTTTTTACTTTTTGTTAAACGTTAACACTTCGACAAGTTGTTCACAATAAGTGACACCGCAATATTAGATAGGAAAATGGATTTCTGTGAAACTTTTTCTTACCCTCCCTAAAATGTTCTTTGGATCATTCTGATCAAAACCTATCACGGCCACAAAAATTTTTATCGAGTAGCTTTCGAGCTACGGACGATCAAACCTACGATATATTACAGTTATATATAGCATATGACTAGGAAAATGGCTTTCTATGAAACTTTTTCCCAAAACAGGTAGTTGATCGCTCATAACTCGAAAGTTACTCGTTAAAAACTGTTGTGACTGTGAGAGTTTTTGTTCAGAACGACCAGAAGAACATTTTGGGAGCGGTTTGAAAAGTATTCACAGAAATCCTTAATGAATAATGGCAGTTATGGTATCGTTATATTCGTCTTAAAAATCCAGGCCCTTAGATAGCTGAAAAAAGGCAAAATGAGGGATTTTTCGCACGAAATAGTACTTTAATTATTTATACTTATCTATACTATTCAAAAAAAAAATCACTAAGAGAGCGCATCTGCTATGTGGGTGGTGGGCTTTTTTAGTTTTATTTAAAGGGAATTTTATTTGTCTATAATCCAAGTGGTGTAACATTGAAAATACTAAAATAAATTTTATTTACTAAACAAAAATGTATAACACAAACTTACTATAGGTAATATAGTAAAGTTAGCAGACCTTAAAATTTAATATTGCCATCCTACGATACGTCAATATATGGTGTCAATGACTGAATGACGTCATATAATGACGTAAAACATGATTTAAAACTTGTGAATTTAAAATAGTGTAAGCATACTAGTTTTTAATAGCAAAAAAATTCGTTACAAGGAAAACTCAGCGGGAAAGGGCCAAAAAAGGGATTGCCGGTGAAGAGGGGTGAGGGTTTAAAGGGATGGCAAACGGTTTTTTGCGATTTGCGGCGTAAATACTCGACCTATCAAAAAAGATAAATGTAATAGTTCTAGACAGAAAAAAAAATCTTTGCAAACATGCATTTTTGGATTACTGAAGTTTGCAGGCGTACGAGTCAGTCAACATATTTCGTTCCTCATATTTTACATAGTCTATGCTGGCGTACATTTCGACTATAAAAATATAAGTGTGTGTAATTTTTTAACAACTTGCAGTTAGACCACAAGTAATGACTCATATATCTAAGAAATTCTGACACTTTATCAACTTTTATTTAAAGAGATATCTCACAAGTATTTCCACACATAAGTTTGTGTCTAGAAGTAAAAACTGATGTAAAATCATGAAGTTTTTGTCATGCTTGAACTATTTAAAAGTTATATTATATGTATGTTAAAAGTTAGTTAATTATATTCAGTTTATTCATAATAAAATAAACATTATATTATGTATGTCAGTTCGGGTTGCTTAGGACGACCATACTTTTGATTATAAGGCAGAATTTAGGGATTCCAGAGTTGTCGCAGCTGCATAGACCGAACATACTTTTGATAAATGTGCATAATTTTCGTTGGAAAAAGAATAGTATTTTCTAATTTAATGACACAAAAAAGTAATGATAATAATTCAATGAACTCGTCCGATAGCTCCAAAATGACCCTCTAAGAATATTCGAAGTCTTATTTTAATTAAATTCACGATAATTTCGTTTTTTATCGTTGTAGACAGGTGGGTTAAATTTTTTGACAGCTTTCTCAAACATAAATCTCGTTTTACATTTATATAAAACTGACCATGATGACTTATTTTTAACCTCCGAACTAAAAACAGGGGTGTTACAAGTTTGAATGTCATGTTTGTCCGTCTGTCTGTCTGTGGCCTCGTAGTGCCTAAACGGATGAACTGATTTTGATTTTTTCTTTCGTTTGTAAGGTAATTTAATGGAGAGTGTTCTTAGGTGTGTTTCAAGTGCGAGTTTAGGGTTCCTTACCCGACAAATTGGTCGTTGGTTTTTTAAATTTTGTAAATTTCACTTGTTCCTGTTCATTTATAAACAAGAATTAAAACTTTTTCATAAATTGAGCCAATGATGCACTGCACTATGACACATGCCACTTTACATTACATAACTTAAATATTGCGATGGACTTATCTTAACAGTGGGCTGACCTAGACAACTCTCCTCGAGTCTGAAAATAAAATTTGTCGTAATAAATATGACAAATATGGTTCGTTGATTTATGCTATAAAATAAGAAAATTACCAAACATTATTATTTACTTCTTAGTAAAATGTAGTTCTAGAAAATTTTAATGTTAACTTTTATTACGTTTTGTAATGAAAATGAAATCCAAATATAAATATTGTGAAAAAATCTTACATCCAAGTTATTTTTGCACTTCTTATTATCGTATCAATTTGAAAATAAGTACATCTACTATTATAATACAGTTATACAGAGTAACTCATATATATACAGAGAGAATAACAACTATATAAATCCAAAATTCTATATAATTCGAGAAATTTCTAAATTTACTAACGATGTTTAACGCAGCCGTCTCTCATAAATGATATATCGGATCCAAAAACTCCAAAGGAACGATCGATTGATTCTTAAGATAGACTATGGAAGATGGAAGGTATAAATTCCAAGAACCAATCCATAGATTTCATTTTTTTCATCATCGGTAAAGAGAAAATTTTATACCCTTTCAAATGATGTATAACACGGTTGGTGGTTCTAATTGGTAAAATTCTTTAGGTACCATTTTCGAACTTCCCTATCGATATCTTAATCGACATGTTTTCACTCAAAAAAAATTATCACTTCAGAAAGTTATAAAAGGTGGATAATTTTGAAATGAACACACTGTATAAAATATTCATTGTTATACATAATCGAACGAAAAATATTATATTACATCGGTTATATCATATTTGTGATATCAATATAGTATAATTCCAATCCATTTCCTTAGACACGTGTATATATATAATAAGCGTTTTCAATTTGTTAACGTTTGTTGTTTATTGTTTTGATGGATATTTATTTCTCATAATGTCGCAGCCGGTTTTATTATACAGAGTAATTTTACAATTCCGTGATAAAAATTATTGAAAATATTATAGCCAGGTTGTGTTGAAGTCAAAATTAGACATTTCCGTCAGAAATTTAAAAATTCCCATTTATTGACTATTTTTAAGCGCGTTATAACTTCATAAATATTAATTTTAGAGAAAATGTTTAAAGTAAATGTTTTAGGAAATTTGTAGATTTAAAACTTAAGTAATTATCATTTTCTTGTTTAAACAAATATTAAAAGAGATATCGGTCAAATAGTCAATAATTAAATCACCATAGTCGTATAAGTCATAAACGGTTAGTAATACAGAAAAAAATTAGTATACAAAAAAGGTAGGTAATATAATACTCACATACAGTAAACATTATTACCATTTTTGATCTAAAGCGCACGATTATAGAGATATAGCCTAAAGCGGTTTTCCTTAAAATAGAGACACTTCTCTCAGTACGTGATACAGAACATAGTTAAATAAAACAAGTGAAAACAAACAATTGACTGAGTTAATTGTTGAAATACCATGCATAGTCAGTGTTGATTTCTATATCACATTACACATACAAACATGTGACACATACATAACTGATAATCAAGTATAGTACAAATCACTCACGAAAAAATGTTCCAAACAAAAGTTGTTTAATTTTTGATAAGGAACATTTTTTACATTTAAACTTTTGTTCTATCTCTAACGGTTTACAAGATGGGTTCTATGGACCCAAGACCCAATTGACCTATGATGCTCATTTACGAACTTGACGTCCTGACTCACTTTTTACGTCCTGAGTACGCTGTAAAAATTTCAGCTTGATATCTCTTTTCGTTTTTGAGTTATCGTGTTCACAGACGGACGGACAACCGGAAATGGACTAATTAGGTGATTTAGTGAACACCTATGACAAAATTTTTTTCCTAGCATCATTATTTTTAAGCGTTACAAACTTGGGACTTAACTTAATATACTATGTATATTTCATATATACATGGTATAAAAATAACTTCTGTAATTTAATGCAGCAAAAAAGTAATTTAATGTAATTTAATGCTTCTCTGTAGTCTGAAGTATATATTATTAAAGAGTGTAGGTAAATATTTATATACTTTAAATTCAAAAATAACTTTCGTATAACTAGAAGAAGACAACCAAACCATCGTGATCGTTGAAAGCAAGCTCTTGTTGAAAGTGTGCTACGCGTGTCAATCAAGCCGTAAAAGTTTCGTGGTTGTATACAATATTATTTAGTAAATATTCTATGTAAATATTTTAATAGTTTAAATTGTTCAACGAAATCGAACATTTATTGAGAATCCTAAAGCAAATAATATATTGCTAGGTATTATATTATATCGTTTTATCAAACAAATATCATTATATATTGAATAGTATCGTTATTATTTAATGTATATCGTTATGTAAATTTTTAACACTTTTACCCACTGCTTTCATTCAAAAGTACTATCCACTTATATTGTTAAATCATTCACATAATTAATGAGCCTCGCATCAAGAAAATTTATCTTAAAACTTGTATTACATATACCTAAATGTTAACGTAATTTTTAAACTCAATGTGCCTTTTATCTTTCCCTATTGTCGGCTAATCGGCGAAAGCAGGCTCCAAATACAGACAACTGAAGGAAAAGTGCCAAAGAAAGAGATGTTGTTATATCCAATGCATTCATATTTATTAAGGGATTCAGTCGGGACCTTTCCATTCCGTTGTTATAACCAATTCGCCGGTTTGCCGATGTCGTGATTTTGACTGTACATCTTCAGAAGGTAAAATCAACACTGAATTATAAACAGGATATAATAATAATGAAGTCCTTGAAAACTTAATAATGAAGTCCTTGAAAACTGTTATTACTCCATTGACTACAATAGAAGGAAAATTTAATCGTTTAAAGAAATATACAACTTCCTGTTTTGGTACATTATCCTTGTATGTATTGTGAAACTAAATGTGATGAAAATAAACCCACAGTATACAGGGTGACATTTTAACTTGACATTTGCAAAAAAATTTAAAATCAAGTCAGATTCAATAAACCAAAATTTAAAAACAAGAGTATGAAGAAGAATAATTACAAGCGACTTACTGATGATTCTTTGATGGTTCTCGAAATATTCAAAACTTAATGTTCGTCTTGTCCAAGACAAAAAGTTTACAATACACAAAATTCCACAAATATGTTTTTGAACGATTAGCACGATATGCACGATGAAACTTAATTCAATGACTGAGAATCGTTTTTATTTTGTGTATTGTTTCATTTATAGTATTAATACAACAACAACAAAAATTGGCAGTCATAGGGACTGCCCATAGAAGTGGAAACTTAGAACTTTTAGTATAAAAATTTGAAATTTCATAATATTTGAATTAAATTTTTCAACATTAATCTGGTTTTCACATCTATTGACACTCCGAGCAACAATTATATACATTTTTTTATGGTTTTTATTATTATTTAAATATATACATATGTCGGTGCGAGCACAGCATGTCTAACGCGAACCCATAACATTTTCCCCTACCAAAAAAGTGCCCAACAAGTGTCGCTAAAGAAGTTCTCACTTCGAAAATTGAGTTTTGTTACGAACATTCGGTATTCGTGTATTCGTACTTAAATTTACAAAATGATATTATTGTTATGATATTGTTATCATTTTCATGGTTTCACTTGCTGTTATTATTATCGTGAATAAATACAATGAAATTTAATACATCTACGTTTGTAATGTATGTTGGTGTAGTGAAGGAAATTTATTCTCTCCAAATGTGGTCATATATCTTTTGGATAATATCCTTTTACAAAATCATTTTTGATAGTCTATAGTCAGTGGCATAGAATGTGGGTCAAATTTTAGTAATTTGATAATAGAGACTTATACAGGATGTTTTGTTATTGATAGCAGAAAATTATACCAGTAAATTAAGCTTATCAAGACAAATGGAAAAGCTCCTTACCAAATTTCGATCTGAGGCCTGATTCGAGAGATATGGCTATCGGGAAAAATAGACAGATTTATGAATTCACAGACCTATCAAATTTATTAAATTAGTAGGTGTCACTTTAGATTAGAATATAGATTATAGACTATCATATAACAATAGTTGATTATAAAGATACTCGTAGTTGGTAAGAAAAGGACGAAATTTGTTATAGAAGCTTATTCTATTTTTCACTTAAAATCAAGATAATACACAGAGTTATTCAATACATAAAAAAATTCTAATTACATAAAAAGGCTATTTCGCCTGAAATATGGAAATCGACACATCTCTTTACGAAAACTTATCATTTTCAATTAATTTACTTTTAAGTGCCACATTCTGTGCCACTAAGTGTATACCTTTATGATAAAAGCCTTAGATGTGCTGTCTACAGTTGATTTTAGGATAAACATGTTAACCTTTATTCAAACCGCCAATTTCTTTGCATTTACCACTTGAAAACTGGGTGAGTATCTTTTGTATTAAATTAAGTGTATCATATGAGATGGCATTTTCGATATAAACAATCTATTATCATTAAAGAAAAACGTAGCACTATTAGATAAGCAATTTTACGGATGATAATGTAATTATAAAATATCGAAGCACAATTATTTTAATAATCTATATTACCATGCATATACAAGATCAGTTTACGCATGTAAGATGAGTTATTAATAAACAGAGATAAAACCACAGTATTAACTTTACTGGATATTTTTTTGGTATACACTCTTAATAACCAAGAATATTATTTCCAGTACTATACTTAGATAATAATTGATTTATCGTAAATTCGTTAACATGTAATAATTTTTTAAATGTAAACGAATCATGATATAATCCAGTAATTTTGTCATCTGAAACGTCAAACGCAACTAGGTCAAAAAAAAACCGTGAAAATTTCGGCATTTTTTCAGATTTGGGCGATTATAACCTTAAAGGACTAAATAAATTTCGATTTTTGTCCCAATTTCCTAGATCAGTTTTTTGTATTTTTAAAATACGTATTTTCGACTACCAAGTAGTCATCATCAGTAAGAATTAGCTAGTGATTACTCTTATTATGAATGTGACTCTTTGCTAATTTGGTGGCGGACTGCACTCAGTAACCAAATTAGCAAAGAGTAACATAATAAGAGCAATCACTAGCTTATTCTTACTGATGATGACTACTTGGTAGTCGAAAATACGTATTTTAAAAATACAAAAAACTGATAGGAAATTTAAAAACTAGGAAATTGGGGAAAAAAAATCGAAATTTATTTCGATATATCCTAGAGTTCTCATTTATTATCTTCGATAATATTTATACTTAAAGGACTAGTTCTTGATGGTACATTCTCAGAATGCTTTTCAAGTAGATTAAATTTGGTACAATATGAAACTAGAATTGTTTCTGTAGACCTAATATTTTCCGTGATAGAAACTTGCTTTATTCATTGGACGAACATCATAAACAATTGTCTCCAAAAAATCAGAACTAATGTATAATGTTACTGGACTAATAGTAATCCGATAATATATTATACCTATGTATATCAAGTTCTGGTATGTAAGCACACAATTTTGTCGATAAGAACGTATAATCTATAAATAAGGTATCAAAAAGGGGTTCGATTAACGTGTTTGTATATTTACAATATACAGTTTCCTACACATACTTTTATACAGTAAATATAGTCTATGTAGCCCAAACGATAACCTAAACATAACCTTATGAAAACAAACAATTGTCTGAGTTTATTGTTGAAATACCCTGTATAGAAAGTGTTGAATGTCAGTGGCATTATTTTTTATAAATTCGAAGATGGTTAAAATAATGGCAATATCTTTCTTTTATAGTTTTGGAGAAAATGGACTCCAAAGCTTTGTCCTAATTTGGGACCTCACTGGTAAACAATGATGTTTACGAAAAAATGTTCCAAACAAAAGTTGGTTTTTTTTTATAAGAAACTTTTTATGTTTAAACTTTTGTTCTATCTCTAACAGTTTACTAGATGGGTTACGGACTTTAGACCCAATTGTCCAATGTTGCTCATTTATTTTTTCAAACTCTTTTTTTACACTACCTACAAAAATTTCAACTTGATATCTCTCTCTGTTTTTGAGATATCGTGATGACAGACTACTTAGGTTATTTTAGATAGACCTATACTAAAATTTGTTCATTTCATTAATATTTCTAAGCGTTACAAACTTATGGGGCTAAAATTAGTATATCTTATATATGCTTCCTCTAATATCCTTGTATGCTTTCATTGAGTAATTACTAGATTATTAGGTATGGTATGATAATGTTTACCGAAATTTTCTCAAATTTATTTAATAGTTTTAGGTACTTCGATTCAATGTTTACAAAATCATTAAATGTGAAACAAACATTAATGACTACTTGATTTTTTCGATTAATTGGTATTGGAAGAAGTTCTTTACTTGTGAAAAGTATCGAGGATTTGGATATACATGAGGCCGTGGTGTAAAAGTACCTAGATCAAGGAAATTAAATTTGAGATATATTTTTAAACAGTGAACACTTATTTTCTTGAATTAAGTATTAAAATCGTTGATTCAAGAAAATATTAACTTGTTATAAGAACATCAACAGCCAATTTGATGCGTTTACTTCAATCCAGTAATTTTTACAACTATATACTGAACTTTTTAATATATTTTAAGGCTTCAAAGCATATAACTTATACATTTTGCATGTTTTACTATAATAAATAATATGCAATAAGTTTGTAAATTATTTGAACTAAGTACATATAATAATAATATAACGCTTATTACAACATAAATCTTACAATATTGATTAATTTGGTGCATTTAAAATAAACAAACCACATGGTAAAATTATATATATTAGACTGGCAACTACAAATGGGAATTTTGTGTCAATCGAATCATGTATATCCTGCAAGATTTGTATCATTTAATAGATATACGATAACATCAGATTCGCCTAGTTTTGATTGAGCACTGTACTGCTACATCACTATATACAGTATGTCCGCCGATCGAATTTCAAAAGGATAGCAGAAAGAAGTTTTCACCAAACATTATTCTTCATCAAAACCCCTGTTTGTTGACAAAGTGAGGGCTATCGGGATACAGATTATCCAGTAATTAACAAAATACGAAAATCGTTGAGCATTGTTTGTCAATCCTACATTCTCTACTTCAAAAATCATCAGAACTATATACACAAATCGTTGATCGGACTACGAGTTGTCTGAAATTAATAGAAAACGAAAACTATTAAAGACAAAAGCTAATATTTATTACTATATAGGAATTATTTTATGAATTTTGTTTAAAAACTATATAAATCTTGATTCTCGTTCAATCGAATTTTTAAGAAACTATACACAACCATTGCAATTTGTCAATGGTCCGTGTTCAATTGCAGTTCACGGTATGTATGCTTGGTTAGTTTGTATGTATTTCTACGCTTCTTACGTGCGAGCCAATTTATACGTATAAATTTCAGACAACCTCCGATCTAAAAGAAAAAATGAAAACTTAAAACTTTGGGAATAACTGTATTTTTTCGACCTCCTACCCGATTTGTTCTTTTTTATTATTCAACTATTGGTACAAATTACAGTGGCACGTTATTATATACTCAACGAATTTACAATATTAACTTTTAAAAGTACAATAAACTGAAGATTTGCAAATAACATCATTAAATTAACAATGCAAAAGTTCGCCATAAATGAAATTCTAAGACAAATATCTGTTATTATTTGATAAAAACAACAGCTTGGCAAAACCAACAATAATGTAAATACAATACAAAAAACTCTTTATAATAAATACTTTAAATAGTTACTTGTATTGAAAGTTTAGTTTCTAAATTTTTATACAGGGTTATTAAAAAGATATTACCACGGAAATGGGAGAGATTTTGTCGAAAAACTTGGACAACTGTTACCACTTAAATCATACTATCTATACATGGTATAGAAGAAAATCGTTTTCCGCGTCTACGTGGCTATGGTGTATCCGCTAACTCCTTCTAAATCATTACTATAATATTCATGTATGTTATTGTCTTACTGAACAACTCTGTATTTTTTATTTTTGTTTTCTAATTTTCGTTCTAGTTACGTTTGTACTAAAACTGCATTTATTGTTCTGGCAATTATCCAAATTGTTAAAATAAAATAACATAACACACTCGATCAAAAGTTAACACCACTATTATCTGTAACATAAATGGCACTTGTTAAAAAATTGTTAACATTTTAATCGAATACATCGGAATAACAAAGATAACAAAGAACTTGGGTATTCTGTTTTAGATATAAATGAGTATTAAGTTTTTTCTGAGCCCCTTAAAAGGAAAGTTCCCAGCTATGATAATTTTCGTAGATTAGACATTATTAAGACTTAAAACCTTGATAGTAGCATTTCAAATTGCAGTCATTTTTGCCAAAACGTACCCTAGCTCTAGGCTTATAAAATTTCTCTACAAAATATGCTCCCTAACTATTGACAGGAAGTGTAAGTTATAGTTTGCCAATATTTTAAAAACAAACAAAAAATAAATTGATTAATCTTTGTAATTATTAAGCGTCAGTGTAAAATTGTTAATAATTTATTTGTCTGGAGATGCATACAAATAATCGAAAAATGATTTCTACAAAAATAACATGACATTAAGGTCAACTATCGAAATGATTTCAAGTTTATTTAAAAAAAAAAGTGCATTTAAAAATTTGAAATCAAATCTTTTCCTATAAACGTCTTCTGAAAATATTTATCTTATAATCAATCCTTCGCTCGTATACAAGTAAAATCCATTAGTCATTTCTGTACAAATAATGTAAAATGCTTGATACTTTCATACTATTCAAAAAGTTTTTATACTGTCAACTTTAAGAGTAACACATTTAAAAAAAAATTTAACCCTTCTTTCAAATGAATGTGATTAAATATAATCAAAAGATTATTTTTAAGGCATTGAAATGGCGAAATGTTGTCACCTTTATAATTTTTGATAGTAGTTAATAGTTACCGCCGCATCAAAAACTGTACAGACTTGATTACTCTCTGCAACCATACCATATTAAAACAATCCAAGGTAGGAATGCGAAAAAAATGCTTATAGCATGTATATCGCGTTTTCGTAAATTTAGTTAATTTTGCACTAGTAACAGAATGATTTTTTGCCAGTAATTGAGCTATGATTATTATAGACGAAGAAATGAAAAGAAGAAGAAAGTTTTAAGTCGAGAACCTGAAACGGCAGAAGAAAAATCATCGTGTGACGTAATAATTTATAGCTATATACAGATGTTTTCAAAAATATAAACTAATCAGGGTTAACAGAAGCAGAAAAAATGATATATAGACTTAAATAAGCTTATAATTTACAAATCTCCAGAATTAAATTGTCATTTTTTTAAAATTTTTTCCCATATTCCAATTTGTTTTTGCAAAAATTATCTGTGAGTATAGACGAACTAATAACAATGTTTATTATATAATTAAACGCTATGTTGTGAAATTTTATATTTGAATATCTCCCTCATTTAAAAATATTTTCATATACACGAGCACTTTGATGCTAAAAGCTATTTGGTCCAAATAATACATAAATGGCATTGTTATACATCGAAAAAAATTAATTGTGTTTATATAGGCATAAAATTCATTTGACTGTGGAATTACGTTTTGTTTTTCATCAATCACAGCGAAAAACGGGCACAAAATTTATATTCTATAAAGAGCAGTTCGATATTCATTGAATTTCCGTTGTGGTTTATTTAAAAATTTGAGTGAAATATCTCGGATCGGAGTAGTGTTATAGTATCATATTTTTTTCAATTTTTCTCACCTCACCAGATCAACTTTAAAACCTGTACTCAAAATACTAAATAAAGTCCATTTTAAATATTATTAAAAAAGAAGTAAAACTTTTATGTCTTTTTATGAACGCTTTTGGAAATTTTACATAAAAAAATGATAGTAAAATGTAAGTAGAATTTTCATTTCGGATTTACAATCAAGTTTCCATCATCATAAAATGTGTTCGACAGTTTATGACACATCAAATTACCTCGCTGAAACTTTTATAATCCTGAAAAGAGTTTTTTTAATATCATTAGGTGGCTTTGGATTGTAGTTTTTAGGAAAATAACAATAATTAATTTTCGATACCCGTAATTAAACGTCATATGGGAATACTTAAAAGTATAAAATAAAACTTAAAGTAAACTTTTGTGTACTACGCAAAATATTAAAACAAATAAAAAACTTAGAAGTAGATTAAAATCTTGATTCCATTTGAAAAATTTTTGATTAAGAACATTTGAAGTGTAATGTCTTTCATAATACATATATTTTTTCAAACAAGTATAATAAACAAGTGAAATAAATCTAGTTTGAAGATTTTCTTAGACAGGTACTTCATATTTAATTCGCATATAAAATTATACAATTTTAAACATCAATTCATAAAAAATATTAAATGACCACTTCAAGATAAATAATTTCTTTGGGTTTATTTAATGCTTGATAATTTGTGAAAACAAAATTATAATACAAAAATTAAATAGGGAATTTCTACAGAAAAAATAATAATTGAAAAATTACATCTACACATGCGTGAGCGTTCAAATTGAAATATGTACAACATTAGAGATATATGCTAAAACAGATTCATAACAAACAATTTTAAAAATTATATTTTCGAAAAAAATTTTACGACCATTTGCCCCAGCGAAATGTTTTTAATATATTTTAAAAAGCAGTACCCGAAAACGAAATCAAATACTTTAATGTTTCAGAAAAAAAATTTATGAAAAGGTTATAATTAGGATATTTTTTTTTTTTTTTCAAACAAAAGTTTTTTGAGAAAAGTAAAAATAATATTCTACAAAATATTGGTATTACCATTAAAAAACAAAGTTGATCATAGTTCGACCCGAAAAGTACTCTCGACAAAAAAAAAATTGGACGCGTTTCAAGCTCACAGTTCACACTTTCCAGTACAAGAAACGTTTCTCCCTTAAAAGCTATGTTTTGGCAATGAATTTTCGTTTCAAATCAATTTGAAATTCAGAATGTCATTTTTTAATAACTATATACATTATCCAAGAAAAAAAATTCGAAAATTAAGTGGACTCATTATTTATATGCTGTGGATCGTATTATTCCGAAAGGGTATTTGGCTCAGTATTTGCAGAGACCCAAATGAAATTGTTATCATTGCTTTTTGCGCGGGGTTTTGTATTAATTCTAGGATTTCCTATATTTAAAATAGTTTTTCAAAAAATTAAACATTATAATTTTTTTTTTATTCTTTTCAGTTATTTATATTTTCGTATCAAGAGGTATCACCAGGCATTTGGGATTGTTGGGGAACTTTTCCTGAGCAATGGGGTGAAAAAACATACGTCACATGGTAAGTAGAAGAAAAAAACAACCAAAATTTTTTGTTGTTTTATTTTATTCCAAGTCAAGGCGATTACTTTGTTCGTTAATTTCTGAAACGGGGGATTGGTGTTTCTAACTCGACTGAACGGTGCTAGCTAATGCTTTATGCACAAGCAAGTATATATTTCAGTCCATTTTGGCACTTGTCTTAACTCGGTATTCAAAAACGTTTAACGAAATTTAAGATACAATTTGTTCCATTGAACTTTGTATAATGAATAGTTTTGGAGCTTTGGGAAAAAATTGATTGAATGTTGAGATTTGTCTGCTACCGAAACCTAAGCTCGACTCAGAAACTAACCTATATATTTGTTTAGTACCGTGCAATTTTGGAACAATATAAATAATAAATTCGTTCCTCTCTGTACTTCTTTATTCAAAGATTGGAGACTGTAACTTTATCACACACAAATATATGACCACATTAACCAACCACACACAAAGTAACACATTCGATATTTTAGTGAACGAGGTATAGATATAAAGTTTTTAAAACCACATCAGGATATGTATTTATTTTATCGTTTATTTAATATAGCTTTTATATCGAAGCACAACATATGTGTGGTATGTTTAGTGTAATGATCAAAAGAATTTTCTGCTTCGATATTTTGCCTCGAGATGTATTTTATTCGGTATTTTTAATAAAAGTACGGAAGCCTGAATGACTCACTGTCAATTTATGAGAAAATGGCGCTAAACTAGGTTATTTGTGTGCTACCCAAAACTACTACCATTGTTAAGAAGACTGTTTCAGTTGAATTTCAAAGCGGGATCTACGATGACATAAAATTTGACGTTGTCCTCATATAAACGACCTTCGTTTTCCTCATATAAGCGACGACCTAGGCTGACCATAATTTAAAAAAACTCATAAGGGCCAGAGCTCCTTTACTAACGTCATATTTCTGCCTCATTAGATGCTTCTTATGATTTAAAGTATTCTATTAAAATAGGACTTTTGACTTTTCATGTTTTTGAAGGAAGACTGTTGACTCGACACTACTAGAAGGCACTTTCTCAACATTAATTTAATTCTCAGATTAATTTTCCACCGGCTTACGATTTTTTCTCATAAAAATATGCAGTTTTAATTAATTCATTTAAATACCACGGAATTCATAAATGAATCTGATGTATTTATTGTTCATAAATAAGGGCTGACTGACCAACCCTGTTCTAACACCTAACTGACTGACAATCATAACAGTTATTTTAATACAATATTCAATCTGTATAACAATTTTCAGCTTTATAAATTCATTTTAGTACCACGTAAAATTTAACAGTTTCGATAGCATATATCTGACCTCCGTTCGCTTCGCATCCCGCCGTCCCGCTTTACTGACCGCAGTATGTGTGTGTACACAACTACTATAACCAAACCACCAATGATCAGGCTTTATTTTTGGCCTGGCTATTCCAATATTGGAATTGATCGGGGCTTTCAAAACATCAAAGTGAATCATTTTTTACTAATGTCAAAAAGACACCTATGTAAAAATTGTAATAAATTTTAATATGCATAATTTATAGAGGTATATAATGTTTGTTTCAGGTACAGCATATCAGTGTTTATAATACCACTAAGTGTGTTAGTATTTACATATACACGTATATGTTGTGAAATATGGAGAAATGCAAATATTGGTATGCCATTACGTGCTATGTCATCACCACCATGTTCACCAAAACGACGTGCACCATTGATATCACGTGCTAAAATTAATACAGTGAAACAAACTGTTGCTGTTATAATATTGTACATTGCATCATCATCACCATTTATTTGTGCACAATTATGGGCTACATGGGATCCATATGCATATAAGTCACCATTTTGGACAGGTTCGTATTTTATTTTTGTTCAATTGTACATTGTTAAATAAATTACTTGTTTCAAGTAAACGAAACGTGTTTTTTCTGGCTGTTGATGTTCTGATATAACAAATAAATATTTCTAGATTCAACGATCTCAAATGCTTTTGAAATAATTGTTTTTAATTCATTTTCTATGAAACAAGAAAACTTATTTATTGTCATCAATAGGATTAGTTTAAGTAATTGCACCCCTAGAAAATTATCTCCAAATATGAGCTCTTTATATGAATAGGAAGGTCTTTTTCATCAAAGTTTTCGATTTTTACTTCAGTCCCAAATAAATCACTAATCTAACTATTTAAAAGATATTGAAGAACGTACATGTTGCGCGTTACGAGTTTAAACCAAAAAAACTGCAACAGACACCAAAAACCGACATCTAGTTTACCCAGGAAATTAAAACTTTTATAACTGTCAATTTTTTTTTTGTCATAATTTTTTGTTTTATCATTTAAAAAAATTGAGTTGTGAAAGTTAACAGAAGTTAAAGAAAACAGAGATAATTTAAAGTAAGTACAATGAAATCTTTATGTTATATCATAATAAATATCCTAATCAAACCAAACGTAATGTACTCACATATTGTTGGGTTGGCTACTAAATCACAAGTATGTCTTTTTAAACTAATACTACAATTATTTTATACAGTAAAAACTAAAAGTAGCTATAAAACTTAAATTATTTAATTAAACAAGTATTTGACTCAAAATCAAATGGATCAAATCCGTCAATTTTCAGAAAAATATCTTGTAAATAAAAAGAGTAAGCTCTACATTTATAATGTACCAAGATACGAAAGGAATATTGTCCCTACCGGGTGCCCACGATATCTGTTGATCTTTTTTTTCTAATTTTGCAACCTGGCGATAAAAGAGACAGGAACGTTAAAGACTGGTCATCCGGTATAGGATCACATAGCATTATAGCAAGCATGCATTAAATAACAATTTTATATGTATATATGAATTAAGTTCATAATTTTTCGTAATACATAAATTACAACTAAACTAAAAGCTTTAGTACTGCAACTTATTAGACACGAAACGGATACAATGATATAAATTATATATAAAAACTATTTTATTTTTTATTTATTGTATTCATAAAGATTATAATTTTTCATAAATTTTTCTTGAACACACAGACGTAATTTTTCTCATTTTTATCTCTACAAAAATTATACTCCCATTTAGTAAGTATACACATATAGAAAAAAGAAAAATTCTTTAAAAATACCTCCATATAAAATGAAATCCCATTAATTTTATTCAAATTAACTCTTTACCATTCAAAAGTAAGTTAAAAGTATTTAAGGTATTTCGATATCAAATAAATGAAAAATATTCAAAAAATTTGAAATTTTATGTATCAATTAATCAATCTTTTATACGTCTTTTGTGAAAAACTCACAAATATTGAGAAACTTCGAGAACTTTCGAATGGATGAACCGATTTTGATAATTCTTTATCTATTTGAAAGTTGGTGTTTGCCGTGTGGTCCCATTTCATTTTGGTCCAGGTCTGACAACGTTATGCATGAGAAAACCATAAAAGTCTTAAATTTACATTAAGTATGTACGACAAGAGGACGAAAAACTCAATAGGTATCACGCCAACCGATTGCGATGATTCTTTTTTAGTGACAAATTAGTTAATGTACTTCAGATTTATTAAAAATCACAAAATAAAATAAAAAAACTTTTTACAAAAAGAAAACCGACTTCAAAAAAAAACTTTTCCAAAATAAATTAATATTCACTAAAAAGTAAAAAAATAATATAATGTAGTTAAAATTATTGTTATTTTTGGAGTCGGTGTCAGCTAAGCTAATGTTGCAAACTGTTCTGTCAGAGTTGTTTCCTTGGTTGACGCCGACTCCAAAAATAACAATAATTTTAACTACATTATATTATCGTTATTTTTTTACTTTTTAGTGCATATTATTAATTTATTTTGGAAAAGTTTTTCTTTTGAAGTCGGCTTTCTTTTGGTTTAAGTTTTTTTTTTTAAGTTTAAAACTTGATAAATATTTATAACAGTTTTTTATGTAAAAACCGACATTTATTACGACTTCTTCGTATCCCACCCAGTAAAAAGGTCTGTTTTTAATAATTAATTTATTGTAAACCGTACATCGAGAATCGACCTGAAATTTATTCAGAAGGTGTGTTAAATACTCATTAATTGACACTCAAAATTTCAGTTTTTTTGGTAACACTTTCGTTTTGCTATCGAAACACCTTAAGAAAACGTGTTTAATTGAAACGTGTGAAAAGAATTTTAAGACGTTTTTCATTGAATCTTTGAAAATCCTTCTTATAGAAAACTATAATATTTTATGTAAAATATAGTAATATAGTGTACCCTTCAAACAAAAATTTTTGCCAAAAAAACATATAAAACTTATCTATTTTTAAAATTCATGGAAATGCTTTCAAATATTACTTTCCTGCGAAAGAGGTCACTAGAGTTTTTCAAACCAAATGTTTAATAATTTAGTTTTATTTTATACCAAATGGCATTATTAATGTTCATATATTATGTTTTTTCTCTTAACATTTCCATTAGTTTTTTTGTTGGCGTTCTCTATTATAAATAAGAATACCTTCTTACATATACAGTGGCGTTTCCGAATACTTTTCACGTTCGAGTGTAATCTTGAAAGTGCTTTATATAAAAATTTTTACAAGTCTATGTCTCAGGAAATATTTTCTTGAATTTACTTTAACTAGTTATGTTATTTTTCGACTAGATTGTTGATAAAAATATTTTTTCTCGTTCAATTAACTATATATAAAATTATTTATTTGATGTGTTCTTTCGCACTTTTCAATAGGGTATTATCGTTAGTCAAAAATAAATCATGAAATTTGTAAAAAAATAAAATTTTTGTCAAAATATACTTAAATATCCTGATTTTGAGTCATAAAAGCACATTTTTCTTTAAAAATATTAAAATTCAAAATCGTAATTTTTAAACTGTAAATCACGTGACCTAAAACGCGGGTAAGCTCTACTGTGATGTCATACCGATATGAGTCATAGACCATCAATTAGTTCAGTGTAGACAGCTGGGTATAATGTATACATATAGATAATAAGTATTTATATTTATTATAATCAGATGTCTATGAATATATCTGTTAAACTTATTTGTGTTATTTCATCATATAGTGATACCCATATTACGTCATCAAATTGGATGCCCGCGTTTTTGACAGTTTAAAAAAAGTTCAAATTTGATTTAAGTTTTTGGCAAGAAAGCGTGTGTATTTTTCTGAAATAAATTTTTGGTGGCTTTTTATTAGCAAAATCAACATTTTGAAGTACTTTTTCAAAAATAGTGGAATACCCTATTCTTATACATATATTACACAAATAAGTAGATTCATTTGTTGGTTACATATAAGTATTGGACCGTTCAAAGTAACTGAATATAAGCGATTTTATGAATTTATTCAAAGACAAAAAAAACTAAAAAAAAGGAAGGTTCTGGCATCTAGTTTAAGACCCTTCTAACGCGCAATCTCAGAGGTACTAGGGTTGCGTTAATTAACGCTTTGTATACATTAAATAACGATTTTTGGCTAATATCTCAGAAACCATCAACTTTATGAAAAGTAGTTTCAAACAAAAATTTTCGGAAATTTTTTTTCTCTTTAAAAAATATTGACTCAAAAATTTTGATATCTTCAGCCATTTTCCTGAGAATTGGGAAAATCGGCCAAATATCAATAAAAAAGTTTTGCGTGAAATTTTCTTCTTCAGTTCAAGTTGTTTACATATTTTATTGTATCAGAACTAGCTGCAGAAACTTAGGGCGGCATTTTTTTCATTGTCCAAGGGCGGAAATTTTTACCATAGCCGCTTTGTGTAAATCCGACCTTGTCCAAAATAACTTATCCTTCTTGCGCACTTTTATCTTCGACTGTTGAATTATTATTACCTTCTGGGCTAAAAAGAGAGTAATCATATTTAAAACGAGTAAAATTTTAATATTGTGGTGATCTCAAAGTTATATATATTAAAGATAAAATACGTTTTATCTTAAATAAAAGGAGGATTGTAGCGTAAGTAGATGCTAAAGAGGTTAGATAATCCTTCAAAATAAACATAGAGAAAGTAAGGATAAAATATTTATAAAGACTTACATTTTAACTGGGAGCATAAATGTAAAATATATTTAATAAAAAACTCTCTATACAGTGGGACTGTAGTAATTTATCAATATCAATTTTGCTCAAAACGCACTGTGCAGTATTTTATACCAAATTTCCGGACAAAATATAATGAAGGAATTTTTATGCTCTTTTTTGTGATACAAAAAAAAATTGTTTTACAAAAAAGATAGTTAATTTAATTATGTACAAAAAAGTTAATTACCATTATTGGTCTAAAATGCACGGTTATGGACATATAGCCTAAAACGGTTTTCCTTAAAATGTAGGCACTCCCCCCGCATATTTTTGTAAGGATTTTGTGCATTACATTCAGTTCGTGATACTGAACCTATTTAAATAAAAAAATAACTCCTGTAATTTAATGCAGAAAAAAATTCTCTGTAGCCTGAAGTAAAAAATCTATGAACTAGACTCTAGTATTCGACCCCTATAAGATAATAAGAGCCAATCATCCCAAAGGTTGTGCAAAGACTTCCTCCAGAATACACCACTCTTTTCTATTGAGAGCCTTCCTTGACCAGCAATCTCCCGCAAACGATACCAACTCGTCCCGCTTTCGTTTGATAGGACGGCCTTTCCTTCGGGTAAGATTATACGGTGTCCATACAGTAGAACGCAGTGTCCATCTGCTGTCTCTAATTCTGGAAATGTGTCCCGCCCATCTCTACTTAAAAATTTTTACACTGACTACGACATCCTTAGCTTTAATTTTCCGTCTAATTTCGTGGCAACTGATCTTATCGGCTCTAAGTATACCCAGAATTGAGCGCTCCATGCTTCTTTGACACGTTAGAAACTTTTTGTAATCTTTGTTTGTATAGGCGCTTGTTTGGGAGCCATACGTTAAGATGGGCAACACACATGTATCTAGAACCTTTACATTGAGAGTTAATGGTAATGAGTTGCTTTTGAAAACATGTTGTAATGCCCAAAATCTCTTCCACGCGTTACACGTTCTTGCCTGCACCTGAGCTTCGGCCGCATTTTCAAAGGATAGAATCTGCCCTAGATATTTAAAACTTGTTACGGTTTCTTTACGGTCCTATTAATTGAAATTTTTGTGCTTAATTTAACATTTGACATAGCCTTCGTTTTATCTATATTTATTTGTAAGCCTACTCGTTTACTTTTCACGCTAATATGATTTACCATGGTTTGCAATTGGTTTTGGCTAAATGCGACCCCTATAAAATAGGTCATAAATGAAGTATATCAACCGCGATTAAGAAAAGTGCATAGATAGTAAGATAAAGTTTAGTAAATCTTAAAAATGACTATTATTAATAACATACATATATATAGCTTTCTGTTTTTCCTGTTTCTATTGCAGAGTAGCAACTTTTAATATTAATATAACTGTTATATTTTAGTTCTAAAAAAAACGAATGATTAATTTCTATTAAAGTGTCTTTAGGGAATATGTTGATGAATATCTATCTACATTGTGTTTTATAGCACATATGGGGAATCATTTGTTTTTTTGTTCTACGCATAATTTTTTTTTTTGGAGGTCATTTTTAATTTTTTGTTAATTTCTGATTGTTATATACATTTATATAGGGTGTTTATTAATAAACTATAAAGCGAAAAAGCACGGCTCACGAGCTAGAGCAACTTATAAGTTTTCTCACTTTTAGCAGCTAGCAGTACAACAAATATTTCACTTGGACCATATAACTGAGCTGAAACTAGCAAGTCGCAAAAACGATGCAATGTATTTGAAAAATTTGAACAGTAAGTTGAATTTGAATGCGGTTTTCGGCATTCGATTCGTTAGAGCGTCAGGAACCGTAAATATACTAAATTCACAATTCGGGTAATAGTGATGAAAATGATTCCAAACTTATTACTTGTTGGCTTTTTGGGGTCGCTAAAAACTGGTCTACCAACTAAAATGTAAGTATCGAAAACCACTCCCAAACTAACGTCCATTAATAATAACGTTACGCAAGAAATTGAACTGGGCCCGAAAGATAATAGGATACTGTTGATCGTAAAGTTCCTTGGTGAATATGATATTTTATATTAGCAAAATAAAATGATTTAAATATTTTTATTTCAGCCATGCGGTTTTAAAATTGTACCAAAATAATTATCGTATCCACACTTTGGGTGCTCATGTAGAAGAGAAATAATAAATTTTCGATTTCTTCATGAAATAAATATAAAACAAAGGATAAAAAATTCAATATATACTGTGAATGTATATGTTTGTTTTTTCTGGTTAATAAATTAAATTAAATTAAATTAAATATTATTTTCTAAGTTTGGAAATTTTCATAAACAATTATTGTGTTTGTATATTCTACCGTAGGTGAAAGCGGTGAATTTAAAGTTGATTTACGGCGATAAAAAAAAAACCGTTTTAAAATTATTTATTAGATTTTGGACATTGAACATTATAGAAAAAAACATATTTCCTAAAGTAAATTTTTAATAAATAATTTAGTAAATTCTCATTCTTATCGCTCGTTGTTTTTTTTTTACTATAAATCATCTACACCGCCGAGGATACATATTTTTTGTTATTTTTTTCGGAAATAACAATATCCGAGATATCACGCTAAGGAATACAAAAATTAATGGGAAATAACAAAATATATTCGATTGACTATAAATTTAAAGTAAAGTTAAAAGGAAAGGAAGAATTTATTTATTAATATAATTGACACGCAACTTCTTTGAAGTATTTTAAAGCTATTTAAAATGACATGAATTTTTCACTTTTGAAATTCATAATATAAAATTATTGCTGTTTCTAAAGTCTGCTGCACACACTCCCGCGAGGTAGCACAAAGTCAAGCGAGGAACGGCAATGTGGAAGTGATGGTAGTGGTGTATCGCAGTCTTGCTCGTCTTCGCTAAAAAGGGTTTTTTATACTCAAGTTAGGGAACACGAAGCATCCAGACAAATACAGGCGAGCTTCAATAGTAGCTATTTTGGTTATTGTAGCTTATATAAAACGACTAATGAGTAATGCAGTATATTGCTCATATGGTCTTCACTATTGAGTTTTGGAACAAAAATTTCAGAGACATTGTTAATTGAATAAGTAATACAAAAAGTTATTAGAACTTAATTATCCTACTATAATCCAGAGAATAAATCAAGACCAAACTTCGGAATAATTCCGGGAAAGCTGGATGTTTGCATGAACCTTTTATTTTTGGTTCTAAACAAAATCTTAAAAGTCCCCATCGATTCGAATGCCGCTACAAAATTTACCCGGGGCCATAGGTCACAAAAAACGATTTCACGACTGTTTGTGAAACGTACGGACGGACGTTATCGTGGAGCAAGATCGGACCTCTTCTGTTGACCAATTCCGACTGCTTCTGACGCAATTTTCGGCACATTTCGTCGATGTCCTCTCAGTTGGACTCTTACCTTTCCAATACGTTTTAAACCATCAAAAACCACATGGGAGCTGACGCTCAGTTCTTCCGCCATCCCATGCACCGTTTGTGATGAGTCAGTACTCAAATCCTCATCCTGGATTACTCTAACCGACCACTCTGGGGTTTGTCTTCGAGGCTAAATTCTCCGGAAAGAAATTTCACAAAGTAACGTCAAACAGCGCATCATTAACACTATTATTGCCAAATGTCCTGGGCTTTTTATACATTGATTATCCGAATCTTGATTGGGTACTTCAAAAACTCGATAATTCGAATATTTTTATTTTCACTGTGAGATCGTGCTATCAACATTTTACTATATAAAATATTTCATCATGTTTCGTCAGTATACATAAAATTTATACAAACATAAAAAATTTGATCATGAAAATAATCAGTCAATAAGCTGTAATCAGATCTGTGAAATAACATTTTACAGAACTTTAAATTTATGCGTATGTATATTTAAACAAAAGCTTTTGTTTTGATATAAATAAGGATTGTATTCTGTGTAAAAGCTTCTTATCAAGGGAGATATAACATATAACTACAAAATAATATTACACACAATTTAATATAGCATCCTGAACTTTAAAAAACTAAAAACCATATTTAAGAATAAAAGCCTAAGACCCAAGTCAATGTGATACAGGCAGCAAAAATGTGGTTCTGGCGTAAAATTTTCATGGACAAGTACCAAATGTGAGAAATTTACAGATTGCGCACACATCACGACATCTAGCTAATAATATATAACAATTTTTAGCGCAGGACTTGCGTTAGCTAATAATTAATTTTCAAATGGTATACGTGAATCCTATACCGAAATAAATTTTGTTAATTTATTTGATACATAACTTATTTATGAACAAAATAATCCCAGGTAGAAATGTAGATTTTGTCCGAAAATTCAACATTGAATAGCTTAAATATAACTACAAATTCACACAAAGCTCTAAAGTATTAAAAGAGATACGTGTTATTAATTTTTGATACAGAGGACAAATATTTAATTAAAATCTATTGAAATATCAATTTTGATTATCATATATTGGTATAATATATTAGACTATAATATTAGATTAGGTTATATAATTTAATAAATATAATGATAAATAATCAGGACCGAATTAAATAACAAAATTATTATTCTATTAGGCTTCCCTGTTTTGTCAATATAATCCATTACGATTTTCAATCATCTTTCATTTCTTATTTCATAGCATTATATGTAATCCGTGCATTTTTTGTGACACTGAGATACGTCGTTCGAGGTAATTTTTTTCCTGATCGAAATCGCGCGAACAAAAATTGTTTTGACTTGTCGTTGAGGTGTAGATCGAAGCGTATTAACGGCAATATGATCCGTAATTTCGTAACATTCATTCAAATCATCGAGTCGGTCGAATTTTTTTATTTTACTTAATAGCTCTTTATTATACTGGGGAGTTATTCGTGTGGACCTCAAGGATCGCACCAGGCCCACCCCATCGCTTGTCTTAAAAGAACCAATTTTCTATCAGCTACGACGCTGAGTTTGTTATAAAATTTCCCTTAAGATCAATACCAATTTCAAAATCACCATAATATGTGCATCATTTTAAACTCTACAACTTTTACTAGAAATTTTTTTTCTAAATAAATATAATTTTTCAAATATTTTACTTACTTCGGTTTATAAAAACTCTTTGTGTTTGTTCGTTCTAATTAAAATAAATCCATCTCTATTTTAGCTAATAAATATGATCTCTGTAATATGATAATGCGATAATAATTTAAATAATAGATTAAATTATTTTAAATTGTATATGCTGTTTTATGTAACAAGATAGGCATTTGAATACCAAATATCAAACATTGATATAATCTTTTTGGTGGTCTGGCTATTAAAACATCATCACACGCACAAGTTCAGAATTTGAATCGAATTTTTAACCTATATTCTACGCGACCTTGAACTAATTATCAAATTTTATAATCATTTTTGTGTATATATGCGTTGGGAGGCATTATTTAGGGTAAATTTAAAGTTTTTTTGTATCACAGAGAAATCCATGTTTACAAATAACGTCCGGGATACAAGTGTAGATCCTTATTCCTAATAAATTCAACAAGGCTAAATTGAAAATTGTATGCAAGCAAGTAAGGATAGGTTGTATTGGCTGTCCAAGAAGGACACACTGAATCTATAGAGCCTATTGTGATACCATATATGTTTTTTACCACCTTTCCGCTGATAATTTCATTTATCAGCTCCTCAATTTCAGAGGCTGAGTGCACCTCCTTCATGCATATACGTTTCATTATAATCTCATGTTGATCCTGTATCTAAGTGCCCTGTAACTGGATAAATTTATTGATTTTTTTATTTAATTTATTTGTTTAATTATCCAGGAAAGTATGCATCAGATCAAAATTTGCCACACCATCAATTATAGAACATACTGTATATATACTCGAAAATTATTGTGAAAATGAAAAATAAAAATTATATTGAAATGTAAATCACGTGTTTAATCCATTCGGATATTGCTTCTCACGTAATTCTAATTATATAAACATTGGATTCGAATCACTGCAGATAAATAATTTTATATAAAAATAATTGAATTATTTCTAATAGTTAATGTAATCGAAAATCGATATCTTAAGAATTCATGATGGGTATCATCTCTAAATGGTAGATCAATAACTTCCTAGTTAAGAAAATTATTCTATCCAAAATAATACATTACCTAATTAAATTTTCTAATACTTAATGATAAAGATATATTCACTTTACTAATCATTCATTATACCATGTATATGAAATATACCAAGGTATACTAAGTTTAGTCCCAAGTTTGTAACGCTTAAAAATATTGATAATATGAACAAAATTTTGGTGTTCATAAAATCATCTAATTAGTCCATTTCCGGTTGTCTGTCTGTCTGTTGTACGTCTGTCGTCTGTCTGTCGTCTGTCATCACGATCAACTTTTGCTTGAAATATTTCTTCGTAAACATCACTGTTTTCCAGTGAGAACGCAAATTATGCGCAAATTGTATAGTATGTATTATATGGGAATATCAGTAATGAATATTTGGCTATCTAAAAGTGGATATCTTTCTTTACTTACGTGTCGTCAAAAAACAAACGATTGCGTCATTAACATTGTCTATACATGGCATTTCAATAATTAACTCAGTCAATTGTTTGTTTTCACTTGTTTAGAATTTATATGTTGTTAAGAAACATTAATAATAAAACTGTATAGCATTAGTGGATCGTTGTTTACCTTACAACAATATAATAACTACACCACAATGTTTGGAAAGTTTTTAATTAAATACCATTTAGAAAACACACTCTTAGAAAATAGTTATGTCACACGTAAAACTATCTTATTAATTATTCTATTGTGGTACACAGAATGATTCAATTAATATTTTACCTTTATTAATAGTTATAACTATGCGTGTAATAGAAATATTTGTAAACCTAGTTGAAACCCATTGAAAAAGAAATCATTTTGTAACGGAGTTACACTGCGTCAATTTATTAATGAACAAAGTTTTTATATAAAACTTTACCTAAACTTAAAACAGCTGAATCTCCTCGAAAAATCAACGAATTCGGAACTTCAATAGCTCATTTAAAAACTTGTATCTTCTCATTTTGGAATCTATTGGTCAAAAATGTATACCGCCCCTTACCGCTTTGCGCGGAGGGTTGAAAAGGTGAGGGTTGAAAAGATAGGCTTTGTAAAAATGTTTTCTAATGTTTAAATTATACTAGCTTGATACCCGCCCGCTTCGCTAGGCTTAAAAGTAAAGACCATCGCATTATATCCTCCGCCTGTCTTGTTCTCTCTTATCCCTCTTTCATAACAGTCGAAATAGAGGTAGGGATTGTTTACACAGGTAAAATATTTGTACAAAATAAGAATAAAGGTTTTTTCCAAGAAATGAGAGGATTTAATAAAATTGATATATTATAAATACCTATAAAAGCGTAGTATAATTATCGAATCTCTGGAAATAAAATGTAATTAGGTAGGGCTCTCTAAAAACAACTTTCCTGTGAAAAAATTCAATTATATGCCAAAAGTCTTAGATCTTATTGTACGCAGAACATTCTAGAAAACGATATACTTAACGATAATTATTGTAAGTTGAGATAGTTAATCTTAATTTATTTATGAAGATGTTTAAAAGGGTCATTAATTATTTTAATAACAATGTTAGAAATATCTGGGAAATCCTTCTAAGATATTTGTTCACATTAATCTGGATTTATAACTTACAGAAAAACGAAAAATATATATTAGGTAAATGGAGAAATATATTTTTGTTTCCTTTTTAGTAGTAGGTAGGTATATAATTATTACACAAGTAAACACAAAAATACTCTTATTTATTAGTTGGTTTTATACACCTTTTCAAATAATTATTCATTCTTAAGTGTGTTTTTTAACTATTGCTAATTATTAAAATTTAACTTTGATTACTATGACTCAGTACTTAAATAAATTTAGAAATGAAATCTGTTTTCAAGAAATGTTACAAATGCTGCACAAAAATAGACGATAAAACTTAAAAAAGAAAGTTCCTTAGCAGTTTTTGGTTGTGATGTACCATAAACGAGACAAGTCCATGTTAATTACTCTTGGCAGAATGCGAAATTTCTCGATTATGGATGTATGAGCACGGTAGTGGGGCATAAATTTAAAAAATTGACATTTTCAATTTTGATCGTGAATTATGTTATAACTTGACGATATAAGACGAAAAGTAAGAACACAAGTTTTCGATATCTGGAGTGTTTTTCAAAATATCGAAAATTGAAAATTTTGTTTAATTATTTAGCTTTCGATATTTGGTCAACCAAGGCAGATATCGAAAAATATTTTATTTTTCGTCTACATTCATAAAGATGGATGGAGACACTTGGTTTTTTTCTTTTCTATGATACTTTCTTTTCACTATGAGGAAAATTTTTTACCCTTAAACTTTTTTACTATCTATAACGGTTTACAAGATGGGTCTTACGGACCCAAGACCCAATGGACCTATGTTACTCATTTACGAAGTCGCCTCACTTTTGTCGCCCTGAGTACGCAGTCCAAATTTTAGCTTGATATCTTTTTTCGTTTTTGAGTTATCGTATTCACAGGACGGACGGACGGATGGACAACCGGAAATGGTCTAATTAGATGATTCTATGAACACCTATGTCAAAATTTCGTTCGTAGCATCAATATATTTAAGCGTTATAAACTTGGGACTAAACTTAATATACTATGTACCTATATTTCATATATACATGGTATAATTAGATATTTGAATATTTTTCTATTTAGAATAATACAATTTAGATTTATTTTTGTTACAGGTGCCACATTCACAATATTGACATTATTGTCAAGTTTAAATAGCTGTGTTAATCCATGGATTTATTTATCGTTTAATAAAGAACTTAGAAAATTATTAAAACATATCATTTGCTCAAAAACATACAAAAATAAAAATTATAGTACTGGTAAGTATTACAAATTTATTAATTGATAAGTGTATTAAAATTATCCCTGATTAAAATATTCAAATAATTTCCGATTAAAATCAATCAAAATGTATAGGCTGTAAGCAGAGTTCAATAAACAAGTGAAATTTACAAAATTTAAAAAACCCCCGACAAATTTATTCCTTGTAAACCGATTTTTGGAAACTTAGCTATAAAATATTCTCAATCAAGTCGGTTCGACCGCTACCCATGCCACAGAAACATACAGACGCACAGATAAACACTTTAAACTTATAACACTCCTTCTTAAATCAATATCAAAGTGATGTTCAAGGACATCAGATGAGATGAAAAGGATGCTTAGAGAGCTATCATTTTCTGGGACAAATTTTTGGAAATATTGTAATTGAAATTGAAATATTTCATGTAACCTTGTTCTTTTGAATTATTGTTTTGAACTACCTAATTATTTTACCATTTAACTTTTTGAAATGAACTGAGCCAGATTTATTTGACCATTCATTTACATAGTCATGTTAAAATTGTATGTCATAATCCCACAATTTTTTAGTTTTTTTGGGTACGTAACCCTAAGCTCGCATTTGAAACATAGCTAAGAACACTCTCCGTTAAATAATCTTTCAAACGATGCCACAGACAGACACACACACATAGCGGTCAAACTTATAACAACCCTTTTTTTTAGTTCGGGGAATAAAAATGTCTGCTTCTTTTAAATCGGAATTCATTTGACTTTTTTAATCAAAGTAGTTATTTACCAAGCTATTCCATGCTCTATAACTTCTTCTGCATGATCCTCCAATGTTATATTATCAATAAAAATTCTTATGAAATAAAATATCCCAGAAAAGCTAATATTAATTTGAAAAACTCGAATATTCCATATTTGCTTCAACGTTCTGAATATTATAACTTAATTTTTCATGTCATGTCAAGCTTCGACATTATGCTTTACTATAATTTTCAACAAATATAAGCGCTGTGTTCTATTTTGAGGATACTAATCTTATATATATAGGAGACTTTCTATAGATATAGATAGATAGTCACTCATCACGATATCTCTGAAACTATAAGACCTAGAGAATTGAAATTTGGCAGGAATATTCCTTTTGCCAAGTAGAGGTCAGCTAAGAACGGATTTTACGAAATTCCACCCACAAGGGGGGTTGCGGGGGTGTTCATGAATAAAAAATTCATATTTTTCAATTATGGCTTTTAATAGTTCAAAACTTGGTCAGAATGTTTAAAATTACATTTAGAAATTTTTTTAGCCCTCGGAGGGTAGAAAGGTGTAGCGAGAAAGTGGGAAGGAAATATCGAATATTTACAAATATACCTAAGTGGGGTATCAAATAAAAGAGCATGACGTGTACATTACAAAACTGTTATCCAACGCAAGGAAATGTGGAGGGAGGGGTGCAAGTGGGGATGTTGCCCAGCAAAGCGGGTAGTTCCCAGCTAGTAATAAATAAAATCTGGAGGTTTTAATGTCGCTCATATTTCACGTAATACTTTTTGTCTTGTTTTTATCCTTCCATGTATATACATTCGATAGAAACGCAATTGCAATGTCGTTACAACTTTTTGCATAGAAATTATGTGAACATGTATTATGATAAGGAAATAATAAAAAATATAAATATCGGGTAGAAATTCTCAAATTATATCCACATGTACGTAATACAAACATACAACATGATATTTTACTTAATTAGAAAATTGAGACTATTTAACTTTGATCTTTAGGAACAATTAACCTTTGTTCATGTATGAATTATATTTAATTAGATATTTCTTTGATGTTGCTGTAGAATATTGGTGAAATTATCAAATCAAAGGGGGAAAAATGAAGGCTAATTTAGAAAACTTTAGTGTTTAAAATAAGTGCTTAAAAGAATAATGTTTAAAAGGCTAATCGATATTTGTGTTACGTGCTGCCTTAAAAGTGAATTTAAATAAAATTACATGGAAGTTATTTGAGGATTTCTAAAAAGTAAAAAATAACCCATTTTACCAGCATAATGATATTCAAATCATAACATTTCTGTTGGAACGGAGACCTACAATGCTTAGGTATTTCTCCAGCCTTAAGTATTCCTTTCCACGCGAAATCTTCCTTATTTCTTGATCAAATTATATGATTTACCCCTCATTTTAAAGCTTATCGTGCTGGCTTATTACTTAAAATAGACTCATGGTCTAAAAATTATGATTTAGTTTTGTTCATTTTGTAATTTGCATATCATACCTGTAATAAAATTGCCTATTTATAAAGTAAGTAAATTGCTATTGATATTATATCTCTAGTCTGTGTTTAGCCAGGGTACCTCATTGCAGATTTCCTCATGATTCGAACTAGTCAAATATAATATAATATAGCCTTTCATAGTCCATACTGTGAAAATTATCTAGCTATTAAAAGGACGTAACAAATAATTTATTTATTATGTTGATTTCATTTAAATTGTTACTATTTGTCTCCCTCGAGCAAATCAACAATAAAAAACATGGAGGGAGCATAAATTAAATGTATGTATGTAATGGTTGGAATATTACAAGTGAAATTTACAAAATTTTAAAAGTCACCGTTAAATTTTTCGAGTACGGAACCCTAAGCTCCCACTTGAATCATATTTAAGAACACTCTCTAATAAATTACCTTTTTCCTTAAAGCCTTCTCCAAACTGAACCAATTTTTATGATCATCACCCATTTAGTTGTTTCGGGTTCGGAACACTAAACTCACACTTGAAACATAGTTCCAATAAATTACCTTTCCAACGGAACAAAAAAACTCAAAATCACAGACAGGCATACAGACAAACAAACTCACACACATAGCGGTCAAACTTATAACACCCCTTTTTTGATTCGCCTAAAAACAGACATTTTCAATCAAAAAGTACAGGGTGTGATGTTTTGAAACAAAAGTTTAATAATGATGTCCACAGATTTTTTCAAATAAAAGAAAATTTGTCAAGTAATTTTTCCTACCAGTTGAATATTTCTAGAAAAATCAAATAAAAAAAAAAAAAAAAAACGTAGATACAAATTTAAAAAAACATAAAAATTTTCTCCAAAAATTAATATAAATTAAATATAAGTACCTGGATGGCCTTTGCTCGGTATTTTTTGAGTTAAAATACTCGGTATTGTCTTCCAACAATTACCAATTTGATTGTTCCGCTAATGTACTTAATTTCGATAACTACGATAAACACCAATAGATGTCAGAAATAGTCGCATTTTGCAGTTTGTTGCAGTTTTTCCTGAAAACACAGATAAAATGAAATTTTTTAAAAATGAAACTTAGCTAGATCGATTTTTCGCCCCAAAAAACCCTTGCATATTGATTTTCATGAAAATCGTTGGAGCCGTTTACCGAGATTGCTGATATATACAAGAATTGCTCGTTTAAATATATAAGATAATATTAAATAAAATTTATATAAATTTACTCGTTAATAAATTCCATATTTAATATTATAATAACTAGCATAATTTCCGTATATAACAAATATTTCAAAATACATAATTAACGTGTAAGTAATACTGATTCAATGTAGGTAAAGGTTTACTATTACATAATTGAGGTTAATGATATCAATATATCATATGTTTATCATTTCGTTTAAGTATTTAAACGATACTATTCTATATAGGTAACACCTTTTGTAAACAACCACACCTGCTAATGTACTCGTAATAAAACCACCAATTCGTTTAATCTCTAAAATGTATCTTTATGAGCATAATAATTACCATAAACGTCTTCGTACACGTGTAACATACACTGAAAAAAAACATTCTTAATAGCAACCGATATGACGTTGTCTCAACCTCATCGCGAGATCATATATGGCGAATGGTGCCACGAATGTGATACAACTACCGTACGGGGTTGAGTGGTGAAGTTGACACAAACGCATGAGTTGTTTGTATGAAAGTAATATACTGTCTAGCAAACTTCAAATATTTTTGTTTTGAAATGCAATATAGTTTTAAACAATCTTTTTTTTTTGATTGGTTTTATCACTTATAAATATTATAACAAAACACTGATGTGATTGTCACAACTACACGAACAGGTAACAATAGGTAGTGTCCTAAGTCTACAGCTTAACCAACTATGCTATCGATGCTTGTTACATATAAACCAAAATATTTGGTAAATGTTATAAAAATGATCAATATGTTTATTTCAAACTCTCTGGTAACTGGTAACAACAATCTTCATGATGTTGGCTCAATCACATATGGACTAGACATGATAGATATGCGATCATAATAACCAAATATTCTATTTAAAACAAATGCAAAGAAATTTTCTTTTAATTCATTGATTCCCTTTATTTACACGATTATATATTTCAACTTTATTTTCCATCAATAAAATGCATTGACGTTAAACTAAAGTCAATCTCTTTGATAGAAGTAATAATTTGGTTATTTAACTTTAGTGATTTTGTAACTATGAATTCATATTTTCAATTCAATCCCATTATATTGTAAATACAAATATTTAGCTGTACTTCCAATCCTTAGGCAATTGTTTGAAAGTAAAACGGTCAACTTCGAGTTGAGGTTGTTATTATTTTAATTTTTTTTCAGTGTACTGCTTTAACGCGGAAAAAATGTAAATTTTGGTCTTTCAATATAGAAAATATACAGATACGGTGACCCATTTTGAAGAGCAAGAATGACTTCAAAATTTAAGAGGTGTTCCTAATTAGTTATATAATGAACTGCCAAATAAATTTTGGAAAGTTTGTCATTATTGGCATTTTCTTCAAAACACCTTAATGTGTTTCTATTTGTAGTATTATATCTAAATTAGTAGTATTTTTAGGCAGCTCTTATCTTTTCATAATCATACCAAGTAAACACAACCCAAAGCTAACATTTTCCTAATTTGAATATCCACACTCATTTTTTTCATTTTGTTTCCTTTAGCCGTAACGACGATAGACACAACAACAAGAGTGGCACACTGAGATAGGATAGATATTACTGCAAAGAAGTTTATGGAATTGACAAAAGTGAGCTCTCCTTCACAAATTCCTGGTGAGCCTACCTAACCTTTAATTTAAATTTAAAGCAATCCAGTCTAATTCTATTCCTGTAAAGCTATGGCTCGAAGTAAGCCTTGACATGCTTGAAGAAGCCTTTCGATGATGCTAACATAAATCTTTTCAGGCTTCAACTTTCCTTCTTTTGAAACCTCGCGACCATGAAAATACTTCTTCTTTTTTGCTTTGGATGTTTTTATTTGATCCAATTTCTTTTTCTTCTATATAGATTTTCTTTAAATTCTAAATTCCCAAAATCTAAGATTATACTTGATATTATTTTCATTTTTCCTGTAATTCTAAGGAATGATTTTTTGCTTTTCCATGTAATTAAATAATTCTATTTTCTTAAAAATATCTTGTTCCATTATAATGCTGTTTACTGTAGGTTTGAAAATGTTAAATTTCAAGTTCTGGTAACATATTCTATTTTCTTTCATTATATTCTTCTCATAGTTTATTAAAACTATTCAAAACTCTCTTTCAGCTCTTGCTCTGCAGTTGATGTAGTTTGCAAATACCAACAGTAAAAGACATTTATCAAATGTGTCACTCAATTTAAAAAGCTGTCTAAATTCATTTTTTTTAAATTGTATTTTTTCCAAAAGAAGATTTTATTTAGTCATTCCTTTGTTAATAAAGACCAGTATTCCTAGATTCCTATCTTATGCAATTTATCCAGTTTTAGGACAGTCATCAACGTATTC
This sequence comes from Chrysoperla carnea, assembly GCF_905475395.1. Lineage (NCBI taxonomy): Eukaryota > Metazoa > Arthropoda > Insecta > Neuroptera > Chrysopidae > Chrysoperla > Chrysoperla carnea. Next base: position 22,899,343 of record NC_058338.1, read on the forward strand.
GGGCGTAGGAAACTTAAAAACTAAAATAAATGGATAAGTACAGTTCTATAAGGAAGGTGAAACATAATGATTCACCCCGTATCTTTATAGTAGGATGGAAATTTTTGCAATGAATTATTTTTAGAAAATAAATTGTCGTGTTATCTCCTTTTTATATAATAGAATAACCCAAAAAAATTCAAAAAGTATTACCTACTAGGTACTAAAATAATTTAATAACGGTGTTTTATTTTGTTGTTTTAGGAAATGTTAAATTTCCACACCGTAAAAATGCAATAAGAAAGACTACACACCGTAAACCAAGGTAATACTTTTGTAAATTACTGTAGAAATAATTCATTAGGAAAAAATTGAACACATTCGTGAAAAATTTGCACGCAGTATCATTTTAGTCTGCATGCTGTTTTTATTTAGCGCATAACCGTAGATTAGGTTAGGTTACATTGGCTGTCCACGAAGAACACACTTAGGCTATAGAGTCCATTGTGATACCATATATGTGTTTTATCACCTTTTCACTAATAATTTCATTTATCAGCTCCTCAATTTCAGAGGCTGAGTGCACCTCCTTCATGCGTATACCATGCATTACACCAGCCCATCACAACTATTAATTAAATTAATTTTATTGCGACGGCGGGAATCGAACCTGCTACCCTAAGCATACCGCGGACGAAATTGGTTACGCCTTAAGCAACTGACCTAATAGGCAAAACCGTAATATTTGTACCTTTTTCTTCGAAAATTTTACAACCAATTGTACAGAACTCTTAAATTAACCAGTCTTAGTAATTCGGTAAATTAATTTCCAAATATTTCTCTGTTGTCTTGTTTTACTGTGCCCTACCTTCCTCTATTGTGAAACAATGTTTATAAATGAAATAAAATACGTTAAGTAATTGTTCTACTCAGATGAATATTTAACTGAGTTTTCCCATATAGCAACGGAACATTATGTTGTACGCATTTTTCTTGTAAAGAAAATAATCATTCGTTATCGTTTCACTGTAAAATACGAAAAATACTTAAGAGGTTTCCCTTCGTGACAATCCATTTTTTAATCATTTTTTGGGAATTGTTTTTGACAGAGAATAAAAACATTTTGTGGTTTTTATAATTTATTTTTTGTTATTTTAAGATGATAAAAAACCTTCATTAGAACACAAATTGTGTCACTCGGAAGACATCCGACTCGAAAAAAAGGACACTAACTTCCACCACTATTTAGACTAAAAGGCTTATTTGAAAAAAGAAAAAAAAACTGCATTTTAATCTAGAAGTCCAATTGCATCCAATGAATTAGAATCAGCTAAAAATACGATTTCGTTACGAAAAAAATAGAAATACTCGGAAATTTTGTATAATTCTAGACCATTTCGTTCATTTACATCTGCTAAACCTACCTTATAAATTTTAAGTGAATTGGTTGAACCCTTTTCGAGGTATGATTGAGGAAAGTTAAAAAAATACTGCTATGAGAAAAATGCGTTCAAAGTTTCAATTACTCGGAACTTGCCAACATCTGTTTAGAAAAAAATTGATTTTTTTGTAACCAAAATCACCTTCTGTGTGAAACATGCCCTCTTTAAGTGCATGTTACGAATGTTTTTAGGAGTACTAGACTTTTATAAACCTGGTATAGCTTCCTATAATCTCTATGAAATAATACTGAAACCGACCTCTTTAGGCGAAATTATATGAAGTCAAAATTTTTTTTATCTTTCTTGAGTTGTATTTTGTGAGAGGAGTTACGATCACCCTGTGCTACATTTGCTTTCATCTGTACATATATAGAGGTAAAAAATTAATTAATTACATTGATTTTATAGTATTTCTTTTCAATTGTTTCAGCAATGACGAACAGTGGCGGTAGCAATTCATCACAAGGTGTCGAATCAACAACAGTACGAGTACCCTTACGGATATCATTTTATACACGAAGTGATGGTGGTGCGAATGGTAAACAAACGTATACAACAAATTATCATCCATCTGTACGATATACACCAAAAAAATGGACGGTAGCTATAGAAGAATTACCACCATGACATAACGAACGACAACATCATAATAAATCGAATATTATAGTAAATTCACAAAATTTTAGACAAAAATATTAAATTACACATTCATTTTATTCAATAGAAAATGATTTAACAATACGTTTTTGGCATAGTATCCCATAGAAAGAACTCTTAAGGATCTCGGACCAATTTGTTAAAACTTTGGGAAATACTTCTTAACGAGTCGAATAGTACCTATATAGAATTTCAGTATAATTTATAATACTTAAAATACCTTAGCCCAAAAATTGTGACCATTTGACAATTTAGTGTAGTCTCTAAGATGTCAACCGAAATCATATATGAAGGGCGACCCGAAGAAAATATGGATTTTTTTTCAAGAAAATCAAAGGTTTAGAGTTAGGTTAGGTTAGTTTAATTGGCTGTCCACGAAGGACACACTTAGGCTATAGAGACCATTGTGATACCATATATGTGATTTACCACCTTTCCGCTGATGATTTCATTTATCAGCTCCTCAATTTCAGAGGCTGAGTGCACCTCTTTCATGCATATAACATGCACTACACCAGCCCATCACAACTATTAATTAAATTAATTATGTTGCGATGGCGAGAATCGAACCAGCTACCCTAAGCATACCGCGGACGGAATTGGTTACGCCTTAACGCCGACAGGTTCAGAGTTAACAGGCAACGAAATCAACCAAATGTAAACTGTTTTGACATTTTCTATTGGATAATGTGTGCAATAAAACGACTAATAAAAAACAACAAACGCTCTCTAAAAATATACAATTAAATACAGTTTTAATAATTCAACTAAAAATTAGCCAGTTCTTATTGTGAATTTGTTATATCTTTCATTGTGATAATAATAATTATATATTAGTTATATAAGCAATTACTTAAATCTAATCTATAAGCTGCATGCAATAGAAATTCAAAAAGTGTCGTAACATGTGCGTAGGCAGATTTTGATCAAAGGGAAGACGGCAAAACAAATTTGGTCTAAAGGGAACTAATCAAACATTTTTACCCTAAAAATTGCATAAATTCAACTAAATCAATGGGAATTTCGGTTCCACAGTCTGCCAGTATGCATGAAAGGTTCTTATTAATTGACTGTTCTTTTTTACATACATAATTTAATTTATACACATATATAATCCCGCTGAAAAACATTTCTGATAAAGGAATTCTAAGTATAATTCAGGAGAGCGTTTTAAGTAACGAAGACGATATTGACTAAAATAACTAAAATTATTCCTATTCAATCACACTTTTTGAATTTTTATTCCATTTGAATAAAGAGTGTAATTTTGAGTTCTTACATTTTTTGTTTTTTACACCGGCTAAGACTGAAAATTCCTCAATAGCTTTTGTTTGTCGAACTTCCTAATGCAAAATTGTTTAACTAATTATGTCTTTTATTTTGACCTCCCGTTTAGATAATTTACCACAAGCCTGGTTACAAAAAACGATTTTCAAAAAACTATAATTTTCTGCATTTAATACACTGCGACAATTTTTAAGAATTTTATAACAATACTACAAGTCGAAACTCCATAAATATTTTATCCTGTTATTTTTCATGTTCTCTATTCTCTTTGTATAGCTGTTTGATATTTCCAAAATTAGAAAATGAATCATACCCTTAAGGATGTGTTAAATAATTATCTTTAATTACAATTTCCTTGCAGACAAATAATTTAATTTTCTTGTTATAATTTATGTATTTTTGTTTAACTTAACGTAAATTATTTACGATTGGAATTCAAACTCCATTTTATTTCTTATATTAAACAATTTTCAAACAACTATTCGCCACTCCGAAATACTGAGCTGACCTCTACTGGTTTAAATATAAAATTAAGGGGAGGTTGTAGTAATTTCTTTTTATTAACTTACGAGCTAGAATTGTGAATTATATAAAATAGATTATATATGTTTTATGGTTTTTTGTTTGTTTATACCATGGAGTAAGATGTTTATATCCTCTCCAACCGCCATTAAAGTGCCCCCAATAGTTTCTTAGAGTCGCGAATTAGGGTGTCACCTGCTCGGACGTCGCTCGACAGTGACCGGCTCAGAAGGTTTTGCCGGGCGGGCGGGGTTTTGAAAATTTTAAAAAAGCCATTGTTTGTCAGTTTATTTGAATCTTCCGTTCTTGAGAGGATGTAATAAGCACAAACACCTCAAAAATAATTACCCATGTAATGACAAAGCAAATAATGTTTTTGACAGCTCTATAAGTTATAGGGTGTGAAAATATTAAACAAGATAAAATGGGTAACAAAAATTATTAGATGTAGGAGGGTAACTTGAATAATCCTCGAACATTTTGGGTAACTTAAAGTATAGATGTGTTGAAATTACAACTAAAATTGTTTTAATTAAAGTGTAAATTATATATTTTTAACCGACTTCAAACAAAAACGGAGGAGGTTATCAATTCGACTGTAATTTTTTTTTTATTATGTGCGTTAACTCAAAACTTTTGAATGGGTGAACCGATTTTGATGATTCTATATCTTTTTGAAAGCTAGTACGTTCCGTGTGGTCCCATTTTATTTTGGTCCAGTTCTGACAACGGCATCGACAAGAGGACGAATAACTCAATATCAAGCCAAGCGATTGCGATGTTTCTTTTTTTGGCAAATTAGTTAGTGTACTTCAGATTCACTAAAAATCAGAAAATAAAAAAACTTTTAACAAAAAGATATCTGATATTAATTTAATTTGGAATAGTTTTTCTTTTGAAGTCGGTTTTTCATTTTGTTAAAAAAAATTTTTTATATAATAGAATCAAAATTACACCCTTATTCTAACTAATTAAATCTTTATTGTTCTCAGAAAAAAAAATAAATACTTATTTTTTCTGCTTTTTTATAAATTATAAATTATTTTTATTATAAATAAATGATTTAAATGTTCTTTATTATAAAGGCTTTTATTTATTTTCGAAGTATCCCTAGGTATACAATATTTACGCCAGTGTAGGTATTATTCAGGTAAGTAGAAAAGCATAGTCTTATAATGAATAGTCCTTTAATAGCCCTTTTTTAAGGGGTGCCCTTTCAAAAAATTGAGAAAAACGCAACAAAATTTTTGTTTTGGAATTTGATGAAACTTGATGAATAGGGTAATTTTGATCCAAAAAGTATAAAAATCAGGTTAATTTAATGATTGGATGCAGAGTTTCTGAGATATCGCAATATTTGGATCGATTTTAGTCCGTATTTCAAATACTATTCGACCAGTCGTCAAATGCACGATTTTTGTACTTTTTGGGTCAAAATTACTTTATATACTGAGTTTTATCGAAATTGGAGATGAAAAAAAATTTCTCGATTTTTTTGCAATTTTTTTTAAGGGATACCCATTTGATAAAATCGAGAAAATCGATTAAAAAAAATTTTTTATTTTGGAATTTGATGGAGTAATTTTGATCCAAAATGTATAAAAATCAGCTTAATTTAATGATTGGATGCAGAGTTTCTGAGATATCAATATAAAAATAAAAATATGGTGTATTAAGAATTATCTTTTAAATTTTTTACATATTTTTGAAAATATTCGTTTCAATAAATATAATTTTCAAAAATACCATTTTGATTAATGATCAATATCAAATTTGTTTTGAAGCAAACAAATTTTTTTACGTAGTTCTTTTTTATATTCTTATTTAAATTATCTACAATATTTTTGCTTTCCTTTCAAAAAGATGTAGTAATGGAAATTGTTGTTTGTTTACCTGTATATAGCGTGTATCAAGAATACTTAAACCGTACTGTAGGACTTAAAATACGACTTAGCAAAAGCACCACTGTATCTTATTCAAGTATCAATTCAAAGGCAAGGCCTTGTTTTGACAAATGTCCATAACTCGGAAATAAAAATGAAAAGAAAAATATCGCATCCGGTAGTCAAAACAAACAAAAGCATATTTTCCTATTCATTTTGTTTAACTGTAAATCATTAATTTTATTATGCTTGTGATACCTTAAAAATAAAACAGAAGGAACAAATATGAAAAATAAACTATATTATGTTCACAGTCACACATTATCAAATGTCGCATAAAAATAACAGTGTTGTAATTTATGATACCCGTACAGAATGTACCATTCAACTTATAGAGGAATTACTGTGCATTAACCCAGCATCCATAATAAATCGATCTAGGTTCTAAATCGAGTGAGTTCACACAAACTGAAGAAATTTATGCTGTTGCACCAAATATTGCAATAACTATGCAAAGACTGCAAGTTTATTATTCACAACCAAGATTGGAATCAGAAGAAAAACAATGGTATAGACTTGCTTGCAAAAACTGTTATGAAAAAAAATTAATTAAAATTTTAATTAAAAATCCCAATGAACACTTTTCGATAGAAAAACTATGATAGGCGTGTAAATACATTAATAAAATTTCATAAAAAAAACATGTCTCGTCTGGTTATCATATGGGTGAAGGTGTCCTTATGCCGTCTCCTGTACTCTAAACTGCTACTTTGTATTAATATTATCAATAAATTGCGTTTATTGACTTTTCTTGGACCATATGTGTAGTGATTTTAATTAAGTATTTTAGCCGCTTTTATTGTCTTCAGGAACAATAATATTTTAGGGCATAGGTTTTAATTCAAAATTTTATCAATTTTCCCAGAAACACTTGTAGGTACCCTACATGATATTCCGATTTCAAGTTTTTTTTTTAAATTCAAAAACTATGTAGTTCATATAATACTGTGGACATAAATGATCCCTCGTTGTTTTAAGTATGAACCATAAAAGCAATTTAGTATACTACATAGATAGATGGATTCCACGTGATCAAAATTAATCGTTCAACAAAAACTTATGGCGATAATAATATTATAGCACATTTTGATAGGCGAATAATAAATGTTAAGATCAGTTTTTTTGAAGATATTCAAATATGTCGTTACGACTAAAATGATCCCCTTTATATACGTTAAAATGATCCCTTTTTTATATGTAAAACTAGCGGCCCCGACGGACGTTGTCCCGTAAAAACGTAACTCCAATTCATGAATACCTATACTACGTTTAGCCTGTCCGCTAAACCCATCCCGCTAAACCCCAATTTAACTCCTATTTATTGGAGTGGCCTGACCTTCGACCTTTGGCCTGACCTTTGATAGTAGAGCTCGCTGCGCTCGCATATGGCTCTAATAAATGCCTATTGACAATACCTGAATACTATTAAAAATACATAGTACACATAGTATACATAATGTGATATGATTTATATGCGCTCCCACCATTTAATGAAATTTCATTTTTTTGGTACGGAGTCCTCAAAAACAGTTGTAGTGGACCGAATGGTAAATCTAAACCATTCTCCAATCCCCTTGAACTCACACAAAAAATTTCATCGAAATCGGTCCAGCCGTCTAGGAGGAGTTCAGTCACATACAGACACACACAAGAAATATATATATTAAGATTATATTAGGTAAAATGATTCCCCATCATGTTGTCTCGAATGTATTGATTTAGTTGATTTTACCAGTGCTTTTTGTTTTCATACTAATCGTTGATGCAATGTAAATTTTACCCTACTATTCTTACAAGGTCAGTAAATAGAAAAATTCCTTTTTGAGACATATTAAAAAATTAAAACAAATCAGAAGAAATTTGCATGCCAATATTGTAACACTTGAATAAATAAATCAAAAATACTCTGAAGTTATACATATCTCGAATAGTATAGATATAAATTACATGTTTTTGTTAGGGGGATCATTATAGGACACCTTCCCTTACAATATACAGAAAAATTAAAGACTTAATAGAAATAATTCAAAAAATAATTCAATAATGTATAATTCCCACCATTTTTTTAAGTTCACTTTTAGTGTCTCTCTGCAGGGAGTTTTTCATGTCCAGTAGAGTTGCCTATCTTTTTATGTAATAAACTTATAATCTGTGATTGTGAAGAGGTAAGTACCAAACATGACGACATATTATACATTTTGCATAAAATATTAGTGTGGATAAAAATTATTATTTTTTCATATTCATACATAAATTTCTTTATACAAGTGTAGAAAATATTATGTTACATTTAAATTAATGGTTAGATATAATATACATATATACGTACGTTAATGATGTAATTTATACACATACGCAGCTGAAAAATGGAAATGCAAAAATACAGAACGTTCTGTCTGCTTTCAAAAATACTAATATTTTTTTCCAGTACAGCTTAAAAATAAGTCAATTAAGCTAAACTTGCTTTAGTTCCTAGTTGCTTATAGTTTTGAAACTAGGCAATCCTGGATTGGAATTTTGAAATTATATTGGGTATATTGTCATTGTATTCTAGAACAAAAACAGTGCATATAGAACATATAGTTTTAAAGAACATAAAGCTGAAACTTTTAATACAGCTTGTATATTGCTGTACAACAATTTTCAGCATTAATAAATTCATTTAAATACCACGGAAATCATAAATGAATCTTATCTATTTATTGTCCATAAATAAGGGCTGACTGACCAACCTTGTTCTAACGTTGAACTGACTGGCTGTCATAACTGTTATCTATATGCAATATACAAGCTGTATTACAATTTTCAGCTTTAACAAATTCATTTAAATATCACTGAAATCATAAATGAATCTTATTTAATTATTATTCACAAATAACAGCTGACTGACCAGTTCTGTTCTAGCACCTAACTGACTGACAAACATAACTGTTATTTATATGCAATATACAATCTGTATAACAATTTTCAGCTTTAGTAAATTCATTTTAGTACCACGTAAAACTGCACCGTTTCGATAGCATATATCTGACCGCTGTTCTATCGTTCGCTTGACTGACCACATGTGTGTGAACACACCTACTATAACCAATCCTCAAATAATTAGGTTTAGTAAATTCAACTAATTTTTTTTTTGCCTGGCTCGTCCATTATAATAAAAAACAAATTTCATTACAATGTAATATGAGAGCAATCCTGTACTTTTATGATTGCTGACATACATTTTTTTTTCAAACTGTTACCATCATTTTCATATAAATAATATAATTTGTTTTTATTTTGATGATGTATAAAAATTATGAGAATTTTAATTTTATATTTTATAGTTCTCCACAGGATAGTTGTGTAGGATGTTAGTTTATTTCCATAAAAGTTGCACTTGAAATAAAATTTTTTATCTATTACAATACATACTATAAAATTTTCATATAATGTATGCCCTCGTGAGTAAACAGTGATGCTTACAAAAAAATGTCTCAAGCAAAAGTTGTTTATTTTTTGATAAGGAACATTTTTTACATTTAAACTTTTATTCTATTTCTAACGGTTTATAATATGGGTTCTACGGACCCAAGACCCGATTGACCTATGTTGCGCATTTACGAGCTCGGCCTCACTTTTTACGTCCTGAGTGCGCTGTAAAAATTTCAGCTTCATATCTTTTTTCGTTTTTGAGTTATCGTGTTCATAGACGGACGGACGAACAACCGAAAATGGACTAATTAGATTATTCTATGAACACCTATACCAAAATTTTTTTCGTAGCATCAATATTTTTTAGCGTTACAAACTTAGGACTAAACTTAATATACTATGTATTTTTTCCTATAAACATGGTATAAAAATCTATAAAACTATTAGACAAAATCCAATTATTAAATATTATATTTGCATGTAATGTTTATATAGCTGTACAGAATCTTGAAAGTACATAATACAATAACAATTCACACAAATCATACAAAATTTAATTTAATTTTCGTTATTGTATTTATATTTCTTCGCCGTTAGAACAATCGATTCAATTAGCTAATTATAAATGTTATTGTTCAATTTAGATAATTAACATACAAAGCAGCCCTCAAGAAATATTACAGAATAGTATAAATGTTACAGAATTTAGAATTAAAAGTAACATTTAAGCTTTTGTTCTATCTCTAGAGATTTACAAGAAAGGTTCCACAGAATCAAGATCCAATTGACCTATTTTGCTCATTTACGAACTCAGATTGATATTTCTTTTGGTTTTTGAGTTATCGTGGCCACAAAAAAAGAGACAGGAATGAATGAAATCACCTAAATGAACTCTTTAGGTGATTTTATGAACAGCTATACCAAAATTTTGTTCGTAGCAACAACAATCTCAAGCGTTATAAACTTGGGGTATACTACATATATACAGAGTATAATTATTAAATGTGAATTTAAAGTGTGACTAAAATACTTGCAAAACTAAAAAACAATGAAAATTTTGTTACTTAACAAAGTTTTATATTTATAGTATCTATTATTACTATTTTTAGGGTTCCGTTATCAAAAATGAGAAAAGAAACCCTTATAGGATGATTCCCGTGTCAATCTATCATACTGCCACATCCTATTGTCTCTCAATCTACATGACAAAAGTTACGATACGTGGCCCGTTCCGCAAAATATTTCCAAACATATGTTACATTTTCAAGAAAATGGAAAATTTTTAAGAAAATGTGCTCAAATTGTACTTTTCTCCTGCTTCCATCTACAAAACTACTAAATTTTAAGGTAAGGTAGAGAATATATAACATCACTCATGCTCTTTTATCTAGTGTTTCGTGTGACATATCATATGAAAGAATTCGTTTCGAGGAATTGAAATATGGCTACCACAAACAGTTTTGGATTTAATTATCAAAGATTATGTATCAGTTTATTCATACTTACACGCCGTTGAGCTTCCAGTTACTTTTGTTTGAACTTTTTAACTTTATGAGAGTTAAATTTTATATGTATATCGTTAAATTTATTATTTTAAAATTTTCTAGTTGATTGACGTGCCTATCAATTTTCCTATCATATTTTAATTTTCATTAATTTTCGTATTTAATTACTATGCCATTCCCTAATCATTACATTACACTGGTTTCATTTAAATACTGTCTGGTAATCATCATTTCAATTATAAATTAATTATCGAAAATTTAAAATAAATTAAACCAGATTGGAAAACAGAAATCTATTTTTTAGTATAAATGAGACGAATTTAAGGGCGTTCATGCGTCAACGATATTAGTAGAGAAATTAAAAACAATATGATAAAGCGATAGTTTAAATGATTTTCTATGATTTAAAACAGGAAAAATATCCTGTTATCGAATTAATTTCATTAAATTTTAAGTTTAAAAAGTGACTAAAAGTAAGGTTTAACATGAGACTAAATGGAAAATATAAATCGATATTTTTCAAAAATTATATCGATAACCATACTTGAAACTTTTACCAGTTAACTATTATTTAAACTTTTAATAGAAGTTCAAAAAAAATTTCTATTTTCTACTAATTTAAAATTCTTTAAAATTTGCATACTGTTTCCCTATGAACGCACATACCAAAACAGGTACACGCATGAACGTCCTTAAATAATAATTTATCGATTAATGGTGATATTTTAACGTCAGTTTATACTTATTTAGGCCAAAATCCCGACTAAGACCAAATCTTTGCTCTGAGAGTCTTGGTCTTCCAAAAAACTAAAGAAAAAACGTCGAGTCCACAAATTATTATGACTAAAAATAAATTTCATAAAAATTTTTTGAAAAAATTTAAGTTTGAGATGTTATAGCGTTTTGAAACTAAGCGAATCTTATATAAATGTGGTCTACAAAGATAGAAATTAGGCACAGGTACTATTAAAACGAGAAAAGGCTCAAATGATTAACTAAATTGGAAATATTAAATTTGAGGGCACCAACTTCATACATTTGTGAACTGTTAACAACAGATTTTCTATTTTATTTATGTAATTCTTTATTAAATTTGGAAAATGTTACAATATTTTGTTTTAAATTATATGGAAAATACAAAAAGAGAACGTAAAAAGAACGCATAGTTTACATATAAATATATATTTTAAACTTTTCAGATAAATATTTACAATTTAAATTTAAATAAAAACGAAATCCTCTAGCCTAAGATCCCACTCCAGAATTATTACGTTCATGGAATATATGCTTAAAACCTATTTTTATATAATTATATAAATAAAAGAATATACATCTACCAGGTTGCCTATCAAAATGTGGCCGCTAGTATTTTCAATTAAATAATTTTTAATTGATTTTTCGAAAACAAATTTCATTTACTTGTTTTTTAAATAAAATTACTATCCACTTTACAGCAATATATGTGAAAACTTCACCATTGCCGCAGGGCACTGGCCCACATCTCTTCGCAGCCAGGTGTAAACAGGTATGATTATGTTATATTTTTACGCTCATATATACGTTTATATTTTTAGTATATTCACCTTTACATATAAAATGCTTTATCCTAAATGACTGACTCTCGGATCAACGCACAGCCTAAACCGCTGATCGTAGAGACTTGAAACTTAGAGGGTGTGTTCTTTATGACGCAGGCGTCCTATAAGAAAGGATTTTCCGAAATTCTATCCCTAAGAATATAGAAACGGAGGCAAAGTGAAAGCAAAGAAGGTAAAGGTTATAAAGTGGTGGTCTTTACCGCGCAGGGGGTGGGAATCAAGCTAGCTATTTACATATCAAATTAAAGCAAATTTATTCTGTGCATGAGAGTATACAACGGCCTAAGTAAATCTAGCCGAAAATGTGGGTTGCTGGCTGTTCAACATGATAGATATTAAAGATAGAATGAAAGACCCACATGGTTTCTGGAAGATTCAACTCCAGCACAAGTTGAGAGTGTGAACGTAATAATTCTGCAACTGTATCTTGTACTATTATAATGTAGGCTATAGAATGTACATATAGGAAAAGACAGAATATTTTTTACGTACAGTTCCACAAAAATTGTGCATTTCTGCTTCTGATTTGTGCAGTTCAAGCGTACCCAAAACAAAAACGCTGACCCGTGAGAGCCCTGGGATTAAAATTATGTATTTTGCAATTTACACAGGATGCAATAGACTCAGAGCATTGCTGCCAAAAAGTGGGGGCTCTCGATTTAAGAAAGGGCAATTTTTCTACTATCTACGATTTATAAAGCAATTTTGTAGAAAACGACGTTTAGGTTTATCTATACAATATAATGTAATGCTGGTAAAAAGCTCTACATACCACATGCATAACCTATTTTAAATTTTGTACATATCCCTTTCCTATTAAAATAGTTTTAGCCGACTTTCTGTCTCGTATAACCAATAATAATAGAAATATTTTATATAGAAACCAATCATATCGAAATCTACGATATTTTTTGTACACATATTCTTTACATCTCGAAATATGAATACTATCTACATAGATAAGAAATATGCAAAATTATTATTATTATTATTATCAGAAAATATTCGAAAAAAATGTGTTCACTTTTTTATACATAATAATATGGGTGTAATCAAAGTAATGGACGAATATTGGTATGGTTTCTTGACTTATAAACAACAATTTTTATTCAAGAAGGAAGAAAGCATAAATTTTAAAGGGAAATAAATATTTTAGGTATAGATTACAGAAATAACTACGAAATATTTTGTAAATTTAGATGATCAATCAAATTCGATGAATGCCGTCATAAACGGTAATACTACGCTGAGTTTCTGAGATATTTGGATCGATTTTAGTCCGTATCTCAAAAACTATTCGACCAGTCATCAAATGCACCCAATTTTTGTACTTTTTGGATCAAAATTACCTTATTTACTGAGTTTTATCGAAATTGGAGATTAAAAAAATTTCTCGATTTTTTGCAATTTTTTTAAGGGGTACCCCTTTGATAAAATCGAAAAAAAAAATTTGTTTTGGAATTTGATGAAACTCAGTGGATGGGGTAATTTTGATCCAAAAAGTATAAAAATCAGGTTAATTTAATAATTATACCTATAGAAAGTTACAATATCAGCGATTATTATGGGCAAAACTTCATATTCAAAAGAGTTAGAGTTCCCCACCAAAACTTAAAATCCATACAAAGTCCATTCTAGTCTCATATTGTACCAAATTTAGTCTACTTCAAAAACGTCCCGAAAAGATTCCATCAAAAACTAGCCATTTAGTGTGATAATTGCCAAAACCTGATAAAAGCCAAAATTTTATTGGTTTTTTCGATTTCGCAAACTCTCGAGGTCGCAAACTTGGATTATTCATTAGGCCAACATCATAAACAAGTCTGCAAAAAATCATCTACCGCATTTTATGCAAACTGTAATGTATAAAGTTACTGGATTATAATACGAATTCTTATTTTAAAATAAAACAATAGTTATATAAAATAATATTTGTTCAATTGATTTCCATGATTATACATAAATATTTATTTTTGGAAAATGTATTTTATAAAAACTTATAAAAACACACTTCATCAATACTTTGTTTGTCAAATAAGTAATAATGCAAAATGCAAACTACAAACTCTAACTGCTTTTAAAAAAAAATAGTATTTTTATTTTGAATTCTGTATTGATATCTACTATTTCACGCAACAACATTTCGAAAAATCGAAAACTAATTTTGCGATATTAGCTACGTCGAAACCCTTCACATTTCATATCATTCTACTCAAAACTTATATGCTTTTCGAGTCTCTTCAAGGTAGAAACAGATAAAAGGAGCTTTGAGTTTTCAAAAAACAGACTGCATTAGCTGTTAGAATTTTAGCCTAAGTTTTTCTTTAAAAGTTATAAATGTAAACAATTTGATGAGCTCTTTCTTCCATGTAAAATTCATTTACACTATGTTAACACAATATGTACGATGTACCCGAGTATTACATTTCATGTAATGTAGTTAAGTAATATATATGATTCAAGATACTAAACACGAAACATTTATTACTTTATCTATATATAAGAATTCAAGCGGACTGATCGATCAACGCACAACCCAAACGGCGTGCTCTAGAAGTCTGAAATTTTGTACACACGTCCCTTGAATGGCAGAGATATCGCAATATTTGGATGGATTTTAGTCCGTATCTCAAATACTATTCGACCAGTCGTCAAATGCACCGGATTTTTGTACTTTTTGGGTCAAATATACCTTATATACTGAGTTTTATCAAAATTGGAGATATAAAAAATTTCTCGATTTTTCGAAATTTTTTTAAGGGGTACCCCTTTGATAAAATCGAGAAAATCAAAAAAAAAATTTTGTTTTGGAATTTGATGAAACTCAATGGATGGGGTAATTTTGACCCAAAAAATATAAAAATCCGGTTAATTTAATGATTGAATGCACAGTTTCTGAGATATCGCAATATTTTGATGGATTTAAGTCCGTATCTCAAAAACTATTCGACCAGTCGTCAAATGCACCCGATTTTTGTAATTTCTGGGTCAAAAATACCTTATATACTGAGTTTTATCAAAATTAGAGATACATAAAATTTGTCGATTGATATAAAAAGTATAAAAATTCGATTAATTTAATGATTGGATGCAGAGTTTTCGAGATATCGCAATATTTTCATGGATTTTAGTCCGTATCTCAAAAACTATTCGACCAGTCGTCAAATGCACCCGATTTTTGTACTTTTTGGGTCAAAATTACCTTATATACTGAGTTTTATTAAAATTGGAGATATACAAAATTTCTTGATTTTTTGCAATTTTTTTAAAGGGTACCCCTTTGATAAAATCGAGAAAATCAAAAAAAAAATTTTGTTTTGGAATTTGATGAAACTCAATGGATGGGGTAATTTTGACCCAAAAAATATAAAAATCCGGTTAATTTAATGATTGAATGCACAGTTTCTGAGATATCGCAATATTTTGATGGATTTAAGTCCGTATCTCAAAAACTATTCGACCAGTCGTCAAATGCACCCGATTTTTGTAATTTCTGGGTCAAAAATACCTTATATACTGAGTTTTATCAAAATTAGAGATACATAAAATTTGTCGATTGATATAAAAAGTATAAAAATTCGATTAATTTAATGATTGGATGCAGAGTTTTCGAGATATCGCAATATTTTCATGGATTTTAGTCCGTATCTCAAAAACTATTCGACCAGTCGTCAAATGCACCCGATTTTTGTACTTTTTGGGTCAAAATTACCTTATATACTGAGTTTTATTAAAATTGGAGATATACAAAATTTCTTGATTTTTTGCAATTTTTTTAAAGGGTACCCCTTTGATAAAATCGAGAAAATCGAAAAAAAAATTTTGTTTTGGAATTTGATGAAACTCAATGGATAGGGTAATTTTGATCCAAAAAGTATTAAAATCTGGTTAATTTAATGATTGGACCTACAGAAAGTTACAATGTCAGTGAATATCATGGGCAGAGTTCCCCACCAAAAAATTAAAATCCATATAATTGTGAACAAAAGGGTAAATAAGTAAGGACTATAACGTGATAGTCTAAAGGAGAAATTTTCCAGCAAAGCGAGCGAGTACCTGCTAGTATTCAATAAATAACAGACACGAACAAAAGGTAACAACTCAGTAATTTATATTAAATAAATTATTTAGACACTAATTATTTAAATGATGGAAACTTTTAATGCACCGCATGCAATAATAATAGTTTTTCTTAATAGAAATCAATTATCTACGTATTAAAATAATTTTAGATATAAAATATTATTTTATACATGAAATAACCATAAGGATATTATAAAAGGTACCCAGAGCACAGTATACAGAAAATTATAATACAAATGCTACAGTCATCAAGAGCAACAGAAAAACTCTTTTCCAAATTTAGATCTGAGCACTAATTTGGGAGATACGAGTATGGCAAAAATTGATAAATTTGATCATTCACTGACTATCATTCGATAACCAGCAAACCAGTAAAATGATGAAGTCACCTCTATATTTTAAAGTGGCACCTACTTATTTAATGAATTTGATAGGTTTGTGAATTCATAAATCTTTCTATTTTTCCCATAGCCATATCTCTCGAATCAGACATCTGATCGAAATTTGGTAAAGAGCTTTTCCATTTGTCTTGATAAGCTTTATATACTGGTATAATTTTCTGCTATCAATAACAGAACACCCTGTATACAGGAAGAAGATTCCAAGAAATACATTCAAACTGTTCAAATAAATAAAATACAAATAATGTTCGATTTGTATAAACAAACACGTCCTACAAGCAATACCTATATTACAAGAGTAAAAACTTTTTTTTTAAAGTACCTACAGTTTTCTTCTTTTTTTTTTGTCTTTTCTCAATGTTTATATTTGTTGTACATATTATCTTGTATCTTTAATAAAATAATAAAGGTATAATATATCAAACGACGTCCAAAACCTTTTGTGGATACAAAACAATACAGAGAATTTGAACTTGTAGACTTATTGATATTTTCTTCTAGAAGTATACAGGATGAACCATTTTAATTTATAATGGCTAATAGCTCGTTTTGTAGTTAATCAATCAAAAATTAATTTAATAGCCAGTTTAGATTCTAAACGGTAAGAGATAGAATAACGCTTTAGATTAGGTCTACATGCCTACTTTCACATTTATAATATGTACAGATTTGTTTCTTATCTTTTATACTAAACTGATTCTATTATTATTAATATATTTATATTGTATAATTTAAATTCATACAATAACTATAATAAAAGTTTTATCTTTCCTTTGTACATCCTTTCAAAACACATATTTGGAATATTGAATACTTCGGCCGTGAGCACATAATGAAATTTTGAAAATAAAGAAAAAATTAGCTTTAATCATGGCTCGAGTGATGAATCAAGTTTTCCAATTTTCATGTATTTTTAATGAATTTTTTCGTATGTGTCGTTTATGTCAAAAGTTTATTGACAATAGGATACATATTAAAAAAAATTGTAGAAAATTTACAACTGTTAAAATGATTTAGCAAACAAACAAAAATCGCAATTGCAAACTTCTTGCCATTTTTTTCCATGAGTCCATATTATCATATCGTTTTCCATAAATTCACTTAACTATCATCTAATAACGGAATAATTTGCTTTTGAGCTTCCAAGCAGCTAAACGTCAAGCGTTACTTTCTGCCAAAAGTAAAATGAATAAGTATATTGAAAATATACTTTTCATCAGCATAAACCAAACTTATATTTTACAACAGAAATAATTTTAATCCAAATAAATCGGAAAATACATCTTTTTCAATAAGAATAAAAAATGAAAATTAAAACTGATACAAAACAAAAATTCCAGAAAAACGAAAATAATCTTTTGAAATAAAAAAATAAAATTAACTTTTGAAAAAAAAAAAAAATTTTTTTATAAATATATATATATATAGTGTGAACCAAAAGAACAAAATTATAATTAATTAGCTCCTGTGTACTTAATGATCCAGCCCGTTTTATTTTGAATCTCCATAAAAAAGGGGTAGTATCCATGATAATAGTCCTAAGCCACGTATGCATAATGAAAATTATCTTCGCCTTAATTTTATTAGATTAAGTTTCAACATATTAAATGGAAGGAGAATAGGAATTCAATCGAATATTTGTTGGGAACTTTCATATTATGAAAAACAATTTTCCAACAACAGTTTGTGTATTTATAAAAAAACATTTTTTGTTCTGAAAGACTTTCTGTTTCTCTTCTCTCACCAGAAGTAAGTAAGTTTCATTCTCTTGTAAACTATCCATCCCCTCTCCCGATTTTCTACAAAACCAGTAATGCTCTTTTTATTTAACACATTAATTTACTGAATTACATTACCAACAGTCAAAATCCGTGCTCACAAAATTATTTCTAAACGCACATATATGAAAAATAACCACAAAAAAAATGGATCCAAAGGACCTTAAATCCAGTTTCAAAACAATTATATCTTACTTCTAAAATAGAAAAATTTTAATAATTGTGAAAACCCGAAAATTATTTTTTGAATGATTATGATTTTGAAAAATTACGAAAACACAAATAGAATTTCCACTTTCTATAAATAATTGTATATTATTGATATTTCCACACATTTTCCGCATTCAATAAATTTTCTCATACTATATATATATATATAGAATATTGTAAGTGTATGAACATAAAGTTTATAATATAATAAAATACAATGTATAATAAATGTATAATATACTTAATAATAAGAAAAAACTAGGAAGAAATGAAAATGATACCGATAGCAAATATGTACAAACTTTTCATTTCATATATATTATTATAAACTAAATTACTTTTTTTTGTATTTGTTGGCTACGTTGTAAAAAATTATACAACTTTATAACTCTTAACACTTTTAAAACCCTCAGATTTCTGTAAGTAAACATTCTGTAGTTTCTCGGCTGATATCACTTTTTACTAGACAGTATTTAAATTGAAATGAGAGTATTTTATCTGAATGCGTATAGGCTGAAAACTGATTGTCAGTATACTTCTTTTTTTCGAATAAACTAAAAATAAAAATATTTGGCGAAAAAAGTATAAAATGTTGATTTTTCTACTTACAAGCTGACAACTACATATTGTTTTTTGTAAATCATACTCAACATAAATCATTAAGAGTAAGTTAAAACTATTCCAATTGTAAGCATAGCGTCAAATGTTGAGGAGGTAAAGTTTCAAATACGCAAAGCTATATATCTGAAATCTAATAACATTATGTATCATTTCTAATAACATTATATACATGGTAATATGTATGCATTAAATTAAAAAAATTCAATTTTTGATTTTATATAGGTTTCAAAGTATAGGTGAACGAAATATAAGTGGGAAAAAGGTGTCTCATTCAATCCGCGGTGTTGGTGAACACTCCACAGCTTTGTATCGCATTCTCAAAACAAACAAAAATCCATGGTGCAATAATGACAAAGCCAATTTACATTGTGGTATTTTAATTCATGGCTTTAACACATAAATTTAATTTTTAATTCTAGGTACTACACTTTCTCCTTCCTGCTTACTAAGAAGTATACTTTACTTTCTTCAACCTCACCCCTTGCAGTCGGGTGAAAATATACATTTCTCATAGGAAATCTGATATTGATAGAAATTACTGAAGTATAAAAAAATTTTTATATCAACTAGTAGCATCTTTGATTGTAAGTTAAGATTGAGTTTAATAGAAAGAAAATATTTTTGTAAAATTCCTAATATTAAAACGCAATATAATAAGTTGACATTTCGTTTATTCAACAAAATTTTATTAAATTAAATATATTGTATGACCCAAAAAGTACAAAAATCGTGTGCATTAGACGACTGGTCGAATAGTTTTTGAGATTCGGTCTAAAATCGATTCATATATTGCGATATCAATCATTAAATTAACCTGATTTTTATACTTTTTGGATCAAAATTACCCCATCCATCGAGTTCATCAAATTCCAAAACAAAATTTTTTTGCAATTTCTCAATTTCATCAAAGGAGTTAGTTACCCTTAAAAAAAAATTGCAACAAAATCGATAAATTTTTTTAATCTCCAATTTCGATAAAACTCAGTATATAAGGTAATTTTGACCCAAAAAGTACAAAAATCGGGTACATTTGATGATTGGTTGAATAGATTTTGAGATACGGACCTAAATCGATCCAAATATTGCGATATCTCAGAAACTCTGATCCAATCATTAAATTAACCTGTTTTTATACTTTTTGGATCAAAATTACCCCATCGACCGACTTTCATAAAATTCCAAAACAAACACTTTTTTTACGTTTTTGTCGATTTTTTTAAAGGGATACCCCTTTAAAATAAATTCTGTTATTATTTTATTATATTCATATGGGGATGGACGATCGAATATTTTCAAATATACCCAAGTCCGGTCTCAAATAAACGATCTTGATGTGTACATTAAAAAACTGTTGCATGAAAGTCAGTATGAAAGTGGGCATGAAAGTAATTTCAAAAAATTTACTAGATATTTCTCATCTATTTCCATTCAACCATAATGTCCCACAGCTAGTTAATATTATAAATTAATGTTGAAAACCTTATTTGCGTTGGTGTATTTATCCAGAAATAGATATTTCTCATTTACACACATTAGAAAACTTTTTTTCTTTTTCGTCGCTCTTCTTAGTCATTTTCTCATAAGAAATTAAAATTTAAAATGGTAAATATTTACGGAAACATTTTATTTACTTAAAAACTTATGGCATCTTGATTTTTATATGAAACATCTTGACAATGAACACATATGTTGTATCCTTCTTGATTCTCTAAATTCAGCTTCCTGGAATTGATCCTGCCGGTGGTTATGGTATTATAATACTCTATTATCGTGATAATAATCAGGGTTAACAATATTATTACATAAACAATAGATTCCTATATAATATGGTTTATCCTATATAAACAGAGTTTATCGAACAGTAAATCTGCCCTAAATAATAAAAATGTATTTACCAGATTAAAACTAATTATTATTATTTTGGTAAAACTGATTTTTTTTATTAGATATGTATTTATTATGTACCATTTGTATCATATATTTTTGTTACTAAAGAACCCCGAAAATTAACAAACGTATAATTTTTTTCTTTTAGTACGATCTTTCTTCTTTCGTTACCAAACAAACTGGTTCGAACGAACACATATCTGTCATGTCTAGCCAATATGCGGTTGTCTCAACTTCATGAAGATTGCTGTTACTAATTTATAAATAATTTGAAATATACTTATTGATCATTTTTATAATTTATAACATATTTTTACAAATATAAACCATCGATAGCTTAGTTGATACAGCGGTGGACTTAAGACACTACAATCAATAGTAATCCATAGATTGCTGGTTCAAGTCCGACTCGAAGATATCTTTTTTTTTTAACTTAATTTCTATTCCAATACTAGAAACATAACATATTTTTCAAACAAACAACTCATGCGGTTGTGTCAATTTTACTCCTCAACTCCCTAGGGTAGTTGTATCACATTTGTGGCCCCATTCGTCATATTTGCTTTCGCGACGAGGTTGAAACAACCTCATATCGGTTGATATTTGAAGATTTTTTCAGTATTGAAATTTTGTTTGCGTTGTTTGGGATCTAATACGGTTTCATAAAAGGCTAGGTGATGTTTACACCAGATTTTTACTTAATGGTTTTAGAAAAGATAGATAAATCCACAAATAAAATATGACGTCGAAATGGAAAAACGAAATGGATTAATGGAAAAAATAACGAGTTAGTATTAACCATTAGGTTATCCAGGTTATAATAGATACTGTCATGAACTCCTATGGTAACAATAATAATACCTATGTATGTTATAACGAAATAAAAATAGTACATATTTATTTAAAATTATGAAAATGACATAGAAAAAAATTTTTTATTACTTCCGATACCAATATTTTACCACAATTCGTATGAAGAAAAAAAATTTTATTACTTTTGTATATTTACTCATAATATTAACGGTCATTAAGAACTTAAGGCAGGTCTGTAACTAGGGCGTGGCAAGGGGGCACCCGCCAAAAGTTAAAAAAGAAGAATCATGTAAAAGGCGCAAATGTGAAAAGTATGGCGCAAATTTAGTAGGATTACATACTTGGTTTATCAAAATTGGATAAAATTTGGGTGTGATAGAGAAAAATTAATTTCTTTGGATTCTGATGACGTCATGAAGTTAAAAAATTTTATTTTTTTGATAACACAGGCAAATTTGATCCGATCTTATAGGAATTTTTTTTGAAACCCACTAATTTTGGGTCAATCTTTTCAGCTATGATGTTAGTTTTTAGCTAGCAATCACCTATTTGCTAAATTTTGAGACCAGGATACCACATTCTTGAAACCTATTAGAGCTAGGTTAATTTTGATCGCAAATTTGAAAAGTATGGCCCAAATTTAGTAGGATTACATACTTGGTTTATCAAAATTGGATAAAATTTGAGTGTGATAGAGCAAAATTAATTTTTTTAGATTTTGATGACGTCATGAAGTTAAAAAATTTTATTTTTTTGATAACGCAGGCAAATTTGATCCGATCTTATAGGAATTTTTTTTGAAACCCACTAATTTTGGGTCAGTCTTTTCAGCTATGATGTCAGTTTTTAGCTAGCAATCACCTATTTGCTAAATTTTGGAACCAGGATTCCACATTCTTGAAACCTATTAGAGCTAGGTTAATTTTGATCACAATTTGAAAAGTATGGCCCAAATTTAGTAGGATTACATACTTGGTTTATTAAAATTGGATAAAATTTGAGTGTGATAGAGCAAAATTAATTTTTTTGGATTTTGATGACGTCATGAAGTTAAAAAATTTTATTTTTTTGATTACGCAGGCAAATTTGATCCGATCTTATAGGAATTTTTTTGAAACCCACTAATTTTGGGTCAGTCTTTTCAGCTATGATGTCAATTTTTAGCTAGCAATCACCTATTTGCTAAATTTGGGAACCAGGATTCCACATTCTTGAAACCTATTAGAGCTAGGTTAATTTTGATCACAAATTTGAAAAGTATGGCCCAAATTTAGTAGGATTACATACTTGGTTTATCAAAATTGGATAAAATTTGGGTGTGATAGAGAAAAATTAACTTCTTTGGATTCTGATGACGTCATAAAGTTAAAAAATTTTATTTTTTTGATAACACAGGCAAATTTGATCCGATCTTATAGGAATTTTTTTTGAAACCCACTAATTTTGGGTTAATCTTTTCAGCTATGATGTTAGTTTTTAGCTAGCAATCACCTATTTGCTAAATTTGGGAACCAGGATTCCACATTCTTGAAACCTATTAGAGCTAGGTTAATTTTGATCGCAAATTTGAAAAGTATGGCCCAAATTTAGTAGGATTACATACTTGGTTTATCAAAATTGGATAAAATTTGAGTGTGATAGAGCAAAATTAATTTTTTTAGATTTTGATGACGTCATGAAGTTAAAAAATTTTATTTTTTTGATAACGCAGGCAAATTTGATCCGATCTTATAGGAATTTTTTTTGAAACCCACTAATTTTGGGTCAGTCTTTTCAGCTATGATGTCAGTTTTTAGCTAGCAATCACCTATTTGCTAAATTTTGGAACCAGGATTCCACATTCTTGAAACCTATTAGAGCTAGGTTAATTTTGATCACAATTTGAAAAGTATGGCCCAAATTTAGTAGGATTACATACTTGGTTTATTAAAATTGGATAAAATTTGAGTGTGATAGAGCAAAATTAATTTTTTTGGATTTTGATGACGTCATGAAGTTAAAAAATTTTATTTTTTTGATTACGCAGGCAAATTTGATCCGATCTTATAGGAATTTTTTTGAAACCCACTAATTTTGGGTCAGTCTTTTCAGCTATGATGTCAATTTTTAGCTAGCAATCACCTATTTGCTAAATTTGGGAACCAGGATTCCACATTCTTGAAACCTATTAGAGCTAGGTTAATTTTGATCACAAATTTGAAAAGTATGGCCCAAATTTAGTAGGATTACATACTTGGTTTATCAAAATTGGATAAAATTTGGGTGTGATAGAGAAAAATTAACTTCTTTGGATTCTGATGACGTCATAAAGTTAAAAAATTTTATTTTTTTGATAACACAGGCAAATTTGATCCGATCTTATAGGAATTTTTTTTGAAACCCACTAATTTTGGGTTAATCTTTTCAGCTATGATGTTAGTTTTTAGCTAGCAATCACCTATTTGCTAAATTTTGAGACCAGGATACCACATTCTTGAAACCTATTAGAGCTAGGTTAATTTTAATCACAAATTTGAAAAGTATGGCCCAAATTTAGTAGGATTACATACTTGGTTTATCAAAATTGGATAAAATTTGAGTGTGATAGAGCAAAATTAATTTTTTTGGATTTTGGTGACGTCATGAAGTTAAAAAATTTTATTTTTTTGATTACGCATTCAAATTTGATCCGATCTTATAGGAATTTTTTTTGAAACCCACTAATTTTGGGTCAGTCTTTTCAGCTATGATGTCAGTTTTTAGCTAGCAATCACCTATTTGCTAAATTTTGAGACCAGGATACCACATTCTTGAAACCTATTAGAGCTAGGTTAATTTTGATCACAAATTTGAAAAGTATGGCCCAAATTTAGTAGGATTACATACTTGGTTTATCAAAATTGGATAAAATTTGGGTGTGATAGAGCATAATTAATTTTTTTGGATTTTGATGACGTCATAAAGTTAAAAAATTTGAGTTTTTTGATAACACAGGCTAATTTGATCCTATCTTATAGGATTTTTTTTTGAAACCCACTAATTTTGGGTCAATCTTTTCACCTATGATGTCAGTTTTTAGCTAGCAATGACCTATTTGCTAAATTTTGGGACCAGGATACCACATTCTTGAAACCTATTAGAGCTAGGTTAATTTTGATCACAAATTTGAAAAGTATGGCCCAAATTTAGTAGGATTACATACTTGGTTTATCAAAATTGGATAAAATTTGGGTGTGATAGAGAAAAATTAATTTCTTTGGATTCTGATGACGTCATGAAGTTAAAAAATTTTATTTTTTTGATAACACAGGCAAATTTGATCCGATCTTATAGGAATTTTTTTTGAAACCCACTAATTTTGGGTCAATCTTTTCAGCTATGATGTCAGTTTTTAGCTAGCAATCACCTATTTGCTAAATTTTGGGACCAGGATACCACATTCTTGAAACCTATTAGAGCTAGGTTAATTTTGATCACAAATTTGATAAGTATGGCTCAAAATTAGTATCGATCTGGATTTACGAATACTTAAAAAGTCCTTCATTGGCAGAGATCGGGCTCCTGTACTGAATTGATGTTATAATCATCCAGAGACAAAGCTTTTAAGTAATTCAAGCGACTAAGCGAAGCTTAAAAATACAAATAGAATTATTTGAATAAAATATTATTCCATTCGTTATCGGCACGCTATAGTACTAAATATTGTTCCATTTGTATTTAAGCATTTTGAAAAGAATTAAAAGATGCATCACTCTTTATACCTCATATATTAAAAATTTAAAATATAGATAGAGATATTATTTATTTTTTCAATATAGATAGATACAACTTCAAATTCGATTTCGACAGTAAATTAATAATACATCTTTGTGAAGAAACAGAACAGCAGAAGAATGTTCTATATTTTTATTTATTTACCTATATTTAGGAAACACATTTCTTCTTACCAACTATTCTATGTGTCAAAAAGATATGTGGGGATTTAAGTTTACAGTTGTTGAGAAACTTTTCATTTCATCGATATATTATATTATAACAAAAAAACAGGCCGTGGATAGGATCTGGTGCGACCCACACAGGTCCAATAACTTCCGAGCATAATAAACAGTGATAAAAAAGAAAACTAACCCGACTCAAAACGACTCGACCGATTGATATGAAATTCCTTTCGGACCATATTGCCGTTGATACGCTTCGATCGGCACGCTTCGATCAACGAAGTCGATATCATTTTTTGTGAGGTTTTAATTGAACCTGAAAACTTAGATCGAATTCGATGCCGATACAAGATGTGAGCCTTCGAAATGAACATTTTTCATTTTAAGCATTTTCCTCAATTAAATTTATTTATCTAGTTATAAGCAGATGTCAACTTAAAAAAAAATCATCCTGTATACACAGTATACGTTTTTTCATTCATTTCATGTTATTTTAATATTATGTTAATTAAAACGTTCAAATTTTCATAGAATTTTTCATAAATTATTCGACGCTATTTCTTGGTAATAAAATATAAAATAACATTTTAGTTAAGTATTATAGAATTTAATAATATTTATCATTAATGCTTGTAGATAGAATGGAATTTATGTAGATAAATAAATAAAAAGCTCATAAATATAAATATTCTTTGTAAAAGCTTCTAATTAATTTGTATATTTTCATTACAGGCATGTCTACATTGTGCGATTTTAAAATTTTAATAGTTTACTTCTTATCAAATTTCATGCTTTAGACAGGATCAGTGCTAGTGTTTCTGCTCAAGAATTATAGGGAAATTTATCTTTAGTCAAAACGGGAAAAAAACTCACCGTCTTGAGAAGTTGAGAAATTAATTCCGTGCGCTAGGCAACTAAGAAAAACACACATACAACACGTAGATGATAGATTATTCCACACTCAAATTCTAGTATAACCGAAGTTTTCGACATCACAAACCAAGATAATGAAAAGGGCCTAAAACTCAACAAAAAATTATTCGAACTTTTACTAAAGCGGCCATTCAGACAGTTGAAACTACTGACAAAACCAATCACGCTTACATAACTTAAAATTTATTAAAATAAAATGTCGGTGAATTGAGTCTATGGAAAACGAACGCCTCTTTAAAAAATGTAAAAAAGCTGGAGAATGGAGAATGGGGATCGACGGAGAATGAGCGTGCTTTCTCGTTATCGAGAAATATTGTCACTAAAATAATAAACCGCCTATCAGATGATGCTGTTTATAAGAGAAAGCCTTGAATTCAATTTTTAAATCTTTATTGATATTTTGTGGATTACTGGTACAATTTTAGTTGGCATACTTTGCTCACATTAAGAAAATTGTACTGATTCGTTTAATCGAAAGTCTGTGATGTTATTAACATAATAATTTAAAAGTGAACAAAATTTAAAAAACCCCCGAAAAATTTTTCGTGTACGGAACCCTAAACTTGCTCTTGAACCGTGTATAAGAACACTCTCTATTAAATACCTTTTTCCTTAGAGCCTTCTCCAAATTGAACCGATTATGTGGATTATCGCCTATTTAGGAGCTACGATGCCACAGGCAGAATATTTTGATACATTTAATTGTCCGAGCTTCTGTATAAATTATAATCACTTAAATAAAAAACTTTTATGTATATTTATTTATATAAATGGAAATCTTGAATCTTTGAAAATCAAAAATCAAACAAGTCTCATTTCATCGTGATAACGATATTTACTTTAATTATACGTCATAATTTATCTTTTCACGTGAGTTATAAAATAAATTAAAGAGATAAATCCTTAATAATATATCATTGTATTTGTAAATACTATTTACAATAGGAGATGGTTGCGTTTTTGTAGTATAAAATATCTACTAAATCTTTTCTTTCCTCTCATAAACATTATGTTCCTATGCATATTTTAAGGATTAAATTTGTCATTCAATTTCTGTTCATAAAAATAAATATTATACTCTAATCAAAAAAGGAAAATCAATCACTTCAGTTTTTTATCATACAATATCTATAAAAGAAAAACTGACTGACTGTGATTGTGTAATTTTAATTTGCTCGGACAAATGCAGTTTTAAATAAATTACATATTTTGGAAATTTTTCAGCGTAATAAAACAATAATTTAATTATAATTAAATGCATAACACTAGATTAATATAAAATGAAAACTGCAACAAAACTTAATCGCTTTAGGAAATTTTAATCCTCTAAAAATTTGTAAATCCGACACAATCCGACGTGGTTATTCAATTTCAAGAATAAAAGAACTATCAATACTAATTAATTTTGCCTTTAGCCAGTTTACCCCGCCCCCCGTCTTCTTTTTTTACTCAAATTTACGTAAAATGTTTATTTAATTATATTATTAGATTATTTTATTTTTATTTTTTTTAAGAATGATTTATACAATACTTGAAATAATAGAATAATTTTGGAATAATTTTAATAGATTAATAAAATGCATATTTATTATATACACAAATATTTACCTCAAATTTTTGTTTATATTTATGCATTTAAACAGATAAAAATCACTTGATTCATTTTAGAAATCAAAACACAAAGTTTCATTTCTGCAAAAATCATGGACAAATTAATTACAAACGATATTTGTGTAAAAATTGTACAACAATGTGATCCAGACAATATCAATGTCCTGAACAATAATATACAAATCGAAAAAATTCATATAAGAAAATTTAGTGATGAACAAAAAGGTTTTATGGGTGAACATTTTCATTTAGAAATTTTTACAAACGATAAAAAAAGTTATACATTTTTTATTAAATCGAAACCGATATCATTACCAAGTTTTGAAGCATATGTGAATGAACTTGGAATATTTAAGAAAGAAATTAAAATATTTGAAACACTGTTAGAAACATTACGAAAATTTAGTGTAACAAGAGCATGGTGCCCGAAATCATATTATATATTTGAAAATGATGGAATTATTATGGAAAATTTAATGCGAAAAGGTTACAAAACGTTAAATCATCGTGAATATTTTACGTATAATCAATTAAAATCATTTATAAAAACATTAGCTGCATTTCATAGTACATCAATTATTTATGAAGAATTAACACGAAAAAATACAAATATGAAAAATTTTAAATTATCTGATAAGTATGCACATTTTTTAGACGAAAGTGCTTATCATAATGAACAGACACATGTTCGTTCAAAATGGTATGTATATTTTAATGTTGGAATCAATTTTTTGAAAGCCCAAACACTCGGCGCAAATGAAAAACCAAAATTTATTTGTAATCATACATAATATCAAATTCAACTGTCCCAATTTTTAATCTTTCCCTTCTTGGGTGAATTTAAAAATAAATTTTAAAAGGGATGAAAAGTGGATTAATGTTTTATTTGAGAAATCGATTTGAGTTGATAAGAAACAATTCACTATAGACCAAGAACCCGAACCTACATATCAATTTTCTATCTCCTGTAGTTACTTACGCCTTACAGCAAAATAAATTTGTTATGTTTTAGAAAAATCTACGTACTCTAAAACATAAAACCTCAAAATTTGAGTATGTATTAAACTGTTTTTTGACACCCTGTCTCCTCGATTGATAAAACTTTCTCTTTCGCGTTTTTCAAAAACAGGAAGAAAAAGTTAACTACTAGGTTACAACCAAGAACTTTTCACAACGAAGTCACAAAAATAAGGAAACTTTGGAATTTTAAGTTTTTCACTTGGCATTCCATTTTTGCTGAAAATCGTTGGAGCCATTTCTGAGATCGTTGATATATATAAATAATATAAATAAATAAATAAATAAATATATATATATACCGATATCTCCTCGATATCTCATCTCAGAAATGGCTCCAACGATTTTCATGAAAATGAGTATGTAGGTTTTTTTAGGGGCGAAAAGCCGAAAAGTCGATCTAGATAGGTTTCATTTGTAAAAACGTCGTTTTATCATCGTCTTTTCCTGAAAATTGAAGCGTACACTGCAAAATATGACTCTTCCTGACATCTATTGGTGTATATCGTAGTTAACGAAATAAAGTACATTACCGGGACATTCAAGTTCGTATATTTATATTCAAAATTTGTGTCTTTTTAACTCAAGAAATACCAAACAAAGCTCAGTCATCCAGATATTGATTATCTTATTCAGTGAAAAAAAAATTCAATGATTTGCCAGAACCCAATTGAAGCTTATCATGTCTAATCCGATTTTCTTCCTTTATAGGCTAATAAGCAACACCGAAGCGTTTTTAACATGTGCAAAAGATTTAAAGATCATAAAACCAGAATACGAGCAACAAATACGTAATTTATTAATGGATTTACCTGATCGTATGAAATCTGCTAGAAAATATCGTGAAGTTATGAATCATGGTGATTTGTGGTGTAATAACATGATGTTTTGTGGCGATGAAAAAGATGCTAATAATTTAAAATGTTTATTTGTTGATTTTCAATTTTGTCGTTATTCGAGTCCTGCACAAGATCTTATGCTTACATTATACACAACGACAAATCGTGAATTTCGTACAAAATACTATGAACATTTTGTAAATATGTACTACGATGCATTAACGACCGAATTAAAAATGTATTCGTTAAATATTAACGAATTATATTCAAAAAATGATTATTTACAATCATGTAAAGAATATCAAAAAATTGGTATACTTGAAGCTACGTTATTTACAATGTTAGTATTCTTTCGACCAGAAGACATTGATCACATGTATTTGAATGAAAGCGATTTTTGGAAATTTAATTTAGGTAATAAAAGTGATTTTATATTAAATATACTTCGAAATGATGAACATTTAAAAGAACGTGTTTGTGAAATATTTCAAGATATTGTTCAGTATGTTTTGTAAATCGTACCCTCCATGGGAGCTGTAGAGCAGGCATGGGCAAATGTGACTCAGAGAAGTCCCTTATACTTCTGCAACTAAATAACGAGCAAGACAGCGACAACCTAACCAGTGTCAACCAATAATACGAGTAAGACAGAGAGACAACATTTTTTTTCTACCTATCTCATTACTATTAGAGAAACTGAGATAGGTAGAAGAGTCGCATATCCGTCTCGCTTCTTCCTCTATGAGCAATGTGGACTTGGATAAAGAGACACACCATAAAGTTTATGGCACACAAGAAAGTTATAACAATGGTGACTTCAACTTAAAATAACTTGCCCATGCCTGTTGTAGAGAAAATTAAGTTTTATTTAAACAACAATTTTATTGTAACAATCATGAAAACTCGACGAAGAATTCTATAAAACTAAATGATGTATTGTTATTACTTTATATGCTACGTGACAATAACAAGAAAAATTAACAATAAAGAAAACGAATTCAGTATTTATATTTTTGATGCATTTAATAATCAACACTATTTGATTTAAGCTTTTTCGAAGTGCTTCTGTGGCCGCTCCCAAAAGTCAAGGGATCGGTTTGCAATGAAATTTGGCATTACATTAGACTTGCATTATGAAACATTAGACAAGAGTCAAATTTTTTAAATTATTGTACATTTTTATAAATTATAAAAAAATGTAATATAAATATTATTTACAAAGCTACACGTCTAAGTTTTCTTTTTAAATAATGAAAGAACGCGATAAAAATTCATTTTAGTTTAAAAATCGATTTGTTTATTTCAAATCATAGTTTAAAATCTGTTTATCTTACTAGTGTAATCTAACCTTGTAAGAAACCTTATACAGTGTAATTAATTAACAAAGATTATATAAAATTTATAATACTTAATATTATTATTATAATTTTACAATATATCATAAATTATTAAATTATTATACAAATTTAATTTTATGTTTACATTTTCGAACTATTGTATACATATACTTAATAGTACTTTCTCCAAAAAAAGTTAATTCAAAAAATTTATTATTAAATTTTTAATTCTACATTACTGTATTTGTATGTGCCATCATAAATTATGCTATATTAAATCAATCATAGTGCTTTTCAGCATTCATCTTGAGTCTCCAATACTTTCATTAGTTCGGGCTCCAGAAGGATTCCTCGGAAAATTTATATCCACTTTATTTTCTAATTTAAAACCAAGATATCTGTATTTTATGTCCAGAAATTTTTTTATGAACCATAAATTTAGAATTTTTTGACAAACGAAAATCTAATCTAGTATAAAATGATATATCGTTTTAGTTTGGGAGGAAACAATGCGCAAATTTAAAAATATTGGAACTTCGAAATTCTGACGGACTTTTTATATAACGTGAAAAATTACTAGAAACTATTCTCTAAAAGACCAATCCAACGATACCAATTTTTATATTATAAGAGTTGAATATTTTGAAATCAATTGAAGTACAAAAGAAGAGTAGTACGAAATTAGAAGGATTTCTTTTTTAACATTTGGCAATGGAATCATATAAACATCCCTACGTTTTCCGAGGTCTGAGCCAAACGATGGTCAAACTTGTAATGTAATTTTCAAAAAACAAAATTGACCACTGGTAAAACGGTAAAGCGCTTTCCAAAAACATTCTAAATTAGCCTGGAGACTTCCTTCATAATTAAAATATATTACCAATAATAACAATTTATAACACTGAAGATCCAGACTTTGTATAAATACAACCAGTGCTCGATTTCTATATAAATCTTTGATGGCTTTCATCTTGGATATTTTTATAATTATTTGAAAAATAATCTGTTTGTTACATAAATGAGTTGAATTCCAACTTATTGGTTTAAAAATGAAATCTACAAACCAAGTTATACAAACAAGTCAACCTATACAGAATAGTACCCAGAAGGGCAGAAGGCAACAGTAAACATTTCAACTACCAATTTTTTTTTTCTAAGAGGTTCGAATGCCGTTAAGGCACATTCCTCCTCACTCCTCTTAGCAAATCAAAGCCTGTATATAATTTTTAAATTTTTTAACGTTCTCTAAGATACGATTTCGAAATTTCAACCAAAACAGGACGTAGGTGGTAAAAATCATAGCACATGTAGGTAGTAAACAATATAAATATTACATTAATTACACCATATTTCCATTCTAATATATTCCAATTATGTAATTAAGAACGTATTTATTACAAAAGCAAACACAGGAGTTAGTATAGTAAAGACGTTAAATGCCCACTCCTAGTCATACCTTATACTCTGTACCATTTCATTTTGAAGGCACGCCTGTCCAGAAATATCTTTAGAATAAATAATGTAATTATCGATCTGTCTGGCAAAATCATTATTGTTTGGATGTCCGGACACTCCGGGAAGCGATGGGAACGAGGAGGCTGGCAAATTAGCCAAAATGGGTGCATGTACTCTGTTAAATAGCTTAAAACCGTTTATTGGATTTCCAAAAAACACATTTAAAACTAAAATAAAGGAATGGATAGAACACGAGTCCAACCGCTCTTGGACCTTTTTCCATGATAAATAAAATATACAAATAATAGCATCTTATACAAGCTTTAATAGTGAATATTCAGCATTAATAGTGAATCTAATGATTTCGCTTTGCGTTGATTAAGAATTTCTGAAAAGTATAACTATAAACGTTGTGTGTAATACTGCTCTATATATTCCGGACTATTTTCCAAATAAGTAAAAATATTAAACAAAATGATTTATTATATTAATTTATAGTTTTAATTAATAAATATAGTACACGATCTTTATCATTAACAAAGATAATTAAAAAATAATATAGCGTTGCAAACCTCGAAAAAAAAGTACGTTATTTTATAATTATTTTGTGGTGGAAAAAACTTATGAACACATAAAATATATAGTCGAACTTGAGTAAGGAATATGCCAAGGCAAGAGCCATAGATAAGTTGTATTTAGTAAGGTCATTGCGTGACCATTATATTTGATCAAAGTGTTTAATTAAAGTAATCGAAAGCTCGATTTGTGCATGACAGCGGCAGTAATTTCATTTAAAGAAGTATATACTTCTTCCAAAATGATAATGTTGCACATCTGGTTCTTCAAATATAAAAAGCAGCAACTCACTAACCAATAGAGGACGATAATAAGTCATTTACAGAATGAAAATCAAATCAATATTATGAAAACCGAAACCTCAAAAGTATACTCACCAATTGAGCTTTGACGACCACCCAAATTCGAATGTAGTGCAGTATATGTTACATTCTAGGAATATGTTTTTTAATGAGAGAGCCAGGCCAAGAAAAATTCTTTGAATTTACTAAAGCTAATCATTTGAGGATTGGTTATAGTAATTGTGTACACACACATACTGCGGTCAGTCAATAGAACGATAGAACAGGGTTCAGATTGTATATTGCATATAAATAACAGTTATGACAGTCAGTCAGTTAAATGTTAGAACACGGCTGGTCATCCAGCCGAATATTGTCGGAAGTACATACATTTTTTAATATTTTTTGGTTGATTGACGGGAGTTGTTTCACAATATGGTTGGCTAACCATTTTATTTATGGTTAATATGCAATTAAATTATACAAAAGTATCTCTAATAAAATTTTCAAGTTTAATAAATAAATTGAATCTTATTTATTTATTGTACATACAATAGGGCTAACTGACCAGCTCTCTTTTCACATTTAGCTGACTGACTGTCATAACTGTAATTTATATGCAATATACAATATGTATAACAATTTTCAGCTCTCAAAAATTCATTTAAATGCCACGGAAATCATAACCGTTTCGATATCATATATCTGATCCCTGTTCGATCGTTCGCTTGACTGGCCGCAGTATGTATGTGTGTACAACTACTAAAACCAATCCTCAAATGATCAGCTTTAGTAAATTCAAAGAATTTTTTTTGGCCTAGCTCTTAAACCATAATGATAAGAATTATATTTTAATAAGTCATAGCAGTAATAGTGTACTGTTTCTAGGTACAGATAACTTTGACTACTCAGTGTAAATTAAATTTCTTAGATTCTTGTTTATAATTAACTTTAATTAAAAAGGTCAGAAAATATTTCACCTCGACAAAATCAAATATTACTAAGAAATCAACCTTTTTATAGAGATGAGCGAGACCAAGATCATAGTTACCTTGGTCTTGGTCTTAATCTTGACGATTGAATCTTGATATTGGTCTTGCATTTTTAGTTTTAGTCTTGATCTTGGTATTGGTCATACAAAAATATGTCTTGATGTTGTAGAATCGACTCTCACTCGACTCGACTCTTGCAGAGTTGAATCTTAGCCTTGATCTTGCAAAAATAATCTCAATATTGACCAATCGAGTCTTGTTTTTGATCTTGTCTCAACCAAGTATCAAACTTTTAAGTTTCGATTTAGTGTTTTTTTAGTGTTTGAAATCATACTTTTATCGATTATCTAAATTCTACATATATATATATATATAAAATAATGAAAACAGATGAAAACAGAGTCAAAATCTGTATCTTTTTGTATCCTTTTCTCTAATTTCTCATTTCTCTGGTTTTACTTAAAATGCGTGGGAAAAATTTACTGGGGTATAAAAAAAAGCTTATTGAAAAATTCTCTCGGGAGTTCATTATTTATTTTCTATAATGAACTTGTTTGGTAAAACTCTTGTTATGAGTCTTGATCTTGCATAAATATATCTTGATTTTTAACAGTTAGGTAAGCTGGTATCTATTTTTATACCATGTATATATGAAATATACATAGTATATTAAGTTTAGTCCCAAGTTTGTAACGCTTAAAAATAATGATACTAGGAAAAAAATTTTGTCATAGGTGTTCATAAAATCACCTAATTAGTCCATTTCCGGTTGTCCGTCCGTCTGTGGACACGATAACTCAAAAACGAAAAAAGATATCGAGCTGAAATTTTCACAGCGTACTTCCTTATCAAAAATTAAACAACTTTTGTTTGAAATATTTTTTCGTAAACATCACTGTTTACCCATGAGGGCGCCAATTAGGCGGAAATTTTATAATATGTACTATACTTGATTATAAGGTATGTATGTGTCACATGTATGTATGTGTTATGTTATAAAGAAATCAACACTGACTATACATGGTATTTCAACAATTAACTCTAGTCAATTGTTTGTTTTCACTTGTTTTGATAAAACTTAGTTTTATAAATGATTCATGATAGTGGAATATAATACAGCAAGCTTACGTGACAAAATTTTGCTGCAATTACCTTTAATTAAATATATTGTAAATATTTTTTGTTGAAAAATTGTAGTCACATGTTTTTTCAGTGAATCCAACGGCATTTGAAAGGAAATAATATAGGAAATAGAAAAAAGAATCGTTACTAGCTCTTAGTCAGCTGCAATATATAGATTTATTTTAATTAACAGAAAAATTTTTATTACATTAATTAAAAAATTAATTGTTTTTTTTTTATCGGATGAAAATTAATGAAAAAAACTGTATGGGTAAATTACTAAATATATTATTAATGCGAATGGATTTTTAGATACATTAGAGGAAATTGTAAGGAAATATGAAAAGAAATGGAAAGGGAAATGGTACAGGTTGACGGAAAATTATTGAATACGAGATGAAACCTATGTCTTTAAAAATATGCAATCTTCGACTATTTACTATATCATTGATTTTTCAATGGGTTTTATTTATTTCATATAAACATTCATAATACATATTCCGTATTTTAAACATGCTCCTCTTTATAAAACGACGTCACATTTTTCATTTAATAATAGACTAATATTAAATCAAAAAACAACAAAATACTTCAGACTACAGAGAATTTTTTTCTGCATTAAATTACAGGAGCTATTTTTTATTTAAATAGGATCAGTATGGCGTACTGAATGTAAATGCACAAAATCCTTACAAAAATAGGCGGAGGAAGTGCCTCTATTTTAAGGAAAACCGTTTTTGGCTATATCTCTATAACCGTGTACTTTAGACCAAATAATTAAATTTTCTATTACCATTATTACCATTTTTGGTCTATAGTGTACGGTTATAGAGATATAGCCAAAAACGATTTTCTTTAAAATGAAGGCACTTCCTCCGCCTATTTTTGTAAGGATTTTGTACATTTACATTCAGTACGTGATACTAATCCAATTTAAATAAAAAATAACTCCTGTAATTTAGTGCATTATGAACAAGAGTAATTATAACTTCTATATAACCTGTATTAAAAACAGCATTGTTCAAATTTACAGTGACACCCACCACGTGACGATAATGATAACAACGTTGACAATAATGACCTTTTTTGGTTGCTGTTAAAGAAATATGTCATTATTTACAACATTATAGTTTACATTTTCATTCAGTAACATGACTGATGACAAAAGATATCTAAATATATTTAACACCTTTTATACATAGCTCACATTTCAAAAGTCTTTTGTTTATGATTAATTTTGTAGATGAAAACGAAAAAGACCCAGTGGGCAACATCTGTAATTACTTAACTTTGTGCTTCATTTAATGATTGGATGCAGAGTTTCTGAGATATCGCAATATTTGGATGGATTTTAGTCAGTATCTCAAAAACTATTCGACCAGTCGTTAAATGCACGCGATTTTTGTTCTTTTTGGGTCAAAATTACCTTATATACTGAGTTTTATCAAAATTGAAGATAGATAAAATTTTTCGATTTTTTGCAATTTTTTTAAGGGGTACCCCTTTGATAAAATCGAGAAAATCGCAAAAAAATTTATGTTTTGGAATTTGATGAAACTCGGTGGATGGGGTAATTTTGACCCAAAAAGTATAAAAATCCGGTTAATTTAATGATTGAATGCAGAGTTTCTGAGATATCGCAAAATTTGGATCGATTTTAGTCCGTATCTCAAAAACTATTCGACCAGTCGTTAAATGCACGCGATTTTTGTACTTTTTGGGTCAAAATTACCTTATATACTGAGTTTTATCAAAATTGGAGATACATAAAATTTTTCGATTTTTTGCAATTTTTTTAAGGGGTACCCCTTTGATAAAATCGAGAAAATCGCAAAAAAATTTATGTTTTGGAATTTGATGAAACTCGGTGGATGGGGTAATTTTGACCCAAAAAGTATAAAAATCCGGTTAATTTAATGATTGGATGCAGAGTTTCTGAGATATCGCAAAATTTGGATCGATTTTAGTCCGTATCTCAAAAACTATTCGACCAGTCGTTAAATGCACGCGATTTTTTGGGTCAAAATTACCTTATATACTGAGTTTTATCAAAATTGGAGATACATAAAATTTTTCGATTTTTTGCAATTTTTTTAAGGGGTACCCCTTTGATAAAATCGAGAAAATCGCAAAAAAATTTATGTTTTGGAATTTGATGAAACTCGGTGGATGGGGTAATTTTGACCCAAAAAGTATAAAAATCCGGTTAATTTAATGATTGGATGCAGAGTTTCTGAGATATCGCAAAATTTGGATCGATTTTAGTCCGTATCTCAAAAACTATTCGACCAGTCGTTAAATGCACGCGATTTTTGTACTTTTTGGGTCAAAATTACCTTATATACTGAGTTTTATCAAAATTGGAGATACATAAAATTTTTCGATTTTTTGCAATTTTTTTAAGGGGTACCCCTTTGATAAAATCGAGAAAATCGCAAAAAAATTTATGTTTTGGAATTTGATGAAACTCGGTGGATGGGGTAATTTTGACCCAAAAAGTATAAAAATCCGGTTAATTTAATGATTGGATGCAGAGTTTCTGAGATATCGCAAAATTTGGATCGATTTTAGTCCGTATCTCAAAAACTATTCGACCAGTCGTTAAATGCACGCGATTTTTGTACTTTTTGGGTCAAAATTACCTTATATACTGAGTTTTATCAAAATTGGAGATACATAAAATTTTTCGATTTTTTGCAATTTTTTTAAGGGGTACCCCTTTGATAAAATCGAGAAAATCGCAAAAAAATTTATGTTTTGGAATTTGATGAAACTCGGTGGATGGGGTAATTTTGACCCAAAAAGTATAAAAATCCGGTTAATTTAATGATTGGATGCAGAGTTTCTGAGATATCGCAAAATTTGGATCGATTTTAGTCCGTATCTCAAAAACTATTCGACCAGTCGTTAAATGCACGCGATTTTTGTACTTTTTGGGTCAAAATTACCTTATATACTGAGTTTTATCAAAATTGGAGATACATAAAATTTTTCGATTTTTTGCAATTTTTTTAAGGGGTACCCCTTTGATAAAATCGAAAAAATCGAAAAAAAAATTTTGTTTTGGAATTTGATGAAACTTAGTAGATGGGGTACTAAGGAAGTGAGAAGAAAGACAATCTTATTACATTGCGTGTTAAGAGGGGCTATCTTGTCTTACTCTCATGTCGTAAAAAAAAACAATCGATTGCCACTGCCTATACATTTCAACAATTAACTCAGTCAATTGTTTGTTTTCATAACTTGTTTAACCTTTTATTTTATGCAAAAATAGGAATGGAAAGTTAAAAAGAAAAAAATACAACGGGCCTACTTAAACGACATTTCGCTAAGCATTGCATAAATGTACATGCTATTTGTCCGATGCCGGTAGAAATAAATAGCTTAATGGTGA
Organism: Chrysoperla carnea; assembly: GCF_905475395.1. Lineage (NCBI taxonomy): Eukaryota > Metazoa > Arthropoda > Insecta > Neuroptera > Chrysopidae > Chrysoperla > Chrysoperla carnea. Next base: position 22,938,957 of record NC_058338.1, read on the forward strand.
TACAATTGTTGTATTATACATAATATTATCATCATTGTTACTCCTAAATTCATCGTTTTGTTCTTGTTCTTGTTCCTGTTGTTGTTGTTGTTGTTGTTGTTGCTGATGTTCAGAATTATAATAACGGTAATTATAATAATAATTGTTATTATTATTGTTGATTGGTGATGTGTGCTGATGTAAACTACCACCATTAATCATACCATGTGTGGTATTATTTGCAGTACTATTATAATGATATGAACGATAATGAAAATTATTATTATTAGTAATAATATGAGATACTTGTTGTTCTGATTGTTGATCACGTTGCGAAGAAGTGTATTCATATGGTACATAATGTGGAGGTGCTGGAATTGGAACCTCTGTTGACGTTTGTTCTAACATATTTTCTAAATGTCGAATATATTTTATGGCAATTCTAAAAATGAAAAAAACAAAGTATAACAAAACTGATTGTTTAAGGTATTAACGATACACTACTTTAATTATAGAATACTACTTTAAATATGGATTGCATTTATGACTTACATTGAAAATTTAATATTATTGTCTCACAAATTTAAATAAATAATTATGATAATTTACATTTGAAAAATAATATTTGTGCAATTTGATTTCTTATTTTCACAATTTTTAATGCATTAAGTTTAATTAAATAGTTTTTTCTATAATTTTAATTTGACATTTTCTATAACATTAACATGTAAAGAATTGCAAATTAGTCATAACAGCCTCCTATAACGCCAAAATTTTTCACTGGAAGCGCTGGCATCAATTTTATTGTCCCTACCATGACTACGCACACAACGAATAACCATAGAATAGTATACATAAGGTATAACCATAGAATAGTAAGTGGATGCGATATGATGAATGAGAGAGAAGACTGTCAGTGAGTTCCCCTGTGTTCTTATCATAATCATATGTAAGTATGAGCATATGTATTAGTAAGTACAAGTACATATATGTATTAGACAAGGACACAGGGGAACTTACTGGCAGTCTTCACTCTCGCTTCGCATTTCGCCTCCACTTACAGGCAAGCGTTCTCTATCTTCATATCTCTATGGGTATTACACGATCATCTTAGTAAAGATGCAGTAGTCAACCTCGGAATCTAACGGAATAAGCTGAATTTGTACACAAATCTTTATTTTGATAGTACAAATGTTGGCTCAAAAGTCACAAATGGTGACGTGTGCGCTTCCTTAGATATTCAAGGCCAAAGGTAGCAAAAAGCATAAATAAAACGAATTCTGATTTTAGGAGCATATTGACAATACCTTAATGATTCTATCTTAGAAATTTTCTTCCCAGCTGGTTTATTTATTGGTAATCGTTGTCGCAAGCATTCAAATGCACGATTCATATCTCTCATTCGCAGGCGCTCTCTATCGCATGCAGTTTTTTTGTAATCTGAAAAAATATACAATAAATTATCCGTAGAATGAAAACTTTTCATTCTAAACACTTTTAAAATTTAATTTAGATTAAATGGTAATGTGTAGTCGTGACTTCAACGTAACTTCAAAATCAAGTCGATAAGTCGAATCAGAAACTGCATTAAATTGACACATCTCCTGCATACGGAGATAACTCCAGCTACAGTATGGGCCTGACGCCCATACTGCATTGACATGTCCGCCCTAAAATAAGATAAAATTCTGACACCAATAATCCTATTGAATCGTTAATTTTCGAAGTAAATGTTAATGAGAATTATCCGGTAGATATAAATGTTTTTTTTAGAAGGTTTCTAATAATTGATGTGAGTGTGTGTAGATCAGAATCACCGCTCGCTTCGCTTGAGGGAATAGTAACATTAGTAATAAGTATTGCGGACGAATCATTGCAGTATGGGCGTCAGGCCCATTCTGGTATATGATATTACAATACTTCTGGTGGATAGCTTTATTCAATACTGTAATATTACTTATGCTAACATAGATACCATAATATCTGTCTCTATATACCATACTAGCATTGTAGTAAACGCCATACATTTCTTATCGTGTACTTTATTAAACTACTAGTATAGACTAGAATTGAATAAAATCTTCCGTTTCCAATTCGGCACGTTTGTATTACATACAAGAGTCATATTCATATAATTTCAGGTAACATGCAAAAAATTAAAATTATAGTTTATCATTATAGAACCGGTCATTAATTCTGCTTAAATTAATTATGAATATTCAGCTCATTAACTTGGTAAGGAACATTTAAAACTAAGTCATTTCTAAAGTACCTACATATCATAAATAAATGTATAAAGTGAACCAAGTATTCTAGACAAAAAAATGATCATTGAATTACCTACATATAGATAAATCATTACTATAAGATAAAAATGGCTTTATTTCTGATGTCTTGCTATGGACATAGTGTCAGAAAATTATAAACTGTTGTCTTCTTATTAGTTATTACTCCAGCAAGTTTTTCCCTGTCCTACCCTTATCAAATTCCATAATTCACACCTAATTTTCAAGCTTATTATGTCTAGGTTTGACGAAAAATATACGTACGGTCTAAAAATGTACCGCTTAGGAAAAAACACGCTAGACAAATAATTTAACCAATATTCATACAAAACTGAAGAGTAAAATATTTTTCATATACAATTCGATTGAAAATACTCTTGTTTCAAGTTAAAAACTTTTATCCACCATTGAGGGCATTCTATAGCATTTAAAGCCGTTTACCTTTATCAAAATTGTGGTTAATTCTGTCTGAACTAAATAATAAACGTTTTATCTTTTAATTACACTATCTACTTTGTCTGCGGGACGTTCTAAGCAAATTTTCCAACAGTTTTTAATTAATAATAAAATATTAATAATTTCGTATTATCTTCAGATGCGATTACAATTGGGTGAAAATTAAGTATTGTTTACAATTAATTAATTAGTTTACAGTTAATTAATTAGTTACAGGCCAAACGCATTAAAAATAAAAATCTTAATTGTTTACCTCGTTCCATCTGCATAATTTTTTCACGCCATGGTTCAATTTTTTCGCCACTATTATCTTTACTTAGATGATTTTTATCTTGTTTTATTGACTGTTTTTGATTTGAATAACTTTTCATATAATTTATCGATGCCATTCGCAACTATATATTATTCCTTATTTCGTTTAATATCAGACACTTGAATCCAATTACTATTTTAAGTGATATATTAAATTTTAAAGGTATAATAATTATTCTAAAATATATTAAATATTTCATATAATACATAATTTTTTTAAAGTATACTCGTATTTACAAAATATGAAAAACCACTGAACCTTTTTAAATGAACACTCTTTTTTTTTTATAAATAATAAATCTTTTTAATTATTTTATGAATATTTAAACGATTAAAATCTCTAAATTAATTTCATGTTAGTTTTAATTTAAGTATTTATAAATTTAATGTAAGTTAATTTTAATATTTGCTTTTTAACTACCAAAATCAACATTTTTTAATGTTTGTAATAAACGAAAAGTTTGAAAAACTTTTAAATATAAGCATAGCATTTGAAAATATGAATATTTGTGTATAAAAAATCTTTATTTGCACAATCAGTGCAAATAAAATAAGTTAAATAAGCCGTAAAATAAGTTATTGTTAGTACATATTTAAGGCGTAACCAATTCCGTCCGCGGTATGTTTAGGGTAGCGGGTTCGATTCCCGCCATCGCAACAAAATTAATTTAATTAATAGTTGGGAATATTGGGACAGCCAATATAACCTAACCTAATCTAGTACATATTTATTAAGGTACTGCAATTATACTGGGTGGCTCAAGTTACAGTAGAACTTCAACAAATAGGATAACTTTATAATAATGACAATTTCTTAATACACTTATAGCCGAGAAAGCGTTTTTTTCTAGACACACGGTTTTGAAATTCTGGAAGACAAGTGAAAATAAACCATTGACTGAGTTAATTGTTTAAATATCCGATCCGGAGAAGAAAAAAGTTCGATACAAACCAAAATTGAAAATTCACTAATTAGAAAAGTTATTGTACGTTTTATATTTTCTTTTTATACTTACTACTTTTTAGAAAATTGAATAAACTGAACTAAAATAGAGTTCAGTGTTTTAATATCACTTTTTTAATGCAATATATAAAGCGTGTTTATTTTTTTTTAGTATTACAATTCCATAAGAAGTATTCTTATAAGATGAATTCACTTAAAATATATTCTGCTAACAACTGATAAAGAATGATAAAGAGAACAGATTTTCTAAAAGCATAGATTTTCTAAAAACGCTCTCGATCAAGTAATCTTTCAAATTTACAAAAAAATAAATGAAAATCGGATCATACTCTTAAAAGCTACGATGCCTCAGACAGACTCACAGATATACACTTACATAGTCTTTTTGGGTCGAAGGTTATTAATTGTTTCTATCTAAATTGAAACCAAAAAAGTGTTTTCAACTCCTTGTAATTTTCTTAAGGATAACACTTTAAATAAATCTAGAAAATCATGAAAAAAAATTGGTTCAAAATTTGATGTATAGCGATTCAAAAAAATCGAAAAAACTGGCTAATTTAACAATTGTGTGAGTATTTTTTGGCATATCACCAAAAAATTTTACCAAAAAAGTTCTGTTTCTTATATATCTACCTAAAAAAGTTTTCTAACGGTCTTAGAAAATAAATTTTTAATAACCACCTAAAGTACATTTTTTCTCATTAGATTCATAATTATTCGCTAAAATTACGAAAATCTTAAATAAAAAACATCCTTAGTATATTATACCCAAAGTTTAAAAAATGCACCTTTTGTTAGGTATTTTGATACACCTGTTTAAATAATTAAAATGAGAAAATAAACTAAAAAAGACAAAAAAGTGTATTAAATAAATATTGCATATTTCTCAATGGTATAGAATTAATAGAATAAAATAATATCTAATATATTGCGTGGGAGTTTCGTTAAATTACAGACCAGTCATCTATAATTGAGTGTACGATAGTCGGTAGCGAGTGTGCGAAAAGTAATGCAAAAATTTTTGATTTCAATATACTCTAAATTATATAGACTCAGTGTATACAAGGTGAGTCGTGAAAAAGATACGTGAAAGCAATTTTTATGAACTCAAATGTTGTTATCCAATTGTCATTTGTTTTCAAGTTATAGCGTAGTTAATTTTTTTTTTAATTCGATACGTAAAGAACCCGTCAAGCAAAGATGCTACGAAAACCGCCACAAATTCGTTGAAATAACTTTGTGCTACACTAAATTTCCTTTAATAAAGTACAAAAGGTGCAATTGAAAATCTTGACTCCTCTCACGGTGAGCAAAGTATTTCCATTCCAAAAGGTTAGACGTCATTCCAGAATTTCGAATACAAAGATCCAGCTGGTTTACAGAGCACCATATTGCTCTGAATATTAGGTAAAGATTATTAAATATGCCAAGTGTTCGTTTATGTACAGTGTGTTTAAAATAGCGTCGGGAAGTACAAACCTTGTATATTTTGATCATGGATGCAACGAGTTTAAAGTTATGCTGGGGACATCTACAGACAACATAATAAAGATGTATGTACATATAAATTTAGTAGAGTCATCTGTACGCAGACTACTAAATATGTATCATATCATATGAGGTAAAGGAGCCCAATCTCCGTCTTAAAAAAGTGACCTTAATTTCATTAAGATGGCATTGGTGTTCCAGAGTACATACAGTTCATTTACACTTCGCTTCATACACTTCGGTACACGAGCGCCATTATAGGCCCTTTAATGCTATTTGGCGCCACTTTTTAAGTCAACCAAAAAAATCATATAAGAGATTATGCTTCTTTACCTTTACACTCCATAATATCATATAACGCCATTGTTTTCGGCCATAGAGATAATATATTATCATAGATAATTTTATATGCCTATGCTTTTGACGCTTCCAAATTCAATAACAATAAACAATATAACATATCCCTCTTTTTGCCCAAAAATGTGTCCCTTTAACGATTGGACGAGTAGTTTCTGAGATATCGTATAAAGTCGTAAACGCCAGTCGATATCCCCGAGCAATATCTTCAGCTAATACTTATCTCAGAAGCTAAAATAAAAAATATAAAAAACCATAACTCATTTGGTGATTAGATGTATATTTTTAGAGATATCTACGGAAGCGCTCCGAAATAAAAGCTTTTCTTACAGAATTGTTAAGGTGATATCTCAAACACTATTAACTCAATCATTATATATGAACTTTTTTTCAAATTTCGAAATAAATTTTTTCTGTTGAGTTTTTAAGCAAATTTCAAAAACTCTAGAAAATTGCATTGTCTTTGAGTGATTTGTATAAATATCTCTTGCTAGAGTAATTTTGACCCAAAAATTTCAGAAACTTGTCCATTTAAAGATTGAATGAGTAATTTCTAAGAGACTTGTATAGTTTCATAAAAAACGAGGTGTTCCGTAAAAGGTTCAATATGCGGTGGGGTCATGGAAAAAATAAAAATGAAAGGTCGGATAAAGTCCTCCTTCCCCGTCATCGAACTCTTCTTGAAGGTCTCTTAGGTGTATATGTAAAATTTTAAGACATTTTTATAAAATGATTTACGTTTATTAACGGGTTTGAATTTCGCAAAATCGTTACTTACTTTAATAGAATATTTCAGATTTTTAGGTATTAGCATTCCGGATATTCACAGAAACTTTTTCCCCTACTCCTTCCAATTATACCTCCAAAGAGGTGTAGATGGTTCTAATCGTCTTTCAACCAAACAGAGTTTCCGTTTTCATGTAAAAACTTCCTGGTCCTGGGGTCTGGACTTATCAAATACGATTAACTAACATCTACATATGCTTTTAGTTGTGAAACAGAATAGTATGTAGGAGTATATGATTAGTGGGAAACATAAGATATTATTTTCTACTTCCTATGGAAATAGAAACCACAAATTTCAAAGATGAATAATGAAAAATTATCATAATTATATTAGGCAATAGAAAACCAGTTGAAAAATTAATGATCGATCTTAAAAAAATTAACTTTCGGATTTTTAGTTATAGCCGCATAAAGCGAACAATCTTAGGTATTATTTTTACGAAAAAATCTTATTTCAATGTAAAAAATTCAAGTACATTCACTTTCACGTGTAAATTTATTTTTTGGCACAAAACTTCCTAGTTGTATAAGAGACCTTAGCCTGCGAAAATGACCAATGAAAATTTATCAAAAGCCGCTAAGTGTGTATATTCTTTAAAGATGTAGTAATAGATATCTTATATTTTTTATTAAATATAATAGAACATCGGGCAGTGATCAAAAGAATATTCAAGAAAATTTCACATAAACTAAAGTATATAACAATATGTTTATCTCTGTTGAACCAAACATATTATTTTGTTTTATAACTATAATTATTATTATATTATTATTATTATTATTAGTTTTTAAAAATATTACGCTTAAAATTTACATACAGGATGTTTAGTAATTCGGATTTATCGTGATTACCTATTTGGGATAAATATTATTTTCTCTGATAATAAAACTTGGTCAGATTTAGGCTAGGGCAAGATCTAGCCACAAAATCTTAGCCTACAACTGAAATTTAACTAACAATCCATGGGTGGGTCGAATGTTATGAAATTCTTTCAGACCATATTGCCGTTATTACACTTCGATTGACACCTCAACGAAGTCGATATAATTTTTTGTTCGTATGATATCGATGACGAAAAAAATGAGCACGAACACACATACTTCTTCCCCGAAAATCGGACTCATTACAATAACTTCCTATACTGGGAAGTTAATAAATAAATTTAGAATCGTTCTGTTTGTAAATCGAAAAATTCCGGGCGTTCATAGGTCTTTTCCTCAAGTGACAAACGCAAGCGCAGGCTACTTTTTTTCGGACTGACAGTTAAAATTTGAAAGCTATGATGCTTTCAGTTTCCTATCCCAACTTCCTTTTTCAACCCAACCCTTTTATGCTTTTAGCTTCCGTTTCCGATCGGAAGTAAATAATTCATAACTGCGAAACGAAAGAAAATAATTTTAAATCTGGAATTTGTTGCGTGTGTCAAAATTAAAAGCTCTAACTCAATTAAAATTAGTCGAAGTTTTAATTACTTTCAAATTGTAAACCATGTAAGATTGTAAATAATATATATGTATTAATAATAGTATGAGCTTTTAACCACGATTTCATTCATATACCGTGGTGCTCCTCAAGTTTTCGCCTAGAGCATATTTTTTTTCTCTAGTAATTAAAAGTTTTTATATTAAAATTTGATTACTAGTCTAATAAAAAAGGTTGGCAAGAGGAAATATATAGTTGAAATTTTAATTACAATTAGAATTTTTTCTATTAAAAAAACATATTTTTAAATTAATATTTAATTGCATCACATTATGCATAATTAAAATGTTTTATTTGTACTATTATAAACCAATCAAAAGAAAAAAGATAAAATAGCGATAATATACATAACAAATATCGTCGTATAAAAAAATCTAATAAAGACTTGAAAAAACAACTTTATATGAAAGCGAATTTTTTTATAATATTGTCAATAAAGTCAACAATTCGTCAAGGAAATTATTACATAATAAAATTGATTATTAGGTATATACCGATTATATCCATTGTTAAATAATAAAATATATAATTTTAGTGGCCACTGTTTTTTTTAAACTTTTCAGTTGTTCCACTTGTGTTCGTCTCAGTTTTAAAATTGTATTAAAATATAATCGTTTCAATATGGAAATTGAAAAAAGCGTTGAAGATTTATTAATATATAAATCGGTGTATGCCAAAGATACTGAAAGGAAGATAAACGAAGAATTTCCACATATACAAGGTATAATAAATTTATAATTACTAAATATTAAAAATTAAGGTTAGATAACTATGTTGTCGAGTGGTCGCCGATACCGAGTAATATTTGTAACAATATAATCTTTTGAATCTGATGATAAAATGGATGACACTCCCAATGGAGGTGGTAATTCGAATTAGATTCGGTAAATAAAACCCGGATATCTTTTCAATTCGGGATTGACAGTACCTATATGCGCATGAAAAAAAATTCGAATTGAATTGCGGGAATTTATTATTTAAATTGTTTGTAATTTCAAAACCTATTTAATTTGCAAATAAAATCAACCCTATTAATAAAACTAGATTTTTAGATTTCTAGAGCGGGTACTCATGTAAACTACTGAAATTTATTTAATTTGTAATTCTAGACTACTCTGTTATTTTCCGCGCAAGTTTGCTTCGTTTTTTGAATCTTTCAAAACTGGAGGTGCTTAACATGGCCTAATGATTAACGTCTTTATCATGAGCTCGAAACTAATTTTAATAAAATATTTATTTCTTATGAATTATCTCAAGAATCATGAGTTTACCATAAGTGAGGACTGGGGCGCGAAGCTACCCGCTGAACCTGGACTGCTCATACTGCTGATCAAGTATGTGTTTATGCTTAAATACGGTTGCATTCTGGTCCTCCTCTACTCGATTGAGTAAGTAGTTTCTGAGATATCGTCATATTAACTAAAATTATATACGAGGGGTAATATCGCGAAACAACTTCTTTAATCGATATCTTAGAAACTTATCGTTCAATCGCAAAATGCATCCAAATATTTGTGTGTTTGGAATATTTTGGTTAATTATATAATCAAAAAACATAAACAAATCAAATCTATGAGTCTTCCGAGATATCTGGATGAATTGCTCCAAAATAAAATTTAATTCTGGATTTTTGTGAATTTCTGATTCTGAAATCAAAAAATGTTAACGAAAAAGTTTATACTCCAAAAATCCGGGATTGCACGTACCTACCAATAATCGCACTGAAAAGTTTCACAATTAAAAATTCTATTTCAATTAATTTTTCAGAACACAATTATTTAGATCATGCCGGAACAACATTATATTCAAAAAAACAAATGATAGAAATCTTTAGTGATTTTCAAACGAATTTTTATGGTAACCCACATTCCTTAAATGCAAGCGGAAAATTATCGGGTGATACTGTGGATCAAATCCGTTTTAAAATTCTACAGCACTTAAATACAACATCAGAAGAATATACAATAATATTCACACAAAGTGCCACAGCAGCTTTAAAAAATGTAGGTGAATATTTTCATTATAATAATGGTGGAATATTTGCATACACGCAAGATAATCATACATCAGTATTAGGCATGCGTCAGTATGCCGAAAAATTTCATTGTATTTTGAATAAGGATTTAAATGATACATTTCAAAGTGCATATCCAAAATTGGATAAAAATATCAGGTAATCAAAATAAGAGAAAAAAGTTCCATTCAAATTTGAGGTCAAAATATTTCAATTAATTATTCTCCGACCCGAGTAGTTTTAACGTTTCAGCGTAAGGGTAACATAACACAAGGACTAAGGGGATAAAACGCAGAATTTATATGGCAGGATCAAAATATAATTGTGCACATTCATCTCTTAAGCAGAAAAATTCAGAGTGGGAAGGGGGTTGACTTTCGGTTTCGCTCAAGATAGACATATCGCGATCACTATAAATATGTTTAAAATTGTTATTGAAATAAATACCACAATACTCGAAACAAAATTGTATATTAAGAAATTTTAGCAATAAAAAATATAATTAAATAATTTCGATTGCAACGCAACCATCATCAGTAGCTAAAATTCATATAACACATTACAAACATTCTTTGCAAAGTTAAAAATAATTTCTTAATATCTTTATATGTTTAAAATGAAATATTTTGATCAAAATTGATTCAAACTAACTAAAAAAACTGATTTTAAACCATTGTTAATTCTAGTGATACAAATTCGTTATTTGTGTATCCCGCACAAAGTAATTTTAATGGTGCTAAATATCCTTTAGAATGGATACAGAAGGTACAAAATGGTTGTTTAAATCATCTTTTACCAAATGGTAAATCAACTAACTGGTTTTGCTTGCTAGATACTGCAAGTTATCTTGGAACCAATAGTATAGATTTATCCATATTTAAGCCAGATTTTATAACAATTTCATTTTATAAATTATTTGGATATCCAACTGGTTTGGGTGCACTAATAGTGAAAAATTCTAGTGCACATGCATTAAAAAAACGATATTTTGGCGGTGGATCTGTTCAAATATCATCAAGTACTACTGATTTTTTTGTATTTAGGACTAACTTGCATCAAAGGTATAGCATATTTTTAAATCTAAGTTAAAGTGGGCTGGCCATACCAAAACGATACATTTTTTTAACCCTCGACGCAAAAAGACGGGTGTTAAGTTTGACCGCTATGAGTGTCCGCCTGTCTGTGTCATCGTAGGTCCTAAACTAATGAACCGATTTTGCAAAACAACAATCTTGTATACAACTTTTTAGTCCGTTTTTACCTAAACTGTACGTTTTGCGGAAAAATTATTTCGAACAAAAAATGTTACCTTTTTAATCAATAACAACTTTCAAATTTAACGTATACATGTATCTATTACCAACTATGGAGTAGAGTTTCATTGAGCCTGAGAAACTAGATCAAGTTTAATGCCTGCGTAAGATAGTAAGTAAATAAGGGTGCGTCTATACACCTTAAATTTTTTCTTGGAGCGTTTTTTGAGTTCCAAGCATATGTCAATTTAAAACAAACACCCTATATATACATTAGCAACTTTGTCTATAATTTATTTCGCGAATCAATAACGTTTTTAAAAAGTGTATCGTTCAACAAAGCCCTATTTGAGACGAAATATTAACGCCAAAAAATTCTTGTTTTTATTCAGTTTTGAAGATGGTACATTACCGTATCTTTCGGTAATTTCATTACAACATTGCTTTAACCTATTTGAGAAGTTACCCATAACAATGGATATGATATCTAAACATGTCTTTAATCTAGCCAAATATGTTTATAATTCAATGGTAGTATTACACCATAATAATGGTCAACCTGTAGTTAAATTATACCATGATACACAGTTTGAAGATATTACTAAGCAAGGAGGCTTTATAAATTTTAATTTGTTACGTCAGAATGGTGATTATGTTGGTTACAGCGAGGTATAAATAACATTTTAAAAATCGGAGCACATATGGAGCAGTTTGACGTAGCGGATAACGATTTTTACAAAGCGGAAATGTGAAATTGCCTTCAAATGTTTAAATATTTACATTACTGCTGAAAGAGGGTCCGTCAAGTTTATAAGAAATTATTCTTTTAAAAGTAAATCGCTGTAGTTCCATATTTGACTCGTAGCCATTTCGTCTATCGTTGATTGGTAGGTAACATCTGATCTGTGTCCGCTCCGACAAAATACTCCTGTGCAGTCCATCTTTTATCTGTCACAGAATATGGTAATACGTAATCCTCTATTATTTTTTACTTAGGTTTTACACATGGCAAACTTATATAACATACATTTAAGAACAGGGTGTTTTTGTAATCCAGGCGCCTGTCAGTATCATTTACAATTAACTACTAGTCAACTTAAGAAGCATTTTGAGGTAACTATAATTCATAAAAAATAGAGTTTGTTGGAAAATGTACATCTAGACATACTGATATATACTCCCTCGATTTCAAAGAAGTGCAGCTAACTAAACATTTCGTAATTTAGCCAAGGTAGCCATTTAATTATTTTCAGCACATATTCTGGTACTAAATCTATGAATGATTCCTTCTGTTGAGGTATTACATCTGCCCTTACCAGAATTATGAAATTTTTTTCAATTCCGTCATTTCATTAGCTCATTTTTTTCTTAAATTCTTAAATTTATCTGTTTCTTCGAAATCAAAAAAGATCTTATGACATACATTAAGACTCTTAGATATTTTTAATTAAATGGATCTAACATTTAAACGTTTACTAATCCATAACAAAAAAAGGCAGGTCATATTTGCGGTGATCAATTTGATTTAATTGAAGGAGTTCCTACTGGATCAATTCGTATTTCATTTGGATACATGTCAACAAGACGTGAAGCTGATGTATTATTAAAAATGATTGAAGAATGTTTTATTACAAAACCAATTATAAAGAAAATTCGATCAAATAAAACTATTCAAATGAATGGTCATAAAGTTCCAATAGAAAAAGTATTACCACAAAATGGATTCAAAAATTCTGAAACAAATAAAGACTGTTACAAACTTTTAAATATATTTATTTATCCAATAAAATCATGTGGACCATTTTCAATTGAAACAAATTGGTATTTATCGAATACTGGTTTAATGTATGATCGACTGTGGATGATTGTAAATCATTCGGGAGTTTGTTTAACACAAAAACAAGAGCCAAGAATGTGTTTAATAAAACCAATCATTGATTTGGATGCAAAGTTGATGACTCTTACATTCCCAGGTAATTAACACAGTTTTAGGAACTTAACTGCTAAACATACTAAGCTAAGAAACTTTTATATAAATATATATTTTAGATGTTCCGAGTATTTCTATACCATTGGAGCAAAATGTAATCGAATTTAAACCAGCAGCATTTTGTCAAAGTAAAGTATGTCAAGATCAAGTACAATGTATTGATTGTGGAGATGAAATTGGAAATTGGCTTGAAATTGCTCTCGATAAGCCAGGCCTTCGTCTACTACAACAATATAGTGATCGGATTTCACCAAAAAAAGGTAATTTTTCATTGAAAAAAGTGAAAATATTTAAACAAATCTATTATGACATTTTCTTTATTGGATTTTACTCCTTAAGAATCGATTTTTATAAGGCGATTTTTAGTAATACGGGTGTAAAACTTGTATACTTGATGCGCTACATTTTACGTATAACATACAAAGCATCTATTGTTCGAAACATACAATGACTTGTCGGGCACAGCATACAGTGTAGTTGTTACCCACCGATACAGAATGACTACATAGCTACTCAGCCAATGTACACCGTATGTATAACAGACAAAGGATCTATTGTTTGAAACTGACAATAACCAATCGGACACCTCAAATTATACAACATCCAGTCGTGCGTCGAATTTGACACACAAAATTTTTTTTTTAATAGCCAACAATAAATTAAACAGGATAGAAAATTCAATTCAACTGGATAAGATTTTGTGATAAATTGGAACAAATTAAAATTCATTGATTTATCAAAAAAATTATATCATATGGAGTTTCGATCTATGTTTTCGAAAATTAAAAATAACCAGTTCATTTTCGGTTACTAACAAAGCATTTACGTTTATATTATATTTTTGTAGCAAAAGAAAAAACTGAATTATCATTAGCTAACGAAGCACAATTTTTATTATTAAATTTAAAAAGTATTGACTGGCTGTATAATGTAATGGAAAATAAACCAAACGATTTGACTATTGATAATTTAGTATCAAGATTCCGTCCAAATTATGTTATTAACGGAGAAGAAGCTTTCGAAGAAATGTCTTATAAAACAATTTTAATTGGAGATCAATATTTTGAGGTAAAATTTTGTAATCAACACTTGCGCCCTTCTTTAAGAATTTAATTCTACATTTTAAGAGAAACAAAAATTTATGAAAAAACTATTTAAATTTAAATCATGAAATTCATTTCCTTAGTAAAAAATATATTTTTTTTTAAATGTATAACACATTTTCAAAAAAAAAAATTATGGTTTTCTATTATTGTACATTTTCTGTTTCTTTTATTTATCTAAAATCTAATTCTAAAGAGTTGGTGTTACAGAATATCCTCTGAATATTGCATTATGCTCATTATATTTTTCAGTTTGTTGGAGCTTGTTCTCGATGTCAAATGATTTGCATAGATCAAGGTACAAGTGAAAAGAATGCAGAGCCTCTTCGTGCATTAGCAGCAAATTCTCAGGGAAAAATTAAATTTGGTGTTTATTTGAAACATGACCCAAAAAAAAGTAAAAACAATTTGTTAAATATTGGAGATTTAATAACCATAAATAAATAAATTTTATAATTTATCTAAATATTGTTAAATCTTTGTTATCCTCGTCCTAGAAATAATAGATAACTGAGAAGAAAGGCAATATGGAGTTGCATAATCAGAGGTTTTAGAGAAATTGCAGAAATTTCAAGAAAAAAGAAGAAAGAGTTGGTCAATTGAAATTTTTCGATGCTTTTCGGGAACTTCAAATGCAAAACATTTAAAATTACATCATCCCGAGATGAAAAATTCAATTGCTACCGGTACACTGAATTTTTCACAATTTTACTAAACATTTGAAGCTCCGAAGATTGTCAAGACAATTAAAACCGCCCTCCACAAAGAACTACTCTTAGACAAAAGAGAATCCGATACTTTAAAATACTTATTAAATTCATTTAATTCAGCTTTCTTAAGAAATGAAACTTCAGCGAGGTATGTTATCACAATCTCAGCCTGTTGAGTAAGTATCTCATTTCTATATAAAAAGAGAGAGAAATTAGGAAAAAATCATTGTAATTATTATTTGGAAAACAATAATTATTTTATTTATGTTTAAATAAATTATAAAACATGAAATAATTAACTTATAGTTTCGTTTTTCCAGATTCCATCACCAGAAAAATGGTGCGGTTTTTCTAAATAATAAAGACATAAATTTAATTCTTGCACAGGTGAAAGCCATTTTCTTTTAATTTCTGGAACATTTCGAATGTTCAATATTTCTGTTTTCACTTTTTCCCTAAAAATATATAATAATATTATTAAAATTTGATACAAGAAGTGTTATAAGTTCTTTGGAAATTGAAACACATTCTTAGAAAATATTCAAACTTTACAGGGTATCTCGAATGATCACTTTAACAAGTAATATTTTCTTTACTGTTAGCGCTCGTGAAAAATTATTTATACTTAATTTCGTTTTTAAAGCCTGATTTTTTAAGTTCAAAAACAGGTAAGTTGTTTGATAAAACGTTCAAAGAAAGACATTTGCAAAAATTTTATTTTTTTTATAATTAAAAATAAATTAGATAAAAGTTTGAACATCTTGTATAGTACTACAAGAATGTGTTAAAAAAATAAAACTTCGAATTACTTTGGATACAATAATATTTGTGCTACTTCTTTTATATCCTGAACATTATAATTTTTACATAAATATTCGCAAGTTTCAGATACTTGTACAAGTGGTACATGAAACCAAAATGGGTGCTTCATTAATTCAGATCGTATATCATTTGATTTATCTTTTAATTTATCTTTCAAATAATTAATCACATCCATTCCACGAGTTTTATCGGCACCACTAATTACATACCTGGAAAAAATTTTATTTCATTTTCAAACTACCTTCATCGTTCTCTCATTCATATCAAAAGATTACAGACTGGATTGGAATACGTCAAATGTACTGTGGACCATAATACAGGGTGAAATGGTCGCCTTTGTTACATCAGGTAGAAAATAAAATTATTAGACAAAAAGTCCTACTATTTTTTGATCCGGTCCAATCAGAATCGCGCTACATCTGTAAAACGGGTAGGAGAGAAATACTAAGCAATATGCATACGTGTGAAAATGTGCGAATGTGGGATTGTCAGATTGTGCTACTTTTCTCGACTTAAGCTTTTTTAAATATGCTTGAGCTACAAAAATTTGCGCGCCATTGTATTATATTATTATTGGTTGGAAATAATGAGGCGTTCTAGGTAATACATTAGGCACTTTTTCTCTGTTTCATCAAAGATGGAACTACTTGATAGAAATTTTTCTGGCAACCCTCTTAACAGTAGTAGGACCAAGCGATTTTTGAATTATAAGAAAAACCTAGTCTGCATAACCACAGGAGTAAGCATAAAAACTCTGCTTTGGATCTTCGAAGTGATTCTCGAAAAAAAGAGCTTTATAAACCGATGAAACCTCGAAAAGTTTTGAAACTATGTTTTAAGAAAGGCTAATGAATTTTTATCACAGTGTAGTGTAATGGGTCTCAATCATCCTAACGACTATCAGTCGGGCTTAGTCTGTAATTCTTCACAAACAAACAAAGAAAATCCGTTAAAACTTACTTTTCAAAATCCGCATCAGTAGATGATAAAATATGTAAACTGGCATTACGCATTTTAATTTTATGTAAATATTCTAAGCGTTGTTTCGCTTTATGCTGATGATTTACTAACTTTAAAATACGTTTATTTTTCGACAACACATTAAATTCTGGTATTTCTTTTAATTGATGTAAACGATTCAAAATCGATCTGGATGCCATAGTAAAAATAGTATACGATTGCTGTATTGATTCATTTGGTATATTGTTATCTTTTAAAATTTGGATAATTTCTTTAATAGTCTTTACATTTGTCATTATGACTTTTGGATATTTTTTTAAAACTTCGTGTATTGGCATTCCACCAATTTCTGTGATCTCAGATAATATACTTCTAGTATTATGTGGATTACTGTGTAGTAGATAACCATGATTTCGAATTCGTTCTTTTGTAAAACCAAGATCATTTTCGAGTATTTTAATTGTTTCCTCAACAGAACGAAAACTTTTATGTTTTAATCGACAGTAAGTATTTAATATACTCAAATATGAATCTCGATTTGGAAATTCAAGTCGCCAAGCTGCGGAAGTTAATGATTTTTATGTAATATACTAAGTTGAATTTTCAGTGGATTAAAATTTTTTGAGATATCCGGATACTAAATTTTTTTTTTTAGTAATAGGTTGTTATTATGGAGGGTAGAAATAAGAAGAACCATCTTGTATGGTGATAAAAATCATGTTGCATTCTCTATCCTTCTCTAGTATCTTGTTTAAATCTTTATTTTCTTTTATTACTTTATGTTTGATGTGAACTTCTCTACCCTTCTCTAACATCTTATTTAGATATTTATCTTACTTTTATTACTTTCCTTTATAACTTAAACTTTTGCTATAGTGGCGATGGTCCTCCTTACCTCTACCATCCAAAGTTTGTGTTTATGTGTGAGCTTTCCATCACTGGAACTTCTCAACAATAATTTTTAGATTATTTAGCCGCACAGAAAGTGGTGAAGCGTTGTCCAAAATGGGCGTTAAAATTTAAATTCTTTTTATAAATTTTATATTACATTTGTGTTCATTGGAGTACACTATGTACTAGCAAACCAAAATCTTTTGATACATTTAATCATTTGAATCTTTTGATATGCAGATTCATGGTCGAAACTACAATAAGGCAACTGGGTCAGTGCCCCAGAGCCCCTTTTTTATCATTCCGAATTCGCCATTGTCGTCCATTTATCCGCATTTATCCGCAACACTTCTTTTATGTTCCTACCTGTTTCTGTCACTTCTGCGAAAGCTGAGCAGACTTTCCCTAAATTAAAATTGAACAAATGGTTTCCGTGTTTACCGTATTAAACTAGTTTTAACCATTTCTTTTGTGCTGTAAAGAAAATTGTTCTTAAATCGTATTCATTTTACGATTTAATTGTGATTTTCGAACTACTAGTTGGATTTGACATTATTAAGAATTTTAAAAAAAAGTTTTACTTGATTTTATTCATAAGTAGAATTCGTTTTAATCTAGGTAAGGTCTCATTTCATGAACTAAAGGTGATAAATTTTGAAATTGATGAGATACTTACTAAGGTAGTGTTCCCGCACAGACATATAAACTTCATACAATGATTTTTTTTCATCTAAAATCGGTAACATAGGAGCAGTTTTTGGTGGTTTTTCTATATAACTATATATGTTTTCAGGTACATTTGCGTCGGCAGGCAGCAATCCATGCGATTTTAATAAAGATACACGTTTTTTAACAGTAACTAAATATCTACAATCAAATAATTTTTTTAAATAAAAGATGCAAGAATCGGTAAATCAATAAAAGGATTAATTATCCTAATAAAAGCAATACCGTAATAATAATTGAGCCGTGATTTTATTAAATCCAAATTCTTGTAGTAATAAACAGCGATTCTCAATAACTACAGGCAACAATGCAATTAATTGTGGTATTTCAGTAATCTGATCTTGATCAATACCAAAATTAATTAATGTACTATGGGCAAGTTTTACATTCTCAATATCTACTCGCTTTAATGATGGATATTTTTTTAAAATACCAACTAGCTTCAAAGGTGCTATATCTGTTTAAAAATTGAAAAAAAAATATTTACTATCGGTTTAAATTTTTATGTTTACATTATATAAACTTAACCTAATAATTCTATTAAAGTTTTCTTTAATTTTTTGTCCATTGGGGAATGAATTAATCGACATTGTTGATAATTAAATAATATAGTATTATGTTTATATAATTGACGTAAAATCATTTTAAGAATTAAAAATAGAAATAAACTTTTTAAGAAACATAACAAGAATGAAGAAAGCTCAAGAAACTTTTGAGTTAAAAATTTTTTCTGATTTGTGCCTGTCAAACTTAGATCTTTTTTTTTTAATACAAGTCTGTGATCACAAATAAACTGATGTACAGAGTGTAACGAAATACTACAGTAAACTTCTAATTAGCACATTTTAATAAAACCAGTGGGCCAGTTTTTTGGGGGTTTTTAATTTTATACGCATTTATGTTATGCAGTATTATGGATTATAATATTAATTCGAGCGGATTTTTCTCTCGCGATCAGAGTTCAGGGTTAACTTCCAACTCTAACCGTTGAAGGTCCTCACAGATACGTCAATCAAGATTGGCAATCATTGTAAATGACAATCAATATTTAAGATTGTCATTACTTGGAACAAAAAAATTAATGACTTTTCATTGAGAGATAATCTTTATTTACAGCCACGAAAATAGATTGTCAATCAAGTTCATATATCATACATCATGATTGATTATAATGTTTGGTGGCCTTAATTAAACTGTAAATTTATTTCGATTTTATTTTGAAACTCAAGATCTGTTCCTAAGTACAAGCTATCATGCTGCTCATCACGATTTTGTCTGTCGTTCTTATACAAATATAAACCTTAATGGATAGTTTATGTTTAGTAACAGACCTTCATTTGTATTCTATTCTGAAATTTTATTTCCCATACATCCTGTATTTTTTTTATTAAAGCACGAGAAGAACTCATAGACTTATTAATACAGTAAACTACCATAAAAAGTTAACTTAGATTAAAAATGGCATTACGATTAAATAACTTAATACTTAGAACAAGTTCATATTTAAATAAATGTTCAAATATAAAACGATATACGCACAACAATTTATACGAACCAGATTATTTAGAATTATTAAAACCTAAAGTACCAATTTATGATGAAATTGATATACAAATTAAAGGTTATGATTATCGAGTATTAGAAAATTATCAAAGTTTAATCAACACCATAGCGGATAATATGAATTTATCTGTTGAAGAGTGTTGGGCTACACCATGTCGTCAATATCAAATACAAAAATTTAAAGATAAAACAAACATTATTGAAAGTGAATATCAATTGAATATGTATGAACGTAATGTTCAAGTTGTTGATGTACCAGCACCTATGTATCCAACGTTTTTACGATTACTTGAAGCATCACTACCCGAAGGTGTTACATTACAAGCTCGAGAACATTTAGAAGAGCATGATAACATAAGATATGTACCTGATCAAGAATTAAAACAATTAAAATCACAATTAGAAGAATTAGGTGGTGCACGAATAAAGAAATAAATTGATTGTTGTTAATTGTTACAATTGTACAGTTTTGTTTGAAAAAATATTTTTTTTTAGTTAAATTAATAAATTATGCAATAAATTTTATGATTGTTTTGTTATTCGCTAATTAATAAGTGAGTTAATTGTTATTACAATACCCATAATATATGAGCGTATTTTTTTCCCTGGGATCTTAGCCTACTTGGAAAAAAAAACACGAAAATCTGGTTAAATTTGCGACTGACGATAAATTTCTGAGATTTCGACTGAAATTTGATGTCGCCCTTCCGATAAAATTTTAGGCGACATCTTAAAAACTACGCTCTTTTCATACCATGTGTATATGAAATATGTCAAGGTATACTAACTTAAGCCCCAAGATTGTAAAGCCTAAACATATTGATGCTACGAACATAATTTTGGTATAGGTGTTCATAAAATCACCTAATTCGTCCATTTTCGGTTGTCTGTCCGTCTGTCTGTCGACACGATAACTAAAAAACTGGAAAAGATATCAAGCTGAAATTTTTATAACGTGCTCAGGGCGTAAAAAGTGAGGTCGAGTTTGTAAGTGAGCAACATAGGTCAATTGGGTCTTGAGATAGAACAATCGACCGTTAGAGATAGAACAAAAGTTTAAATGTAAAAAATAAACAACTTTTGTTTGAAGCATTTTTTCGTAAACATCACTGTCTACCCATGAGGGCGCAAATTAGGTATTATATACAAATAATCTTTCCGATTTTTTGCAATTCTCTTTTAAGGCCTTATCGCTTTAAAAAAAGCGAAGAAATCACAAAAAAATCTTGGTTTCAGAATTTTATGAAATTTGATAAATGCTTGACTCTACGTCTTTACTTCACTTCCCAGTTGTTTTGATTTAATCTCTATGAATTCGCGTTTGTCTACAAAATTCGCGATTAAATATATAGATGGAATTGTCCATCATTCCAATCTAGAGTTGTTCAAGGGAGAGCTAAGACAATGCCGCTATTTTCAGCCAAATAGGTTTCGTATCTAATATAATATAAAAATGACAGTTAATCAAAGACTTTGTATAAGTGTTTTATATATTTGACCGAAATAATTAAATTATCTTGTCATAATTCTTCTTTGAACAACTCTATTCCAATCTCTCTCGAAACTTGCAGCGATAAACACTACGAAGCGCAATGGTAGACATTAATTGCGAATAATATAAGGTAAGAAAAGGAAAATCGAAATAAGTTAAATAAAACACTTTTGAAAGAATAAAATATTATTTACAAAGCTGCATATTGCATTACAATTAGGCTAAGTAACCAGACCAAAAACATTAATTAGTTGTAGTTGTAACTTCTTCATCAAATTTGTAATTTTTATATAAATTTAAAAACATTGGTCGACACTTCAACTTGACTTTCATTTTTGAGCATAACAAAAATATTCCTGACAATTTTCTATGTAACGAGTAGATCTCTTCAGGTGGTGGACATAAACGATGTTTTAACATAACTGGCACAAGATACGTTATTTCTTGTGTAGTTTTTTGTGCAGGAAAATTAAATTCATCGGGTATTCGAAATATTTCACCAAATACCATACACGCGTTCACATGTGCCTCTTCCATTACTTTACTTTCATAGCCAGTTAAGAAACCCATTTTTTGTGATATACGTAATACAGTTTCACGATCATTTTCTGATGCTGCTTTGATAATACGAACATAATGATCCATAAATGGTTTTGAATATGGTCGCGATGCTCCAAAATCTAACAATACGATCTGGAATAAAAGCAAATTTTATTAATGTGATGAAAATTGCGAATTTAAGGTTTTCTTTGTTCGAAAAAAAGTAGTTATTCTCATAAACTCAAAATAGAAGTTAAAACTTTAATACGCATACCTACATGTTTTTATTTTTAAGTAGTGCGATTTCCTATTCACCCTGTACCAAAAGAAAGGTATCGAGCAAACCTATTTTTTGTACATCAATTCTTTAAAAATATAAATCATATCATATGGAGGAGAAATATTGAAATAACAATTTGGTCGCAGAGAATTCAAACAAAACCTAACTTTTTTTTAAACCTAAGTCAATGAAACAACACTGATCAGTACTCAAAAAATCAAAATGATCCCATTCACCAAATATTAAACCCCGAATTTGAAAGTTACATACAGTTTTTAAAACTTTTCAAGAGAGAAACAAATAAACTTTTTAAATTATAATTACCTGTCTAGTTTTCTCGTTATATAAGAAGTTAGACCAATTTGGATCCGTTTGCATATATTGAAATTCCATTAATTCACGTAAAATTAATTCCATTAGTTTAGTGGATATATGTTTTTTTGTTGCCTCGTCCATTGTTATACATTTATCAACAGGAACTCCTTCCATTAATTCACTAGTAAAAACTCGTTGACTGCATAAATCATCTAAAATTTTTGTTATTATATTTTTATCTCTTACATTATGAGATTTTAATCTTAAGAAAGACTCTTTCTAGCGATAGAAAAAAAGAACTATATGTGTAAGCTCTCACAGATATATAATATTTAACGGAAATGTTGTTTACTACACTGTAAAATGCATACCATACATACATACATATTTAAGATAGGATAATGTAACAAGTTTTCATTTTTTTAATGAATTAAACATTAAAATAATTGTTTTTATTTTAATTTTTAATAAACTATGTCGTTTAAGTATCGTTGTAGTGTGCCAATGTGCAATTCTTCAAAAAAAAGTAAATCGCAACTTATGTATATAAAATTATACGAACATAATTTATATAAGAAAACAAACTAAAAAGCATATATAAAAAACGAGGAAAACTACCGCAATTATAAAAGACTAGGGGAGCAAATAAGGTACAGTAAATAAAAAATGTAAAATGAAGTACGTATCTTTTGTCTTTTCACTCAATGAAAAAATCAGGTGAGTCTAACTGGTATGGTTTACTTTTTTTAACTCGTGGCGCTGACGTTATGGCGTAAAAATCTATGTGGAGACAAATTTTTTTATGAGGGGTAGATTATTTTTATAGTTAAATAAATTGTTCATAATTTTCAAGAATATCTTTTCTTGATTAAGTCGAATATAAGATATTTATTAAGGTTACCCAAATTTGTATCGAAAACATCTTTGTTAACATACTGAAAATTAAATACGATTCCCCTCTCTCTTTGTATCTCCCAAGTGTCGATGTTTGTTTAATATGTGAATTATGTGACATCAAATTTTTGTTGAGAAAAATAATATACTTACCAATGACTCTTGGTACGGCAAATTCTGGATACGGTTTTAAAAGATCTTTGAATAATTTAGTATATTCAGCTTCACGTAGGTAATCAACTTCCCAAGATAGTTCACGTTTTGCAACAGTTATAAGATTATCAATGAACATTCCCTCCGGAAATACATTCCATACCTAAATTAATATGCCAATATTGTTATTCATAAAAAAGTACAAGGTATATCATGCAAAATTTTACTTTTAGAATGCCAACTAAATTATCAATATCACTTTGAATTCCTTCGGCAACACCTGGGTATTGAATTTTGACGGCTACTTCAGTACCATCATGTAATTTTGCCCAATGCACTTGGCCAATAGACGCAGCAGCAAATGGTTTCATATCAAATTCAGCCACACGAGAACGCCAATCAGATCCTAACTGTTTATTCAATACATCTAATAATTGCCATTCTGGCATAAAATCAGCTGATTGTCGTACACGTTCAAGAGCCTTGGAAAGTCTAGGAGATATTAATGATTCGTCTTGAATACTTAACAATTGTCCTATTTTTAACGCAGCACCTAGTTAAAAAAAAATCCAAATTTTGGTAAATAGGAATTTTTTATAAAAATTAGGAAAATTTTGTTAGCTGGGACTATTGTGTTGCACAATAGCAGGTCTAATCTTTTTCTCATTTGAAAGGACATCATTTTGCGAAACTATTTTGTAAATTGGCCAAAACCTACGTTCCCCAAGAGTATTCCTCTTTTGCGTTGACCTTTTTTTTAGCTCTTAAAAAATTAAAAATGATTTCTCATGCTGTATAAAGTATTTGGAACAAAAGCCAGTGTTGATGGTTTGTTTATAAAAGGGTGAGTTTACCATATTAGGAGTCCCAGCTATAAACGTAAGACAATTATATCTCAAAGACAAAATATTATATTTAAGAGACATTGAATGCAAGTTTGGAAATTTTGCCCGAAACCTTAAATCGCCCATCTTGTGAAAAACTCGGATTGGGAATATTTGACCTGTGTGTCGCCTTTGATCTTGATAAACTTTGCAACACTCCTTTTATCGCTTATTATTGTTATTACTAAGTACAGTAAATTGACAATCAACTTGAATACAAACCTCTTACTTTACATAAAGTATCAACAATTCGATCCATATTTGCAGGTGATAAAAATAGACTATCTATATGTTGACTTTCACTTTCTGGTTCAGGTTTATTAAAACCTAATGTTCTTCTAGCCGCTTCTGCAGCTGTACCAATTCCTAACCCAGCTGCTAAACTTCCAAATGATATCATACGTGCTATTCTAGAAGAAGGTACTTTTCTTTCTTTTGCAGTCAAACTTAACTATAAAAAAAGTAAAAATGTCAAGTTTCTATGTCTCTAGTAACAGTAAATACTTTTTAAAAAATTCTAAAATAAAAACATTTATTACCGAGGGCCTAACTTTAGGCATATCTTTAGAATCATCACTCGTTGTTTTTGGTATCAAATGTGATTCTTTTTCCAATAACTTCTCTTTTGGTGGCTTCAAATCAGGTTTTTCAATTGTTTTAACAGCTTCTTGTTTTTGTTGTTTCTTCATTGCTTTTTTCACATACTCCTTATCGATTTTGTCTAAAATTGCTTTTTCTGCGTCAGTTAATTTAATTTCATATAGTTCTTTATCATCATCAATTAAACTTTTTTTTTCTGATTTGATCTCGACACCTTGAGGCGATTCTATTTTAATAAGAGAAAATAATGATTTAGATACTTAACTACTCTAATCAGTATAGAAAGTGGGGGTATGAACTTTTTTGAAAATTAATACAATACAATAGGTTATTCCACTATTTTTGAAAAAGTACTTCAAAATGTTGATTTTGCTAATAAAAAGCCACAAAAAATTTATTTCGGAAAAATACACAAGCTTTCTTGCTAAAAACTTAAATTAAATTTTAAACCTTTTTTAAACTGTCAAAAACGCGGGCATCCAATTTGATGACGTAATATGGGTATCACCATATGAAATAACACAAATAAGTTTGACAGATATATTCATAGACATCTGATTATAATAAATATAAATACTAATTATCTATGTATACATCATACCTAGCTGTCCACGCTGAACTAATTGATGGTCTATGAATCATACTGCTATGACATCACAGCAGGGCTTACCCGCGTTTTAGGTCACGTGATATACAGTTTAAAAATAACGATTTTTAATTTTAATATTTTAAAAGAAAAATGTGCTTTTATGACTCGAAATTAGAATATTTAATTATATTTATTTATTTATTTTATTTATTTAAGGTCGCTTTTAACGTCTAAGTCATTAGCGACCGTATTTAATTATAGTTTTACATAAATTTTAACTTTTTTCAAATTTAATGATTTATTTTTGACTAACGATAATACCCTATAACTATGATATAGGTACTGAAAGTTGTTGTTAATGTTATTGTAAATTTATCTTATTATTTTTATTAATTGCCTTCCTGCTATTAAATTTATAAGAAGTATTGATACTAAAATCTTATATGGCACTTTAAAATACCAATATTTTATCTGAATGAAACAACAATACATATTGATTTTACATTTTATTAAAAAAAATTTTAAATATTATCCTAATTTCTGGAGGTACTGGTCAGTATATTTTCAATAATAATGTAATTTCTGTTCTTTTAAGGCAAAACAAAATTCTATGGCCATCTTTTAAGGCGATTATAATTAAATTTACCAATTGCACCTGTTGCCGCATATTTGGTATATTGCTTAGCACTTTCCACGACTGCTCCCACACGTTCAACACTTTCACTCATATTTTTTACAACTTCATTAAAAATTTTATCGGGTGTTAATAGATTAGGGGTTCCACTGCCATTATTAAAACTATTCACGGCAGATTGCGTGATCTCTTTAATGCTTGAATTACGCCACAATTTCTGGGTACAATCTGTTTGCAGTTGTACACTCGCCTCCAATACTTTCGAACACCCACGTACAACACCAAGGACATCTCGAGGTATTCTTGTCATGGTTATGATGAGTCAAATTAATTTTTTTTAATGATTACTCTTGCTAAAAATGGTTATGAAAATTATTTCATGCATTAAATTATTCATAATGGGATAATTAATTTATTCTTACATAACAAAAAATTCTCATTTTATTGGAGATATAATTTGGTAATAATTTATTTATTCTTATCAGTTTAATTTTAAGATTTGAAATTTTGTATTATTCTTGAAATCATTATTTTTTTGTGCTAGATGACATTTATGAATGCAAAAATAATGACCTCAAGAGCACTAAACACATTCACTGACAGATCCAAAACGTAAAATTAGCACTTTCCAATTAGTGCACATGCCAACACATTTTACACTTCGTTCATTTTGTTTTATTTTCGAGTGTACTCTATCCACTAACTGTGTACTATTTATATACTAGATTATTAAAAAGTTTAATTATTCTAAGACTTCGGAGTAACTCAAATTAACTTTATTATTTATTTTTATGAATCCAATAGGAGGCACAATGGTTTAGAGTATCAGGGTTAAAAATACGTTTGAGGTCCTGAGAAACCCTGTCTTATATTATTAAGTCCAAAGCTACATAAATGAATGGCCAAAAATGGAAGATAACCTTTTTTTAGTCACTAAAGCTTTTTTTGATCAACAACGAACTTTTATACCATGCATATATGTAATATGCAAGGTATACTACGTTTAGTCCCAAGTTTGTAACGCATAAAAATATTGATACCACGCACAAAAATTATGAAAACATCAAATTATATTTTTTTCAATATCTACAGAGCAGAATTTGAAGTCACGCTTCTACACCTCTATTTTTTTAATTCATGGGTACAGTAGAGCAGCGAAAATGTCAGCAAGATTTCCTATGTGCAAGGACTGTATAATTTTCCTGTACAGAATATAAAAAAAGCTACAAAAATAAAATTATTTTTTAATTTATTTAAAAAATTGATATTTACAAATAAACAATCTTGAAGTAACTTTATTTTGTACATTGAACAAAAATAAATTAATTTTTCAAAATTAAAACAATTTATAAACAAAATTTTATATTTATTATTTTAAACAAAATTTACAAATATACTTAGTGACAAATTACATTTTATTTTTGTAATAATAAAAAAATATTATTTCTATTTATATTTAAAAACTAGCGCCAGTCTAGTTTGACTTTTTCCATAGATAATTTGCCACTAAACCCAACTTTAATAATTTAGTATGTACTGATAAAAGCTTTCATAATTCTACGATACTTTGTAGATTTTCCACCGTAACAAACTTCAATACTAACAGGAAAAAAGCCACCAGGAATTAAAATTTGCATGGAAAACTATTTTTTTTACATTAAAAATTAAAAGTAATATCAATCCATTTAGCTATATTCTTTCTGTCCAAAATTTCTCATTGAACCATTCAGATCGTGCGATTGTCTTAATTCCTTCTTAAAACTTTATATGTATTTTTTGAAAATACGTAGCTCAATGCAGATGTTAAAGTTGTAAATCCTGTCGTATACCTAAACAAACAAAAAAATTAGTATACGTTCATAATACTAAATTATACCCGATCTATAAGATAGTTTCATATTAGTCGCAAAAAAAAAATGGCCCTAGCTTCAAAAGTGCATGTATACCTGTATAAGCGGGAAACTGTTTTAGTGAGAAACCTCTATAAGCGAAAAAAAAGATTGCGGTCCTTTGCTAATTATAAAAATTTCAATTCAAAATTGCTACATCTTGATAACAAATAAGATTATATACATTATTTGTCTGTGTATAACCCACTCGTGTATTCAGAACTATAACATTTTTGTTCTGATTTAGAAATTTGTTGGTGATTTTTGATTTAATATTTACCATAGCACGTGTAAAGCTGTATGGTCAACAAATCCAAATACTGGAGCAGCTAAAGTTGTTGCAACCAAAGTTAACTGGACAGCCGTATTAACTTTGCTAATAAATGTTGGTGCTAATTCAGCTGTTACATGACTTGCGTCAAAATATCTGCTAAGTGTTCTCTATTTACAAACAAAACAATTTTGAAATAGTAAATGTAGATGATATGAATGATATTATTGCGTTCTTACCGGTTTTGGCAACGATATAAATCTAATAACAAATCCAGCACCCACCAATAATAAATCTCGTGCTATTATCATTTCCGTTAATAGTAAAGGTATCAGATTCGAATAGGTTAATGTTAAAAATAAAGTTGCAATAAGTACTTTATCGGCCATCGGATCCAAAAAACTACCTAGTTTTGATGATTGACCATCCCAAGTTCTTGCTATCCAACCATCCATCTAAAATACAAAATTGTGTATTTTTTAATTATTTATTTCTCAGTACTTTATATAAGTTAAAGTCCCTCATACATGATAATTTTTCATAAACCACTTAACACATGAGGGTGAGACTGTACACTTCAACGAAAAACGTACATTACGTATTTTTATTGGAACAAATAGAAAGAAACGAAAAAATTACGCAGAAGCCGAGACTCGAACCCGAATCATCTAGATATTCGATCTAGGGCGTAACCAACTCCGTCACCTCCTGTTCTATGTGAGTGTCCTGATCTTTTTAGACATTTAGCATCTCAAATAACGATAATTTTTCTTTAAACGTGCGTTCTTTTATTAACTTCATCATTTTGTCCAGCCGTATTTGGCATTTTATTACTATGTGTTTCGCTGACGTTATCATGCTGGGTAGCATTTTTGTGTATGTGCAGCTAACTGCTTAGAAAGCTCTGATATATTAAAAATACATAATAGGGAATATTCATGAAATTTAAATTTAGTTCAAATATTTTTCTTCCGTAACTTTAATGACTGGACATTTCAACTAAACCATTATTTTAGTATTTAATATCTTTTTAATTACTTAAAATTAATTAATAAAAGTACAAATTCAGTGAGGGCATTTAAAAATTTTTAAAACGGAAATTCAAATTTTTATACGGACGTGACATCATAGTACGGGCTTATCAAATTTGTTGACATACTGTATGATATTAATTACTTACATTTTATATGATATTTCATTAAATTATACTATTCTACGGCTTTTTATTAGAAAATGTAATAATAACGAGTGTAAATTCTATGTTGTAAATTCATTTTTTAAAAGTGTAAATTATACATTGAACTGTCAAAAATTGACAGATCACGTACTTGTACGTCATCAACAGAGAGCGCCAAAAAACTGCGTTTAAATATCTCAAAATTATAATATATTTTAAACATTTTTTTTACACTTAAATACAGCATTTTTAAGCAGTATTTATATTTTTACTTTGTTATAACGGTGTAAACAATGAATTAAAAATATAAAAAAAATACATGAATATTCCCTATTGCTTAAAATAGTTTACTTCCTTTCTTTTTTTTAGGGGGAAAATACTTCTGTGTGAATTCACACTTGTATTTTTGGTGTGCCATTGTGTAATGTAGGTGTGCAATAAAAAAATATTTACCAAATCTGTGATTCCTGCAACAACTAATAAGGCAAACGCTAAATGATAATCCTGTTGAACAATTAAATATCCTAGATAAGGTGATGCCACAATCCGTGTAATACATAATAGATTTGGTATCGTATATATATTTTCACGTATTATAGGAATAGCTTCCTCCATTTTCTCTTTCATTTTATGTTTCGTTTCTTTAATATCTTTAATAATAAATTCACTTTTAGCACGTATTGCCTGTTCTGTAGCAAGTAATCGTTCTTTATTCTGTTTAAGAACATCATGTAACAGTTCTTTTTTTGCAACTTTTTCATCTAAGATCACATCCTTTTTATCAGTTTTCGTACAAAGTGTTCGCAATTGTTGGTGTATTATCGGTATTCTTTGTATTGTTAATTTTGTATATACTCTTGAATTTTTATGATACTGTAAACGTAAATTTATTAATTGTTGTAAATAACATATTCGTAAATCGTGTAACGATGAATGGAAATGATTTGATAGTATATTCGATAACTGTCGATATAAACGTGTATTATTGTATCGTAACATTTTTACTTTGAAAATTTCTTCAAATCTGCAAAAACTATTAATAAAATTGTCAGAAATAAGCAGATAAGGAAATGATTAACATGTTGGTGAAAATTAAGATTTCTAACCTAGTCCTCGAGGTTTTTTAAAAATCAATTTTAATAAGTATCCGCGAAAGAATTCATTACAGGTACAATTAATTATTGTATAAATAAAATATTACATTTTATTTTGATTGTATTTTGAAATATTTTTATTTTGATTTAAATGGTTTCTAAATTTTTTTGTTATATAATGTTGGTATCCTTCAACTTTCGACTTTGTCATTATTACCAACATTAATAAATTAACGGTATTCATCACGGATGCGTGATTTTCATTTTAGACTACACTTTCTGTTCTGCAAGAATTGTTCTGAAAGATTTTTTCATATTCTTATTTTAAATTATTTAAACTCTTGACCGTGGAATATTGTTATTTTTCAATATTTAATAACTATACCATTTACATGTAAACAATTGAAAATAGGTCAAAACAGCCTCTTTTATCCTCCTACCATTACTACGCACAGAGTCACCGTGAAATATTTCAACACACGAACAATATTCAGAACTGATTGTGAAATATTTTACACGATCAATATCAGTTCACGGTGTCTTATTACACTTAATTAACAAGTTTTAAGACAGTATCAGACTTAACTCTGATACATCCATTAGATTATTCACGCAGTTGCAATTTAAAAATTATCGTGGTTTGTGTTATGTTAAACACAAATTTAAGACTTTCCACAGTTGAATCGGATAATATATCGGTAAAACCTTGGTAGAACTAGACTTTCTAGTTCTACAAAGGGTAAAACTATGTGAACAAGTAAATCGAATCATGAAAGAATAATTGCATACGTCAAAATTGCGGAGCACGTATGCGTTACCTTAGAAATAAATTAAACAAAAGCAACGTACTCTACAGTTGAAAAAAGGTACTACAATTAATGGCGGACGGTTTACATCATGCTTTTTCTTAAGAAATAAATATAAATAATATTAATCGTATATTTTTTGACATTAAAACGAATTATTAAAGAATAATGGCTCATCATTATTGTGTAACAGCTCATAAGGCCACAGCCGTAAATGCATGTGCTACAGGTAATTCAAATGTCATTTAATTTATATATATTTGTATCCATAAATAAAACACATTCCTCTCACTTATGGTTAAAATTGTTACCGGTTTTTATAAATTCTTCGACTTATGAACGATGGGATTATTTGTAGTAATTTATCGACTTATCTTGTTGTTTAGGTAACTTTACATCAAGCACTGATTTAAATTTAATTGTGGCAAAAAATACAAGACTGGAAATCTATTTGGTTACACCTGAAGGATTACGTCCAATCAAGGAAATCTCACTGTATGGAAAGATCTCTGTTATGAAATTATTTAGACCGCAAGTAAGTATTTCAAATATCATATGAATCTTCTTTTTTTTTTTTGTATTTCCCAATTTATTAGTTTAATGCTTTCAAATCATTAATCAGGAGGTTAATGAACTAAATTTAACCGAACCTTGTGTTTCATTTTCCTTGGAAGAAATTTTGTATAATCCCAAATTGGCATCGCTTAATAATTTCGCGACGAGGGTCGGTTAAGTTGAGAATAGAACTTATATTTGTATTGTAGTTCTAAGATAAAATGAAGATATACTTAGCTTCTTTTTCGAAAACTATAAATTTAATATAAATATTATCGAAGATAATAAATGAAAACTCTAGGATATATCGAAATAAATTTCGATTTTTGCCCCAATTTCCTAGATCTGTTTTGGTATTTTTAAAATACGTATTTTCGACTACCAAGTAGTCATCATCAGTAAGAATTAGCTAGTGATTACTTTTATTATGAATGTTACTCTTTGCTAATTTGGTGGCGGACTGCTATACACACAAAACCGCCAGTGTGCAGTCCGCCACCAAAGAGTAACATTCATAATAAAAGTAATCACTAGCTAATTCTTACTGATGATGACTACTTGGTAGTCGAAAATACGTATTTTAAAAATACAAAAAACTGATCTAGGAAATTGGGGCAAAAATCGAAATTTATTTCGATATATCCTAGAGTTCTCATTTATTATCTTCTACAGAATATTAAGTTTTTGTCAGATTTTCTGAAGACTAGTGAATGCTCATAATCACAGGGTTAGCAAAAAAGCCAAAAAACCCGCATACCCGTGCTAACTCGACTCGTGGATCAGTAAATGAACGCAATCACAGAGGAAAACGATTAATATTTCTTTAAAAATTTAGATAATATTTTGTTCATTCTAATTATCTACTCCAAATTATCTTAACATGAAACTTACGCTACTAAATACACGATAGTGTCCGTTTATAATTTTCTTGAAATTTAAATAAGATAATGTAATCGAGAATTCCGACCATAAATTTTCTTCAATCGATTTTAAAGGTGAAAGTAATTCAAAAATTTTTAATTTTTTTTAGCATGAATTTAAAGACTTGTTGTTCATCGTTACTGCGCGATACAATGCAATGATATTAGAATGTACAGGGCCTATCGATAATATTGAAATAATAACCAAAGCTCATGGTAATGTAGCAGATCGTATTGGTAAACCCTCCGAAACTGGTATACTCGCTGTTATTGATCCAAAAGCACGAGTAATTGGATTGAGACTTTATGATGGCTTGTTTAAAATTATACCATTAGATAAGGATAATAGTGAATTAAAAGCAGCTAATATAAGGTAATGTTATTTTTATTCAAATTTTATTTACAGAATTCACATTATGAATATTAAAGACTAGTATAACGGTTGTATATATCGCTTCTTGTCCACTGTGACAGTAGATTTTGTGTGATGCGCGTATTTATATTGTTGATTCTCTGTAAAATATTCCTGCAACAGCCTGTCCCTTTTGAAAAGGTTCTTTTTTTATCTCTAGCCTTGAAAAATTTTAAAAATATTAAATCTAAATAATTAATATTGATTTTAGAATGGATGAATTACAAGTACAAGATGTAGAATTTTTACATGGATGTGCAAATCCTACAATTATATTAATACATCAAGATTTAAATGGTCGACATGTGAAAACACATGAAATATCATTAAAAGATAAAGAATTTGTAAAAATACCATGGCGACAAGATAATGTTGAAACCGAGGCATCCATGTTGATACCAGTACCCTCACCATTAGGCGGTGCTATCATAATTGGTCAAGAGAGTATATTATATCACGATGGCAACACATCTGTTGCTGTTGCGCCTGCCGTTATTAAGGTACAGCAATGATTTTGTTTTATTTTATTTAATTTTCTTGAAAGAAAATAAACAAATGAACTTGACCTTTGAGAATTATCAATGCTCCGATCGAAACGTATTTAAAATGCCATCAAATTTATGTTTGAAACCTGACATTAATAACCATAAAAATTAGTTTCAAAACCAGTAGATTAAAAAAAAATCTACATACAAACAACGTTATATCTTTTACAATTTCAGTGAGAAGTTCTAGATCATCGAAAATTTTTAAAAATGATAATATTTTCTCTCAAATTTTCTTGAAAAATAAAAATTCTTGGGGAATGGAAGTCATAATAAGTTGAGATGATACCGAAATGATTATAATTTTTTTTACGTTAGAATATTTTAGAAAAAAGGAGTTTTAACTTCCTTAACATAATCCATGAGAGTTGGAATGAAATTAGAATCAATATACCAAAAACTCGAATCTTTTCACAAAGTAACATTCTTTCCTCTATAGTTGCGAAAAAAGAAACTGGAATACGCCGTATGAATTTTAGAATTTTCGAATTCTATGTTGTTTAAAATGCCAAATTCCAAATTTTTTCCTTGCTTGGTTGTTCAAGAGCTTTAAATTTTTTGCAAAAAAAAAAAAAAGAAAGTGGTAAGCTATTATTCATAGTGATCAGCTGATTCACATTATATACTCCGTTTCAGTTCCATTTGCATAGAAATAACTGTATGATTCATTTGTTTTGTTCTCTCCAAAATTAGCTGAATAGTGAAAAGTTTACTTCATAACAGAATTTGAAAATCATTGGGTTGAGTATTAGATCAATAATTTTACCTTTTTTTTTTAAATTTTAGCAAAGTACAATATTATGTTACGCAAAAGTTGACACAAATGGCTTACGATATTTATTAGGTGATATGGCTGGACATTTATTCATGTTATTTTTGGAAACGGAAAAGAAAGAAGACGGCACACAAATTGTAAAAGACTTAAAAGTTGAATTATTAGGCGAAATATCAATACCAGAATGTATTACGTACCTAGATAATGGTGTATTATTCATTGGATCACGATTAGGTGATTCGCAACTAATAAAATTAAATTCAAAAGCTGATCAACGTGATAGTTATGTCACTGTTATGGAAACGTTTACAAATTTAGCACCCATATTAGATATGTGTGTTGTCGATTTAGAACGTCAAGGACAAGGACAAATGGTTACATGTTCAGGTAAAATTTTACGTTATATTCTAATGCTAATTACATCCATAAACTACAAGTGAAATCGGTCGTATTTTGGTCTTAAAAAAATACATTTATTGTTAAAAATATTCAATTTATTTCAAAACAATCTTGAGAAAAAACTGTTTTATGTGAATTTTTATTCTAGGTGGTTATAAAGAGGGTTCATTACGAATAATTCGAAACGGTATTGGAATACAAGAACATGCATCGATAGATTTGCCTGGTATTAAGGGCATGTGGGCATTACAAGTTGCTTCCGACACAGCATACGATAACACTTTAGTATTAGCGTTTGTTGGTCAAACTAGGTAAATTTATTCTCTAAATAAACCATTATCGATAATGAAAACTATTTTTTTATGATATTTTTTTTAGAGTATTAAGTCTGAGTGGAGATGAAGTTGAAGAAACAGAAATAGCTGGATTCACATCGGATCAACAGACATTATGGTGTGGTAATGTCGCAAACGGTCAATTAGTACAAATTACAAAACGTGCTGTACATTTAGTGAATGCAGCTACACGACAACAAGTTGCTGAATGGAAACCACCAACCGATAAAAATATTAGTGTGGTTGCTGCGAATACTGTGCAAATTGTTTGTGCAACTGGTTCGGATATTTATTATATTGAAATATTAGAAAATGAATTAGTTAAAAAATCGTAAGTATCAATTCAAGTCAAATTTAACTTCTTAAAATTAACGAAATACATTAAAAATAATTTAAGGCAATTCGATATCAAAACAATACAGCTGTTTTTTACGACTTATCTCGTTAAAATTTTTCGATCAACTTCAAAATTTTAGGATAAAGCATTCCTCAAAAATTAGTCGGATACTAA
This sequence comes from Chrysoperla carnea, assembly GCF_905475395.1. Classification (NCBI taxonomy): domain Eukaryota; kingdom Metazoa; phylum Arthropoda; class Insecta; order Neuroptera; family Chrysopidae; genus Chrysoperla; species Chrysoperla carnea. Next base: position 22,975,169 of record NC_058338.1, read on the forward strand.
TAAGAGAGGTGATGCAGTAAACTTGAGTTCGAATTGCTAAATTTGAACAAGTTCGTGTGCCTTTTTCAAATAAAGATTATAATTTATTTTTGTTTCTCATAATAATTTTTTGTAAATTTTAATATTCAGATAGAGAATTGTTGTATCTTGAGAAATTTGAAAGGCTTAATAAATTTTTGTTATATATTTTTCAGACAACGAACTTTAGATTATGAAGTAGCATGTTTAGATGTAACACCATTACGAGAAAATAATGTACACGCTCATATTGTGGCTGTTGGACTTTGGACTGATATATCTGCATTATTACTTGATCTACCAGATCTAAATCAAATTACAAATGAGCCACTTGGTGGAGGTATGGTTTTCATAAAATTTAAGATTATTATGCAGACAATAAAATTAATTTCATTTTTTTTTTTTTTTTTTAGAAATAATACCTAGATCCATATTAATGACCTGTTTTGAGGGTATCAATTATTTACTGTGTGCTCTTGGGGATGGTTCAATGTTTTATTTTGTATTGAACAAAGAAACTGGTTTTTTACATGATAAGAAAAAAGTAACACTCGGAACTCAACCAACGGTATTAAAATCATTTCGCTCATTATCCACAACAAATGTATTCGCATGCTCGGATCGTCCTACGGTTATATATTCATCGAATCATAAACTTGTATTTTCGAATGTGAATTTAAAAGAAGTGAATCATATGTGTTCCTTGAATGCAGAAGCATATCCAGACAGTCTTGCATTGGCGACAGAT